>NC_139347.1:86000188-86600188 GCF_055883805.1 Amblyomma maculatum
AAGCTAGTGCCGCGTCCAACATGACGCCCATTGAAAAAGCATGCGCCGCTAATCGCTAGGCTGCTCGGCTCCTGGGGGCGGTAGATGCTAGTCGGAACAGCCCGCTTTCTTCGTCTCTTCTGTCGTTTTGTCCCTTGCGGAGCCACCGTACCGAGCAAACCCAAATACGCGACCCGGCCGTCCAGGCTCGGGTCACTGAGTGGGCCGAAGAGATCGCCGACAGGACGCAACTGGCGGCCATCTGGCGCGGCCAGCAAGCAAACTAAACCACTTAAAGCCGATGAAATAAATGTTTTCCCATCCATCCATGACAGTTGTTATTGCTCACCAGGTATAAGGCGCACTGACTCTTCGTTGAAATAAATTATCAAATCTGGATCACTAGATTCCGAGCAGTCTACAGCGCGAGAACACCCTGTCTCCTCGAGGTGAAGAAGAAAATTAGGAAGGAGCTGTGGTTCCACCTTGAACGCGAAAGACGCCAGCTCGGCAAGAAAACGTTCTATGCAGAGTGGGGCCACCCCATGATAATTTTCAAAGAAGAAAATGGAAAAATCGAAGTGAGAAATTAGAAGATTTGCTCGCGTCAGGCTTTGACCCGCCGGAGATGGCGCGGACGTGGTGCACTGGCACTGCGACTCCTCCCCGGCGGGAATAAGCCAGATAGGATGAGCCCCTTGGCTGGGAAAAGCCCGCTCCCCGAAACAACAGCCATCCATGTGCGGGAGGCCTTGCCTGGGGTTGCCGTAGGATGATGATGGTCGCTGGTTGAGGTCTGTACTACAGTGTTCTAGAATATTAGTCTGTACCCTCACAGTAGGACTGCACCTGGTGCTGCATCCTCCCTTCTAACTGACAAGGCAAGGCGCGCAAGGAAGATGAAGTAAGCGTTCATGGCAAACATGGAAGCAGCTAGAAAGAGGTGCCAGTTTGCACAGCGAAAACTACACAAAAAAGATGCAAAACAGAAAGCTTCATTGTGCAATTCAGGGTGGTTATTTGCCTCCCTGATGGAAAGCTAGCCCCGCCGGGGTGGTGCAGTGGTAAGACGTCCGACTACTGTGCCGGAGTACCGGGATGCGAACCCAACCTCGGCGGCTGCGTTTCGATGGAGGCGAAACGAAGAGGCGTCCGTGTGCTGTGGTCCTCGAGTAATTTCGACGGTGTTCAAAATTACTCCGTAGCTGTCCACTACGGCTCCTCTTTCTCTCTTTCCACTTTCACTCCCACTGTCCTCCCCTCCCTCACGGCGCGGTTGAGGTGTCCACAGAAAACGAGTGCGGCAGTTACCGCGCCTTTCCCTTCCTATAATTTAAACATTAACATGGAAAGCTATGCTGATATTCGAGGGTTGATTAAACCTCATAACGAGCTCCCGTTCCGCATGATTCTACGTCATTTAGGCCTAGTAGTCAATGCTTCACTCACAAAGCTGATAACGACGCTCATTTCATCGGACTAAGGCCAAAGATGTGTCAGTCCTGCACTAGAATGTTGGTCTTGTTTTGGAGCGTAAGCTATACTACTTGGGGTTCCCCTTCGAATTTTGCCTCGCTGGGTCCGCACGACCTCAATTAAGTCAGATACCGCGCCTTCCTTTCCCAAAACCTAACTTGACCGGCGGTGGCGGCGGCTGCATTTTGATGGCGGCGAAACGAAGTGGCGTCCATGTGGTGTGCGATGTCAGCATCCGTTAAAAATCCCCAGGTGGTCAAAATTACTCCGGAGCCTTTCACTACGGCACCATTTCTCTCTCTCCGATTTCACTCCACCCCGCCGGGGTGGCGCAGTGGTTACGGCGCTCGACTACTGTTCCCAAGGACGCGGGATCGAATCCCGGCCTCGGCGGCCGCTTTTCAATGGAGACGAAAAGTAAGGCGCCCGTGTGCTGTGCGATGTCAGTGCACGTTAAAGAACCCCAGGTGGTCGAAATTTCCGGAGCCCTCCACTACGGCGTCCCTCATAGCCGGAGTCGCTTTGGGATGTTAAACCCCAAAACCCAACCCGATTTCACTCCCACCCTCCTCCCTTCCCTAACGGCGCGTTTCAGGTGTCCACAGAAAACGTGTGACAGACACTGCGCCTTTCCTTTCCTTTGAACCAATTATTATTATTATTATTATTATTATTATTATTATTATTATTATTATTATTATTATTATTATTATTATTATTATTATTATTATTATTATTATTATTATTATTATTATTATTATTAATATTTAAATCCTCCCCGCCTTCCTCCCTTCCCATATATGCCGGTTCAGGTGTGCTCCTGACACTACGCATTTCATTTCCAAAAACAATATATAGATTTTTTTTTTGCAAACAAAATACTAAATAATCGCCGAAGGAATGAAAGGATAGTGCTACAGGTGCTGTAGAGTCTACTCTTCAGGTGAAACTTGAGCGTCCTGCAATTTAAAGCGTCAAACCGTGGGCAGCCTTATTAAACCATGCACAACCATGCTTAACAGAGCCTTCGCTAGTGGTGAGACGCCCGACTACTGTGCTGGAGTTCCCGGGTTCAAACCCGACCACGGCGGCTGCGTTTCAATGGAGGCGAAACGAAGTGGCGTCCGTGTGCTGTGCGATGTCAGCGCACGTTAAAGATCCCCAGGTGGTCGAAATACTCTGTAGCCCTCCACTACGGCTCCCCTTTCTCTCTATCCACTTTCACTCCCACCTTCATTCCTTCCCTTACGGCGCGGTTCAGGTGTCCACAGAGCAAGTGTGACAGATACTGCGCCTTTCCCTTCCTATGAACCACCCAACCAACCAACTGCGTTTAGGCCATGCCTAACACAGCACTATTTGCTGAGAAGAGGCAGCGCACAACGAGAACTATGAAGGGTCCGAAATTACTTCTGTCATCCGCAGAAATTCTTGAGCCGTGGCACCAGAGACAAGATCTTTTCTCATCTTCAAATGAGTGATATAACTATTACTAATGGTAGTCTACAAATCTCAAACCGCAACCATGTCCAATTTTATGGTAGAAATAAGGCAGGAAATGCGGTGCTTGGGTCACAAAACATAGAGAACAAGGGTTCAAGGGAAGCCTCAGCTTGGTAATCAACGTTTCGAGAGTACTTTTCTTCATCTGTGATGTGCACAGGTCAATTGTTAAAACTTAGTTAACCTGACGTGCTGACCATCACTGTTCTCCTTTCCTTTTTCTGGCGTCCGCCAACGCGCCTATTGCTATACCGCAAGAACCGTGTTTTAAGCTAAAGAAAATAATTCCTTAGAATTAGTGGTCGGCTTCACTGAAACAGGTGTCAAGTTTTGGGCCTCTGCTGTGTGCACCTTCTTCTTCTGTATTTAGGCTATTTTTCTTAGACATGCTCTCATCATACAACATTTTCTACGTTACGTGAGCCGCCATGTTTGTTCCTATTCATCACCAGCCTTGTCCTGCCCTGCACTGGAACATCCTGAGAACGGTCGGGTGATCCCGGAGAGATGCCTGCAGGGAATCGGAAACCACTTAAAGTCCAGGTGCTACTTCCAATGCAACCAGGGCTACGTGGCAGTTGGAGAAAAGATCACCACCTGCGACTGGAAGAACGTCCAAGGGCATGGGAAGGCGCTGAGGTGGAAGCGTCCTCCTGTAACCTGCAAGAAAGGTACGTCATCTCTCGGTGTGTACGGTGCGGCTCAGCCCCTTCAAACGCCATTTTTTTAATGCAGAAGCATACCTCTGTGTTCTGGATTTAAGCGAGTTGGCTCTGAAGCCTCCTTCGACCAACCACACACACAAAAAAAAAAGCTCGCCGTTCGTATGTCCGAACGCAAGCCAAGTCAAAGAGGTCAGCATCACTGGCCACTGCGTTAGAAAGGCAATTTATTGCTTTTCCAGCAGAAAACGCACTACTCCCCTTATCGGGATGGGGCTGGGACAGGTAGGTCACCGCCGCTTGCGGCGGGGGCCAACCTGCCATCGAATTTTTATCTGTGGTAGGCCGTCATTGCACCCACCACCGCTTCGGTGGTAGACGGCGGCTGTTGTTACTGCGCGCGCCTTTCTCTACCTTTTCCTTTTCATCTCTGTTTTCTCTTCTGTCTGTCTGCACGAGGCAGCGGAGGTGGCTCAGCTACAGAGCCAGTAGCAGGCCCGTGCAATTTCTTTTCCTTCTTCTTACAGCCACAACAACAACAACAACGCCGTGAAATACTTTTTAATGGATGTGTAAAATTTCGTACTGGCATGATCCTGCAAGTGGCAGTTTAAAAATGCAGCGGCATTTTAAGCAGACACTCTAACGATCGTGGAAATAGCTTCTATCGCAACCTCGGACATTAGACGTTAAATAGCGGATACTAGGTTGATTCTACTTCTCTTGGCAAAGTACATCCGCATAAGAATGACTAATTGCGACTCCCCGGATTTACTGTCTTGCGCATTATATATAATTTACTGCGTTCACCGCGTTACAAAACAAGCCACCTTTTTTTGCGACATGAAAGATGTCGAATTAGCTTGAAGCAAGTGAATCACTTACTAGAACAGTATCACAAACAACAATCGGAAAATCTGTTTTACGCAGTTTACACAAGCAGTCGTGTAAGCGTATTTTCATTGCACTTTGAAGCGGCCTTATCAAAACCTTTTACGTGTAAGTCAGTGGCGGCTGTACCTCTAACCACGCGGGCGAACACGCAGCTGTTCTGACCGCTCTCATTGGTCCTATAGCGTAACAATTAGGAGATCAGAGTACCGGCCCGTGATAATGCACCATACAATAGAGAGAAGGTAATCAATCACATAAACCGTATGCAAAACGAAAATGCATCAGATACTTCTCCCATGCCTGTTTGGACAGCAGTTGCGTTTCTGTCGTGGCACACAGACCTCAGGGTGTAGGTCATTTACCTTCAGTTTAAAGGCGTGATACCATATAACTTATAGCTCACTTATCCAGAATATCTAATGCTCATTGAGATAAATACTGACTAACATTGATAGTTCTACTTTGATATTAGTTTGTTTTAGATTGCTTAACTGAGCATTGATACCGCAAAATTTCTGCGCGACACCAAAGACAAAGCGAAGCTCACAACGACACGAAGACCTTCACCGCATACGAGTTTTAAGAAGCTTCAAACAAAGGGATCGGCAAATAGGGGCACCTCGAAGCGTAGAAGTGACGTAGAAGTAACGTAGAAGGACGTAGAAGAGACGTACGGGTCCACAACATCCTTGCTAGTCATCTACCGACCCTCCTTGCTGGGCCAGTGGCTGCTCTGCTGTTCATCATCTGCGCACGAAGCTGCAGTTAAGCGGCCGCATGCTTTGGATACAAGGTGCGAAAAAGGTTCACGTAAAATTCGCTCGCAACAGCACTTTAAGGAACTATGTACATTGCTGTGTACATAGCCCACTGAGAGCGCGTTGCATCTAGCAATACTATTTTTTGCTCCAGATCATTTTTAGTGCGTATTTTTTTATCTTGAGTTGTGGGGTTTTCTGTCATAAAGATGGCTCGGGGCATGGGAAACGCCGTTGTGGAACGTAGACCTTATAGGATGGGACGACGGCCGTTCTAATGTGATTGCACTGGAGTACCCTAAAACAAAAATGTACGGCGTACGCGTTTGTATGAATTAAGCCTCGTGGCAGTAATGTAACACAGCGGCTATAATCAAACACCACCTATACAAAGACACCAGGTAAAATAAAGTATTATATATGATGAAACGCTGGCTATAGGAAACTAGCAAATTAGCAATGGTACTTCAGTGACAGGTCGTGTAGTAACTGGGCTATATTGATTATAGCGAAATTGATGTTGCAAGTCGCTGCAGTGGTTGTAGTGATGCAGTACAGAAGTGCTACACCGATAGAACTGCGGAATGGAAAATTTAGACGAATGGTATCACATTGTCTCCGCTCCAATTCAATTGATCTCCCCTAAACATTCTTTTATTGATGCATTTTGCCTCCTAATCGAAACGCCGCTGCAGCGGCTGGGATCGAACCAGCAATAGAACCTGCGGGCAGCCGAACACTAAAAGCTATCGAGGTGCCGAGTGAATTCAGTACCCTAGATGTCGCAAATACTACCGATTATTATACCTTGTACAAAGAATCAAGTAATAATATTTTGCCCTACAAAGATTGAGGTAGCATGTGTTCCGCAATTTTTATTCAGAAATTTTTTACCTCCTGTGTTAACTTTTTTCTCTATTTCAAGCACATGTGTGCATAACGGGAATTTATTCAAAGACCAGTGTCCTGGAGTTTTGAAGTTGCTGTTGCAGTCGATTGTGGCACATTTTGCACAAATTTTCACACCTTTCGGTAAAAATGCAACAGGGGTTTAGAGCCAATGTTCCTCTTTTTTTCCTCCTTTCCACAGAAACGGCTCCTGTTCGCATTACATGTCCTCCGAGTATCACGCTCACCCTCCCTAAAGGACAACGTTCTATGGACCCTGATCTGCCGCCACCAGTTACCAACGTTGACCTGCAGAACGTCGAAATGCTCATCGATGGTCTCCCCATTCCAGGTCCTTTAGAGTACGGGGACGTAGAAGTGACGTACGTGGCCACGAATCCCGAGACCAATTCCACAGCTACGTGTTCGTTTCAGCTCACAATTGACGGTAAGCACGGCCTTAGCCTGGGTCCGGAACAGATGCCCGAATAATGACTAAATCGCAGAGTGCTTCACGAGAGCACTGTTCAAGATTAGCCGCATAAGCGAACCAGTGAGAGTAAAAATATAGCTCATAAGTCAGAATACTAAACAGAAAAGACATTTCAACTCGACAGCATTCAGGGCCCCGTGTCGCATAAAAGCTGTTGTCGGCGTTGTGGTTGTAACGAGAAGTTCAGAAGGTGAAGAAACAATAAATTTTTTGTGGGAACCAGCGGAGTCGAACAGAGTTCATTCGCAGTTCGAGGTGAGCATGCAACCAGTACGCCACAAAACCACATTGTTTTTCTCATAATAAAGATGGGTCTAATGTATAAATTGCCTTATGACTGTCCACTAATGTTTAAGTGCGTCATTAGAAACTAATTACGCAAGTAATAGTTAAGCGAGCAGCAAAGAATATTTCCGTTTTGCTTACCTGCGATGCGGCGCTCACTGGAAAATTCCTTCGTTCATAAGGCGCTGCCGCCACAGATGGCGCGAGCCTCCGCCCGATTCAAAGCCTCCATCTATCGTCTTGAAGCAATTGGGGTTTAAACGCTATCGTTTTGTACTCTTGAAGGCGAAGCTTAAGCGCCCTCCAATTTTTTAACGCACGAATAGGAGGTATTCATGTGACGTCATGGGCTCCATGTTTTGCTGCAGAGCAGAGCTTCAGCACCGCAAGCCGGAACAGATAATCATACGCCGATGAGATAGGCCTGCTGCATTTCACCGCACTTCATGCACCACTAAATGGCCGCCACAGTGATTGTAGGTGCATACTTCTTATAGTACCGCCAATTTTTGTTGTTGTTTTTTTTTTTCATGCTGACTAGGTGAGTGCAATCGGCTGCGTTAGTTTGCGCACCAGTGTGGCCATACTTCGACTTTGCAAAGCTCTAGGCCAGCAACACCTTCAAGGTGCGCAAAAGTTATTCTGGTACGCAGAACTGGAGGCCAATTTTGTAAAACGTTTGTTTCGGGAACAGGGCTCCTATACGTTACCTCAGTGAGTGCATCAACTGAGAACTTACTGTTAGTACTTCAAACACGCTGACTGGTAGAAGGAAAATCAATCAAATTATCAACCTGCGACATTATGCGCCACTTTAGGAAAAACGCTTTGCTTGTATGAGGAACCTAAAGGGCTTCATGATTAGTATTTGAGGTAGATCATAAAGTTCTTGCATTATATTCAACAATGGCCATCTGTCTATGTTGCAACATCTGCAAGAAATTTTCCAAAATTCCCGATTCGGGGCCTCGCGGCAAATCAAGAGACTGTACAGGCTTCCGGCCGAATGTTTGTGCATTACATGATGCAGTACACGTGGTGTGAGCAGCAGAAGACCGTCAGAGGTTCACCTCAGGCATCGCGAAATATCGGGGAGCCCACCGACTATTTGCTTTCATCGATTCGCCGCCGCCTTCAGCCCAGCGAGTTTGGTGAGCCCGCCGTCGAATCGATTTCATCATCGCCGGATTCAGTAACGAGTTTTCAAATGTGTGTTTCCGTTAGGCCCGAAACCCTTCAAACACCCAAAAGCTGACTGCTCGAGCAAGCTTCATTGACGCAAAAGAAACGACGAAGCTCGTAAACAGAGAAATGATACGGCAAGCATTCGCTGTGAACGTGAAAGCGAGCTCACGTGAGCGAGTCACTGTGGAAACCGCAAGTACACAAGATAACGTGTAAATCATTAAGTGCTCTTAAAGCCCATTGTCGGTCTGGCAGATGGAGCAACCTTGGATGGAGAACATAGCACCTAACCGGTGGCGAATACGAAGGCGAACTTGTACGAAGTTTTATTTTTTCGTGGGTTGCCACCTGCCCACTATATACGACGCGGTCACTGGATCAGTACATGAGCCAACAACCGCCTTCCTAACCTCGTGGTGACATATTCCAGAGCACTGTAGCCGAAGCGAGCCAGCAGCGCGGAGGAGCCTATACTCCCTGCCCTGTAGCCCGAGCGGCGCATGCGCATTTCTGACGGCATCTGACATGCGTAGCGACAGCACCACGTGAGTTATCGCACAAGATAGTATGGAGGAAGACGCCAAAGCCATCGTGGCGCCATTCATCGGCATGGCATGTCGTCCATTGCCATGCCAAGCAAAATACGCTAAGAGATGCTGAGCGTGCTGTCCAATGTGCTACCGAACCTATTTCATGCTTATAACTACTCTTGATTGCGGGCGAGGCATCGATTTTTGGTAGCCGAAACATAGGCCCTAATAGAAGTGTTTATTTCCTTAATACTCTATGCTCCTTCCAGCGTACGAGTTGAGAGGGAAAAGGTGAATGTTCATTTTAAGGTCAAAGCTATATATGGTTCATCGGCAGCAAAACCCGGCGGATTTGCCAGCAGTCAACTGTGGTCGAAGAACCTCAGTTGGTCCAGCAGGACTATGACGTCATCACGCCGAGGATCAGACTCAGAAACAGGCGCTAAATAATTAATGCTCTCTTGGCCCACGTGAACTCGTAAAAGCAAACTATTTTGATTGAGGTGGATTAAAGGCAGGGCCCGATGATTTGCGGTGCATTAAGTGTACATTTTGCATTATGGTGGATTACAGTATATTATGAAAAACTAATATGATTACGATGGATCCTGGATCCTGGTCTCGTTAGATTTCTACGTATTACGAGTGAATCACATTGGATTAGGACGACATAGGGTGGATTTTGATTAATAAAGTTGTAGCTGTATTTATTTGGACTGTTGTGGATTAGGAAAATTGTATTCAGTTACGAATGATTAACGTACAATTAGGTTGGCATCCAGCTGGTTGAGGTGGATTGCGGTTCATTGTAGTGGGTCCGAAGCAGTAGCTTGAAAGTGGATGGCGTTTGATTGAGCTGCATGTTGAGCATGATGCCCAATTAGGGCGGAAAATTGGATTACGGTTAACTGTGGTAAATTAAGGGTGAATTATGGTGGATTATTCAGTCAATTAAATGAAGTCGATTTCGCCTTTACAGAGCGTAAATAGTCTTAAGTGTTCGTAAAATTTTAATCACCTATGTGTATGATGTCGCACAAGGTAGATCAAAAATGCTTGCAGGAGAATGATGGGTGGTCAACATCTATCAGTATTTAGGCTTTCTTCATTCGACTTTCGTACCTTTCCTTCAGCCCCCTTTGCCCTTCAGAATGCCTGTAGCTATACTGATAGCCTTCAAACTGAAAGTGAGGAATGAAAGTAAAGTACATGGGAATAAGAGCATAAAATATGAACTTTATTTCCTGGAAACTGCCAAAAAAAAAAAACTATAATTTTGGCTCTGTTTTTGTAGTCATTCGAGTCCATGCACTTGTTTTTATTGCAGACAAGGAGCCGCCGAAGGTGGTTCGCTGTCCAGGAAACGTGTCTGTGGTATCCACTTCCCTGGAAGGTGTTACGGTGCATTGGGATGAGCCTCAGTTCTCAGACAACGTCGAAGTCCAGTACGTCAAGGAAACCAAGGTGCGACCGGTGTCTGCACTATTGAGAACATGCTAACGAACGCACTGCCCTTCCATGGCTAAGACTAGAGGCACAGGAGTGCATGTTTAGAACTCTTATGGCGTCCACCCAGAAAGCGATAGCTCCGTTTTTATCTTGCACGTGCGTGCGATCCTTCAAAACCGAATCCTATAAAGAAAAAGAAAAAAAAAGAAGCGAACTGTCCGCTTTTTACGAATATAGCTGTTCACATGAACAAACCAATTACGTGAGTTAGGTTGAAAAACAGCATTTTTCTCGACTTCTAAAAGATGTCACCTGAGCCACAGGATAGAATCTAGGCTCTGTCCTGTGAAGGTCATGTTAGGGGCGGGGCTTCGAGATTGATTTTGTTTTGTTGTGCAAGAAAGCTGCTTCATTAAGGCGAAAAATTTACTTGCCCCATTGCTCGAAAATTCGTCCGTCGGCCTTATTGTCATCACTCCGTGGTGGCGATAAACGATGGGGGCAATGGCATTCATAAGAGATTGGAAACAGAAAATTTAATCCTTAAGAATTCCGGAGTCTGCGCCATTCTACAGTGTCTTCCAATGATTATTCACAGAGGAACTAGCGATTGTACTGGTATTTCAGAGTGCTTTGTGCCGGGCCTATTAAAGCTGTGCAAATTACAGATACTGTTCATTTATTTTCAAGAGTCAAAAAAACCTAATTTTACGTGCCTACTTTATGGCGATGCGCAGCGAATTTGTCATTCAGGTTTTGCATTACGTGTTTTTGTTTGTTTGTTTTGTGTTTAATCCATCGCTGCTTTGTACTATCGGCTCCTTTGAAACAAAAACAGTTTCGATTATTGTTGAATGTCAAATGAGAATCAGTGCATCGAAGTCATCCTAACAGTCTTTGGGAGAAGCGTTAACTGGATCTGGCTAATATTGCGATACCATTCCAATTCTAGTCCTCATTGGCCAGCGCGGTTAAGCCTGTTCTTGTTTGGCTGAGGGGGTATTGAAGGCTGATCAAGAACCGGAAGCCAACCACTCAAAGCAGAATCTCTGAAAGCGCATCATCTCGATGACAATGCGCAAATATTTCAATACAAAAAATTTCAATTGAAGAAAAAGATACCCGTATATTTTCCCACAAGAAAACCAATCAGCAGCAAATACATTATGCTAACTGATACGCAAGTGTCAAACAGATGGTGTTACAAACAGATACAATCTGATAGGACTCCGGACTACTCTGGACGATCTGCTACTTTTTAACATACACAGAGACTGTCGCTGCGGCCGGTAACTAATAAGTGACCAACTGGTACCCATTTAACACATTTTGGCATTGGGAAATTATTCTTTAAAATAAGCACAGGTTGGTCGCTTAACTCTTTTTTGTTGTTGTTGTTGTTGTTGTTGTTGTTGTTTATGCGTTTTCATGGCTTTCATTCCCTGTTATGGTGCCATATATCTTTGTGTTCTGTACCAAGTTGGGATTTTTTTTCCCTAACCACTACGCGTGCCGCTTTTCCTGGTCCTTTCCTCCGCTGCTTTAGTTTGATAGTCTTGTTCCAGTCCATCACAACGGTTCTTCTAATGTACCAACCAACCTAGATCCAAGAAAAATAGAAAGCATGCCCGACAGTCGAACGGAATGGACGTTGAGCCACCAACCTCTGTAAATGTTTTCAGTAACATAACGCTTCGACATGACACGAGGGGTTGACTGCCAATGACTTTCGTCTCTCTTCCTTTCCAGACACCCGGATCTGTGTTCAACTTTGGCCGTCACGTGGTTCACTACACCGCTAGAGACGTCGCTGGAAACGAGGCTGTTTGCAAATTTTATGTTCATGTCACACGTACGTATAGAAGAATATTGTGTTTTATTGCAATTATATAGGTAATGACACTTCAAATTGCGATAATGAAACGCTCCTCCGCAACTGGCACGCTGAGAACGGCTTTGTGGTTTTTACGAAGCACAGAAAGCCACTCCCGTTCCCGTTCTATAACAACTTCCCAGCTCCTTGAAAACGGAACTCAATATTCTCCTGTTCCATTAACACTCGTTATTTCTAACACGTGTTGGTCACGCACGTCTATAACTATCTCTTGAATGTCCCGTAACATTCCTGACAATTCTTAACATGCCGTCGTTCACAATTTTCACTTGGCTCTGAGGTGAGGTGTATGAAGAAGGAGGCCTTTGTTCGCGCCCAAACAGATATTCAGGACGGAAATCTCACAAATCTAGTATTGACACAGATAAAGCATGTCGTGATCCGTGATCAAGGTCCACTGAGCGCGTTAGAGATCCCACTCATGAAGCTAGTTCCGCTGCAACACCGCTGTTGCAGCAGAACTCCGCACCGCTGCTAAAGTTGAATGCGTCATGTATCACCGAAAAACTGAGCTCGCGGTTTTTCCTATTTGTTTGCGCAATTTTTCGGCAATCAGTTCTCTCTTCCACAGCCGCAAAAGCTGAGCCCAAGTTCCAAACTTGAGCTGCATTTGCGAGCTGTTCCCTTTTGATAGGCATTCATCTGCCTGCTTTCTAAAGTTGTAGTGGCATTGAGCTCGGGGAAGAGAAGGAAGGAGGTAGGAAAAAAACTAAGATGTAGAACCGAGCTGTTATATTTTCATGGGAATGAGAAGCGACCCCTGCGTTGTCTACCAACCTTAGAACACAGCCAACTTGTCTTGCGCAGTGCACTGAACATCCTCATTTTTGATCTAGGAACTTCGGTGAAGGGATTTCAAGAGCATGTTTTTTTTATAGGAATATGCGAATTAGTGTATTATATAAGAAATAGTTTCAAACGCGGTATTTGCTTACCTGTATACTCGACCGTGCTGCGCGATATATATGGGTGTGTTCAGACAAGAACGGTATTCGAGGTCCCATGACTATTTTTTTTTCTTTTCACCGAAACTTCTATATTAGGTTTGAAAATGTCTCCACACAAAGGAATAAACCTTAGTTTTGCAAGATATGGCATAGTTTTCTCGGAAAATAATCGTTTAACACTAGAGGTGGAAAACGCCGTTTTTGCCACTTCAAAAAGTTCCAAGTTTGGACACCTGCTGCTTCGGCACTAAAATCTTGCCATATATAATTTTAGTCAAAAAATCTACGCAACTATATTTTTATAAACACTATTCTAAAATCATTTTGTTGTGGCAGTTGGTTTAGTAAAAAAAAAATCGCGAACTTTACTTCAGGAGCGGCGAGCTGCAAAAATATTCATTTTCAACCTTATTTATTGGAATATGATACCTTGAGTTCTTTGCATTGAAACTTTTTTCTTTATTATTCGGGTTACTTTCTTAACCACAGACAAAATTTGGAACACTAGATCGCTAGCTGTGCTCTCCACAACGCATCAAATCGCCCAAGATTTGAAAACCGCAAAAAAGGAGCAACTTTGATCCCAGTTTAAAAAAGAAACTCCTTCTTCGATTTTTATCAAAATCCCTCTCCGGAGTTCCCAGCACGTCATATACGCACTAGAAACTTGCCGCATTATGCTGTTTAATATTATAAAAATGAATATATATTTTATTGCTTGTCCTGAAAATCGCCAATATGTAGCCCTAGATTCCGGAACGACTCAGTAAAGTGTTGCCACTGAAACATTTCGTCTATATTATCGAGGCCTTGTTCTTTATTTCTGGAAAAGTTTGAAAATCTAGAGCGGTCCAATCTTTCTCCATATTATTTTGAAAACGACCAAAATTCAAGAATTTCAGAAGATGGACAACTTTGATTCGAATTTAAAATTCGAATTTTCTTAATTTCAGAAAATGAACAACTTTGATTCGAATTTAAAAACCTACCCCGACTTCAATATTTATTGAAATCAACTAAACACAATCCCAAGTACTCTATAAATATCAGACACGGAAAAGTATTACATTATATAAATTAAATTTCAAAACAAATGTAAAACTAAGCGCATGTTTTTAATCTATAGACGTGCATGTAGCATTAAGGAGTAGACGTCAAAACTTCGGTATGCAATTGTGCGTTGCGTGTAAGTGTGACAGCAAATTTTATTTTATTTATTACGTTAGCAGTCAAGAAATGGTCCGCAAGGGAGAGTTGAATTCCGATAAGGAAGCAGTGGTGACTCTAACTAAAGGTTATGTTTAATGTTTGCGTCGGGATGGCATACTAGCGATGAACCCGATGCTGCTGCATTTGTGTTGGCTAAGACACTTATCACTCCCTTACCATTTTATAAAGAGGCGTTGGCGCAGTTTGGTATCTGTTCTTTGGACGATCGCACGCACTGGCTAAATATCCAACTCAGAATACAAAACATATTAGCTATTCAGCTCTAGCTATAGCATCGATTTGAATCTAACTAGTTATAGATCGTTTTTATTTATCTTTACATGTTCCTTTCTTTATTCGGTAAATCCTACAGATTTTGGCGTGGACAACGCATAGGCGATACATGCATGTAGTACATGTATATGTCCTTGTGTTACTTTGCTAAAAAACCAAATCATGTGAACACGACCGCTTGTTAGCCCTCACACCATTCAACGTAGCCTGTATATTCTTGGAACGCTTTTGATGTTATTCAAAGATTTAGTACAGGGCGAAGGATATGCACGCAAGAGTGTCATTAAAGATTACATTTATTTCGTACCGAAGTTCATTTTTCGTTTGGGTTATACATGAAGGAAAGTGTTAAATGTATCGAGCGTATGGAGGAGAACTATCAAGAAGGTATAAATGATTACCACTCGTAATAATCGCGAGTAAACGCATGCAAATGAGCACGCCTCTCTCACACGTTTACCAACTGCTTCGTAGTGCGCCAAATGCGGGAGTCACACTGACTGGTTCTGTCGCTTTTCGCTCATTTCCAATAAGCGCACATTTGGCACGATCGAAATAGATCTCATATGTCGCACGCGAGCATGTCGCACAGTTGGAGCAGAACCTGAATTTGCACGGCTTTTTGCACGTGGCACGCCGCGCCTGCCGCAGGCAAGGAATGTCGCTACCCGACTGACATCGAGCACGGCAGCACCGGCTGCGCGAATTGGCTGAAGGGTGTCACTTGCGAGCCGACCTGCGATGACGGCTACGCGCTCCCTAGTAACGTGTCTCTCTTCTACACCTGCGACCTGGCCGGCGTCTGGGACCCAAGACCCTGGATACCGAACTGTCAGGGTGAGTACATTACAAGTATGCATCAAGTTTATCCGGTCGATCCTCAGACACGGAGCAGTTTAATGGGAAGTGCATGGTCTATGACCGAGGCTGGTTTGAGGACAACTCTGCACTCTTGGGGACCACCAACTGAGAAATAGATCTGAATCACGCTGCTTAATTTTACACGGATATTCAAACACTTTGAAGTCACTTTAATTTTTGCTTCCTTTTTTTTGGTATTCCGGGCTAACAGGAAAATCAGTACTTTTCGTTTATTCTTTACTTCCCTTCATTCTTTTGGTGGGATTACAGGGTGCACTTAAGCAGATCCTACTAATGTGCGGCTTTCATTAACGCCTTACGGCTAGTCTTTCGCATACCTAGGCTGTTTTCATTCTCCTCGCATCGATTCTTTCCTGTCCCCTCCTCCACCTCCGCTCCTTCCTTTTTGTTCCTCTGCCTCCACTCGAAGCCTGCCATGTTGTAAGTTGCAAGACTACTTCCCCTCTTCCTCTCAAGCCCCGTTGATGAAGCAAGCGAACAACTATGTCCGCAGCACTCCATTGTCTCTAGAGCCCATCCTTCAACAGCCGCCTTTGTTTCGGAGAGCTGTGTTCCGCGTTGCTTATCGTCCTCCACATCCATCCACCTTGACTCCGCGCGTGGTTTGAAGCAGTGAACGACACAAAGAAGTGCGGAGAAAATATCCGCAGGTAACAAACACTGCTCGCAAACCTGCTTCCTTGTTACTTGTGCACCGCCAGCGTTCCTTCTTTCACGTATAGCTTTAGCCCATACGCGATAGCCTATACGCGCCGTTATGCATGATCCCGTACATGATCCATTAGCCTCGTTCGGCGCTTATCTCCCGAACTTTCTTCTAACCCGAAGGCCTCGTTGGGCGGTCACTGCTAGCGAGCTGCTCTGGCCTCGCCTCTCTTCGGCGCGGCAACCTTGCCAATATAGCTGTGCGATTTGTATATGACGCTGTCCGTGGTAAGCCATTAGGCTAACCATTAAGCGTAGAACAGCTGAGCCCGTTTCTTCGGCTCATTTATAGGCACACGCCGTACTTATATCGTTGTGGAAACCGGGACGTTGTAGCATGAACGTGCCGGTGATGCGCAACGTGTTTTTTTTTTTTTTCTTCGTTCGCAACGGCACTGCTCATTTTCCAAGGCACTGATGTAAGAAGAGCTCCGACGTGGACGTAAATTACCTGTGTTTTCACAATCTGGAGCGGCTTCTTTCTGGGTGTCCCATTTCTGGACTCATCTCAGGCTATTCATCTTAAACAGTCATTACTTTTCAGTGTTAAGCGTAAGCTCCGACACACTATTCGCCGGCCTTCGAAAAACCCCTTCCACCTCCTATGATTGAAGACGGAGGCGCTTGTCATTTCGAGAACATGTACAAAACGATCTTCACTTCTCATTAGCATCCAACTTCTCCTCGTGCACGTTTGTGCACTCTGCCAATGTTTCCAGGTGTACTAAGCTGCGCCGAGCCAGACTGTTACTCGTACCGGCAAGCTGCAATCGAATACGTAAGATGCGCTGTTATAAATATTTGTGGTGACGACGCTCGGCGCATGAAATACACTTCTATAGCGCACAACGCAGGCAGGCAGATTCCCGAGTTTCCGGTGCATGAAGACCACTACTTGGTCAACGCTCTCGCCGTTCAGACTTGTTCTGGGTGGAAAGGGTTGGTTAAACATAACCGACCTGCACAGCAGAGTTAATTAATGGTACCATATACGAAGCCTCAAATCGTAACATGGCAAGGCCGAATGTCCGTTTCTCGAAACTTAGCAGACCTAGGCAAACTCTGATCTGGGCATTCAGCGTCGGTCGCGCCCTCCATCTTTCGTTTCTTTGCCATTACCATGCCTTTAGCTGCCTTCAGCAGTTCTTTTTCAAAACTACAGGTGGCGAGATAACCTGTTAACCAGATAGTTTTCCCTGTTGCAATTTCCGGAATTTTATGCATTAAAAAGAATGAACGGCGGCGCAACACGGACACAGACAAGGAAGGGACACCACTGTGTCTGTGTCCGTGTTGCGCAGCCGTTCATTTTCATCAAGCACCAACTCGCCCCCAGGCCGTTATTGTGCATTAACCTCATAGAGAGTTTTAAAGGTGGCGTAGTCAAAAAGCTGCACTGCACAGGGTCTAACACAGAACGGAAATTGCATATGATCCAAGAGCAATAATTGAGGTCTTTTCACCATCACTGTTCCCTCGTCGTCCTTAAAGCCCTGAGGGTGACCCCGGCCTTGCTTGCGTTGGGCGTGTTCGTAACCATGCAGTTCTTCACGGATCCAGATACAGACTGCGGTCGGATCTGATTACCGCTTCGAAACCACAGCACAGCTGGCGGTGCACGCCTTGGACGCTCGCCCCAACCCACGTAGAGCGAAGTGATGCTGTCGGCGACACGATATAATAAAAATTGGCCAAGACAGTCATATCGTCGCGGACACCTCACCTACGCTGACCTTCCTATCTATCATTCCATACACAATTCCTGCAGGCAGTAAGTTTATAATGTATAAGCCATTCTAATCATCCCTTAAACGTTTTAGTGCAATCGTATGCAGCGGGTATATAAAAAAAACAAATCTACGAAAATATTCCTTCTTTTTTATATTTTTAGGATGCTCCTGCAGCTTCGTACGCTGTCTCAAAAATTCTGAGGGCGACCACAATACTGCTTACAGCGGAATTTGAGCGTAACTATTTAAGCGTTTTAGCGATATATTGAGGCAAAGAATTTGAGAGATGTATTTATGGTTGGTTTGTGGGGTTTAACGTCCAAAACAACTCAGGCTATGAGAGACGCCGTAGTGGAGGACTCCGGAAATTTCGACCACCTGGGGTTCTTTAACGTGCACTGACATCGCACAGCACACGGACGCCTTGCTTTTCGTCTGCACCGAAAAGCTGCCGCCGAGGCCGGGATTCGATCCCGCGTCCTTGGGAACAGTAGTCGAGCGTCGTAACCACTGCGCCACCCCGGCGGGTGCTAGTATGTTGGTTTGGTTGGTTTGTGGGGTTTAACGTCCCAAAGCGACTCAGGCTATGAGAGACGCCGTAGTGGAGGACTCCGGAAATTTCGACCACCTGGGGTTCTTTAACGTGCACTGACATCGCACAGCACACGGGCGCCTTGCTTTTCGCCTCCATCGAAAAGCTGCCGCCGAGGCCGGGATTCGATCCCGCGTCCTTGGGAACAGTAGTCGAGCGCCGTAACCACTGCGCCACCCCGGCGGGGTGCTAGTATGTATGTATGTATGTATGTATGTATGTATGTATGTATGTATGTATGTATGTATGTATGTATGTATGTATGTATGTATGTATGTATGTATGTACGTATGTATGTATGTGTGTGTATGTATGTATGTATGTATGTATGTATGTATGTATGTATGTATGTATGTATGTATGTATGTATGTATGTATGTATGTATGTATGTATGTATGTATGTATGTATGTATGTATGTATGTATGTATATGTGTGTGTATGTATGTATGTATGTATGTATGTATGTATGTATGTATGTATGTATGTATGTATGTATGTATGTATGTATGTATATACATACATACATACATACATACATACATACACACTTCTTGAACCAACATGTTTGGTTCATGGCCCCTTTTCCCAAGCATTTCACCCCAGAAGAGCCGAGCACCAGGCCGGGAGAAATCTTGTACCCATTGGAAACCGGTGGGTACCCGGCGGTACTGGGGATCGAACCCCGTACCTCCCGAATGCGAGGCGGATGCTCTACCACATGTATGTGGTATGTGTGTGTACCACATGTATGTATGTATGTATGTATGTATGTATGTATGTATGTATGTATGTATGTATGTATGTATGTATGTATGTATGTATGTATGTATGTATGTATGTATGTATGTATGTATGTATGTATGTATGTATGTATGTATGTATGTATGTATGTATGTATGTATGTATGTATGTACGTACGTATGTATGTATGTATGTATGTATGTATGTATGTATGTGTGTATGTATGTGTGTATGTATGTATGTATGTATGTATGTATGTATGTATGTATGTATGTATGTATGTATGTATGTATGTATGTATGTATGTATGTATGTATGTATGTATGTATGTATCAACAACCTTAGATATGCGGATGATACCACATTAATGGCAGAAAGTGAAGTGGAACTCAAGAGACTTCTGATGCGCGTACAAGAAGAGACTGAGAAGTTTGGGCTTAAACTAAACATTAAAAAGACAAAGATCATGGCGCCTTGCCCTATCACGTCCTCTAGCATCAATGGACAAGAAGTGGAAGCTGTGACAGATTTTCTCTTCTTGGGCTCCAAGATTACCTCGAAAGGAGACTGCAGCCATGAAATTAGGAGACGCCTGCTTCTGGGAAAGAGAGCAATGGTTAGCCTTGACCGCCTAGTAATGAGCAGAGACATTAGTCTGCCAACCAAGATCCGTATAACTCGTGCTATGGTCTTTCCAGTTGTGCTGTATGGATGCGAGAGTTGGACTGTTAAAAAGGCTGACCGCCGAAGAATTGACGCGTTTGAATTGTGGTGCTGGCGAAGACTCTTGAGAGTTCCTTGGACTGCCAGAAGATCAAATCAGTCGATATTGTCGACCATAAACACTGACTGCTCATTGGAGGGAGAAATTTTAAAGTTAAAGCTCAGCTACTTTGGCCATCTGATGAGAAGAGAGGAGTCGCTGGAGAAAGATTTGATGTTGGGAAAGGTTGAGGGTCGCGGAGAAGGGGTAGGCAGCGAACGCGATGGTTAGATGGCATCCTCGAGGCACTGCAGATGAAGTTATGTGATGTTAGGAAGATAGTTAGAGACCGGAAAGCGTGGCGTGACATGGTCCATAGGGTCACGAAGAGTCGGACACGACTCAACGACTGAACTAACCTGAATTGATGTATGTATGTATGTATGTAGTATGTATGTATGTATGTATGTATGTATGTATGTATGTATGTATGTATGTATGTATGTATGTATGTATGTATGTATGTATGTATGTATGTATGTATGTATGTATGTATGTATGTATGTATGTATGTATGTATGTATGTATGTATGTATGTATGTATGTATGTATGTATGTATGTATGTATGTATGTATGTATGTGCAGTTAAAATCACTATTTTTCTCACGGGGAATTTTTCAGAAGAACATGAAGAGCCACGATCGAGCGGAGCAGTGCTTGTGGCTCTTCCTTCTCTTCTGAGAAATTTGCTTCGTGACTCTCTTGTGACTGATTCGCTAGGTTACACCGACGGCAACGACGACACGGCTCAGCTGCCAAACGGACGCACAAAAGTTGTGCTCTGGGGCCGAATTACGGTTCTCGCTCTAAAGTTATAGAGCGTGACGTCAAAATGACGACGCCGTGACGTCTCGGCGAGACGTCAACGCGTGACGAAAATTGGAATCAACCAATGATCGCAGGGTGCCACCCCGGGCCGCTTATTTTCACGGCAACAGGTTTATTCGCACGTCAAGGAGCCGTTTGCTAACTTTTTTATAGATATAGCGTGTGAATAAATTAACTAAAGTTTTATATTTTCAAGAAGCCGCATTTAAAGTTCAATTTCATCAAAAAAAAATCAAAAAGCAGCTACAATTTTGCAATTAAACGCTCTCGTGGGTAGCTTCTTTTGCCGCGAGGGCGCGCTGGCAGAGGTAAACAAACCGTAAAAATGGCGATTTTCAGTAAAACAGCTGATTCCACGGCTAGTGCCGGCTTTTGCGCATCGTCTGATGTCAAGGTACTGTGTGATGGTCCTAAATGCGCGGAGAAATCATATCGAAAGCAGTGTAATCGGGGCTTTATTTTTCTTTAGGAAACAGAAACAAAAGAAAGATCGATCGCGGAGCACAGGCAAAATAAACTTTTATGTCCACACGAACGTCTCACACACAAATGCTTCAGTTAGAACGAGCACGGGGAAAAGCAAGCGTACACTACCAACCTCGCTCGTTTTCATTCGTTTTGCACTGTATGTCACCTTCGCCTCCGCCTTTTGCTTTGGGCGCACTGCGGAGCCCAACCACCCTTCAGCGCCAACTTTGCAGTAGTTGAGTTCATCCATTTGACGCACGCACTTGCTCACCGTCAGTTATGAGAGGCCGACTACCTGTGGAGACGAAATCCTCCGGAGGCAAAAAAAAAAAAAAAAAGATCGAAGCACGCATGACAGCCGCACCGTCAGAGCGGTCGACTGCAAGCTTCATCACAGTTCATCGGCGCATTCGTCGCACCACCATTCCGCTTTCACATTTTCAAGTCGAAATAGGCATCGGAACAACTCGCCGAACAAGTAGAACTCATTCTCACACACCGCCCTTCGTCGTTGCTCGCGCCGGCGTTGCCGCTTCAGCGCCGCAGCCACCACTCACACCACTCCACCGCGGACGCCGCCGCCATTTTCGCTCTATAACTCGCTCTAAAACGTTTTAGACCGTCTCATCGCGCTCTACAAAAATAGTCTAAAACTACGGGCATAATTAGGTGCGCGACGTCATCTGTTTTTTCGCCTCCGCGACGCAATCGCAGCATCCCGTGACGCAACTTTTCAAGATGGCGACGGCGACCAATAGGAGCGGGCGTTTTAGAGCGCTCTCAATTATAGAGCGGTCCGTAATACGGCCCCTGAACTAATTTAGACTGGTGCTCTGTCCCCTGGCAATCATGTTACACGAGCTGTCTTTACACGTTTGTGCATATTCTTAGGTCAGCTTCAGAGGAGCACGTGCTCGTGCACCTGTAATTTCTCGAGGTCGCTTTCTATAATAGGTGCAGTTCACTTCGTGAATGGCTTCAGAAACCGACCCAAATCCGTTGCGGCATACAGCCTTAGGCCAGGGCAAAAAAAAAATTACCGCTGAAATAACACTGCAGCTAAGGCCTATAATTACTCTGGCAGTTCTTGCAGTGGTTGCTATTAGTAGCGCCGCATTATACTTCATGCAAATGACTAAGCATGATTCCCGATGTGGTGTGCAGCAGTTGCATTCTTGAGTGTTGCAAATATAGTTTACTTAGCTTTTCAAACTATGCAAACAATTCAAAAATCTATTACAATCTTAAGATGGCTAAGGCATGGGGCATTACAAGTTACAACCATACGAAACTTCCTATGTACATATCGTGTGTTTGGCAGCCTATTGCCTCTCATGGACGACAAAACCGCGGATTAACTGCGCGAATTGCCAGCTCGGGCTCATTGCGTATTTAGTGCAGAGACAACTGCAGAGATAACTGCAGAGACAACTTACTCCTCCTCCGCCCTTTGCACCCATATCAAAGTGGAATGTCGGGCATAGGAGAGGTAACAACGCGCAGCTCCAAAAGCACTACTATTTGCACGTGCTGTCAAGGCGGAGAAATGCTGAAAGAAGCAAATTTATTTTCCGGTGCATATGTCAGATTCCTTATTCACGATAATACCGCGCGGCTCGACACGGGAACCCCTTCCGCTGTGTTCCCTCACACCGAGCCCTCCACCTGTGCCCCCCCCCCCCTTTCCAAAATGAAACAAAAAACGTTGCCGGGCTTTTATTTTTGAAGTCTTGACGTCGTTGTTTATGCTAGCTGTCGTTAAAACAGTTCGTGCGACCCAATTCGCTAGCGTGCCCTTTGAGGGAGATCTCAGCTTGCTGTCTTCTGGCGTCCTTTTTTTTTTCTCTCTGCTGGTTTGTTTCCGGGCTCCTCTCTCTGCTTGCCTGGCTGTCTCTCTCCCCACCTTTCCCTCAGCAACGTCCGAAAGCAACCGGTTACGCACGCGAGCATTACTTCCTTGAAAAACCACAAGTACATAAATAAACAAACGACAACAACGACACGCACGACAGGAAAAAGAGACTCTGTCCTCCCGACTACGGGCCCCACACCGGGTAAGCAATTACTACGGCGTCGGAAGCGGAACCGGTCATCCGGGTAGTTCATTTAGGAGATTATCTACCGCCGGAGCCAGTCGCCGGATCGTGCCCCACCGTAGATCAGCGGTGGCCCGCGTCGCGCCGTAGCCCTAGAAAGCAGCACAAGCAGAGGCTGCGCCGCCGCCACTCTGCCTAATGCCTCACGGTCACGGCCAAACCCTGTTGCGTGGTCCGGTGGACGAGGCGCGCCGGAGAGCGCAGGGCGCCGGAACGGCGTGCTGCCTCTTCGATGCCGGAAGCGAGTCACGTACTGAGCCTGCAAGCGTGCAACTATGGAGACTGGGACGCAGTAAATCCGCGCGCGCGCTGCTAACGAGACGGCAATAAACCACTTAGGGATGTTAAAACTGGCGAGGCTGAGCGGGTCGGCGAACAACTGCTTGCCGATTGGACAGGTCGCGTGGCAAACGGGTGAATGGGGCCCACGTGGTGTTAGCTTACAAAAAACAATTTTTCATCGATGCTATTACGGGACGGAGGCGAGAGTCCCATCTCTGTGCAGGATGGATATTATGTTGATTTGCTACTACTTTTGTTGGCCTTCGATATTTCACTTTCTGTCAAGGGAATAATGTACTTTTGCGTGCATGTGTTTGTGGTAGTGATAAAAAACCCTGATTGAGTGATAAAAGCTCTTAGCTTGTGGCATTTATGTATGGCCAATGCCTCACTATCTGCCTTATACGTAGAAGTGAAATCCATCAAGGGGCCTTTGAAGGTGAATAAAAGAGTAATTGATCTATGATAGTGGGGGTGATGATGATGATGATGATGATGATGATGATGATGATGATGATGATGATGATGATGATGATATAACACAGCACCTAAAATGAGACAGACAAACATATCTGAAAGAATGTTATAGCCTTGGAAGGACAGACGCATCTAAAACAACTCGAGATGTGCCGTCTTGTGTTAAGAAGAGACTGTAAGGACTGACTGTGCGGTAGAAGTAGGCGGTAGGATAGTTAGAGAGGATACCGGCAAGCTGTTAAGGAGACGAAAGATTTGATTAAGAAACGCCAGAGTATGAAAACTTCCAATCCAACAAACCAGATCGAATTGGCCCAGATATCAAAGCTAATCAATAAGCGCAAGGTGGCCGATATAACAAAGTATAACATGGAGAAAATTGAGCATGCTGTAAAGAACGGGGGAAGCCTTAAAGCGGCAAAAAAGAAATTGGGCATAGGCAAAAACCAGATGTATGCGATAAGGGACAAGGCGGGCAACGTCATCACGAGTATGGACAAGATAGTCAAAGTACCGAGGAGTTCTATTCAGATCTCTACAGTAGCCAAAGTAGTCAGGACCGTAAAGAGATTAGCGGCAGGGAAAAACAGTCAGACGTTCCACCAGTGACGAAGAACAAGGTGAAGCAAGCATTAGAAACTATGAAAGGGGGAAATCGGCTGGAGAGGATCAGATAACTACAGATTTGCTAAAGGACGGGGGGGATATCGTGCTAGAAAAACTGGCCACCCTGTATACGCAGTGCCTGGTGTCATCGACAGTACCAGAACCATGGAAGAATGCAAACATCCTCATTCATAAGAAAGGGGACTCTAAGGACCTTAAAAATCATAGACCAATCAGCCTACTGTCCGTTACGTATAAGGTATTTAGTAAGGTAATCGCTAATAGAATCAGGACAACCTTAGACTGCAATCAAGCAAAAGATCAAGCAGGTTTTCGGAAACGGTACTCTACTATCGATCATATCCATACCATCAATCAGGTGATAGAAAAATGCTCGGAATATAATCAGCCCTTATACATAGCATTCATTGATTACGAAAAAGCGTTTGACTCAATTGAAACATCGGCGGTGATGCAGACATTGCGAAATCAGGAGGTAGACGAGCCGTACGTGAAAGTGCTGGAAGATATATATATAATGGCTGCACAGCAACCATAGTTCTGCAAAAGAAAGTAACAAAATTTCCGTAAAAAAAGGTGTTAGGCAAGGAGACACAATCTCCCCAGTACTATTCACAGCTTGCTTAAAGGAAGGATTCAGAGACTTAGAATGGGAGCAGTTAGGGATAAGGGTAGATGAAGAATACCTCAGTAATCTGCGATTTGCTGATGCCATTGCCTTGCTTAGTAACTCGGGGGATGAACTGCAAATAATGATTGATGACCTAAACAGGAAAAGTAGAAAGGTAGGCTTGAAAATCAATATGCAGAAGACTAAGGTAATGTTCAACAGCCTCGGGAAGGAACAGCAGTTTACTTTGGTAGCGAAGTACTGGAAGTAGTAGGCGAATATGTCTACTTAGGAGAGG
This sequence comes from Amblyomma maculatum, assembly GCF_055883805.1. Lineage (NCBI taxonomy): Eukaryota > Metazoa > Arthropoda > Arachnida > Ixodida > Ixodidae > Amblyomma > Amblyomma maculatum. Next base: position 86,025,737 of record NC_139347.1, read on the forward strand.
TAGTAACCGCAGATCCGGACCATTAAAAGGAAATAACAAGAAGAACAAGATTGGGATGGAGCGCATTTGGCAAGCCCTCACTGATTATGACTAGCCGCTTACCGGTATCGCTCAAGAGAAAAGTATAGAACAGTTGCATCTTACCTGTACTCACCTATGGGGCTGAAACGTGGAGGCTAACCAAGAGAGTTCTACTTAAGTTGAGGACAACCCAGAGGGCTGTGGAACGAAAAATGGTAGGGGTAACATTTAGAAATAGGAAGCGTGCAGAGTGGGTCAGAGAAATAACTCAAGTTTCCGACATTCTAGTGGAAATTAAGAAGAAGAAATGGGCATGGGCAGGACATGTAGGGCGAATAGAGGATAGCCGATGGTCGCTTAGGGTAACAAACTGGATTCTAAGGGAAGGAAAGCGTAGCAGGGGGCGGCAGAAAGTTAGGTGGGCGGATGAGGTTTAAGAAGTTCGCAGAGGTCAAGTTGGTGCAGCTAGCACAGAACCGGGTTAAGTGGAGAAATATGGGAGAGGCCTTCGCCCTGCAGTGGGTATAGTCAGGCTGCTGCTGCTGCTGCTGCTGCTGCTGCTGCTGCTGCTGCTGCTGCTGCTGCTGCTGCTGCTGCTGCTGCTGCTGCTGCTGCTGCTGCTGCTGCTGCTGCTGCTGCTGCTGCTGCTGCTGCTGCTGCTGCTGCTGCTGCTGCTGCTGCTGCTGCTGCTGCTGCTGCTGCTGCTGCTGCTGCTGCTGCTGCTGCTGCTGCTGCTGCTGCTGCTGCTGCTGCTGCTGCTGCTGCTGCTGCTGCTGCTGCTGCTGCTGCTGCTGCTGCTGCTGCTGCTGCTGCTGCTGCTGCTGCTGCTGCTGCTGCTGCTGCTGCTGCTGCTGCTGCTGCTGCTGCTGCTGCTGCTGCTGCTGCTGCTGCTGCTGCTGCTGCTGCTGCTGCTGCTGCTGCTGCTGCTGCTGCTGCTGCTGCTGCTGCTGCTGCTGCTGCTGCTGCTGCTGCTGCTGCTGCTGCTGCTGCTGCTGCTGCTGCTGCTGCTGCTGCTGCTGCTGCTGCTGCTGCTGCTGCTGCTGCTGCTGCTGCTGCTGCTGCTGCTGCTGCTGCTGCTGCTGCTGCTGCTGCTGCTGCTGCTGCTGCTGCTGCTGCTGCTGCTGCTGCTGCTGCTGCTGCTGCTGCTGCTGCTGCTGCTGCTGCTGCTGCTGCTGCTGCTGCTGCTGCTGCTGCTGCTGCTGCTGCTGCTGCTGCTGCTGCTGCTGCTGCTGCTGCTGCTGCTGCTGCTGCTGCTGCTGCTGCTGCTGCTGCTGCTGCTGCTGCTGCTGCTGCTGCTGCTGCTGCTGCTGCTGCTGCTGCTGCTGCTGCTGCTGCTGCTGCTGCTGCTGCTGCTGCTGCTGCTGCTGCTGCTGCTGCTGCTGCTGCTGCTGCTGCTGCTGCTGCTGCTGCTGCTGCTGCTGCTGCTGCTGCTGCTGCTGCTGCTGCTGCTGCTGCTGCTGCTGCTGCTGCTGCTGCTGCTGCTGCTGCTGCTGCTGCTGCTGCTGCTGCTGCTGCTGCTGCTGCTGCTGCTGCTGCTGCTGCTGCTGCTGCTGCTGCTGCTGCTGCTGCTGCTGCTGCTGCTGCTGCTGCTGCTGCTGCTGCTGCTGCTGCTGCTGCTGCTGCTGCTGCTGCTGCTGCTGCTGCTGCTGCTGCTGCTGCTGCTGCTGCTGCTGCTGCTGCTGCTGCTGCTGCTGCTGCTGCTGCTGCTGCTGCTGCTGCTGCTGCTGCTGCTGCTGCTGCTGCTGCTGCTGCTGCTGCTGCTGCTGCTGCTGCTGCTGCTGCTGCTGCTGCTGCTGCTGCTGCTGCTGCTGCTGCTGCTGCTGCTGCTGCTGCTGCTGCTGCTGCTGCTGCTGCTGCTGCTGCTGCTGCTGCTGCTGCTGCTGCTGCTGCTGCTGCTGCTGCTGCTGCTGCTGCTGCTGCTGCTGCTGCTGCTGCTGCTGCTGCTGCTGCTGCTGCTGCTGCTGCTGCTGCTGCTGCTGCTGCTGCTGCTGCTGCTGCTGCTGCTGCTGCTGCTGCTGCTGCTGCTGCTGCTGCTGCTGCTGCTGCTGCTGCTGCTGCTGCTGCTGCTGCTGCTGCTGCTGCTGCTGCTGCTGCTGCTGCTGCTGCTGCTGCTGCTGCTGCTGCTGCTGCTGCTGCTGCTGCTGCTGCTGCTGCTGCTGCTGCTGCTGCTGCTGCTGCTGCTGCTGCTGCTGCTGCTGCTGCTGCTGCTGCTGCTGCTGCTGCTGCTGCTGCTGCTGCTGCTGCTGCTGCTGCTGCTGCTGCTGCTGCTGCTGCTGCTGCTGCTGCTGCTGCTGCTGCTGCTGCTGCTGCTGCTGCTGCTGCTGCTGCTGCTGCTGCTGCTGCTGCTGCTGCTGCTGCTGCTGCTGCTGCTGCTGCTGCTGCTGCTGCTGCTGCTGCTGCTGCTGCTGCTGCTGCTGCTGCTGCTGCTGCTGCTGCTGCTGCTGCTGCTGCTGCTGCTGCTGCTGCTGCTGCTGCTGCTGCTGCTGCTGCTGCTGCTGCTGCTGCTGCTGCTGCTGCTGCTGCTGCTGCTGCTGCTGCTGCTGCTGCTGCTGCTGCTGCTGCTGCTGCTGCTGCTGCTGCTGCTGCTGCTGCTGCTGCTGCTGCTGCTGCTGCTGCTGCTGCTGCTGCTGCTGCTGCTGCTGCTGCTGCTGCTGCTGCTGCTGCTGCTGCTGCTGCTGCTGCTGCTGCTGCTGCTGCTGCTGCTGCTGCTGCTGCTGCTGCTGCTGCTGCTGCTGCTGCTGCTGCTGCTGCTGCTGCTGCTGCTGCTGCTGCTGCTGCTGCTGCTGCTGCTGCTGCTGCTGCTGCTGCTGCTGCTGCTGCTGCTGCTGCTGCTGCTGCTGCTGCTGCTGCTGCTGCTGCTGCTGCTGCTGCTGCTGCTGCTGCTGCTGCTGCTGCTGCTGCTGCTGCTGCTGCTGCTGCTGCTGCTGCTGCTGCTGCTGCTGCTGCTGCTGCTGCTGCTGCTGCTGCTGCTGCTGCTGCTGCTGCTGCTGCTGCTGCTGCTGCTGCTGCTGCTGCTGCTGCTGCTGCTGCTGCTGCTGCTGCTGCTGCTGCTGCTGCTGCTGCTGCTGCTGCTGCTGCTGCTGCTGCTGCTGCTGCTGCTGCTGCTGCTGCTGCTGCTGCTGCTGCTGCTGCTGCTGCTGCTGCTGCTGCTGCTGCTGCTGCTGCTGCTGCTGCTGCTGCTGCTGCTGCTGCTGCTGCTGCTGCTGCTGCTGCTGCTGCTGCTGCTGCTGCTGCTGCTGCTGCTGCTGCTGCTGCTGCTGCTGCTGCTGCTGCTGCTGCTGCTGCTGCTGCTGCTGCTGCTGCTGCTGCTGCTGCTGCTGCTGCTGCTGCTGCTGCTGCTGCTGCTGCTGCTGCTGCTGCTGCTGCTGCTGCTGCTGCTGCTGCTGCTGCTGCTGCTGCTGCTTGCTGCTGCTTGCTGCTGCTTGTTCCTGCTGCTTGCTGCTGCTTGTTCCTGCTGCTTGCTGCTGCTTGTTCCTGCTGCTTGCTGCTGCTTGTTCCTGCTGCTGCTGCTGCTGCTGCTGCTGCTGCTGCTGCTGCTGCTGCTGCTGCTGCTGCTGCTGCTGCTGCTGCTGCTGCTGCTGCTGCTGCTGCTGCTGCTGCTGCTGCTGCTGCTGCTGCTGCTGCTGCTGCTGCTGCTGCTGCTGCTGCTGCTGCTGCTGCTGCTGCTGCTGCTGCTGCTGCTGCTGCTGCTGCTGCTGCTGCTGCTGCTGCTGCTGCTGCTGCTGCTGCTGCTGCTGCTGCTGCTGCTGCTGCTGCTGCTGCTGCTGCTGCTGCTGCTGCTGCTGCTGCTGCTGCTGCTGCTGCTGCTGCTGCTGCTGCTGCTGCTGCTGCTGCTGCTGCTGCTGCTGCTGCTGCTGCTGCTGCTGCTGCTGCTGCTGCTGCTGCTGCTGCTGCTGCTGCTGCTGCTGCTGCTGCTGCTGCTGCTGCTGCTGCTGCTGCTGCTGCTGCTGCTGCTGCTGCTGCTGCTGCTGCTGCTGCTGCTGCTGCTGCTGCTGCTGCTGCTGCTGCTGCTGCTGCTGCTGCTGCTGCTGCTGCTGCTGCTGCTGCTGCTGCTGCTGCTGCTGCTGCTGCTGCTGCTGCTGCTGCTGCTGCTGCTGCTGCTGCTGCTGCTGCTGCTGCTGCTGCTGCTGCTGCTGCTGCTGCTGCTGCTGCTGCTGCTGCTGCTGCTGCTGCTGCTGCTGCTGCTGCTGCTGCTGCTGCTGCTGCTGCTGCTGCTGCTGATGATGATGATGATGATGATGATGATGATGATGATGATGATGATGATGATGATGATGATGATGATGATGATGATGTAAGGACGTTTTGGTCGAACAGTTTAAACTCATAACGGCCTCTCATTCACTGTGTCGCACATCTTTTCAGATGCAAATTCGATGACAGTCATCAAAAACTTTTGGTCTGAATAATTCACCTAGCGTTTTTTGGCTGTCTCCGAATCGGCTTCTTCAAAGCTGAACACCTCTTTCAATGAAGTCACGATTAGTTCGGGTTAGTGGCATGTAGAGTGGAAATTTGTGTTCATACATACTGCAGCTTTGTTTATGACCGCATTGATGCGGATACACAGCACAATACCGAACAAAACAAAGGCTGACTATTGTCCTCATTTTCTTCCATGTGTCTTTCAAGCAACATGATAGGGTGTCTTTTTTGCTTGGTTATAATTAGCAATTACCTGCAATTCCCGAATTCCATACAGTAATCATCACAGTATTAAGTGTCATTTTGTACATACATACATACATACATACATACATACATACATACATACATACATACATACATACATACATACATACATACATACATACATACATACATGCATGCATGCATACATACATACATACATACATACATACATACATACATACATACATACATACATACATACATACATACATACATACATACATACATACATACATACATACATACATACATACATACATACATACATACATACATACATACATACATACATACATACATACATACATACATACATACATACATACATACATACATACATACATACATACATACATACATACTATATGAGTAAAGTATATGGTTTGTGCGTTCGTCCATCCTCTGCACATTACCTAGCGAACAGTATTGGATGTTTCATGCCCGCGCCAACAATATTTCTCTTCCCGTAAAAGACAGAAAGCGTTTATGTTTCCGTTACGGAGTGCGACAGAAAAGTGTGAACGCAGAAGCGTGGTCCAAATTATTCTATCTCTTGCTGTACAGGTGGGAGCATTATGAAAGCAAACATTTAATGCGTAACAATACTTCGCTCGTGCGCGACGTGTACGGAATGAGTGTGCAGAATGTGTGTGCATAATGTGCCCGCAATGGCTGTGCAGCTCAGGTCCTGAATACTAGCCACAAGTGCTACATCGTATCATAGCTTATGTCGAGTAAAATTACACTGAACTAATCCTAGGCCTAAATAGTTAATTGTGAATAAAATTAACTGCGCGCTAGATTAATACCCATATATGGTTGGATATATTCTGTCGTTTATAAATACACTGAACTAATTGTATATATCGTTTCAAGTATTCAGGTTTTTTTTATTTTCAAAAATGTATCACACAAATTAGTATGGTTTATTTGGTACAGAAGGAGGTCCCAAAGCGAAGCTGTCAGGGGGTGCTCCTAAAACAAAATGCTTCAAACAAATTCCCAAATATGGCAGAAACTGAACATTAAAATATGTTAAAATCCATGAACAACAAGAACAGCGATTACTGGTAATTAGTTAATAGCGAATAAATGAATATTTACGCTGCAGCATCAAGTCATTTGTCATTGGATAGCTTATGTCGAATATAACTGTACTGCACTAATTGCCGGTATTAATTATACTTCTGATTTCAAAATGTTTACGCTATAGCATCAAGTATGAAACAATATATCTTTGGACTGCTATATCGAGTATGATTGCACTACACTAATTTCAGATCATTCCTAATAACCATCAATTAATTAATTGAAATAACAACTGAATTTTAGGCTATAATTTGTCGTCATATATCGTTGAAAACGTCTCTAGTAGAATAAAAAATGAAAGGCTAAACCACGCACGAACCATCTAAAGCCGAGCGTTAACCAGTTAATGCTCGTCTCTGTTCAAAAAAAAAACGCGAAACACAAACGAAGGAGTAGCAGTTACTACTCACGCACTCACTGCACGTAAGAAGGCTTAAGTTTCCCCATAGTTTTTTCAATGACGAACTACGACTACTTTTGAAGTGTTGCTTAGGAATCAAATTTAGGTATATAAACTGACATGGATTAACGCAGGCTTAATTAAAGAGAGATCAATAAATAGCAGCTTTCTGTCAATATGTTCACGTTACTGCTCCTCTTCCCCTCCTCCTCATCTCTCTCTCTCTCTCTCTCTTGCAGCGTACACTCACACCACGACGACGAGTTGCCTGCCGGGGTCTGAGTACTTTGACGAACTCAACGGGGAGACCGACATATGCGGTGAGCATGGCGCAGCCCCCTTTTGTAACTCCCTGAAATCACCTGTATGGATGCGAGAGTTGGACTGTGAAAAAGGCTGACCGCCGAAGAATTGAGGCGTTTGAATTGTGGTGCTGGCGAAGACTCTTGAGAGTTCCTTGGACTGCCAGAAGATCAAATCAGTCGATATTGTCGACCATAAACCCTGACTGCTCATTGGAGGGTCAAATTTTAAAGTTAAAGCTCAGCTACTTTGGTCATCTGATGAGAAGAGAGGAGTCGCTGGAGAAAGATTTGATGTTGGGAAAGGTTGAGGGTCGCCGGAGAAGGGGTAGGCAGCGAACGCGTTGGTTAGATGGCATCCTCGAGGCACTGCAGATGAAGTTATGTGATGTTAGGAAGATAGTGAGAGACCGGAAAGCGTGGCGTGACATGGTCCATAGGATCACGAAGAGTCCGACACGACTGAACAACTAAATTGAACTGAAATCACCTTAAATATTATGCAACATATATCATGACTACACATATATTCCTAAACGTCATGTTAAAGCTCAATGTTCTTTTTTCTTCGGTTTTTACAGCTCACGAGAAAAAACGTCATTATACATCTGGCCCCGTGAGACACCCTCGTTCACCGTGCTTGTCCGGCAGTTTTTGGTTTTTATGGGATTGGAAATTTTGTGTTGCATATTTTACTAAAGTCAGATAGTAGGACAAAGGCTCATGTATACATGAGCCTTTATTTTTATGTCCGGCGAGCTGTCGTGCCGACAAAATGACTGTAGCTATCCAGCGGCTGCGTTGCATGCAACCGACAACATGCAAACAAACCATGCGAATGTTTCTAGCCGTGAGTAACCACTGGCACAAACACAGCGTCGGTGTAGTTCCAAGCACTTCCGTTATTCAAAGCAACGTGTCAAAGTAGCTACCAGCACCAGACTCATCAGCCATGGTAGATGAAACTGCAGGCATGAGGCAAAACATACTGTAATTGAGACATAAAGCAAAAGTGATACGCATGTATTCATAATGAGATCGACCTCTGCTTTTAGGCCAATTGATGTACTCACACTCTGCGGTAGCTCAGTTCTGGCGCTCAACTACTGAACCAGTGCCCTGAATTTGCACCCGAACGCGACGGCCGCGTTTCGATGGAGCCTAAACGCAAGGTGCCCGTGTACTGCGCGATGTTATTGCACGTTAAAGTACCTCAGATGATCAAAATTATCTGGAGCCCTCCACTACGGCGGTACTTATAGCTTGGCCGCTTTTGACATTGAATCTCATAAAACTAAACTAATACCCTGACAATCAGTGACGCGCTTAGAAATTGTCTTGGCATGGCTATATTTGTAGTAAGAGAGTAAACAGTAACATTTTCGTAGTTGCCAGACTGGATGTATGTTTAGGCTATTCAGTGCGCATCAGGTCAGCTCAAAGCAGTGTTGGAAAGTTACAACCTGCCGCACTAACCGCAGTCGACAAAGTTTTAGAGACATGTTACCACGCTTTTTAAATGACTATACAAATTCGAGTACCACCTTCCGTGAAATTCAGCTTGTTGATTTCATTTCTATGTTTATGAGTCAAAATTTTACGTGTGGTGGTCCGTGTTGTATTTACTCAGTTCAGTCTTATGCACTGAAATTTCATTTCAACCTGCATACCTTCTGAAACGATTCCATGCTTGTTTTGATGAATTGTGTTTCATACCTGGCGTAGCTAGTACTATTTTTCCATGGGCTGATCATCTCGGCCTGCAGTACGCCTGCTAAATGGGGTCAAGGACATCTATACCTGGTCTTGACGGATTTCTGCTTGGGTCCATTTTCGCAGTACAGAGAGAAAGAAATGAATTAATGAATGTTGCATACTGCTGCAAATACGTCAGTTATCCTTAGTACTCCTATCCTCCATTGTGTAAACACGCTTCAGCATATGTATAGGCAAATAAGGAACTCCCCAATTTGGCGTTCGCAGTGATGTTCACGCACATTGTTATTGTTCGAACTGTAGCAGGCGTTTGTTTGTTGTTGTTTTTTTTTTTGTTGTCTTTTTTTTTAAGGGTCTGAAATTTTTATGAGGAAATTTTCTTCAGGTTTTCTTTTTTACCATGTAGCTGTATTGGGGGCTATGGCGGCCCCCAGGCAGAAGCCAGAATGCTTCTAATTAGTTCGCTAATCAGCTAAATACATTACATAACGTTTTGAATATTTCGTGTGGAGGGCATAATAATTAGAACTCGTCCTCCAAATACTTTTCCACAGAAAGGAAGTAAGAAAAGGATTGTAGCTTACGGGGCGCGAAACTGTCACCCTGATAGACTGCTTCCCGACGTAGCAAAGCTACAGCAAGCTCGTCTGACATAGATCACTGCGGCCAGCGCTGCGAACCCTCTGACCATTCATTTATCGCATCGTACTTTTTTTTGCTGTCTCCTGCTTTTGTCGGTATTTTCCCTTCTTTTTTTCACATAAAGCAAGGGACATTACTAACTACTCATAACGTCGACTTATATAATTGCTTAGCTTGATCACAGCCTTTTCGCAGGAGCACGTCTCGCACATTTATGTATTTTTTTTTTCATCTTCTCCTTTGCATGCCACAGTGGAGTGCCCTCCGGGGATGTACTGGTCTCAGGACGCGGAGCAGTGTTTCCTCTGCGAGCAGGGATTCTATCAGGACCAACCTGGCCAATCCTCTTGCAAGCCATGCCCCGCGAGCCCACCGGAACCCGCACTACTATCGCCGTTTCTGGAGCAGCAGTGCTTTTTATGAGGGACGCAGAACGCGGAGAACGGAGCAACAAGTTTAGCCTCCCAAAGCGGGTATATTCGCTTCTTCCCCGACATCTCTCTTCAGCAGCTACAATCAGACCGCTGGGAGTAATTTTGCGAGCGCCGTCGCTCGCGATTGCTTGAAAAAAAAAAAAAAAAAAAAAAAAATAAGCATGTTAATTTGAAACGTAGCAGAAATACAAAAATAAACTCGTAAAACAGGTCAAAAATACCAGCTATTTGTCTTTCTCGTCTCTCATTGACTTCCTGCAAAGCGTGACTAATACAGCCTTTCAACGCTACTCTTCTTGACCAAGTTCTTATGGTGCCTGCCTACTTAACCGTTCCCAAATCCCATAACACAGCATCTCCTTAGATGTCAATTTAGCCTTGACTCCATCTAAATTCCGCGACCTGCTCCTGCAACTGTGCCAGTAGTCCGGACAAGATCGCTGCCCAAGATTACCCACCGTCTCAGAGAACCCCGCACCACTTCCACTGGTCCACAAGGGGTCCCGACACATCCATGGCTGAGAGGCTCTACCCTACAGCAACAACTGTTGCCATCATCCGCGAACATCCAACCACTGCATGATGCTGTTGGCACCATAAGAGTACATATCAGCACCTCATTCCTGCAACTCTTCCAGTAAATAGCTTGCGTACTGCATTACCCAAATTTATGCGATGCTCCTCGAGCCTTTGTTCGCAATTCCCTCCTGCCTCAAGATTATTTCTATTTAAACTTCGGGGGCACCTGTCTATTCCTAAAATTACAAAGGAAGGTGATGTATCGTTGGCAGCTGTCTACCAGATCATGGTAAAGCATTGACATTCTAACCACAGACATTGCATACATTTCCGCCCAGATGGCACTTAACCATGCAGTTCCATGGATCTATGTGTAGTGATCACGGCGAGGTCTGCCGTGATGGTGAAGAGTACTTGTCGTACGTCCTCGACTGGTTCGCAATTGCTTGCCTTTAGAACTACAGTTGAGTAGATGAGCCGCGAACCTCTAGATGAAAGGTTAGTTATCAATTATTCCATTGCAGCCATTCATGGCCATCCAGCTCCACTACGCCGCTGGTCGCACGAACTGCTCAATCCAAAAATTTGAGAGTTTACCACGCAGCCGATCACCAAGTGTCATAATACCATTTTTCAATTGCTGCCCGAACACCGAGACGTAACAAGAGCCTGCTAGATATATCACAATGAAGGGCATCAAATATTATATCAAGAGTTGATGCAGCGTGTGGGTTTCAAAGGCTGGTGCAGTAGCTTGTGTAAGACACGGACAAGTTTCACGACTATTACCTCAGGCCCCTGACTGCATATTTTCCTTCCGCATAAAGTACTGTGACTCGAAGCAACATTGCAGATCTGTCTATTGCTCGGTTTGTTTTTACAAGGAAGTACACATTCCCGATTGGGATGGCCAGCAGATCGTGCTGTCAAATCTGCAGCTGCGCGGAAACAATCGAACATCTTCTGTCTGAATCGCCTCCTGCTTTTGTGAATTAAACACACATGCTGCGTTGTGCTCTGGGCACCTCGACCGTCGCTCTCTAAAAGGGGATAAGAGCTTCGGACAACGGTCACCGCAGCAGACTGCCCTCATGACCTGCACGGCAGTGCTTTGTTCCTTTCAGCTTGTGTGACGCATTGTGGCTAGGCTCCTGACATCTACTCTATTTCTCTTTTTAATTCCATCATTCCTCTCTCCCAATTCCATGTAAACTACTGGAACACCCCTCTGGTTAACATCCCTGCTTTTCCGCCTCTTCCTTCTCTCCCTCTCCTTGGTCCGCCAGTTAGCTTCATCTGTACGCACAAAGCTCTAGATTCGAGTAGTAGTGCTTGAACCACATATGGAGTCTTGGTAATTTAATGCACTCGTCAAGCTTACAGCAAGAACAACAGTTGTCTTAGCGTATATCTCAGTCGTTTGGCCTTTAAGGGTGTAGTGAGTGCTTCCTTATGCTGCTCAAGAATACATCACGTGAATTGAAGACTTTTGACAGGGGGTGACGGGTGCGCACAATACTAACCGAGTTCTGTACCTGAAATTTGCTGACGTGTAAAGATATTGACGGAGGCACGCATCCCAGTGTTTTGTACCCTTCCTAAGCAACTCTTGTTTGTTGAAATGCGATTGGAGCGCAGCATACAGCGCGATTAATGGAGCGTTTAATTTGAGAAACAGCCCTGCCATGGTGGCGCAGTGGTTAAGGCGTTTGACTGCTGTACTCAAGGAGGCAAAAGAAAATCTCAGCCGCGGCCGCCGCTTTTCGGTGGAGGTGAAATGCGAGGCACCCGTGAAATGTGCGATGGCAGTGCAGTTAAAGAACTCCAGGTGGTAGAAATTTCCTGAATCGTCCACAACGGTGTCTCTCATAGCTTTAGTCTATATAGTTTGGTCGTTCAACCTCCCGAACTACAAACCAAACCTAAATTGAGGAACAGTACGAGTTGACACGGTGGCACGGAGGCCCCATTACTTCAAAGAAGCATGAATACCTAGGTCTATAAATTACCCTATATGCTCTACCGCCAGCGTTATTCACAGCTTAAATTTCGCTGCTGGAAGAGACTTGGACCAAGAGACTCTGTTGTCTTAAAGAACTACAAGCTTTTTTTTATTTCCTCGCAGTGCATCGCGAGACATTTTATACATATCTTGCGTGTAAATAAATACAAATTCTTGAGACAGTTGGCACGTTTATACAATGTCACGACAGGCACTTTCAATTCGAAGGGCGAAAAGTGAAACAAGTGGCCGTAAAGCTCGTCATAATGGCAGCCCGTTAACAAACAAAAAATATGAAGTAACATATCATCAAGAAGTGACTCAGCGACTGTTGTATATACATAGAAGACGAGGACGCAGCATAAATAAGGACACTATTGCACTAATGAAACAATGGCGAAGTCTATGAACAGAGCCTATATAGAACGCACATACATCCTATAAAGCATGCGATGGCCGAGTATGCGTGAGAATGAGAGCTCTTGTATAGGAGGCCATCACACAGGGCACTAGAACAAATGCAACTGCATAGAGATGAGGAATGGAGCAGTAATCTGGCAGAATTCACACGTAATGCACAATCTCGTCTTCGGTATTTGTTTAACGGCAGGTCTTCCATACTCTTCTATAGACTCTCCTAGTACGCAATCCGTGTAAAAAGGCACATACATACACACACACGCAAACACAAGCGTACAGTTTGTAGGATTGCAAGATGCTCTCTCGGTGGCAGTTAGCGCATTGCTAGTGGTCAACCCACAGATAAAAACAGCAAAAAAAGAAACATACCTAATAACACCAACTTTACTCTGTTAAGTATTGTTGTCATGTTGCAGCAACTTCCCTTGTCGTTGTATTTTTTTTTTTTTCAGCCGCAACAGGGTAAAAACAGGTTTGAAGGTTTGTACATGTGATTGTCATTTGTACCGAGGCACTTGATTTGCGTACACTCCGTAGCCGTTATTAGGTCTCAAAGAAGTTGGTCTGCCATCTACGACTCCTGATTAAGGCAGTGCAGTTACAAGACCCTCTGTTTAAAAACTGTGACTGTACTCGCTTGTTTTGATAAGTGTAAAAGAGCTAAGTTTCTACAGTTTTTCTCTTATCTATGAAGTGCTAGCACGAGCGGTAAATATTGCCGCGTAAATTCATTTTTCAAAAAATATAAAATTCTGAAAGACAGACAGATAAAAGAACAAATTTCTTATCATCTTAACTCTTAATTATTGAATATTTTGGCACATGACTTCTTTCTGGTTATCTTCTAGAATAGATGGACAAGATATGAACCCATTTCTTATCATCTTAACTCCTAATCATTGAATATTTTGGCACATGACTTGTTTCTGGCTATCTTCTAGAATAGATGGACAAGATAAAACAGGTTTTGACGTTCACTTTTGCGAGGAGCATAGCACCTTTGTAACCATCCTTATCCTAGAATTCGACTTTGGCGCGTCGCGTCGCGACGCGTCTCATTTGTAACATATGCCCGTGTGAAGAAAGCAAGCTCGGTATTGCTTGGACAGAAAGGGCACCTTAGCTCTCATCCCTCATGCATACTGGGTGCTCGCCTATCCACTGGCGCTGGCGGCAGTAGAGCGCGTCCGACTTGGCGTACTTGAATCGGTAGCCCAGCAGGCACTTGTAGCGCGCCAGGACGTAGTGGCTCTGCGGTGGCTTGCTCAGCACCTTGCGCTCGTACTTGTACACGTACGCGTGCTTCACCTTGGGCGCCGTGAGGAAGGTGCGGCCCAGCCGGCGGTCCTGTAGGCAGCTCTGGTCGTAGGTGGCCTTGCTCGACGCATGCTTGCTCGAGTTCTTCGTCTCGGACGACTCGGAAGACGTATCCTCGGTGCTCACTGTAGTCAGTGGGATGCTGTCCTCGGAGGGCTGGTCGCCCAGCATCTCCTCCTCGTCGTCATCGTAGTCGTCCTCGTCGTCGGCACCGGCCGCAGTGGTCTCATCTTCTGTGGACAGCGCTGCGGGTGGGAGATAAAATACAAAAATTTACACGTTCCTTCAGTACCCTTTTCTATGCGGCATTGATAAAACATGTTGCAATAAGATATTGTAAAGTACTGAAGTCGTTTTATCGGGTACGGTATGGAAGGTACTGAATGGTATGTTCGGTAGTTTAGGCCTTTATGGTATGGTATGGTATGGTATGGTATGGTATGGTATGGTATGGTATGGTATGGTATGGTATGGTATGGTATGGTATGGTATGCCTACATACAGGTACTAAGTACAAGTTCGACATAGGCAAAGAGCCGACAGTGTCAACATGCAAAGTGCTACAGTGAATGCAAAAAAAATACAATAACAGAAAGAGATAAAAGGCGCCGAACAGAGGATGAGAAACCTGGTAACGCTTTAGTAAGCAAGAAAAACTGAAAACTAAAAACAAAGAAGAATGTATCGGTGTTTGAGCAGCAAGGCGGGAGAAACTGGCGTACGTTAAAAGATTTCAGCACGACTTTGAGCTCAGTCAAATCTTCAGTGATTGCAGCCACGTTGGGAAAGCCGTTCCAATCGTTTGCTGTCCGGATTAAGAAAGACCGTGCAAACGTTTCTGTTTTTAGCCAAAATTACGATAACTGTTGACTGGTTTTGTGACGAGCTGAAAACAGAGGAGTCTTTGGTGATGCACATTGGTGCTTGATGGACGTGAATAACATCGACTATGAAAGAGAGCTAAACTGAATAAATTTCAGCGGTGCTTTAACGTGGACTGAAGGTCGAAAGCCGAAAGCAAGTATTCGACGTTTAAGTGCTAAAGGCAGTGATAAAGCAGGAAGGCCATTGTGGTAATACTGATACGGCCTTGGAGTGGGCAACAGCCAGATGCAGCTCAAAATCGAAACGCTCGAAAAAGACCCTCCACCAAATGCGTCGACCTTTGACCTCGTGGCGTCGTCACCCCGCCTTGGCACTGACGCGGTCGCTAGAGATGCACGAGATTGGCTGCGAGGTGGTCACGACGTTATGAAGCACGTTGATACCACTGGTTGAAGTGCCGTTAAGGAAAATCGGTCCCTGGTTCTTGAGTTAGGTCTGACTACATCTTGCCTAGGAAGGCGTCTCACGAGTGTCCTATCCGTTCGTCTTGTGTGTACCTGCCTTCCGTGATCATGTTCACTCGAATGAGGCCGCCTCTAGAGCATTGGTATCGTAACTCTGAAGCGGAACGGCCGAATAATTGCCCAAGTTGAAAACCATCCATACGGAAATAAAACGCATCACAGAGGGCAAGGACGGGGGAAGGACGCCGAGTGAAGTGCTCTCTCGTGTTCAATTTATTATAGGGAAAAGTAGCTCGACATAGAGATGTTGCGGAAATGTGGCCCTTTCCGTTGAGCCACAGACAAAAGTAGCAAAAAGCATAATAAGTACAAATTTATCCGAGGCATAAGAGCGGACCATTTACGGCGCGTGTTGCAAAAGCAAGTAAATTCTCATCCAATCAGCCCAATTGATATGTAGCATACACAGGCGTCACCGTGTTTCGCAATGCGAAATGCTTCAATGTGATTTCGGGCTTAAACCTTACCGCCTCGCTTCACTTTGGCTCCAACCCAAAATAAGGAAGAAGCCGCATTTACACATTGTGACCGTTATTCGAATGAAACACCGGTTGCGAGACAGCGCCAAGACCGCGTCCTTCTTCCGACCTTGTCTTGCATTACGAAGTTGCATTCAGTATGAAGAAAAACACCTCGCACTCTCTCTCTCTCTCTCTCTCTCTCTCTAGCTACGACTTTTTTTTTTATACATGAAATACTGCGGACATAAACGTTCGGTCCAAGCATGTTACGAAGAAAACAACATATGAGACCTAAATAAGCATTTCAGTTCAGTTCAGTCGTTCAGTTGTGTCCGACTCTTCGTGACCTTATGGACCATGTCACGCCACGCTTTCCGGTCTGTCACTATCTTCCTAACATCACATAACTTCATCTGCAGTGCCTCGAGGATGCCATCTAACCATCGCGTTCGCTGCCTACCCCTTCTCCGGCGACCCTCAACCTTTCCCAACATCAACTCTTTCTCCAGCGACTCCTCTCTTCTCATCAGATGACCAAAGTAGCTGAGCTTTAACTTTAGAATTTGACCCTCCAATGAGCAGTCAGGGTTTATGGTTGACAATATCGACTTATTTCATCTTCTGGCAGTCCAAGGAACTCTCAAGAGTCTCCGCCAGCACCACAATTCAAACGCGTCAATTCTTCGGCGGTCAGCCTTTTTCACAGTCCAACTCTCGCATCCATACATCACAACTGGAAAGACAAGCACAAGCATTTACAAAGCTCAAAAAGCGCATACTGCGCCCCCTATGCGGAGTGCCTCGATGCCAGTTTCCCCGCGGCCTCGAATGGAGGTAACAGTGTTGGTTGTCGAGACATAAACTAACTCTAAAGGCCGTTTCACATGAAGCGATTCTCGCCGCAACAGAGTGCGATTTCAGCCGCACAGCGACAGAAGGGCACGCCACTTCCGTCGCAGAGCGGCTGCGGCAGACTTCCAACATGTTGGTCGCGCGCCGCTCCCGTCGCAGCGATCGTTGCGAACGAGACAGCCGCCAGCCTATGGAATTCAGCCTGATGTGACTGTTGTACGTAGTTGCGTACAAAACGAAAAAGTTAAAAATGTCTATTTTGCATAAATTGTTTTATATTTTGATAAATAACATAAATTAAATACTACATTTAATCTTACGCGTGTTCTACTTTTCTTGTTCGTAAAATATGATGGTGCCGCCGCTCGTGCCGCATCGACAGAAATCGCTGGTGTCGCAAGCATGTGAAAGGACTGTTGCGATTTGCGCCGCAACGACACTGCGACTGGACCGAAATTTTTCGTGCGCGTCGCACCATGTGAAACGGCCTTAAGGGCTCCTGTCGTCAGAAAAAAAGAAGGAAGACACGACGGCAAGGCTCTGTTTGAATTCTCAGCGACCGCACAGTGAGCGAGCAGACTCGAGAGTGCTTGGCTGTTCGAATGATTCACTCTCCCTGAATACAGCCCTACTATTTACAGCCTGATACCTGATCAATAAGTCTTCTTTAATGCTCTCATTTTCCGTTATTCTGCATATCATGAAGCAGACGTGGCCATTCAATCTGATCACGATTGTTAATGGCTGCTCCTCTGAACAATCTGCGGTCAATTCCATTTTGCTATCACTCATTCGAATAAGATATATTGCGTGAACATTTGCTTCTTCCGCACAGCAGAAATGAGGGTTTGTAGGCTACCTGCCGCTTTGTATGTCGCCAGAGCAGATCTACGCAATTACGATCAATCGGTATCGACGCGTCATTTCACGCCAGAGCAGCGTCGGTAGAATCGACACATGGCAACGCGTTTTCCGAATCCTCCCAATGCGCGAACAAGGCGGACTCATTCAGCACGTCCACACCCGCTGTGACAAGACGCAGGCATTCACTGCCAGAAAGGGAGCCGTTGTCAAGCGAGCGCTCCCAAAACGTTTCTTTTCGATGCCTCGGCTACCGAAGGTAAATGAATACGTAGTCGGGGTCGATAAGCGAGATGATGATGAACAAGAAAAGCCTGCAGTGAGCATCAAGTTTCTTAGTCGCTGAATAAGACGCTACTGTGTGAAGCTTAATCTAAATGTGAATGCCGCGTTCGTAAGGCGCTTTCGCAACGCCTTATGTTCAAAACTCTCCCAGGAAACTTGATCCCATAATGCTCTCGTTTGTCCTGCACGCGTCAGCTGCCCAGTTTGCTTTTGATGATGTTTGGAGAGAATGGATCTAATCTTCCTTCGTACGCTTCGCGTCATATGTCATTGACCTTGGGAGTCATGTACCCTAGCTCGTTTAAACCAAGGCCTTTCTTATCCCATCCGTGTACGCAACGATGCTTCGTTTATGTGGAGGCGATGACAATTTTGCAATACGTTAGAGCATGCCTAATAAGAATAGCAAACTTTTGAGTAGTGTCTTGATTGCGTTTTCTATGCCTGTAGAACCGAAACCGCAAACCCTTTGGCATTGCAGGCAAAACGTCATTTACTGTTTTGCATTTTGGCGATGAAAGTTTCGACAAGCCAGACGCGCTTCCTGGTACTTAATTGTCTCAATTAACGCTTAAAAATACAGCGAAATAATCAAATGATAGAAAAGAATGGCATGTACCGCGACGCTATCCACGTCTCATTCTAGATGCCTTGTTTCACGCCCTAATACGTCCCTTGCATAACGGCGCGGTTCAGACATACACCGAAATGGCTTTATTAAAGAGCATTTCTTTTTTCGGGGAAAACGTTTGCGATTCGCAATGTTTGAAGTGCACAGTAAACAAACGCTGCTTAGCTTCCTTGCGTTCCGTATATTTCTGCTTGAAGCACATCACTCTCTGTCACCTGTAGTGGTGATGTTCAATATTTGTTAATTAGTTTTGTTAATGTTATGCTATCGTTTATTTATTTTATTTTATTTATTTATATCTTCAGGGCTTACGAGAGGCGTTGTAGAGGGGAGGGGCTTTTACACATTATTATATATATCAAATACAAACAAGGTGAAGAACATAATTGCACCGGCAAAATAGAGACAAATGAGTACAATGGCAACTGAACAAAATAAACAAAAACAGATAACTTACAATACGCAAAAGAAAAGGAAGTTACTTTACTAGAGTTAAAAGCAAGGTCGGTTCGGAAGTCCACAAACGTCAACGTAGTTAACACAGAAGCGACTAGAAAAGTAATGCCATAACCTGAGACAAGCAAGCGAGTACTCACACTTAGTGTGATGTGAGGCTGGCCTTCGGTAGAGGTCCCTGTACCGGCTAAGGAACTGGTTGGCCCTCTCCGGATCTGTCTCTTCTTTGACGCGTGCTTGCCGCAAGTCCCTCATGAAGCTGGCGCGAAGCTCTGGCGACAGCCGGCTCATTAACTCCAAGTCCTCACGGCTCAGCCTGAGCGCGCCACTCGTTCCCTCGGTGCCATGCTCCCGCCACTCAGAGTGATGGTGTTGATGGTGATGATGCTCCGACTGACCATGGTGGTGCCGGTGTCTGTGCTCATGAGCCTGAGGATGATGGACCTCTTCTGTGGGCCTTCTCCTCGCTTCCTGCAGGGAACCGGACCGGTGGGCCAACTCGTACTGCTGTCTGAGAAGTTCGGTCTGTTGACCCGCCTTCTCTCCTGAAAGGACTTGGATGGGCCGACCGAAGTGGTCGAATGGTGGGGAAGTGGACGGACCGGGCTGCACAGGTCGCCGATCGAACTCTACCGGCCTTCCTTCGGCGTATTCCTCGCCGGGCCTCCTACTCAGACGCGCTTGGTACTCTTCGTACTGTCTTCGCAGCATGGCTTCTGCCTGGGCAGCCTTGTCGCCCGTCAGAACCTGCACT
Source organism: Amblyomma maculatum (assembly GCF_055883805.1). NCBI lineage: Eukaryota > Metazoa > Arthropoda > Arachnida > Ixodida > Ixodidae > Amblyomma > Amblyomma maculatum. Next base: position 86,044,940 of record NC_139347.1, read on the forward strand.
GGGCGACCAAAGTAGTCGATGGGTCTCGACGTGGCCAAGTGCCTTGGGGGCTGCGGAGTGGGGTACAGCGGTGCCCTATCTCCGCGACGATCGTCTTCGCTGACGCCTTGCCTCGGGAAGTACTCGTCATCGGGACGCTTGCGGGCCTCCTCGAAATCGCGCTGGTTGTCCCGCATTCTCTGTTGGACCATTTCGTACTGCCTTTTAAGCAGTGCCTCTGCCTGCGCAGCCTTCTCACCAGTGTGTACCTGCACGGGCCTGCCGAAGTAGTCGATCGGTCGCGACGTCACTGGCGGGGGGTTGGACGGGGGAGGGTCGAATCGCACCGTCGACTCCTCTCTACCCCTGAATTCTTCCAGTCTGGACACCTCAGCACGCCTGTGGTGTTGAGCCTGCTCGTACTGCCGCCGCAAGAGAGCCTCCTGCTGGTGCGCCTTCTCTCCAGTGAGGACCTGCACAGGGCGACCGAAGTAGTCAACCGCAGAAGAGTGCGCACGACGGTGATCGTCAGAGGCTCCGGCTTCATGGTCATACGTTTCCCGGTCGCCCTTGGGTCCCCGCGCGGGCTGTTCTCCCCTTTCGAATGTCACGGTGCGAGGAGGAAATCTGTTACGATTACGTTCTTCCTCGCGACGTCGTTCATCCTCGCGGCGTCGCTCATCCTCGCGGCGTCGTTCTTCCTCACGTTGGCGCTCGTCCTCACGACGTCGCTCGTTCTCCCGACGTCGCTCGTCCTCGCGGCGTCGTTCCTCTTCACGGCGTCGATCTTCTTCAGAGTCCTCGTCATCGTAAGGGCTAAGGTCGCCCCTGTGCGTCGACCTGTATCGAGTAGTGTCGTGCCGGTCGTCTGCACTGGGCTCGTCGTCTTCGTCGTCATCGTTTTCGTCATCCTCAAGGTCGTAATCATCGTCGGAATGAAGGTAACTTCTCTTAAAAGCACGGCTGATTGTCTTGTGGGTAGTCGTCTCTTCTCCATCGGAGCCGTGAAGCTTCGCGTGTCCACGTTCACGCGCCCTTATCTCCGAGCTGTAGCCGCCAGAGAGACTTCTCCAGTAGTCCGATATATCCGACTGCTTCCTCCAAGCTTCCCTAGGAGCAGGTTCTGTGACCCCCAACGCAGTGTCTGATGCCGGAGATTCAACTGTCGTCTTAACACCTTCGTCGTCATCGTCGACGCGGTCGTCTCGCTCCGTTGACGCAGTTGGTGAGACACTTTCACTAGAGGAGTGATGCCCATGCGCCAACCGTGACGAGGCATACTTCGTGCTATGGTGCTTTGGGCTGTCCTCCTTCCATTTGTAATACTTCTTCAAATGTGGAAGCTTCTCGGCATCGGCAGAGTGGGATGTCGCCACGGAGTGATGCGAAGGTCCATGCTTCGCAGCTTCCACGGAATCAGGTGATGGCGTCGGCACTTCGTTGTCCTCGCTTCCGGCTGACTCCAGCGGGTCCTGCTCTTCGGATCCTCGATGTTTATAATCCTCGTGCCTGTTTCTACGCACATCTTGTTCCTGGTGGTGCCTCATCTCGGCGATCTTGACCTCGTCGTCGATGAGCTGCTGTTCGGTGGCCGTTCTCACCGGCGCTTCCTTCGAGGATCCACTTACAGAGAAAACATGGCTGGCTCTGTGGTGCGGTTTTCTCCACTGGCCATTGATGAGTGGCAGCTTGTCATCCTTGTACATGGAGTCCCATTCGAAGGGTTGCCGGCCGGCGTGGTTGTGCTCGTGCTTGTCATCGCCATGATGCGAGAGCACCGTACCGCGTCTCGTCCCTATTGCAAGAAAACGAAACAGAGTGCCCCTGTTAGAAGCCATTTGGGGTCAATGCTGGTTGAACGTGCAGTATTAAAATGACGTTAAAGACAGCATGAAATCAAGTTCACTTACAGGCCACACTTCTTAACTACCAAATAAGCCACCTTTGCCGATATCTGAGTTTTGGTAATTCAGGAACGTATACGTACACAGTGTAAAGAAGTATGTAAGGTGTGGATTTATTTGCAGAAACTTGGAAACCAAAGCAGGGCTAGCTCAGCAAGTCCAACCAGAAGTACGCGCTCTGCGATGGCCATACGGTTCGAGCGTAGCCCTTCTTTACGGAGTCAGGTGAAACTAAACGTCAGTAGCGGTACACGCTCCCAAATTCATTGCTAACAAAGTGTGATATACACCGATTTGGAAAGTTGAACCGAATCTCTGATTATTTGCTGCCGCCTGAGCCTACGCACAGCGGAGCGCACTTACAGCTTAGGAGGTAGGAGCCCAACATTATCGACAACCGGCCCAATACTAGGCTGGCAAAATCTGACGTGCCGTAAGAATAGTATGAATAGTATCATCCGCAAACGCAAACGTTACCTTACCATCTTTTCGTATTATTCTTTCGGCCACTTTATGCATGCCACTTGATGCTATATTTTAATGCGATACCGTTAACTGTTCTGTTCCACAGTAAATCCCGCGGCGTGCAAAGAATCCAGATTCATTGAGAGGGTCGTGATGTAAACGGAGTTGAAACTGGCTAAAAATCCTTATAAACTTTTATAAGTTAACTACACCACACAAACTAGATTATGACACGTAAAATTGCAAATTGACTGCGCTAAAGGTAGAAACAGTGTGAGCTGGTAATCGAACCCAAGACCTTCGGGTTGCGAGTCGGTCACGGTACCGATAGACCACTGAAGCTTTTCGCTTATTGCCTCACATGACACAGATACAGCATAGCCTGAAAGGAAAAAGTACGCGGCAATCAAATATGTTTTTCAACATGCATTAAAACTTTTTCAGTGCAACGAAATCGTCGAACAGGCAAAACCATCCGGGCGACTAAGGCTAAGCTCTGCATACTTAACCGCAATACGTCACGTGCCATTGAAGCACGTTTGTGCGGCTTAGTTAAGTGGACAAGTAAAACTAATTGATGGGCTAGTTGGTGCATTGCTCCTAAAAGGAAAGATTAACAGCGCTAACAAAGAAGTTTGTATGTGGTGTAGTTGCGAAAAAGAAGTTAAAGTGTCAGCGCCTGTCCTGTGTGCCTATTGTGAGTGTCTATTTGAGAGCGCTGTTAATTTTTCCTTTTAATAGTTAAGTGGAGACCTTGTTTTTCTCTTGGCAAATAAAAAGTTAAAAAGAAAAGAAACAGTGTTCACCTCTGCGATGTGATATGTTAAGTTGACCCTAGGATGCTGAAGGAACCCACTAGCTCGCATCCTAAATGTGAAGCTTAACTGTCCCCGGATGAATTATTCTGACCATCAAAGGCTGTTTTAAATAACTAAACATCTGGTTAGATTCAACACCGCTTTCGCTTCGCTGCAAGAGACGTAATTTCTTTATTGCGAGAATTTCAGCAAGAAATTTTATTCTACAAATTTTGTGTATGTCCTGTGTGAACGGGAGAACGTTATTAAAATATTGGCGGTTTTCACATGGTAATCAGGCACGCAGCGCGTGAGTCGCGCCAAAATTTTCGCCCAGTACGCGATTGGGGAAGCACGCTGAAAAGTCCAGGTTTAAGGTAAACTTCGTCAAGTTGTATTGTTTCTTTTTTGTACGTGATGAAAAGAATAACATTTGTCGTGCGGTCATTCAGCCGCGATAATCACGGCAGTAGCCCAGAACTGAATGTAACCGCTCGCGACCTTGTGAGTCCCATTGCGACTGGATAGAAAAGGTCGAATATATTTTATGCACAGTGCACATTTCTCATTGCATTATTTCTTTTGAGTTACGAAGAGAAAGCTATATGCTGATTTAATTGCCTAATACGGGTCACATAACTGCAGTGGCGCAGGATGTGCTGAGTTGAAAGGATACCTAAAAGGCCCTCCGTGAAAAAGTTGTTTGTTAAGCTTCATGCTTACACTGCGCGCTTTAAAACCTGGCTCTAATAAAAAGGTATATCTATTCCTAGACGACTAACTCTGCACATTGCTCAGAAAATGGAAACCGTAGTACATATTTCCGCGGGTATTTGGAGATCCAGAGACTGGCAGAAGGACTTCGATCGCCTGTCCATTCGATCGCGCTTCACTATTCTGTGCATGCGTCGGGTTTCTGAAGACCACTTATTGTTTGTCTGTATCGCGCTCTTCCGCGTTCCTTTTCTTTTTTTTTTTTTTCTTTTTTTTTTCAGTGCTCGGATCCCGTCTCTTGCTGGGATATTTCTAAGCACACCCTCAATAAGGAAATCCTTATAGCATCTTAAAGGGTCCGTTTCAGCCAGTAGAAAGTAAACAGGCATACCGTTTGATATGTTTATGTTCCGGGGACTCCACAGTTGGTGTGAATCCAGAATTCCAGAGCGTCATGCAAAATCTGAATGTACGCACCGGGCGGAGAAAATTTCATTACGGGCATTTCATTTCTCAGGAAAGTGAATCTGGCACAAGATGAACCACCTGAGTTGATAAACATTCAAGACGACGTAGTGTATTTGTTTTTTGTTTTTTTTTTTCACTTTTGCGTGGTTCGACTGCTGTGTTCCCATAGTATATTAATAGTGCCCCTTCGCCTAAAAGGGAAATTAAGAAAAGGAGAAAGCGGCGATGGTCGACTAGTCTAAAGCAGCGATAATGCGAAGCTGATCGGTTCTAAAGCAGCGATAATGCGAAGCTGGCCAGTGATTCGGTTCACTTCGGCCCAAAAAGTGCGCGACCTTCTTTCCCTGCTCCCTCTCATTTGGACGGACAGGTTCGGAGAGTTGCAGGTAAGTTCGGTTCGTCTTCTTTTGCGAATTCGGCATCACGTTTTTCATCAGGTTCGGACAATGTTGCCCAGAGGTTGCCGAGAAAAGGAGCAAAAGCATTTCATGCTTGAAAACTTTGAGATAGCATATATTCATTTTTGTCTGTCTTCGTCTAAAACGTGGCAAGCCTGTAGCCCCTCTTAAAGCTCGCAAAACCTTCATGAAATACTGAATATTCATGGCATGCTCGAAATTTAATTCTGCGAGCCTGTATTTATTTCTTTTTCTTTTTTGTTGTTTTGTTTTGTACTTTAATTATACTCACTTAACGATAGTAGCACAAGGTCCAGGCTTAGAGAAATGGTATGGCAGTATAGGAAAACCTAACGAGTACAAATGAGTTTCGATAAGATGACAACACAGCAAGTCGATTTAACGACCGATTTACTTCTTTTTTATTTATTTATTTATTTATTTATTTATTTATTTATTTATTTATTTATTTATTTATTTATTTATTTATTTATTTATTTATTTATTTATTTATTTATTTATTTATTTATTTATTTATTTATTTATTTATTTATTTATTTATTTATTATACCCTCAGGGCAAAGCATTCTTTGCAGTTGGCTCGGTTTACAATGTAACAGCGTTAAATGTTCTCTAGAGTTAAATATTTCAGAACGAAGACTCAATTGTGCAAGCTGCGTGGCTACAGAGATTACTGCCCATCCTACAGCCCATTCGACTCTCCCGCTGCCTTTTGAGAACAGCGACCTGCGCAATTCAAGCTTTTCCTCATTCCTTAAACGCGCACATTATTTTCCTGTTTACGCACTGGGTGTGTCCATTAGGCAGCCAAGTAGATATACTATTAGATACCAGAGAGAGTCATCGAATCTGTGCTCATACCATTCTTTGCGAGGCAGAGGGGGGCGGGCCTGTTCCAACCGTTGTGGTGGCAGACCGCTTGGCTGTGTCCCCGCAGCGTAAAGCCCGGGTGGCATCGGTAGCGCACCAGGCGGCCTCGGTTGAAGATGAAGCTGAGGCCGTTCTCGGGAGACCGAGGTGCAGGGCATCCCAAGTACTGCTCCTCGCTTCGGGAGGACGAAGACGGGCTCGCCTGCAGCGCTACAGAGAAAGGGGAGAGAGGCAGGGATGATTGAAACTCTAGGCCTTTCAGTAGGAACCGCAATTTTCCGCCAAAGCAACCACACAGCTATGACTTAGTCTCTGGGTGGAAAAGAGCGCGAAAGGACGAAGGGCAGATGATCAACACGGACGAGTGTGGTTTTTCCTTGAAGTGCCACGCGGATCCTTCGGCTATGCCTGCACACACTGCATACAGCGTGGCGATGTAAGCTGGGGAGCTGTGATTGTTCCTCTGTCCTGCATCATTTTACTCTGTTTTCCACCCAAAAAATTAATACCAAGCAACTCGCTCAAATATCCGTCCTACTACAGCTATGCCTCTTTCGCCGCTACTGGACGCACTCAGCTCTACCATTTCTGTACGGTTGCTCCGTGTAAATTCCCGCGAGCACGCCGATTGGTTGGCTAGAGCGTACCCCATATGCATTGTGCATGAGTATGGTCACCGTGTGCACATCAATGTCGATACCAATCAGACTGCTCTTGATGCGCGACTTGAAAGCTGCACACAGATTTCCAACAAAGACTCTTGCAGCTCCCAAAAGCCTGCCTCATAAAACTAATGTTGCAAACAAAAACAAACAAGTAGAACGTCCACTAGACCTCCTTGTAGTACTAATAGAAGCACCTACGGTTTGAGGACGGTACATACAAGCGTTGCGATATAGAAGTATACCATCCTTGTAGTGCTCGCATGTGGTGAGCCTTCGGCATCGGCAATACAGCTGAAGGTGGCAGCCCGAGTTTGCCACCCCCTGCAACGGTGTCGTCGGTGGAAGACGCGAGAGGACGCGCTCGTAAGGCGGACGTCGAGCTTTGTGGCAGAGGGGTCCCACTGTGCCCGTACATCGGACGGCTTCATTTGTCCACAGCTGGCGGGATTCCAATTAAGTCCCACGCGTTACACCAACTCGAGAAGAACGTAGGGGTTCGTGCCAAACCAAGAAACAGACGGCGTCGAGCGAGAAGGCTGCTGGTATACAGAGGCAAATCTGATCTGACCTTAAATGGCGCGATATATATTGTTTCCCTTTAAAACTCGCGGACGACAAACACATTATTCACGTTTGTTACTGCAGCGTCGTGCAGCCTAGTTCATTGAGGCAGAAAGTACATCGCCCAAGTACTGACGCCCCACACTGCCCCGTTCCCAATCTGAAACGCCGCTTTTCTTTTTTTTTTTTTAGCAATGCACGGTTAAATGTGGCAGCACAGCATGCATACTTCAGAAGAAAGCAGTGCTTTCAGGCCTAAAAGAGTTTAGTTGTAGGCCAGTTGGTGGGACATGGCAAAGAACAACTCCGCAAGAAATACAGGACAAATACAACTGTGTTGTTTCCTTGCCTCTGTCCTATGTTTTCTGCACTATTGTTCCTTACCATGCTTTCAGGCAGCAGGCTGATAGTGTTGTTCTTTTTCTTTTTTTTTGCAAAGATGAAGAAAGACAGGTAAAAGAAAGGCAGGGAGGTCTATTATGAGGGCGTTCGAATTGGCAACCTTGCATTGTGGGCGGGGGATCAAAGGATACAAAACGGAAAGAGAGCAGAGGTGAACAACAAATGCAAAAGAAGAAATTGTTTGTCTAAGAAAAGCTCATCAATCCAGTCAAACTATTCAAATAACTGATTGCGCAATTCGCAAATGCCGGCTATGCCATATACCACGAACTGTACATGCCAGATCCCTCATATCCTCGACTCTCACGTGCTTTTATCAACGAAACAAAAACAAAAACATGTTAGAAACGCAAAACATGGCTAGGTTAAAATAAGCATATAATATGCATTTGCACAATGTCTGCGCTGCAATGTGTCAAATAGTGCGAAGCGTATACACCTCTTAAACATTATGTCTAGCTCATAGTTATCGTTTTCCTAAGAAAGGGGGGGGGGGGGGGGGGGGGGGGGAGTAGAGATTTTGCCACACTGCTTGAAGTGTTGGCGAAAACTAGAGGCCAATTTGGGGGGCGTGGCTTCTATTCTCCATGTGTGTCCGGGCCCGCGCCATATGATAAGGCAACAAATATCTCGACACGTCGTGAGACTGGTGGTCGTTGACTTCCTTTGCGAAACCTTGAAGACGATTATCACACACCGGCCACCACAGGTGAGATCATCGGCAGCAATAAAAGCGGGCCTTCTACTCGGCATAATTGTCTCCGTTGCCTAACCTGCCACGCCTCCTGGCCTAAAACAAGGCTGGCAACGTCCAGGTCTCCAGTCCGCTATTTTTCATACAACCTAAGGAACAGAAAAAGGAGACACCGAGCGCGCTGACGGCTCTGAGTCAGTCGACTCTTCGAGCCCAAACGCGTGCGTATATTGCGCACAAGAGACATAGAGCTTTTAATTATTCTCCTTTTCTTGTGCCATCTCAAGAGCATCAGGCGCACCGGGAGTCGCGAATGTGGGCTGCCCCCGCAAAGTTGCAGCAACGAGCCGCCTCTGACCGTGAAATTGTACCTGCCCGGATGGCTCCGCCGGCGAATCGCGGCAGATTTGGGCTTCTCACCGAGTGCGGGGAGCTCTTCGAAGCGAGGGCCGCCAAAGTCTTGCCTCCATATGAAGACAACGCCATCGCAGACTCTTGCGCCACTTCGAACGAGTCCGCTGGCTCCGAAGACGGCGACAGTGGGTTCGCACGCCTCCAGTTGTGGTTGGCGATGAATGCAGAGTTTATACATGTGGGCTTTAAGTTTCGCCAACGAGCAGCGGTGATGTAAGTGTACAACTTTGGGGGATGACGCGTAATGAGCAAGGAATAGCTTACGCCTCTTCAACAATATGTCAGTGAGAAACTCCCTCTCAGCCCATGATTCACTATCCAACTCGCTCAAAGGTAACTAACATTTATTTGACCAAAGCAGGAGCGACTTAATCTGAACGTAACAGCTAATAACCCTGCATGTTAACATGGTCAAATATTCAAGCGCCGTATAGCGTCGCGCCGCCCGTATAAAATTAGCAGGGCCCGTATTCCGAGTTTGCGTCGTTATCGAAAGTGTCGCTATCTCTCCGACCTCGAGTAATCTGATTGGTGGAAACCCCGGAATATGATATGGCCACTTCTTCCTGTTCCGTATTGACAACACCCAGTTCCAGCGTTTCGACCAATCAGGTGACTCGAGGTCACGTGAGATAGCGACACTTCGTTAACGACGCAAACTCGGAATACGGGCCCAGGAGAGTCACGATGATAACTAATACTAAAAATCACAGGTGTCCCGTCCTGCTAGCTTTCGAAGGCCGACCATTACCTCCCTAGAAGAAGAGTGACATCAGTAGCGTTGCATTGATTCACAACCAAACGCGTTCGCTGAGTACCTTCTAACCAGCACCCAAGCCTGACATGCAGCTTTTCGCGCGCATGATTATTCACAAACACGAAGGAGTCGATGACGCCATCGAAAGGCATTTACATTGGGGAAGGGACAATTGAGCCTCGGCGTATAGTTGTCGTCGCCGTCGAGCCGTCTGGCATCCCCGTGCACGAGGTTCCGCATAACTTCCTCGAAGTCGCCTCTGCCGCACACCGCCGAATAATGGCGCCAATTACGCCGCCGTCCGGCGACCAGATTGCGCCGACGCCCGAACGCGTGCGTGCGAGTCCCGCGTGCATGACAAGGAAAGAGTCGCGTTCGATGAAGGCATATGTCGGGGAAGGCCCGTATCGAATCTAACTCGCCACGACAGTTCGTCGTATAGTGTTGGACTTATCAACTGACAAAAAGGAAGAGGGATGTCGAAACGATTGAAGAAAAACGAAAGTTCCGGAAACGTACAGAGGGTAGTCTGCATAATTTTAGTTTCACTCAAACACGTACGTGAACAGGCAATGCACAACAGACAGTAATTCAAGCTGATGCAAATGATTGGTGCGTAGAAGCGAACCGGAGATGTGACGATGAAAATGCCTGTCAATGCAATCTTGACGTTACGTCCTGTAGGAAACTTGGCACCAATTTGGTTGTCTACGGCTGAATGGAAGCTCACCCACCAATACAAATAAGCCTCCGATTGCTCTTCAAGATATGTACGGCTTCCCACCCTTTTGTTGCTGAGGTAGCGTTTACCGTATAATAAACAGACACACATATCCCTTACCTATTCACATCTAGGCGGCCTAATTGGGCGAGTTGGTATATGTTCATAATGTAAACAGCGCAAAGTACAAGGGAAAAGAAAAAAAGAATGGGCATAGTACGAGTCCCTTGCAATTCGTCTCTTGTAACAGCGCAAACTACAAGGGACAAGGTAAGAAGGGGCACAGGACGAATCCCTCGTATTCGCGCTATTAGAAGGGACAAGAAAAGAAGGGACGCAGTACGAGGCCCTTGCAGTTTGCGCTGTTTACATTAGGTACAACATATGTTCACTGTTGCATGTCGCAAGCCTCTCACAAGTTCCTGACCCAAACCAACCTGCCCTGTTGCGGATGCAGCAATGACAGTTCGATGTCTTTATTCGTAGATATGCGCTGTGCTTCAATCAATCGTGATGTAAAATAGCGATAGGGGAACGGCGGCGTCAGCTCTTTTCCTTCCGTTTTTATTATTACTTCAATATACCACTACCACCACCACCTGCTGCTCCTGGAATCCCTGTTATTGTTTAGAACCACCGTCAAAATTTTCGCCATTTTACTTTCCATACCACATTGTGTACTCCATCGATAACTGTGTTAGCGGCACTGCTTTTTCGGTGCTACGCAAGAGAGCGAGCCAATATGCTTGGCTCTCCTGCTTGACTAGCCACCGCCGGTCGCCTGCGGCGATTTCAAGCCCGGAGCAGTCGGCCGCTCAGGGCGCTCTCCTCGAAGGCGCGCCGCCCCACCTCTCGTACAAGTTGAGTTGGTACAACGAGGCCGCCCGTACAACAACGGCGCCAGTACCACCACAAGTCCAACCTCCAGACTTTCCTTGGAGCGTTCGCCAGACCGCCTGCCCCCACCAGGCCACCCATCGGGTGCGAGCGGTTCGGCCGGCTGCCACAAGGCAAGACCCGTGAAGAATACCGCCACAGAAAGGAAGGGTTGAATGGTGAGGAGGGGCGGGCATCGTACTGATTGCAAGGTGAGGAGCGGTTGCGCGGACGGGCGGCTGCCAGGGAGGGAGCTCCGCTGCACACGCCGTCACGGCTCGTGGGAAAAGATGTGGGTATGCGGGTTTCGCTTGTGCGCCGCGACGCGCCCTTGCTTGTGCGTTCAAGAAGGTACAGGCGAAGCCATCGACTCGGGCGTATTCGTGGTCCCTTCAACACATATCGAAAAGGGCCGTTGCCTTTGATTTTGCGCTGAAGAAGAAGTTAAGGAGCACTGCTGTTCGTACGAGGAGCAGTAAAATACTCCCGATGGCTGAGACAAGGATTGCCTTGAAACCCTTGAGATCAACAAGATATAGTGGAAACGAAGCGAACAATACACTCATTAGCGCTGCCATGAGTGGTTGCTGCGTTGTTTCATTCTGAGAAACTGCCCCCGTATTTAGTAGATCTCATAGCGCTCATATATCTCACGTGGTCCGCCTTTTCAGCGTGTTTATCTTTCCAACCTTGTTTAATAAACGTTTTTATCATCATCATCATCATCATCATCATCATCATCATCATCATCGTCATCATCTTTGCGCCATCATGCCGACATGTGGGCGTTGAGGGCACAGTCACGCTGTCTTCTTCGTTCTGCGTAATCTTTCTTACTCAGCTACGTAGCCTGGCGATTCTAATAATAGCGCGTTTTCGCTTCCTCCGGCTCTCTTCCTAACTGACTTGACCTTTGCTTCAGCTCCATTCTAATAGACTGCATTCTCATCTCTCAGCATTACATCAACCGCGGCAAGAAAATAAATCGATCATCATAGCGAATAAACAGCACCTTGATATTTCTTGCATAACGGATTCGCCTCTCACTGGCGCAGAGATATGAACACAAAACGGCACGACGTATGCCTTTTTTTTTTTTTTTTATCAGAGTAAATCTAGAAGGGTAGCGTGCCCGTGCAGCTTAGCGTCTGCGTGCCAACAGCGCCATGGGCAGCGGCGGCGGCGGCGGCCGGTCCACGCCCTTGGCAAAGAGGGTGCGCACCGCACTGAGCCCGTCAACAAACAGTGCGTGCCCTGTGCGTGCTAGCCGGCGGCGGGGTAGGCATGAAACATCGAGCGTCGAAACAGGCGCACGTGCTCCCAAAGCGGAGCTGCGCCTTTCGCCGAGAACGACGACCCCTCTGGGGATGGGACGCTCCACACCGACGCATTTCGTGGACCCTCTCGTACCGTCGGCTCCACGCTTGATGTTCGCAGCTGCCCGGGGAGTACGGTACTGTCTCTTAAGGGGGAGGGCAAGAGTAGTTGTTGCGCCGGCGGGGACCAGGCGCTGATTGAAAGAGAGGAGAGGAAATGAAACGGCAGAAGAAGAGCGGGGACGGAGGAGTTACGTACGCTGTCTTCTTCTGCAGATGACTGCAGGGCTATAGAAGCATGCTATCCCTTCCCTTCACCAGCAGCCGTACTTGGGAACAAGCACATACCCACGTACCGCGAGTGACTAGCCGACGCCATACGTCTTGTTACAGCCGCCACGACTGGCCCAACCTTTTGAACCAACCAATCATGCGCTGGACGTCAACAAGAGAAGAGCTGTATGAACGGACTCTTTTTCCACGCACGACTATTCATTAGTACGCAGGCCAATGCACTGGGGCCGCGATACTCGAAAGCGGAATTCAACGTACCAACTTTTCTCTTTTCTCACTTGCGTAAAACTTGTGAACCTCGTCCCACATCTCTCTATCCCTCTGTCTATGTCCGCACGGGTATCTCTCGTCGGCCCTGGCTTCTCCAACGCTGCACGGTTTTGGGCGAGACGGACTAGAACTCAGCGGAGGGAACGAGGCGAGCTCCTCTTCTGCGAAAGAATGGAGGAAACAAAAATGCCGCCGCCGAGGAGGGCGATCAACTTCCGGTGCGGCGTGTTTACGTTGTAAAGGAGGCTGCCGCAGAGCCCGTGTGTGAGAGCGCCGTATGCGTTCCCATGCGGTCGGCGGCACTCACAAGAGCATGCCAAGCGCCGGCGACTGGAGTGCAGAGGCGTTGGATTGGAACGAAGCGATCTACTACCCCAACTTCCCTCCCCTCCGTCTCTTTCCGCGAAGGAGGAAGCACTTCGTCGTGTTGCCGGCGTCGGATGAAAATGAGAATGATGGAGACCGGCTATCTCTTTCGTGGCGCGTCTATCCTTACTCTGGCTTTCTGCATCCGTGCGGCACCCTTTAAGCGATGCTGGGTAAGGGGGAACACCTCGTCCGGGCGACAAGCACGAAGAGCGAGCCGATATCGGGTGAGGATTAGCGAAATTCTTTGGAAACGACGAGGGATGTCCGTCGCTTGGGGTCTGAAGGTCTTGCCAAATTAGACGCCCCTCTCTTGGTTGTTCGTCGACAGAAGCTACCATCAAAGCGATCCTGTAATATCCAAGAGCACGGTTCAAAGGGTTGGGAGCGCCAGTCTTCAGACAGAACGTGGGTGTGCCCTGTTTCAACAGGGCACAAGGACGACGTGAATACGTTCCACTTCTCCTCTCTGATCTCCTTTGCCCACTCTGTCCCTTATTATGGCAACCAAACTGTCCAGATCTTTGGTCTCCCGCCCTGCCTTAATTTATCTCTGTCTCTCTGCAAGGGTGATGGCGATTTTGTGAGTGCCATCATGATGGTGAGAGAAGTGTCGGACGTGCTGTGCTAAAGGAGGGAAGACAAAGGAACAAGGAAAGGGGGGGGGGGGGGGGGGACTATAACAACATTCCGAAAAAAAGAGAAAGCGAGCACAACAACCGGTGAGGTGTGGCGCAGCAGAGTATGACTAAAGTCGCTTCGAGTTCTCCCCACTGTTTTCTGTTTAAACCAACGCCCTCTCAAAGTTCATCATCATCAGCCCCACTGCAACGCGAAGACCTCTCAAAAACAAACAAACAGAAGCAAACTGAAAAACTCAAATACGATTTCAAAATACCTTTAACTCAGACATTGGGCCGTAAGTCATATAAATAAATAAAAATGTTTTGCCGTTAAAACTGTGCTTTCAAACAGCGCTGAACTTTCGCACATTTTATGACCTGCTTTTGAATCGCAAGCCGCTATACGGCCTTGACATATTTTTGTCCACTCTTCGTCGTGTTTTCGCCCTTCTTTCCAAACGAACTCGGTAAAGTTGGCCCAGAGGTGCTTGCATAGCCTGGTGAGTCCAACAATAACAAGCAGCACTTAGCACTTGCCCGTCTAAATTTAGAAGGAACACAGGAAAAGGCGGGTAAGGCGTTATACGGAACGAAGTATAAGGAAAGGAAAAAAAGGATGAAGAGTGCTTTGCCAGGAACCTTGAGCTGAGGGTGTCACGCTTAAATACAAGAGCCGGTACCGCTAGCTTTGGGGTGACAGTCGCTTCTCGACGCCCTCCTTGCCTCCACGGCGCACTGCTGCGGCGCCCACTCTATTTACAGCCGCTGGATGCAAGGGCAAAGCTGGGTCGGACACCTAACTCACGTCACAACACACGTTTTTAGTGGTTCCGGGGGTCGAGTCAGCTGTGAAAGCCGGTGCCACGAATTCAGGTGTGCCTTTCCTCACCCCGTTACCAGAAACTTGGTCTTGAAAGTAGGACACGCTGAGCAAGTTGATTCGCAATGAATTTATTTGGTGTTATGAGGCATGCAACATTTAAAGTCCTTAAGTAACTTGCGGGCTACGAGGTCTGCCTGCAGCTTACGTAAGGCTTCGGGTTGATTTTGACGACCTTGGTCCGTATTCCGAGTTAGCGTCGTATTCGGAAGCGTCGTTATCTCCCTCACCTCGAGTCATCTTATTGGTGGAAACGCCAGAACCGGAAGTGGTAGGGACATTTGCTTCCGGTGTTATCAGCAATCGAATGAGTTGGGGTCAGGGAGATGACGGTACCTTTAAAAACGACGCAAGCCCGGAATATGGACCCTGGGATTCCTGAACGTGCGCTGGCATCGCAAAGCACCCGGTAGTTTCTTGTATACCGCATCGATAGGCGACGGCGAAGTGCAAGTCGGGGCGCTGTGCGATGTCAATGCGCGTTAACAAACCCCGAGTGGCAGAACCTAATCAACCCTAACCCGCAGTGATCCAACGGTGGCATTCCTCATGGCCCACGAGTATATAGCTTCGGGACGCTAAACCTCGTTAAGCTAGGTGGCCAATCGGAAACTGTAACTGTCGACCCTGGTTTATGTGCGAGCGTGTTCATTAAAAACTCACAGCGACCATGGAATGGTTCCCGCATAAGCATGTTCTTCGACTTTAATGACTAGGTACGATGCGTGCAGAATTATACGTCGGGATTGCAAATGTGTCCTATGCGTGACATGGGCCGCATGTATACAATGCGCGAAGGAACATCTTTGGCGCCGAAGTACTGCACGCAGGCTGCACGATTATTTTCAGAAATGGAGACCACTTTGCCAATGGCCAATTTTTTTTATTTTTTTCATACGCATTCCTTACATGTCTGTTGGAACCGCTTTAAAAAATAGTAAACCGGTGAGTTCTGCACCTTCGTTGCATGAAAGTTTTCATAATAGATAAGAACACATCACCGTGGCTCAGATAGTGCCACACCTCTCTAATAGTTTCAGCGCACTAATACCCCTCACGTTAGTGCTTACCAACACACCTCGAACAGTTCTTCAATGCGCCCCTTTTGAGAGGGATGCGCTCGCACACTGAAGGGCACTGCTTAAAAGCAAACAGGGTATGACGGTATATGCCCAGAAACCCAATGCTGCTTGGTGAAGAGAACAGCTAACACGAAAGAGACGTCAGTTCAATATTTCCTGAACGCTCCTTGATTAGTTAAAGCAGACTGAAGGGCACTACATGTGCGGAAGCAAGGGCGGGACTTGGGGCGCCTTCCTCCCCCTGCACTCACGACTTCTCTACTCGAGTCAGCCCCCGACTCTTCTTCTTTGAGTTCAAATGTCATTCAAGCGGGTAGGTCCCTGGCCCTGCAACTGGTTTAGCGTCCAAGCGGCGGAAGGCGGAAGTCGGCAAATCGTGTCGTCGACCGCGCCGGCGCCACGATTTGTCCCCATGCTCTTCGGCGTTCAGCGTCTCTGGTCGGCTAATCGTCGTTTAATAAACGAGGTCATCCCGAGCGCCACACGTGTACGACGGCTCGACAGTTGAACCTCTCCCTTCTTGTCCCTGCTATATCGACGACAACTAGGCGATCTTATCTGCAGCATGCTTTCAGCCGACAGTGTAGCGTGCATAGACTCCATTCATCCGAAATATCAGCGCTTTCCTCAATTTCCGCGTAGCAATGGGGAGCAGGTTGGGTGTACACTAGTGTCGACAGCCCCATCTTAACTTCCGTTTCTCGTCGACAAGAGTGTTACAGTTGAATTTCACGATGCGCTTGAGTTGTTATACGTTTGGTGGTGAATTACAAGGAGTTCTTACATATCAAGAGCTCTGTAAAACTAACCTTTGATTTAGCGACGTCATCTCCAGCTTCCATAACAATTTATAATTTCTTGAGCATCGAGTTAATACGCAATGTGCGTACGAGGCTTCCGCTCCACCGATACCGAACATCAAGGAACAGAAACAAACGGATCTCAGCGGAATTTTTCCCGACTCCCGACACTAAGCGACATGCGGCAAGTGCAGCAGAGACGTTACCTGCCTGGAGCGGCAGACATTCTTTGCTCCGTTTCGTCTTATCCTGCAAAGAGAAAAGTCTTTCCAAAGTTGTTAAACTTTGTTTCTTATCTTGTTTCGACGACTTAGCCGAATGAAGCGAGGCTTGTCTCTTAATCACACGATCGCGCACCTTCGGTGTAACATCTATAACCTCCATCTAGTTCTCATAAGTGCTGAGTCGTGTTTAAAAAGACAATAACAAATACCGAACGCGTCCTCAAGCGTGCAAGACCGATCGCGTGCCGCTTTGCATAGCGCCTCACCAGATGTCCGCACCGCGAGCTATCGGATGCACGAAGCTGCGACGCATCGCTCCCTTCATCTTTGCAAATAGGGCGCCGCGACCTCGGGAGTAAAAACCGAGCTCTCGCGTTTATCCTCATGTATATGTACAGACGCACGAGAGCGACCCTGCGTTCTCAAACTGGGGGCGCTCTACCGTGCGAAGGTGCGAAGGGAAACCGAGTAATCTCTCTATTCAATGAGAAAACTCTGCAGCACCGTCAGTGCTGTAGTTGCCTCGTACGATGACTCTGTATACCTTTGGCGCAGCGAAAAGGTGGCACGGAGCAATATCATATGACGATGCTTTTTATTTCGGTTCTATTCTCTCCGTACTCTCCGCCTTTTACCCGGTGACTTACCTTAGCTTTAAGGAGGAAAGGGTTCTGCTTCAGCAAATGGCAGTGCAAGAAAAATGTCAAAAACAAATAGAACGGAAATAGAATGCAGGGCCTATGAAAACCGAGAGGCCAGCGAAAGCAGGTATGCGCACTGCATGAATCAGTGTCTATGTTATTTAAACCGGTCCAGGGCCTATTCGCGAGCTGTCTGCAGTCTCCTCATTGACCCTGCAGGCAGGGTCACGCGGGTCAATGCAGTTAGCAAGTTAATAAGCGAGCGAATCTGTTAACCGAAACGAAACCGCTTAGGCGGCATTGGCTACGGGACACAGTACACATGTACACGTGTACAAATAGGACGAGTCCGGCTCTTGTGCATATATGTATATGAACTCACGACCAGACATAATTAGGGGCAGCCAATAAAACATCCGCGTAGCGAACCTAAAGTGAGAGGCGATCTTTTCGTCGCAGTCATTACTTCTAGGAAGAAGCACGCCGGTTTGCATCTGAGAGCTGCCACCAAGGATGTCAGCGCAATTAGTTAGGCCGATTAAGCAGTCACAAGCCGTTTATAGTAACCATGCGCGTGATATTTCTTCTTGTGGCTTACAAGAGGTATGTGAGTACTTATATCCTGCGCCATATTTGCTAATGCACCCTAAAAAGAAACTGAATTTAATTTCAAACTAAATAAATTCAGATTATCATACTAAGCTTCAAGATGCTATTCGCGCGAGCTTGGCAGGACAAAAAAACGAAGAAGAGAAAGAATTAACAATAGATTAAAAAGAAAAAGAAAGAAGATCATAATACCGGGGTTGCTGCGGAAAATGGGTGAAAATGCCTTCACGAAGAAGTTGCGCCCTGCGTTACGGTTTTATAACGTCCTTAATTAATTTTTTTCCTTCTTTCACAAAACGCTAAGGTAGATCGTGGCAACGCAAAAATGCAAGGACGGTATATTAAACGAACCGTGCCATGCGATACAGAAGCCCACTTTTCGCCGTTAAAGCGCCAGCCTGAACGCGGAAGTCGAGTGGCGGCCAGCGTCGGATTACGTGGAGACGGGCGCTAATTTTACGCAGCGAACACGAGGGAGTGCTACGCCCGTATTAACGGCTCCCATTGAGTGGAGTACGCGACGGCACCAGCACCGTTGGCGGTAAACAAAATTCCGATTGGTACAAAAGATTTGACGTGACACGTGGAACGGCGGAATCGACAAGTGATTGAAGCATTGCACAGATTATGATTACAAAGTCCCAACACGACTCAAACGTCCTTAAAACATATAAGTATGCAAACTAATTAATCGCGCTGAAAAGGAAACTGAGGTATAGTTAGTCGGGAATCGAACCTTTGATCTTGAGTCAGAAATGCTAATCATAAGCCTCGTAGGCACGTTTGTAAGGTGTGAACCTTATGTCCTTGTCGGGTGGCCTTTCCCATGATGCGCTACGAGTGCATGCAAATGAGTGTACGTGATAATATGGAAGCATTAATTAACGAAGCAGTGATTAACTGTGCAGCAATGTGCATGTCGGGGAAGGGCGAATGTGTGCGATCGAGGATTCACAGGAGAAGCCGCATACGGGAGCCATTAAAGGCGGGGCTTCGGAGTTCCCTTAGTTTTACGGCGGCGTTTGAGAACAATGCACCAAACTTGGAATCCCGGTGTCAGGGGCATGCGTTCGCTCTCGTCTCTCGGCGACGGTGGTGTTATTTTTAGTTTATTATGCATATGTAACCTATAGTGTTTTGTATAGTGCTTTGTTTTGTGAGTAATGTGCGTTTTTGTATGTATGTATGTATGTACCCAATAAATTCTCTTTTTGTGAAAACTTCGAGGAACCGGCTCCGATATCGGGGCCATCGGCAGAAACGTCCTTCTTGGCAATTTTCTTCTCTCTTCGATATCGAGCTCACGGCCTCGAGGAATACAGAGTATATGTAAGCAACGGGTTCTTCTTTCGCATTGTACGCAAATCGAGGCCCGGTTTCTCTGCCAGGCGTGCTCCGCAATCACCCATTAGAGATATCCATTGCAGTACAGCCTGGACTTTGTCTGGACTAATGACGCGTCGAGTTTTGCGCGCTAGTCCGAGCATTATTTAGTGAAACGTTCGTTAACGTGATCGGCGAGAGCTTTATGTCGTCCCGCCAAACACTGCCGTACTGATGAGCGAACAGATGTCTTAATATTTAGTGTAGAGGGGGGAGAGGGCGGGCTCTAGCCGGATGAGAGGATCTAATTAGGGACAGTGAAATGTTGATTCGTGCAGTAAAAATCCTTAGCAGTCGGGGTGTGCAAATATACAAAATGTGACCGCGCGTCCCTTTGGCTGCGTTTCGTGCAGTGCTTTCAATTTCTTTCAGGTTAACGAATTAGTTGGCGTTTCCCTGCTGAAAGCCGTATAAAGCTACGGTTCCCTTGATCCTACGTACTCTCTTATTCAACGAAATTATCCCCCTACTTCTCGAACATCCGTTCAGTACATGTTTCCTTACCCTTAACGGGTAATACATTTTTTTTTTTTTTGTCCAGCAGGAAAAATGTCCGCTCTAATCAAATTACTGCTGATAATAGAGAACTACAGTTAGTTTCTACTCAACTCTTGGTTATACTTTGGTGTTTCTAGAAACTCGCCAGCAGGGCCCTCCGATGATATGATACAACGCCCTGGCACTTGAAGATAATGGAGAGATTTAAGACAGTGAGAGGCATATTCCCCTTCCCCCTCAAAGCTCGAGGCACACAAACTTGACGACGCAAAGAATGCATCGCAATATTTCCTATGCGAGATTTCTGAAACGCGAGCAGAGGACGCAGCCGCTAGGCCCGAGCGGAGGTCATGGTCCCAGACAACGCAAGTGTCCCTGACAAACGAAGCGTCTTCTCTCGCCATCTTGCACCCGGAAACGGGGCGCGCGAAAGCAGACTGCTGACAACTTGGTCCGCCTTCCATCGACCTTGAATGCGCGGCGTCCGTTCAGTGAGAAACCCTGTATCAGTGCGCCGCTGTGAATGCGTGTGTGTGGGAGAGAGAGAGAAAGGGGGGGGGGGGGGGGGGGGGGGGGATAAGGGCACGCACACAAGTGCATTTAGAAGAGTCTAATCAGATCTGATTAATGGCGCGAGGCGATAACGCACGGGGAAGCTGGCACGCGTACAGCGCTCCTCTCTCCATCTCTGCATTTCGTTGGCACCAAGCTCGCGCTGACCGAGGGCGTTCCCTCTGCCTTCAAAGGCAAGCCGTGGGTGGTGCACTACCCGTTGCTCCTTTTGGCGTCGACCTCGCTCGCTCTGTACTACGCGCCGGCGGAAAAGCCTCGCTGTTCGCTTGGCTACCTTGCCAGGAATGCTACGCACGCGGGGACCTATGTATGCATATACAGCTTATCCTAAGCTGTACGTCATCGCGCCTTGCGACACTATGTTTTGCGGAGATGCTGACGAGGAAGAAAGCGCTGTAGCGAAGTGTGACGTCAGTCAAAGCAGCAACAATCATATTTGTAAAGAAAGTCCTTGCGGAAGGAGGGAAACTAAGTCTATTCGTCCACGCTCATACTGAACTCCGGGACGAGGCTTACTATATAACCGCTAATTGCTTGTTAATGCTGCTCTGCTACACGGAACGGAACTAGACCAAGCGTTTTTAGTGTCCTCGTTAACACATTTTACCACCAGCTGAATCAACGTCTTCGTTGTCATCGAGTCATTTACAATGGCGTCAAGCCTTGTAGGGGGCGGGATGACCTGCGCCGTCGAACAGGGATTCGGTCATGAAACTCTTGACCACCGCAGGATATATATATGGCCACAGCTGCATCTCACCAATTGGGTGCCCTCTCTCAGACTACTTCCAATCACTTCAGGTTGTCGCACAGTGTACCTTGAGGCTACGCTGACCGGAACTATATGGAGCGCGAATAACAGTTAAAAGGTCATCCAACGGAGCCTCTGGCAAAGGCGCCATTCTTGCAGCTCACCGGATTGCAGCAATCGCATTCCAGAGGCCCATCTGGGAGAAGTCTAACGACCCGGGATGGATTGCGAAGTGCTTTCGTCGAAGGGCGTCTCTGTGATCGATGCGCGAGTAAAGGCGGCGGTAGCCATGATCGAGCCGGCAGATTCGCGCTGACGTAACTTATGGTAGCGCATTTTCCCTTCCCTCGTATCAGCGGTGGCAAAGCGAACGAAAAAACGGACGCCCTGACATACGACACTCAACATAACGACACAGTTGAGATGTTATATATATATATATATATATATATATATATATATATATATTGCCGCATAGAAGACGACGCAAAAGATGACGACAAGCGCGAGCCTGGAAGTGAAAGAAGCTTGAACACAAGACTTGTTCTGGTCGACCATTCAAACCATCTATCGCTAGGTTCTCCTTGGTCTTCTACCGAGACGTGACACTGGTGGAGCGCGCTGGGGTATGCATAGGACTCCTTCCGGCAGTCCACAGCGGATCCCAAACATCGACACGCCTGTCCATCGTGCTAGCCGCCGCCTTCTAGGCCTAGCGCCGGAGTACAGTCATCTGCCGAACGACTCCTCAAACGCCCAAGTTCCTAAGACCTCTCAAGCCATGGCACATACCAATCCTACACCGGTGACTCTACAGAACACCAAGGTGCCAGAGTGCTTTCGCGGGGAAGCGTTTGAAGATGTGGAAGACTGGCTCGACCAGTTTGAGCGAGTGTCAAAGATCAACCAGTGGAGCGCGGACCAGAAGCTTTGTAATGTTTATTTTGCCCTTCAGGATAATGCTAGAACGTGGTTTGAAAACCATGAGGCCAGCTTATCCACATGGGATGACTTCCGCTGCCAGCTGGTCGACACTTTCGCGAGAACTGACCGACGGGACAATGCGCTGCGCCTGCTTGAAGTGCGCATCCAGAAGCCAAATGAGAGCGTGGCTATGTTTGCGGAAGACATGGCTCGCCTTTTTCGCCGTGCCGACCCTGATATGAGTGAACCAAAGAAGCTACGGCATCTCATGCATGGCGTCAAAGAACAGGTGTTTGCCGGCTTGGTCCGCAACCCCCCTAAAACCGTGAGTGAGTTCGTTAAGGACGCTACGGCTATCGAACGAGCCCTCCAAGACCGGTGCCGCCAGTACAACCGACCGGTCAACTGTGCCCCGACGACTGCGGCGGCGCTGACTGCAACAGATACGACCACTCTTCGAGACATCATTAGAGGCATTGTCCTTGAGGAGCTGCAGCGAATTACGACTACGAAGGCTCAGTCGTCAGGGGCCCTCATGGAAACAGTGAGGAATGAAATTCGATACGCCCTATCACCGTCTACACCATGCAACGAGTCTCATCCAGTCTACAACGCGGCACCCCTTTCCGAACCATACCACGCTCCAAAACCGATCAGCTGCACCGCCAACATTCCTGCAGCTTACCTCGAGCCGCAGCCCGAGAGCTATGCTGCGGTCCTTCGTCGCCCACCTCCAGACCACGCCCCACCGAGATCACCGAACCGTCAGGAGATTCGGTTCCTCCAGGGGCCTCAGTGGGCGCCTCCCAGGCGCTCTCAACTGCGCCGAACTGACAGGTGGCGCAGTTATGACAGCCGACCACTTTGTTTCTACTGCGGACAACCTGGCCATGTGTATCGGTACTGCCGCCACCGCGAAGAGGGGCAGTCCTTTCCGCTTGCTTCTGCTCGCCGCCGCTTCGACACTAATTCTGCCCAAATCGACGACGACCCTCCGGTCAGCAGGGAAACCGAAACCCCGGGTTTCCGCCGCCGCTCCTCCCCATCGCCACAGCGTTATTCGCCGACACGTCGCAACACTACTGGCGTTAGCGGACGGCGGTCTCCTAGCCCTCACCGGGGAAACTAAGAGCTGCAACCTCGCGAGGGGAGGTTGCAACCAGTCTAAAAGTGTCGAAACCCTCACCACCGCCGCAATTGCCGACAACCCGGGCTTCTGACGCCGCCGCTAACATTGACATTTCCGCACTACCGCCGAAAATGCCGTACCAGATGATCAGCCATGACGACGAAGCTGACAGCGCCGACCTTGCCGCGCTTCCGCCGCAAATGCCGAAAGGGACGATCAACCCAGATAATTTTGTTAGCGCTGACCTCGCCGTTTCCATTGATGGGCTGGCGGTACATGCTCTGGTGGATACCGGGGCAGATTTTTCAATTATTAGCCAGAAACTGGCCGACACCCTGCGCAAAGTAAAAACTGAATGGACTGGGCCAGTAATAAGAAGTGCTGGGGGTCAGCTACTGGCACCGACAGGGAAATGCACTGCCCGGATAGGAATAGGAAACGCGGTGTTTGTTGGCAGCTTCGTTATTCTCCCTGACTGCTGCAAAGACCTCATCTTGGGCATGGACTTTCTGCGTCTTCATGGGGCTGTAATCAGCATCCGTGACAGCATCGTTGCCTTCACCAATAACCATGAAGACCTTGGTTATGCGCAAGTACCACTATTGCCCTTACGCGTCGCCAATGAGACGGTGACATTACCTCCGAGATCATGTTCTCTTGTTGAAGTGAAATGCGACGTGGCGCATACAGGCGATGGCGTCGCCGAACGGGCAGTTACCCTGGTACTCAGCCGAGGTGTTTCTATAGCTCGAGGGCTGGTCAACTTGACCAATGGGCATACCGAACTGCTGCTGACAAACTTCAGCGACGAGCGTCAGCAAATTCCGAAAGGCACAACTGTGGCCTTTTTCGACAGCCTCCCAAATGCGCAGCACTGTTGCTTACTGCAACAGAGAGGACCAGTGTGCAAGACACCCGTAACCATCGTTGATGTGAGCCCAAATCTGTCTTCTTCAGAGCGGGACCGCCTTTTGGATCTCATAGATCAATTTCGAGACTGTTTTGCTTCAGAATCGCGGATCGGCCAAACGCCTTTGACAAAACATCGAATTATCACGGATGACTCGATTCGCCCGATTCGACAAAATCCTTACCGTGTGGCTCCGAAAGAACGTGAAGCCATTCAGCGCCAGGTGGCCGAAATGCTTAGAGACGACGTTATCCAGCCGTCACAGAGTCCCTGGGCTTCCCCCGTGGTACTTGTTAAAAAGAAAGACGGCAGCTTACGATTTTGCATAGACTATCGCAAACTCAACCAAGTGACCAAAAAAGACGTGTACCCTCTCCCTCGCATCGACGACTCCTTAGATCGCCTACGAAATGCACGTTACTTCTCGTCGATGGACTTGAAAAGTGGATATTGGCAAATCGAAGTGGATGAGAGGGATCGGGAGAAGACAGCATTCATCACTCCCGACGGATTGTATGAGTTTAAAGTCCTTCCGTTCGGTTTATGCTCGGCGCCAGCAACATTTCAGAGACTGATGGACACTGTGCTTTCGGGACTTAAGTGGCAAACATGCTTGGTGTATCTTGACGACGTGATAGTGTTTTCGGCTACATTTGAAGAGCATCTACTCCGTTTGCTAGCTGTGTTTCAGGCCATACAATCTGCGGGCCTCACATTAAAACCCGAGAAGTGCCACTTCGGTTACGAGGAGCTGCAGTTCTTAGGCCACGTCGTCAGCCAAGAAGGTGTTCGGCCGGATCCTGAAAAGCTCTCCGCAGTCGCCAAGTTCCCAACACCTACGGACAAAAAGACATTGCGGCGCTTCTTGGGTCTTTGCGCCTATTACCGTCGGTTTATTGCTGGCTTTTCACGAATAGCCTGGCCATTAACTTCACTGACTCGTGACAACGCAGTCTTTCGCTGGGGTGAAGAACAGCAACAAGCTTTCAATGAGCTGAGGAGGCGTCTACAGACACCACCTGTCCTGGCGCACTTTGATGACGACGCCCCTACACTGCTTCATACGGATGCCAGCAACGTGGGCTTAGGTGCTGTGTTAGTACAGCGCCAGGATGGTGTGGAAAAGGTAATTGCTTACGCCAGCAGGACCCTATCTAAAGCAGAAGCGAACTACTCGGCAACCGAAAAAGAATGTCTTGCAGTGGTATGGGCGGTTATGAAATTCCGCCCTTATTTGTACGCTCGCCCCTTTCAAGTCGTCAGCGACCATCACTCTCTCTGTTGGCTGACGAACTTAAAGGACCCTTCAGGGAGACTCGCGCGTTGGAGCCTTCGATTGCAAGAATTTGACATGGCAGTTATTTACAAATCTGGAAAGAAGCACACAGATGCAGATTGCCTTTCGCGAGCGCCGGTCGAACCTTCCACTATGACCGATGAAGACACTGCGTTTTTAGGTGTCATAGATGACGCAACGCTTTCCCAACAGCAGCGAGAGGATCAGGAATTGCTCCCTCTTATTGATTTCTTGGAGAAGCGAACTACGGTTGTGCCGAAGATTTTCGCCCGAGTAATCTCTTCATTTTTTATTCGCAACAACGTCCTTTACAAGAAGAACTTCCGTCCTGGGGGAAACAGTTTTCTGCTCGTCGTCCCATCGGTTCTCCGCACTGAAGTTTTGCAAGCGTGCCACGACGAGCCAACCGCCGGTCACCTAGGCTACACCCGCACGTTGGCTAGAGTACAGCACGGATACTACTGGCCAAAACTGCCGGCGACAGTGAAACGCTATGTACGTACGTGCATTGACTGCCAGCGCCGTAAATCACCCCCTGTAAAACCAGCTGGCCTACTCCACCCTCTTCAAGTGCCAGCGACACCTTTTAAGCAAATTGGCATGGACCTCCTGGGACCATTTCCGACGTCTACAGCCGGGAATAAATGGATAATTGTCGCCACTGATTATCTGACCCGCTACGCGGAGACCAAGGCTCTGCCAAGGGGTACCGCCGCCGAAGCAGCTAGGTTCTTCGTTGAGAACATTGTCCTGAGGCATGGCGCTCCGGCACTTATTATAACTGACCGAGGAACTACATTTACGGCCGAACTTTTGGAAATCGTTCTTCGCCTCAGTGGTACCAGTCACCGTAAAACTACTGCCTATCACCCTCAAACCAATGGGTTGACGGAACGCCTCAATAAGACCCTCGCAGACATGCTTTGCATGTACGTCGACGTAAACCACAAGAATTGGGACGAAATACTTCCCTACGTTACGTTCGCCTACAATACGGCCCGCCAAGACACCACTCGCATGACACCATTCAGCCTCCTTCACGGGCGACCAGTAACAACTATGCTGGATGCAATGTTGCTCCCGAATGCCGACACCGATGATCTCGACCAGGACGCCGAGGAATTCGCTCAGCGTGCAGAGGAAGCTCGCCAACTAGCTCGTGTGCGGATTCAAAATCAGCAGGAGCACGATGCACAACGCTACAATCAGAGACACCGGCATGTAATGTACGAACCTGGCGACAAAGTGTGGGTCTGGACACCTATTCGCCGCCGTGGACTCTCCGAAAAACTATTGCGACGATACTTTGGACCCTATGTTGTTCAGCGACGTTTAACCGACGTCACTTATGAGGTGATGCCAGACGGGGTGTCGACATCAAAGCGACGCCAGCACCAAGCTGACGTCGTCCACGTCGTGCGTATGAAGCCATACCACTCAGTCTGACCTTAACCTCCTACTTCCTTTTGTTCTCATCGGGACGATGCTTCCTAAGGAGGGGGGCAAATGCCGCATAGAAGACGACGCAAAAGATGACGACAAGCGCGAGCCTGGAAGTGAAAGAAGCTTGAACACAAGACTTGTTCTGGTCGACCATTCAAACCATCTATCGCTAGGTTCTCCTTGGTCTTCTACCGAGACGTGACAATATATATATATATATATATATATATATATATATATATATCGCACACTTCTGCTCAGGATGCGCGTGATTCGCAGAGCGCCGAGTTGAAGAACGGTATAAGCTAAGTTGCACATGCACCATGGATGGAAATTGCGCACCCGCTTTAGTTGATAATAATAAACATGGTCGGGTACACAAATTATCTATACGATATAGTTGCTGTTTCGTGGGTTATGAAGGTAATTTTCTGCTATTTAATCCAGACATGCCAGTACATTTTAAATGATGCAGACATAAATGAACTGGCGTGCTGTATTCGTTGAAAAATATTCCATCTGACTGGATGGCAAGTAAATGCGGCAGGTATTCGTTTTCTATTGTTTCCTGCTTAACCCTGGTCCCCTTAAGTGATATGCGGAACTGTATGAACTGCCACCCGGGAATAGAAGCTTTGCAAACTGCTTCTCCTTTTAACCCAAAGTAAACAAACATCATAAAGTGAAGTTTCTTTTTTTTTTTTCTTTCTAAAAAAGAAAGCTCTTCCAAACAGAACGGATATCATCCCACGGAAATCCAACTCAAGTAAACATGGAACAATAGTTGCTCGAAAACGAATCATGACTTCACGTCCCACCGAGCGCTTTGTCACACTTTGTCATGATGTTTTAAATAAATAACGCAATGCTGTTATTTTTTTTTTTTTTTTCCATTTCGCGCCTGCTTAAAAGCGCAATACACGGGGGAGAGGAGATGCAACTAGCGAGAGCTCCGTGAGCCAGCCGGCGGGAGCCGCAGACAGATTGGCGGAGCGGAAGTTTTCACCGTGCGGGTGCGCGCGCGGTTCTTTGATCCCGACGAGAGAAGGGCAGGATGCCGGACGTCCCGGCCGCCCACGCAACGTGCGCGCCCCCCTGCCGTTGAGCGATAATCCTACTCCTCGGCAACCACACCACACCCGCGGCCAACAGTGGCGCCTTCGCAGTTGCTCTCAAAGCTTTCAAAAGACGCCTGACGCTTGGGCGTTGGTGAGAAAACGGAAACCGACATAGGCGCCCCTGGTGTACTAAACCAGCACACATTGATTAGAAAGGGAGAAACCTTAGCCGTGATTCGTAGCCGAGTCTTTTAATGGCCGCCGTCTAAGTTAATCCGCGTGCGTCAGTTCTCCAATTACTGTGTGCCTCTTCCTGAATACATCGTTAAAAACGCATTTGATTGGTGACAACGGTCTCAAACGACAAGTAGCTCTATTATATTGATATTGCAGACTGTGGACAACCTCGTGGGAAGATACTGAACAGTTAAGCAAAATAAGAAAAGGGGATTCTCTTTTATCATTAGAGTCACAGTTTTTCACGCGTCAATAAATACATGAGTTGACTGCTCGGAAAAGCAGATAGGTTTGTCGAAAAGTTCCGTATCTGGCCTGCTTCTCTGGGTTGGTGAAGTCAAAGCCGTGAATGAATTCTGAGGCTTGCTACAACACTGTATAAGACCAGAATGAGTTCGGCCTCATGAACTCTGCTCCCCTACACCCGATGTTAAACGAAGTGCATACGAACAATAGTGAGGGTAATTGGTATGTGTTTTTCTCTCTTTCATCCCTGTATTTAGTAGGTGCCGTGGCTTTCCCTGGCGTCCCATTCGGTTTTCCTTCGGGCTTCTCCTCATCGCCGTCTATGGTGGTAAGTGGTTCTAATCCCTCTAAACTGGATCATAACCATGGCCTGCAGCCACACCACCTTTTGGAGTGCAGGAAGAATCATCTGAGCTCTCTAAATCCTTTTGCTCATAAGTAATACTTTCTGCAAAGGTGCGCCAGCTCAGCGCATCGTCAGTTCAATAAATTCAAGGATAAATGTGTGTATAAGTTTTTAATTGTTATCCAATATCTGTTCATAACTGGGTAGAAATCACGCCACTTCAATGCACACCGTTTGTTTTGGCATTCAAAAAGGGCCGCTCCCTTCTATAGCGTATGCATTACGAAGTAGATGGCTACGAAATATATTTTTTTTTTCTGACTCGGGGTCCAATGCAGTGCCGACGTGACTATCGCTTTTCGACCAACGCGACCATTTGCGACAGTCGATCTTCCGACCAAAACGGCCGCACAACTTCCGCGAGTCGTAAGTGTGAACGGGCATTTACACTGTTATAGGCTGGCTCGTTGTTTCGAACTAGACATTGTAGTAATGGTCGCACGTGGGACTGAACTGCATAGCTTTGACTGGCTTTGACGCTTTTATTTTGGCGTCGGGCCAAGAGCAGAAACAGAGCTATTGTAGCCCGTAAGAGTCGAAAACTCGTGGAAGCAGGAAATGTATGCCATTGGTAAAATATGAGCAGGTTTACATCAGCTATTACCACTGCCACACCACAGCTTATCTGAAAGTTTGCGCATTAAAGTACAGTACACAAGCACGTGCACTTTACGGACGGTGACGTCGCGCTGAGCAGCGAAGGCTTCAGCAAGAGTCGAGCCCTCAAATTTAGAGACTTCAAGGTCCGCAAAGCGATCCGTCTTTTGTGCATGGCGGGCGCGTGTCAGGGGTGACGGGGCCGCGCGTCGCTGTCGCCTCGCGTTTTTGCTTTCAGGCCAGTGGGACGACAGTCGGCCTGCGCACGCGCCTCACAACATGCAATCTTATTCGTCGGTCGCTCAGGGAATCTATGAGGCACCGCAAGCGACACGCGCCTCAGCAGAATGCCGAACCGCAAGCAGAGGAAGGAAGGATATGAAAGGAGAGTTTTCTTTCTAACGGCACGAAGGTCATCGTCTGCTAACGGCGTCGGGAGACGCCATTGTCTATCTGTTCCATTTTTCTTCCCGGACGCCGCCTGTAGTCGGTCGGTGTAGACACACACGACGACCACACGCCGAGTCGTTTTAATGCGCTCGCTAATTACAAGGAGGCGCGTTGGACATTGCGGTGGGCGTGCGCGAGGCTCGCGTCCCTCAACGAGCGTGCACAATGGCTCTGTGCTTTCTCCTCCTCGCCCTCTCTTTCGACGCACGAGCTTGCGGCAGCGCGGACGAAAGTGCATTAATTGAGAGTCGGCTCATTAAACGCGTCTCCCCCGCCTGTGTTGAAGGCCCGTTCCCCGCTGGCGCCTAAACTGACCTAACTTGAATGGATTGCCCACACGAAACAGCTGCTCTCTCTCTCTCTCTTTTTATCACCAGCTAAAGGTGACAACCCTGATGGCGTTGTGCCCGGGAAAAGTTATAAAGGATGTCTAAAGTTGCAGTCTGAGAGATTTGCTTCCCAGTGTGGCGTGCTGTGTGGTGCAACCAGAATCACACGTAACATGCGGGGCCGAAAAGAATGCGTATTTGCTCAAGACATTAATATATGCCTCTGTTGTGTCTACGTGTCTTGCTGCTGCTCCCTTCGCAATAAAGGAATGGTTACCGTTTTGTTAACGCAGGGATATTAAGAGCCCACCACATGCACTGGCTCGGTGCTCAATGGTGAAACAAGCCGTAGGTAAGCCAATAGAAGTGCTGCGCGCCACAGCAGTTCACCGATCCTGGTATTGAAACACCAACAAATGGCACACTGAACGCTGTACACTTGTTTCAGATTAACGGCGTTAACTGCCTTGTGACGATGCCCGTTTCTCTGTACAAGTTCCGGTAGGGTGATCCCCATCTCCGCCCAGTTTTCTATAATTCGCCCGTCCCGTACACAAGGAGGCGAAGATAACCAAAAACTAAAGTACGATATTTATAGCGGCCCGTGCGAACATATTACCCCCCCTTTCACTCACTCTTTAACGGTGTTGAAAGGAAGGTGTGCCGCCAGGATTAATGAAAAGGAAAGGCTCGATCGGCGGAAAGAGAGCGGAACACTGTTTGGTCGTTTCCCGCCTTTTCACCGGATGTTATGCGAGGAGAAGGGAGCCGCCACGGTAGCTGCTGGGAAACAAAGCGAGCTCCCTGTTTCCGGTCCTTCCTACCGAATCACGTTTCTGTCTTCGCGGCATGCAACGAGGGGGCCGTATACCAAAGGCATTGCTCATTCTCTGCAGCAGCTCCGCCGCGTGACGGTGCTCCCACAAACACGCGCATGAAAACCCGCGCAAGCAGACACTGCGGGATTCCAGGCTTCGTTCGGCAGCGGCATGCTCGGGTTATAGAAACAGGCAGTGTTATTGTTGAGGCGCTCAGGCGCGCATCTCCCGAAATAGCGAGCGCGCGAAAGAAGCAGCCGAGCCCGCGTGGTTCTCTGTACTACAAGGCGACCTCGGCCGCCACCGCACAGGCCAGGCCGGAGGCCGTGGCGACCGCAGAGGGCCCCCACACTACGCCTAGCAAACGCTAGACGGGGCAGCAGCTAATTGCGACTCGCTCGCCGTGGTGTTGCAGATGGAATGCAGCCTCCGCGGTCTCGTGTGTGTGTGTGCGTTCGATACGCGCCGTTGAAAGAGTGCCAGATGATCGTCGCTGATAATTAGTAGCACCCTCCACTCCATAGTCCCCTCCGACTTACAACTATTCCTTCACCGTCATCACCACTCCCTGTTCTTCCTTCCTTAGGCAGCAGTGCCTTTTGTTTGGCTCCTCTATTCAGTATTTTTTTTCTTTTTCATCGTAGCTCCAATGGCCCGCCGTCGTAAACTTCCCGCCTCAATTCCATTTGGGAACCAACCGGTGTTTATAGTGACCGTCTGCGACGGCCAAGGACTGCCGCCATATCGCTTAGGCGTAGTCTTAATGGCACTCCCTGCCTCCCCTCAGGGGGGCCAGAACGTACAGACAGACGAGGCAGACGGGTTCGGAGATGCGGACAACGCAGAAAGGATGAGTGCCCAGCTGTTACATATACACTGCCGAACTCTGCATGCTTTTTCATCTCTTGCGTGATGAGGTACGCGGGAACAGCACAAAGAAACAGCAAATAAAGGAAGTCAAAAACGAACGAGAGAACGCGGTAATGTCTTGCGAAGTAAGAGTTACAAGACGCTATATATTTCTAGCAGCTGGAACGGACTCGTGATTGGTGGAGCGCAGTGCACGCTCTGGCCGCGTGCGAAGGCAATTAAGCGCCGTTTTCAAGCTTTGTGTTTCGCGTTTTGTTTTTGTTTTTTTTTTTTGCCCTTGTTCTTTCGTTACGGGTTTTCTTGCATCGTTCCGCAGGCTAATGAGGTAAGATTAGCTTAAACGCTGCCGCGTTTTCACATGGTCATTTGGGCTCGCTCTGAGTGCAGACCTACGACGGTGAGAGAGAGAGAGACATGTTTTCCCATTAGGCGACGTGAGAAGACACGCGCGTTTATTCTCACTGTATGTTTACGTCGCCGTTACAGGTTTTGGTAAGTTGTTTAACGACGAATTAGAATATGCCGATATTTTTTTTTTGTTATTATTTCTTTCTGTACAATTTGAGAACGTTTTTCAAACAAGCATATGTAATCCGCTCCGGTGCGCCGCATCGTTATGGGCGGGGTACGACATCTCTATATTTGTGTTGGGAAGCTTCTCACTTGCGTCGAAAAAAAAAAATTAAGTGCTTCACATTTGTCTTGATGCCACGAATAGAAGTTAGCGCACTGGGCAAAGAGAGCAAATGATGAAGAGTATAATGTTCTCGACAGCGCATCACATCGCTAACGAGAAAAGACGCTGGGCATTTCATTCCTCGTTGTCTTGCGACCCGAACTTAGACGACGACTGGGAGAAATATTCAGGCCCCCAGCCTCACCGAGCACTCTCACGTCATTTGCTCGGTTAACCTTGAATATGACTTCGATGCAATTTTTGAGAAATGGTAAAAAAAAAAAAAAAAAATGGTTTAAAAAAAAAAAAGTCTAATGCTATAAACTACTAGCGTCTGATTGAGGACCTCCCAACAGTAGCGCGACAGTACAAAACGGATATACCAGTCGGGTTTCTTGTGCGGATCCAGTACTTTTGCAGGAACTATCCCGCTTTTTGTTCTCTCCCTCTCTCTCTTTGGAGACATTGATTTCTCGTTCAGCAATTCGAAAAAATTAAAAAAACAAAATAAGCGCTACCGAAAATATATATGGAGTGACACTGGCTCTGACGGACAAAAGCACAAACCAACGAAATCGGATAAAATTGTACGAATCATCTTCAGAAGTTTCGCAGTGACGTCACCGTCCAGAACGTCCTGGAAAGGGTTTTGTGCAACCTCGGCGCATTCCGAGCACCGCACATAATATAAGGCCAGTGAACTGGCCAATGAGCTCGAGCTTCCGTTTTATGTGAAAATGGACCCCAATGCTACTTCTCAAGTATGGAACAAGATCCGAAACAGCACTGTAACGTTAACGGAATCGATCTATTTGAATTACTGCTATAAATCTAGCCTCTATTTTTGCTCAGTTCATTCGACTATGCATGCTATCCTTCACGCATGCTGAGCAAATGACTAATTCCACGGGCGCACGCACATATTTACGCCAAATTCACCTCGCATCTGATACTGCGACGCGTTATTTGTGCTGTGTTAATGACTACCGCACCTTTAGCACTGTTAAACCGATGCGGACACAATAATTACTGTAGCTCATCCCTTCTTCTATAAAACTTGTACTCAAAAATTTCAGGAGTTGATGTTTCTTAAAGCGGTTAGTGCTCCTAAAATCGAAACTATATACCACGTATTTTGCATCATTCTTGATTTTGAATGAAGTGCCCTTTCTCATCTGTACATAAATATCAAATCATTTGAGAAGTATATCGCAATTTTATTGCCTTCTTTTGCGCATTAACCACTACTTGAGTGTACATCGTATATCATCTCGGCTTTTGGCCCCTGTTATAAACGTCGAGTCTTTCATTGAGAATATGTGAAAACGGCTCCATGCCTATTACTCATATGGTTCATTAAAAAGCTCTCAAATATTTTCGGTCAGCCAAGCACTGCTATTATCTGGTTATTTATATAATTATTGAACGATTCATTCACGACAGAGTGGTTTTAAGTGTGGTCCCTTGTGCACATTCACCGACAACGATTGTATAGTAAACCACACCACAACGCAACGTTAAAGATCAATGTTGAACTGGAGCCAGGACATCCTCCCCACTGAATGTTCTCAGCAAAGCTTTGTTAAAGAAATAGCAATAGATATAAATATGCCCACAATATTTCTCCTAATAGCCCCTTTCCATCTCGACCTTTCCTTCAGCATGCAAGCTTCTGGTACCGTCCTGCGATGAAGGAGCTCCTTTTTTTTTTTTTTTTTTTTGTAGGCCTGCAAAGAGGTGAGCACCTTAGATTTTTTTTTTTTTTTCTGTACGTACACCAGCGTGCCGACAAGTACAAGTTTGCATTTCTTTTCCTTGCTTTTCATAAAGAGCTGGAAAGAGACCTGACACGATTCCTTCGTCACAATATAGCTTGACTGTGTTGAAACACAGCGACAGATGTCAATTAAAATGCATCGCCATGCTGTTACAGCGAAACTTTTCAAACTGGACAAAAAGAGGACACTTCATCTGCACTCTATTTACAAACCACTCCGAGCATAAACCTGATGGGTAGCCGCTGCAAAATAGCCAGCATAAGCGTGTGAGAGGCACACCGCCCGAGAGAAACCGCGCAGTGTCATCGAACGGCCACGGTGGGGGCAACGCGAGTGCCTCTAGAAGCCTTCCTGAATGTAAACGAGGGAAGCGCGCTAGTGTACAGCGCACGTTCCATTCCCCTCGCAGGAAGTGTTTTCTCGAAAACGTCGTGCGCATACACCGCGGAGATAAACTCCCACATCCTTCGTGGGAGACAGCCGAGCAACCGGACTCTATGGCCCGTCTCTCTTTTCAGACAGCAAGTTGGCCGGAGACGACAGTAACCTACACCTGTTGCTCGGATGTTTGAGGAAGCGATTCTATTGATTTTAAATTCCCGCTATGACACCAGTCCCAAGAGAAGACAAAAAGGAAGGACCGTCGCGATCACTCACCTCCTAAGAACGCGCAGAGGAGCGTTAGCCACGGCACGATTTCCATGCCGCCGTGCCGGCGAAGAGCGAGGCACCACTAAACAACTTCGGCGCGGTGCGTCGGACGAGGATGCTTGGGAGCAGCCGTTGGGGCCGACGAAGAGAAGGCGAAGTCGCCGAGCGCCGCGCGAACACGCTGCTCTTGTCGATGGAGAGAGAACTCGCTGCTGCCGCCGCTATCAGCTGCCGCACGCTGTTCCGTCCCAACCTACGACCGTCGTCCACCGCAATCTGCGCGCACACCACCGTGTGGGCTTCCTACCAACGCCCTAGTGATCCATTTGCTCCGCAAGTGCGTTTATAAGCGACGGCTCCTGTTTTTCTTCGATGGCGGGGGAAAGGGCGACCCACCGCGCGCTCTCCCTCCAAACGCGTGCAGCGCGCCAAACACTCCAGCGACATCGTCATCCCGGTCGAAAGGCGATTGTGACGTCACCGTGACGTTGCCCCGCTGCTCAGACGACGGGCGCGCTCAAGCGCGCGCCGTGTGTGCGTGAGGGCGTGCGTGCGTACTTCCGAAGTGCATTCCGAAAGTTGTGCGCGCCGTCTACCCTCCTCCTCCTCGCGAAGAAGACGACGATGACAACGACGGGCGCTTGCTGAGGACCAGTTCCGCTTGGGCGTCTGCGTTCTTCACCCTCTCGTGATCCTTCAGTCCCGCGTACTGTGAGGAACGAAGGGGGCGAGATAACGAAAAAGAACAAGCGCAGTGCATTTTCTTTTTATCCTCTTTTTGTTGTTTTAAAGCACCGGTCCTTGGTTTCTCTCTCTCGAACTCTCTCCACCTCTTGCTGCAACCCCGTTGAGAATGAGAGAAGGGCCCCGTCCGGCCGCCCGGCGGCCGTTTGACGGATCTTGCATCGCGCACCAAAACGTGTGCCCGGCAACTCACAGCGGCCCCGAAGGATGTCGTGGGCGGCGAGCGAGCCTTTCTACTGGCTGCTCGCCTTTTGTGCCGCGCTCTCTGCATGCTGTTCGCTGGATCTTTCCTTCTTCATCCCTCTCCATCTTTCTCTGCTCTGATTTACGGCGGCCGCCTAATGAAGCGAGCATCTGCACCGGCCTCGGTGGACGCATCGTCGTGTCAATAGAAAGAACAGCGTGAAAAAGGAGGACCCCTTCTCGCCCAGCCGATAGCAGAGACGGCTGCGTTCCATTCTTTTCAACCGGGCTCAGTTATTGTTGGAGCGTTGCGTGCTGCTGTTGTGCGCTGCGCGGCGGCACCGTTGGGTCGGTGCGAGAAAGCTTTGCGTGCGGACACCGAGCAAGAGTGAAGGGGTCGCACGTTTTCTTTATAGCACTTCGGGTAGCACGCGCTCCCGGCAAGCGGCAGCGTTTGGAAGGAAGGCCGCTGTGAGTCACGGCTGTGGGTGTGCGCCGTCTTTTGACGCGTGGCACGCGCCAAGCGCCGTCACCTGGCCAAGTTCAATGTCGACACTCGGAAGAGGAGAGAAAGTGCCCGTGTCAGCACCTAAACGCCCTGACTCGACGCACGGGGACCCCTGAGCGACGTCTCTGAAGGTTTCATGATGTTCGTTTGCTTTTTCGCACTGCCGACACCGAAGCGTGAAACAAAGGACCATCTTTTCACATTGATTTAGGTCTACTCAAGGGAATGGTCCCTCCGAACGTCATACTTGGTTTCGGCTAAATGTGGTGCTGTTTGGTACCATGCCATTATATTATTCCTTTTTTTTTGTTTGTTTGTTTGTTATTCGAAGAGTTACCATGTGCCATTGGATGGAGCTGTCTTTAACTAAAGTAAGTAGAGTAAAGCATTTTCTTCCAGAAACCGGATACAATTACTTCAGCTCTTAATGTTGCCCATTACCACCAAGTGCAAGTCCTCCTCCATTATAGCCGACAGTTCAACCACTTGTAATCGTTTTGTTCTTGATGTCTGCCTTCCTGGGCACGTCCGTAAAAGGTGACGAATGTCCGCCTCACCGGCTGGCTTTGGAAACTTAGGACATGTGCTCGGCACTGCATCGTTTTGAGAGCCCCATCGGGTCACTGACGGGGTAAGGGCCGCCCCAGCCCTAATCCACTACCTCCTTTCTCGTCAGGTTGCTAGGAAGGGGGTAAGCACGGGGAGTGAACGGAACGGAAAAGTGAACTTAGTGACAACCCGAAATATATATTCAGTCATTACGTATTTTAACGCGATCGCTTTACAGGCTCGCTTTACAGGATTGTAAGAGAAAATCATTAAGCATGACTGTGAAAGGTGTTATAGCTTGCAAATGTCATGGTTGAACACTGATTCGCCCAGGGCTTGTGTGTCATAACGAGACCACGTGCTACCATAAAGTTGGGACAAGCTGCCAGCTCCGATTGCTTATTTGAGATAAAAGGATGCGATAGAAATCAACCTTGCAGAGCTCTAGAATGATGAGACAAGCGCGTTGCTCCTAAGCCATGCAGACACAATTTTAATTTTATTTTTTTGCAGTCTAAATATCCAATATTTACACAAGAGCCCTCAGCCATATTTGACTAAGATAACTCTTTCAATTTCTTCAATGTTTCAATGTGCTGGAGCCAGTCAGGTTCAGGGTCCCCAAATTTGAAAACAATTGACAGTATACCTTGTAATGGCGTCCCTAAAGTATGCTGTCACTTGCCGTGCATCAAGATACGCGTGACGCACCGCCACCGTACTTCTCCATATACTATGTGCAGGGCCAACGCCATTACAAGATCGTAAGGAATACCGTCCTCGTTTTCAAATCGGGAGATATCTGATGCCGTGAGAGTTAAGCGGAAGATCTTTCTTAAGAATCCTTTGGAGAAAGTCCCAGAAGAAGACTGCGTCATGGCGCTCTAAGAAAACGTGCTCAATAGTTCCATGCCTTTTTGCATAGTAGACAGTGGACTTTCTCTTGTAACCGCGCGCCTTAAGAGGTGAAGTCCCGTTGTGCAGTCTGAAAAAAAAATGTGTTGACTACAAGAGGAAAGCCCTTTTTTTTAAACTCCTTTTTGAACGTATTGACCAAGGCCTGCACTGTGCATGGTCCTACAAAATGGTGAAGGAACAGTGACCCACATATATCGCTTACAAGGTTGTTGTTTTTTTCGGGCCAGATGACCAAGGTTACCCAAAGAGGATCATGAAAAAAAAAAAGCTGCAAGCTAGTACAACTTCTCTCAAATACTCATACCTCCTTGATTACAGTGGGGTGTAACAATGAATTCAGGCAAAACTCTGCCCAGTCTCAACTGAATAACAGGACGCAAAAAGCGGTCCTTGACATCCCTAAAAAATTAGCGCGGTTAACTAACTGCCACCCAAATAAGTGGCATAAACCACGACCTCCTACGCGAACGCTCCGAAACAGGTTGGGCTGACTTGTGCTTTCTCAAGAGGAACCTCACATAAACACTGCAAACATCCTAAGCAACATTTGCCCACTTAAACGGCAGCCGCGTAGCACATGCGTAGCACAGCTTGCTGACCAAGAAAGCATTGAAAACTATGACACGTCCAAACATTGAGAGGTTCAATACAGAAAATTCTGATGTTTGTTTTTCTTTTTTCAATTCTGTAGCCTTATACCTCGCCAGTAAGGTTCACTATCACCGTACAATATTCGAGAGGGACGAGGAAACGTTTATGTGCAGTCGTCCATGATACATTCCCGAAGGAAATTGGAGTTCGAGGCCATTCACCATTCCGAAATTCCAAGCACTTAATTGACCGCACTACCACTTGCTTCGCAGAAGCTTTTTCAAACTTCCAAAATGTTTTCATAACTGGAGCAGAAAAACAGCAACATCATCCGCGTATTCCAGAACACGAACCTTTTCATTGTGTTGTCGAAATCACGTACGACATTGTTTGTCTTGTTTGTAGATGATACTTAAGCATAACGGTTCATTATAGACACCAAACAATAATGGTGAAAACAGGGTGCACCCTTGGGTCACAGACCGTCCTATATTCGAATTCTGTTTCCAACCTTTCTGTTCACAATAAGGGGTGCATTTCCAACCCATTGTTAATTATCTTTCCAGCACGAACATGCTCTAGCAGTGACAGAAGAATATTGTGAGGGACACAGTCAGTCGTTTTTCCAAAGTCCACTTGCATCATGGCAAAACTTGCCTTCGTAGCATCACATACCCCTAGAACACTGCGCGCCTTCTCTATGTCTGTAGCAATACCGCGTCCTTTAATACTGCATGTCTGATGACCGTTCTCAATATCTCTCATCGCACTTTAAAGACTTCTCGCCAATACTTTCATAAAATTTTATAATCAACATTCGCCAGACAAATAGTGCGTTAAGGAGTGGAGGGACAGATTTGCCAGAGGATTGTGCGAACTGCAGAGCGTGTGAGCCGCGGCTGGAGGAGATAAAGATACTTGGCAAAGGCGGTGATAAGACGGCACGTGAACTATTAGAAGCCTTTCACGTCAGAAAAAGGGGGCATGACTGTGTGAGTGACACATCTGTTAATCTTTTGCACGCAGAGTACAGGTATCTTGAGCACGCATTGTGAACTGACGATGTGTTTCTTTACTGCGCATGTCTCCTTTTATGTATATATTTTCCGCTCTTACCTGCGAATAAATCAGATGAAGTTAGCGCCTGTCCTGTGTGTTTCCTTTGTTGTGTGCCTGTTTTTGTGCGCTTGTATTCATTTCAAAATAAATCGTACGAAACTTGCCTCAGCACGGTTGGATCATCCTTCCAGTCCTCGTTTGGTTTGGTTTGGTTTGTGGGGTTTAACGTCCCAAAGCGACTCAGGCTATGAGAGACGCCGTAGTGGAGAGCTTAGAAAATGTCGACCACCTGAGGTTATTTAACGCGCCCTGACATCGCACAGCAAACGGGCGCCTTGCTTTTGGCCTCCACCGAAAAGCGGCCGTCGCGGTCGGGACTCGATCCTGCATCTGTTTTGGAAGGATAAAAATGAAGGTGGAAGGAGTTTCATGTCATAGGCTTCGTTAAAAACATTTGTTAAAGTGGGTGCTTGGTCGGTAGAGGCACGCCCGCGCGGCTGAGTAATTAAAGCGGGGTTTTATATCTATATCAGGTGATCGCTTACGACCCGTAGCTGAATAATTTGAAAACAGTTAGGACCGTATCCCAGTAAGAAAGTGTGAGACTTGGTTAAGGGATTGGTTATTAAACGAACAAAAACTACATGTACACGCACGAGAAACCGTAAGAGAAGCCGCAGACCAGAACCATTAACAATATCGCGACATACACTTAAAGGTGGAGCTTAAACAACCCCTTTAATTTTTCGTTTACAACTTAGCTGCCGTCAAACGTGGCGACAGTTACAACTCACATATCGTTCTGTCTACCCTGGTCTTGATCGACCAGCAGAGGCCACAGGATATGTATCGAGAACTGCTCTGAAAATATGCGTTACCCCCTAATGTCTCCTGCAGACATTACATATCATCGAGATAGGAGACCGCCGAGCCTGGAAATTGTGTAGACATCCACGGAATATGAGATAATGGGGCTTCTCTGGAAGGCGTTTATTGCGTTGTTGCGAAGTTGCTTTTTTTTTTTTTTTTTTTTTTTTGTCAGGTGTGAATAGGGCTTATCGGCCATCTATCTGGAGAGCAGTCAGGCAGCAAACGAGCGCTGCCGCCACTTCTCGATGGATGGAAAACAAGCGCGTCGGGGAAGTGACACGGGAGTTGGCAGGCAGTGCAGCGTGTGTTTTGCCTCCTCCGTTTTCCTGTCCCTCTGCCAGAAACAGTGAAGCGTTGCACTACAACACGTTTTTCCTCTTACGCGTCAACGGAAGGCGTTTGTCATTTTGTACGTCTGCTTGAAGCTGCCGATTGCTCATTGCATGAAGACTGACGCTGTAGCTACAGAAGAGGAGGGCTTGTACGTAAACGTGGGTCAGTTTCCCGAATTCATACAATGCAACCGATTTCCTTGGGCTGGAAATCACAAGTATGCACGTGAGGATTCCTTTATTGTTAGCTCTATAGATAGAAGCGCTCGCAAGCTGAAATACCATCGTCAGACCGCTTGGATCAGCGTCCGGATAAAGGCTCTCATCACTGACATTTGATTGTTTCAGTTCTAGGTGGAATACATATTAGAGTAGGTAATAATGAAAAAAAAAATAAAAAAATATATATATATAACATAAAATAGACTCACTTGGTTGCTAGAGGTTATACACAAGTGAAATATGGCTTCATACTGTTTCCAATTTCATTTGGATTCGACGTTTCGGCAGTAGCCCTGCTTTCTATATATAGCA
Organism: Amblyomma maculatum; assembly: GCF_055883805.1. NCBI lineage: Eukaryota > Metazoa > Arthropoda > Arachnida > Ixodida > Ixodidae > Amblyomma > Amblyomma maculatum. The sequence continues at coordinate 86,086,063 of NC_139347.1, forward strand.
TTGTTATAGAAAGTACTACTCAAAGTAAGTGCTACTAGAACTCGTTTGGGGTAAGTCATACCCTCTGATGTGGAAGCAAAATTTACGGGCAATTAAGATTTGTGTTCAGTTTGACTCTATAAATAGAAGTTCTACTAATTTGTCTGGCGTAATAATGCATGGTTCTTAACGCTTTTACGCGCATCAGGTCCAATTGTTTAAGTAGGGTAAGGCTTCAGACGCAGGGATAGTATAAGGCTTCTTTTTCGAAGCTGCATGGTATGAGAAGGGACGCGACATATAACTGAACAATTAAATCGCGAAAAAAAAAAATATCGGCGGGATCACTGTTTTCATATTTTACCAAGAATCGACCTGTTTCTTTCTTGTTTTGTGCTTCAAAAAATCGACAGAGATTCTCTCTGTTAAGCCGATAAGTGCAAAATCACAGGAAGCTGCAGTTTCAGCTGGACATGCATGTGGCGCCTTCTTGGAACCGCCTCCTCAAATGTCGGAGGTTTAACCGTGGAATCCGAGATCAGCTCTGGTGCAACGGCGGGCTTGATCGCGGAAGCCGCGGGTTATTTTGCCACCTGGGACCTGCCGCCTCAAATGACGTATTTCTCACCCTACTTGAATCTGGTTATGACCATGGCCACTTGTGGTGGCCATGGTCAAGTGTTGTTAAGTCATAGCCGCCATCACTCTCTCATTTGGCTGGTGAACTTAGAAACCCGACGAGAATACCCGTTTTTTGGAATCGCTATACCTGACTTATAGCTTTAATTATCTGCGCGAGACCACGTGGTTATGGCCTCACGAAACAGCTTAGCCAATCAAAGCGATGACATAAACAAGAACGGACGAGATTCTTAGCCGGTGGTTGAGCATATGAGTGTTATCGTAGTATAACAAGTGAACACACATCTACACCAATTCTATTCAGACGTTACGGCTGAAGTCGCGTTTTTTTACAGAATATGTTCACGTACACAGCGCAAATGTAGGCTTGGCTTCGTACCTACCAAATTTGATAGTTACCAGCATTGTTGTTTGCCTCCAATGTACCGCATTCCGCAGCGGCCTCGGGACCTTCCTTTAGCGGAGCACGCAAGGACAGCTTTGCTGCCTTAGTTCAAGGTAAGCGGACGCAACCTCTTGGCACGTATACGGCGACACAGGCAGTGAAAGTAAAGTTCCTAACGTACAGAAAATGCATTTCGCCCACACCGGCTCGTGCACGCTGGCTTGCATGCATGGATCGGCCTTGATCACGTACCCCGCGCTTGCTCATGCTCACGTTGCTGTGTATGGAGCGGAACATTGCTAAACTACTCGAAGCCTCACCACGTACGTTACACCCCCGCCTTGCCTACGGCAGACTTGCGTAAACAATCTCTTTAAAGGTTCGCCGCTTAAAAAGGTGTGAAAGACCAGTTTTTTTGTTTTTTTAATTCTTGTGAGAAGTTTGATTTCAGATCAGATGATGATGATGATGATGAAACTATTTATTGACATTGCTCAGATTAAGGGATGGCTGGTCGGGTCTGTAGTCCGGGACACCGTTGGTAAAAGCCGCTGCCCGTGCTCTTTCGACGAGGGCTCGTTGTTCCTCGAGGTCCGAGCTGGACAGAGCCGCCTCCCAGGTTTCCCACGTTGGCTGATTTATTATATCAGTACTGGTATTTTGTTGACAAGCCCATACCATATGGCATAAGTTTGCCCTCTGGCCACGAAATTTGCGCTGCGCCGAAAAGGATTCTGGCTCAATGGCATGAAGTGTTGCTGGATTATTAAATGACATAGTTTGTAACCTTCGAAGGTGACACTCTTCTGATTTACTAAGACCCTTAGCGGGCTTCGGGAATGTCTGCCTTTCGAGGCGCAAATGCTGTAGTATCTTTTAATATGTTGTTAACGGAGAGGGGGAGCCTAAATCGCCAATGGAGGGTGTAGAAGGATTCTGGGCAAGAAAAGCAGACAATCAGACAATTTGTGCACGTGCTCTGTGTACGCCTTAGAGGGAAAATAAGTGAATTTGTATGGCACTGCTGACGTATATGCCGGCTAGTTAAGCTAAGTGTCATCCTTCGATCCGAAGCCTGATCGTCGCTTAATACGTGTCAGCGAATGCAATATTTTTACTCCTTCCATGAAATTTATTTGAGCTCGCCTTTACTCGCGAGACGAACAATTGAGGAATCTGCAGCCCGGAATAACCAAAACAATCACCACTATCAGCAGCAAGTCCCACCTAAAGCACAATCCTGATCTTCACACATACGAAGGTATTGCGTGGTGGTATAGTGCATCCACGCTGCGCCCGTCGATATGCTTGAGCTAACTATTCTTTCCTAGATGAAACGTGGGTGAGACAACTGCCCTGTCTACGCATATCGCTATAATTCACCACGTGAATCTGTACGATTATATTTGCACACGTGCAAGCACAAGAGTCACACGAAAACCGTGCTGGAGCCCCGCTGAGGTGGTGCAGTGGTTAAGGCGCTCAAGTTCTGTGCCCAAGGATACAAGATGGAATCCTGGCCGCGGCTGCCTCTTTTCGATGGAGGCGAGAAGCAAGGCGCAAGTGTGCTGCGCGATCTCAGTGCACGTTAAAGAACTCCAGGTGGTCGAAATTTCCGAAGCCCTCCACTACGATGTCTCTCATGGCCTGAGCCACTTTGCATGGAACGTTAAACACCGCAAAAACCAATAACAGTGCTCTAGCCGGGCTCCATCATCATTACTCTAGAATGCTAAACCAAGCAGCTTTACTATTATCGTGTAGCAAGGCGATGCATCAAGCCGTTGCCGTCAGCTGCCTGTTTTAACACTAGATATTTGAGCTAGCTTACCGTGCATATCCTGATGAGGCACCAGGCGTTAAATATGCCAAACCTTAATTCCAGTAAATGCTGAGTCGAGCTTTTTACGCGTTGCCAGAGATGCGCCAAGACCCAGGTCATATTTATTGCACTTCGAACGGTGCTGTAATCAACACACACACGGATTTTGCGCTAGCGACGTCCTCCAAGGCATAAACGTCGATGCATAATGCCCGGTTATGCGTTAGTGCCTCTACGGAAGGAAAGACAAAATTACGGCACGATCAGAAAAAAATGATGAGACAATTGTAAGAAATCAGCAATGGCTGCCCTTGATGATCGCTTAGTTGCTTTTTACTCTATAGTGCACAATTTCGCTCGAAGCAGAAGCTTCACGTAGACGATAGAATTTTTATGCAAGGTTGAGGGGGCCGGATGCGTGTGAGTGGCCCTTCTGGAGGGTGGCGGTTGGTACGCGGGCATTCCCCTGCGTAGATGCATGGGTGGAGTGAAGGGTTTTTCGGAAATGAAGACACCGCTGGTTCACATGGTCCTGCTTACCCATTAAGAGAAATGGCGACGCAGAACTGATGTCTCGCATTAGCATAATGGGATAAGGTACTTAATGGATAATACTTATATCTCCAGTCTGTTGATGGCATTGCATTGCTAAATAGCTCAGCAGGCGAATTTTAAAGCATGGCCAGAGCACTTCGATACCGATTTTTGGTCGTAAAACGTCCCCGTCTTTTGGTTTGCTGTCCGAAGAGGCCGCACGTCCGCGCTGACGTCAATTGGGGGGCACTTTTTACGGGTGTCAGAGCGGACAGCCATCTGACAACGTAGATAGCGATGCAATGTAGGTTAAATGCGCTTATTGCTTTTCTCTTTGGGATATTTCACCTGGTGTTGTTTAGAAGTTTATGCACATTAGTGTGTTTCTGTAAGGCTATTGCGTTCTGCGAGCGATGTCGTCAGCTTGTCGTGTGAAGGGCTGCTGCTCCGGCTAGAGGCGCAAATATCAAATTTGTCGCTTTTTCGTTCCATGTCCAACGTTTAACTATACGACAGAGATGGAGTCCCGTGCCATCCACCAAAACTGAGTGTGTGGATTGTCGTCTCATTCCCCTAACGTGCAAGTTTGTGAGAAACATTTTGACACAATAGTAAATCGTTCGGTACGGTGAGTTCGTATAGTGTGTCTCCGACCCTCTGCATCGTGAGCTGCCCAAGTACTTTGTGAGTTGATTTATCTAAAATGATCGGAGCAAGTACTTGCACATTGGTCCGTATTTGTTGCTTTTGGTGCCTTGTCTCGAAAGTTCCTTGCCAATTTCAAATTGGGCACGGCCGAGAGCAGCAGGTGTACCCTGTTCTTCGATGATTGCCAAGCACTTTGTTGCTATAGCCGCCGCCGAAAGTGCGTTTCTTTGCGAACGCAAATTGGCCAAATAAAATGTTTCTTTTTTAAAACTTTTCGCTGTCCCCCTGTCCGCCGTCAGAGCTACATTACAATGTGTGAATAATTGTTCGTTTCGTATAAGGCCTCCGTAATGTGTGCACTCCCATCGGGGCGGCGACTAAGAGAAAATATTTTACAGCTGTATGGTAATACGTGCCTATACAAGCACACCGTTGGCAGTGCCGTGTCGTAGCATTTTTCCTTTCCAAATAGTGGAACCGTGCCGGCAGAATAGTAAAGATATGCCCACCAAAATGAAGAGTATAAGGCTGAAAATATTCATCAGTGACAATGCTCTCTTCTGTGCAAGTGTTGCGTGCGAAATTGAATGTACTGTGCTTCCAAAACGTCAACGCTTGAGCGCGGCGCGAAGCAGCAAACCCGAGAGATATTTTACTACGTTCATCGGTAAGCAGTCTCAGACGCTTAGCCATTAAACTATTAAACACTCGAATAAAATCTCACACCGGTTAATGCTTAGCGTACCTCTGGGCAACGCGAGGCACTGCCAAACCTGGTCAGCCGAGCACCGAGACGGCGCGGGCAGTAGAAATGCAGTGATTGCGGTTTGCTAACCCGAGCTTCACCTTATTGCGCAATGATCTGCGGCCCCTTGTGTAAGTCACTGCACCTTTCGGCATTTTTTTCAGTGTCCCATTATAAACATGACAAAGCGCCACGTACCAGCCAGCCGCTCGGTCCGCCGTGGCTTTTGTCCTCGAATCAAACTATTGCGAGAGTGTCCTGACCATTTGGAGTATTAAGGGACTCTTGCATGACAGAGGACTTAGAGGCATCTAGCAGAACTCTGGCCTTAAAATAATGTAAAGAAATCTAGAGCAATGGTCAGTAGGCTCGGAAGTTCACAATAGTTTATAGAAAGCGAATCCCTAGAAGCTGTCAGTTGATACATTTGCTTCCGACCGCTAAAACCCATCTGTCAGGACAAACCACGATTAAAATAGATGTAAGAACAAGAACAAGGAATGGGCATGGTCAATAGATTTAAAGCGAAGAAAAATAACCGATGGTCGTTACAAATGACGCAGTGTATTTCAGGAGTATGCAAGCAGAGCAGGGTGTGGCGAAGAGTCCGGTTAGGTTAGGATTGGATTGGATTGAATTCCAAAAAGGTTTATTGTTCGTATTTCGCCCTATATGGACGTTGTACTAAATAGTTTCGAGTCCGTAGCTCTCGACGACCTTGTCAGAGCACTCATCGGCCCGGACTTGGGTCAGCGGGTCAGAGCTGGTTAGTATAACCTCCCACACTGCTCTAGAGAAGAGATCGGTAATAGGTTCACCGATGGCGACGTATTTTTGCAGCTCCACAGAATGTAATCATATCAGGTTGTCCTGCCGCATTCCTTGCAAGTTGTATTGTATTTCGTAGGGTAAGCGCGTGCTAGTTTCGATGGGTTAAAAAAAAGCTTCGCGTGAGAATAGGAAGTTTGATGGAGTAGAATGGCCACAAGTGACCCATGGCAGGGTTAATTGAAGGTGCGTGTGTGTGTCTGTGTGTGTGTGTGGGGGGGGGGGGGGGTGCATTTATACTGCAGCGTACATAGTAAGGCTGATGATAACGACGGCTAGTGTGGTAGTGGGCCGACACCAATATATGATTCCACTTCGCGAGGCAGTGCCTTTGCGCCTCATATGTTTTGTGCTGTTTCCACAAAAAATTTCCTAATGACTAGCTAGGCTTTTTTGTGCATACCCCTCATATGCTTCCGACTGTTTTTTTTTTTTTTTTTTCAAGTGCACGACAAGGGCACAGCGGGTACTGACAATTGTCTGAAGTCATCATCAGTCAGCCTTGTCGAAGGTGAGAGTTTGAAGCGGCCCTATGCAGCCTCTGTACGGCAACAACACTATATTTCACAGTGCCTGCTGGCTTTGTTTCCTCCTATTTGTGTCAGTGTTGCTTGCAATAGCATGCAACAACGTGGCAAGACGGAAGCAAGGAGTTGCGCAAAGGCCTGAATTAGGGCTGAGAAAAAATAAGAGGGGGAGACCTTTTACTTCTTTACTTCCGACTCGTCGCTTCCTCTGTGCCCCTCGTTCGCCCGCTTTCGCTCTCTCACTTCCTGAAGCACGTCGCGATGAGTCAGATGAGTGAATAATGACTGTTCCATAGTTTCGAAACATTCCTATAGTTTCGAAACTAGATTTTGAAACTTTGGCGTTGCCAAGATTTCAGGTTAGTGTGAAGTTTGAACATACCTACCTCTAAGACATCTATAGAACATGGTAAGCGAGTTTTTTCTCCTCTGCGAAAACAGGAAAAAATGTTTGAAAACACCCTTTCATGGGCGACACCACGGGGTTTGTTTTCTTTGACTGTCCAACTTGATCGTGTCAGAACTCTGACATTTACATTACCTGTCTGGCACCACCTACAGTGTAACGAATTATTTGTTAACTTTGTTTAAAGCAGGGTAACTTGGGATCTATATCGTCCTCTGTTCGAATCCTTAAAATAGGCGTATATATTCCGTATAATGTGCGCCCGAGAAACGCAGTAGCTAGAGAAACGCAGTAGCAAAATAGACGAAAATTATATTCCATAGAAGCACACAAGAGATTATTCGCAATAGTAGCATATTTTGAAGGCAACAAGGACATTTGAAAGAAGCATTTAATAGCCAGTACCTACATTTTTTTTTTAAATACACATGTTTGCGGTTTCGAGCAAGAAAATTATATCCCACACATATCTCGTACGTCGTCTACATAGAACACATGTCCTTAATGAATCGTTTAATAATTTCAAGCTTCGTCAAAGCGACTTCAGAGTTGTAATGAGCGCCTTCAACATAGCAAGAAAGAAAACTCCTGTCCGGACTCATGAATGTGGACTATTTGGACTGGTCATTATTTAGCACCTGTAGCACCCTTTACGCTACGGGAGCAATGGTGCATCTTGTGCAGAAATACAATAACCTGGGACCATGGTTTAATTGTAAAGGTTCATTTCCTCCGTACTTCCTGACCAGTACCATCTACGATACCCCGACCAGAGGCGGCGAATGAGGGGCTACTGTGAGTCATGATGGCAGAGGCGAAACTGCTAACAATAAAGAGACAAATTAACGCAGTCAGTAAACTATAATTGGCAGAGTGTAGCATCATGCTTCACTCAAAGCACGGCCCAACGAAACGGTCTCGTACAGCGACTCCTCTCCATTTCATTCGTTTCTCCCGCCTGCTGCTCTGATTGACAGATTCTGGTGCATGTACAGGCGTTCCACCACTAGAGCCAAATACTAAAGCATAAAGGAATGCGATAGATTTAAATATGCGTAGATTCATTGCGCTTTCCGGCAGTGCTTGCCTTCAGCACTTTGGGTACGGAGTTCGTAAAGCTCGCGTCGCGTAAAGACAGCATTCGAAATGGTTGCAGCGGTGCGGCATGCGTGCGCGCGGCCAGAGAGTATGGACCTCGCTGGGTCAATTTACGCTCCACGACGAATGCAAATTTCAGGCGAGTGACAAGTTTTGTCCGTTTTCCGCTTCCTTCAAACACTGCAGCGAAAACTAGGCTGCGTTTGAGCAGTCGTATATATTAAAACAACGGCAAATTGTACGCATATTTAAACCACTCAATAGGCCGGCTTTAACTTCCCCCAGAACAGCTAAACATAGGTGCCGCAATATGGGGAGAAAAGGAAGCCGGTGGCAAAAATTCCGCTTAAACCAGTGAGTCACACTTAAATGTGATGTCTTTCTCGGTGACGTCGGTGACGTCGGTGACGTTTTTCTTTCTTTAAGTTTTTGCAGACTTCGTCAGTTTTATTGAGTTCGTCAATACTTGCAAGCATTCCCGCATGACGCTTATCTTTTTTTTTCTCTCATTTAGTTTTTATCCCTGAGTTGTGGTAGTATTTCTTCAGCTAGGAGATCACATGATGCGGCCCGCTCTAAGCCCGGGCCCCCGAATTGGAGCAGCCGTCGTACGGGATCACTTCGAACCTGCTAATAATTGATCTCAAATTTCACATAAACGTTGTCAGCCGTCTCTACAGAGATGACGTCATTATACTGTAGAACTAGTCTTGCAAGATCATTTCTGCATAATTAAATGTTGTCTAAACGGCGCCAGCCTCCTTTTCACAGATTTCACAACTTCCTTTAATGAAGCCTCTCATCAGGTAATGACGTCTATACATTAACTTTCATCCTGAAAGAAAAAAAAAAAACGTTGCTGTCAATTTCCACTTAAACTCTGCCAGCCACTTTGATGCGGCCTCAGAACGTGCTTGATCTCGCATTCCAACGTTCGAAGATCGCGTATCTGCAACAGGTTTGCCGCGAGCTTCGCCACACTCGGTGACGTCGCCTCTTCAACCTTTCAAAAACCAGCTGGGTTTTCGAGGGGGTGTTGTGCACGCACACCCTGCAGACGCGCGCATGAAGGCGCGTTAGCTTCCTTCAGCCTTCCGCGTTGTACCCGAGTATTCACGCGGACGCGCTGTTGCCACGCGAAGTCTTCGCAAAAATTTATGGGTGTCTGATTTTTCATCGCCGGCTCTTTTTCCGCGACCAACTGCTAAGAAGAAGAAGAGGAAGAGGAAGATGGAAACATCTTCTGAAAGTGCCGCGTCTGTCGGCATCTCATGTACACTTGCACTGGCGGGATGCAACCGCGAACTGTGGAACAAGAAGAAGCCTCGAGTCGCCGTCGCACGCTCGCGCCTCCGAGCTAAAACAAATAAGGCCCCTGGTTGCGCGCGACCCAAATACGTGCCGAGGCTGCTTACCGCCGCCTGCACCAAAGGAGAGTCGCTGTTTAATAATAGGGTTCGGTAAATCGCTCCGTACACATACACACACACACACCACACGGCCGTGCGGTTTTACGACGCCGAGCCTGCAGCTGACCCAATCCTAATCCAAACCTCCTGTCTGCATATAGCTGGCCGCTGGATGTTTGACTTGGCTGCGGTTCGTCAACTGCCTTGTAGAAAGGAGCCGTTTTTCACGCGCCTTCTGAGCCCGACAGCGCGGCTGTACGGTTCACGCTGGCGCACGTGACGTTGGCTTTCCTCAAGACGCGATGGGTATAGTGCATTTCCTACGTGCTTACGCGACTGTTGCGAGGCCTTTTTGCTGCCGCTGGCTACTCTGGGAAAGTGTCGTGGGCGCAAACTAATAAAAACATTAAAAAAATAAAACGCTTCTAAACCATCAAAAGGCTCACTTTTTCTAAAACCGCGGCACTCGCAAAAGTTATCGCAGCAGGAAGTAACGAAGTCGTTGTTGCTGGCCCGCTGTTTACTCTGCTTACGGGTATTCCTAGTTTACGGAAACGTTGCAGCACGTGTACGGAGCACGTTGAAAGCTTCAGAAGTTATTGTGTATACAAGTCGCGTTTGCCGGCTTTTACCGGTCTCCTCAAATGGTTCAGCACTTGGCTAGACGTCAAAAGTAAATTTTTGAGCTGTTTGACGGGCAGGATTTATCTTCAGGAAAAGGATATGGAATATAAAATATATAATATGGCTGTCTCCGTTAAACTATTCACTAGAAACGTCAAGTGGCGGTAACTTAGGGCCCATCCGCATGGCAGCCGCTTCACGGCCTCGGCATGGCTTAGAATGTCGTCCCTCGTTTGTAAATGTACTCGTATCTCACCTTTGTCGGTGGCCGCCAGGAGCACTCGTATGCATTGCATTTTCTGAACTCCCTGAGACATTTATAAGAACGCCTGCTGAAAATATGTTAAAATGTGAAGCATCATTCTTTCCTAATGTTTACGGAAAAGCTATGGCCACATGTATTACAAGGGTGGACTTACGACGGAGAGCAGTATATTGTTGAGAGTGGTGCAGGCTGGACAGAGTTTTAGTACTGTCCCTTGTGATCATCTCGTCTGCACAGCCCGTTTACTAATTCAGCATATGGACCAACTTATTCAACAACCTATCTTGCTGAACAACCAGAATGCTATTTCTGAATGTTTAAGAACCTTCAGAGTTTTCCAGGATGCGACACTTTCCATGCATGCAATAGGCGCATCATGCATATTGTAACGCACGTCCCGCGGTCCTGTATTGACGGAAGCTGAGGTGTAACGGGAGAAGCAGAAGAGGAGGAGGAAGCTGGGTTAGTCCGCTCTGGGTGTGCTAATGTCCAGCGCATCTAACACCCACCGTATAAATAAACTACGTAGCAACTGTGGTGAAGCTTGCGGGTATCGATTACCACGGAACCTCTCCTACACCGCCGAAGCAGAACAGCTGGGCTACCCCCTATACGGACGGAAAGGGCGTAATGAGATGTTCCAACGCAGCTAATGCCAGAAGCTCAACCGACCACCACACAGCCTTATCGGGAACCCCGGCACTTTTATGGCAAGCCTGGGGAAGACGAGGACGACTGGCTCACCCACTACAATCGGGTGAGCAAATACAACCGCTGTGATGCGTAGACCAAGTTGGTGAATGTGGTATTTTTTCTCGAAGAAACGGCGCTAAAATGGTTTGACAATCATGAAGCATCCCTTACCACCTGCCATTGCTTCTTGGAAGAAATGAGAGCGGGATTTGGTGATGCCGATGCTCGAAAAAAGAGCGCCGAACCGACTCTGGCTCAGTGAGCGCAAGTACGGATCGGGGGAGACCTGCGCAACTTAAATAGAAGAAGTCCTCAAGCTATGCAAAATATTTGATGCTCGGATGACTGAGGAAGACAGTGTTACTAGTGTTTAGGTTACGCACTCTGAACACGGCATGACCAGGTTTCTGCCGACGAATGAGTGCTTTCATGCGAAATTAACCTGCTTACAGGATAATTCAAATCGTTGTGCGCTGTTACAGGCTGCCTCACTATGTATGGTTGGGCCAACGATGATGTGAGTATGATGAATATAGGGACCGAAATACGCAATCACGTTTAGTAGTCGATGCTCGACTACAGTGCCGGATTATCCAATTTCGATCCCGACCGCCGGCAGCTGCGTTTCGATGGAAGCGAAACGAAGAGGCATCCGTGTGCTGTGCGATGTCACCGCACGTTAGCAATTCCCAGGTGGTCGAAATTACTCCGTAGCCCTCCACTACGGCTCCTCTTATTAACCACTTTCACTTCCACCTTCCTCCCTTCGCTCACGGCGCGGTTCAGGGGCCCGCAAAAACGTGTGACAGATACTGCGCATTTACCTCCCTGTGAACCATTTTTTTTTAGTCTGTTAGAGTAATAGAACCAGTAGAACTAATGATAAACTTCCTTAAAACATACCACACGGTTTACTTGACATGGTCCACTTTCTTTAAAACATTTCTGAATGGTTGGGTAATCTTGTCCGAACCTAGCAAATTGTTAGGAACTATGTGCTTTGAAACTGGTAAGAAGCTGAGCGGCCATGATTGTAGGAGTTGTAACTCTGCACCTTTTAATATACTGGTCGTTAATGCCTATCAACATCTCCTGACATCATTCCTGAACGCATGACGCCTGTACGTCTTCGTTTTTAAACAACGAAGAGAAAGCACATTGCCAGCTCGGTTAAAAGAGCAGATAAGCTTAGCAATAGAAAACTGCGTGATTCATGTTTGTCCCCCCTGATGTGGAGGGAATAGCAACCGTACCCACAACATACAAATCCTCGCACTTCAGCTCAAAGTGCGCATAAACGGGCAAATTCATGCGCTACTAGTAGCCCATCCCTCGACGTGAACATCTCATAGCTATAGCTACTTGCTTGCGGCTTCTTGTATATCTGACGGTAAATATCATTCAGGAAGCAACTGCGCAACACAGCTCTGTTATTGTGGGTCTCGCAACATTAGCGCAGCGTCGCCGTTACTATATCTCTGAGCACCTGATATGGCACTGCTGCAACACACACCGATCCAAAGGGCGATCCTCGCTTCCAGTTCGCGCACACAAACCATGCCGACTCGGCGCCGTCCGCCAGACGCCTCCTCCGCGCCCGCCAGCCTTGAACCTCGCCGCTAAGCACGCGCGGTCGCATTCGTCATGTGGCGTCCACTGGCGCCTGTCGCATAACGGGACACCTTCGAGCCAACTGGCCGCATTGAATGTGTGTATAAATGTGTAACGACCCGTTCGCAACCTCGCATAACCAAGCGTGCGTGGTAGCCTGGAAAGAAAGGGTGAAGAGGAGGGCACACATAGGCTTCCGGTCCGCGGCCCTTTTGTTGAGACAACCCTGATCCCGACCTTGGAACTTGATCGTTTCATAGCCGTTGCTGTCAACACAGACCCTGCCATCATCTCCCTTCTGCTGGCTGGGAACTCGTTGTTTTACGCGTGCCTGCTTGCACGCCTGGCCGCCTGGTAGCGCATGGCAGGGACTGTTATTTTCCGTGCGGCTGCCAGGAGAGTCGGATCGTTGGTTGGCTGGCTCGTTACCCACGCCTGTTTGTTTTCGTCGTGCCGAATCGAAGCCACAGACGACCGGAAAGCCAATCAGTCTCGTTCTGCAGACAGCGGCAGGTCTTCTCTTCCCCCCCCCCCCTCCCCCGCTTCCCCTACTGTTGCGCTCCGACCGCTGAACTGCACGTGTATTTTGCGTTGTGTGTTCACGGCGTTCGCGCAGCTGGTTTTCGCTGTTACAACATGGCTATCTCTCACGCTGGTTGAAGGACACGTCAGCCCTAGCGAGATCAGAGTGCGACAGAAGGCAACGCTTCTTTTCCAAAGGGTTTCACTGGCTCGTCTTGCTTTCGGGTACTGCAAATGACATATAGTAGTCGCGAGCCAGAAGTACAACGTCTTCTCTCAATGCTCACAAGGCTTAACCACAAAGCACCGTGGTCCTAACAGTTGCACAGCAGAGGTCGAGGGCACCGCAAATTTAGTGTTGAGTTCTCATTTGGTGAGTTCGAAAACTTCTGGTGCTATAGGCAGTAGCCCCCTTAACATTTCTAAATATTCTTCAAATACTTTCGTGCATAGAGTGTGGGAGTAATGCCTCTCAGTGGATCCAGCTTTAAAAAGTAGCAAAAAAAGAAAGCAACAAAGAGCAAAAAGAAACGAATATAGATCATCACGCGTAGCAGAAAACGCTAATCGTCTGCGTTGGTTATAGCGCAGTGCGGTTCGGCAAGCAAGTCACGACATCATGCTCTGAATGTCTTGCAAGCCTATCGTAGACGGCATGAGCGCGTAACGTCTCAAGCTATTTATTTCTGCCTTTGATAGTCACGAGCGATCCATGGGTCCACACAGTTATTAGTTAGTTCCACAGAACATGAATGTTGCTAATTGAATCTCTCCTGGAAGAAGTATTTTCTTTTGACGCTCTTCACTACCTACAATTGAGGGAAGTTATTAATGTCTTTATTTGGAATGAAGCGATGAAACAAATTAAGCCTGCACATTTTGGGTCGTTATGACCACTTCGTCCATTATGCTATTCATACCGTGCTATTTACATCTGACCGCCACCGTTTCTGCAAGGTACTCCACTCTAAGCGCTCACCTGTCAAACCCCGCCACATACATCTTTCTTTTTTTTACATTTTTTTTTTTCACCTCTAGTGTGGCTTTCAGAATTTTCCTAGACTCCTAAGCAAATATCTAGCCTGACTGCGCCTTTAAAATACTCTAAATACTCGCGGCGTACAGCACTTGGCGCGCACAGAAACTGCGAACAAATCAGAGCGCAAATATTCTTCGCTCCTGTCGGGCTGAGTTCCGGTCGCTGACTCTACCCCACTACTGTTCTACTACACAGGACGCTTTATCTAGAGGGCGGGAGATAAAATAACGAAACTATGCTGCACGCGTGCGGGCGTGCGCAGCTCACAACCATATATGTATGCAGACGAGCCTCACGCGTTCCGCCTTCTCCGATGGTTTCGCGCTCGTATCCCTTACGTCATCGTCAGCAAATGGTAATCTCCCCTTGCACGCTCGGCGCGGTGAGTCAGAGGCCGGAGCTCCGGTGGAGGCTCTTCTTCCCGCCAGCACGGAGCTCGCGTTGTGCAAGGAACGGGAGATAAAGACCGTTCCTACGGCTTCTTCCCGGCCGTCATCGATGGGCAAGGGCAGCGAAAACCGTGTAAACACGATCGCTAATCGGCCGCGTCCATCAGGAGCGCCCTTGGTGTTTCACGCGCAACGACGAGCTGGGTCTATATCGGGACGCTCACACCGGACGCCATGTGCCCAGACTCAGGAGATCGCCGCTGTTCGCGGAGAAAGTCAGTGAGGGAGCGCGCGTCATCCAAACAGGAAGTCGCTGTAGTTCGGGGAGTTGCGAAAGAGCCCTTGATCGGGGCCTAATGTATCGTTGAACGGTACAGCCCGGTTGAATGAAGCTGTTATATGTGTTTTTTTTTTATTTATGCGCAGCGCGCGCGGGAAAGTTCGTGCGTAAATTTTTGTGAGAAAGAAATATTTTCATACCACTAGATCTACTACAAGTAATACCATCGCAACTACTCTTATTACAAGTGTCCCTAGTAATACGCCTACTGCTACTGTTACTACTTCCACGACTAATACTACGACTACTACTATTACTGCTACTACTACTCCCACTACCACCACCACAGCTACTATTGCTACTTCCGCCACTATAATACTACTACCACTTCTGATATTACTACCACCATTATTTATATTACGACTGCCACTAGTGCACACTACTACTACTACTACTACTACTACTACTACTACTACTACTACTACTACTACTACTACTACTACTACTACTACTACTACTAATACTACTACTACTACTGCTGCTGCTGCTGCTGCTGCTACTACTACTACTACTACTACTACTACTACTACTACTACTACTACTACTACTACTACTACTACTACTACTACTACTACTGCTGCTGCTACTACTACTATCACCACTAATGGCTACAGCTCCAACATCTGCAGCGTTGAGACTGCATAGGAAAGAAAGTTGCTAAGTGCAGAGAACTGATGGACGAAATGGACATGTACGCAGCAATCAATAGTTACGGCGCTCCAAGAAGGCGACACGATCCTCTGGCCGAAGATAAAAATGTATCTGACTTGAACCTGTCTCGCTCTGGTGAGATTGAGTGGCAGAGCCGTGCGCACTTACGAAACCATGGACGATAACAATGATAATTGCTCAATTGTACAACTTTTATGTCACTTCGAGATTTCTCCTCCGAGAGATTCGAGCAGTTATTCTTACTGGGTTTAAGTTATACCAACATATTTTTATAGCAGTTAGAAACACTGGGCCTAAAGGATTCCACACAGCCGACGGAAGCATTTCATTGTATAATAGATATTGGCATGTCGACAACGTTGAAGAGCTTAGCGGTAGAACTTACAATAGAAGTAAACTTCATTTGAAAACGTCGCCCTCACTGAGCACTGCAAGCGACATGCGGAGGTCGTGGGTTCGCATCGACGTCTGCCTAACCAATAAACTACCAATTTTTCGACCTAATCTGCGCCTCCGTAAAAAAAAAAAAAATAAACTAAACTGCATTCCCTCAGCTTTCCTGGGCTACATTGACTGTTGACTCCTTTCATCAAGCTTGATAATACACACAGGCAGACAAAAAGCTATCTTCTTTTTCAACTAAAGTGCTTCATTAGTCTGTTAGGAGCATAACTACTCCAACAGAAGCTTACAAAAGAACGGAAAGGCCATCTATATATGTATTCTTTATAGTAACATTCTCATAAATAATGCGCACACGCAAAGCCTACGACGGGAAATGATACGGTTTTTCATTAGTAAGCCTTTCCGGTCTTGCGAGCGTAATGTGAACCGCCTCAGTCATGCGGTTCATTATGCATAACGGTGATGACATATGCGCAATCACGAGTTCTCACGTCATTAAATTGAGCGTGCTGCCCGTCTTCAGAAAGTATTAAACAGAGTTAGCCGGCTTGGAAACTTGAGTCCCTCCCCTTCGGCCCAACTCCTCTGCCTTGGCACCGGCGTGTGTGGACTGACGCGCAGGATGATTGACGAGCTAGAGCTTCCGGCGACTCTGGGTGCAACTTCCTTCTTACGTCACGCATCTCTGTGGAGGATCCTAAGCTGCAGCGACGGTTGCCGTCCGGCTTTACTATCAGAAAATAAGAATTACGTAAAGGACCGATCCTTTTGTTCTATTCCTAGACTTTTGTCGAGTTTTGCAATGCTGAAATATGCATTTAAAATGCTTCTGAAATCGCGTAAAACACGCTCATAAATTCCATGCTGAGGGAAATATTGCGAAAGAAAGGTGCACCTAGGGAGAAAATCAGAAGGGTTCAACGCTGCTGTACCGAATATGGAGCGAAAGCATTGGCTGCGGGTGATCGAGCGTTCTTCTTCTTCTTCTTGATCCGCATCTTCTTCTTCTTCTACTACTTCTTCTTCTGCTTCCCCAGCCCACATATAAAGCCCCGCTTTAACCAAGCCGTATGAACGTACATCAGAGGCCTATAGGGGTAACGTGAATGCCATAGTCTTGGCAAGCTGATTCTGACATTACCGTCACATGTAAAACGAGAGACCCAAGTTGGCAGCTCCTGCCAAGGGACCACAAACACGGACACGTACACGTACACGGACACGTGCACGGACACGGACAATTACACGGACACATACACGGCACACCGTGACGAATGGTTAGTTGAGACCGCTACACGCAGACTACAGCTAAAGCACAACCGAAACTCTGTTGCTATATTCCAAACATGACTGACTGACTGACTGACTGACTGACTGACTGACTGACTGACTGACTGACTGACTGACTGACTGACTGACTGACTGACTGACTGACTGACTGACTGACTGACTGACTGACTGACTGACTGACTGACTGACTGACTGACTGACTGACTGACTGACTGACTGGACTGGACTGACTGGACTGGACTGACTAGACTGACTGACTGACTGACTAGACTGACTGACTGACTGACTGACTGACTGACTGACTGACTGACTGACTCACTAACTAACTAACTGACTAACTAACTAACTGACTAACTAACTAACTAACTAACTAACTAACTAACTAACTAACTAACTAACTAACTAACTAACTAACTAACTAACTAACTAACTAACTAACTAACTAACTAACTAACTAACTAACTAACTCTTTCAATCGATCAATCAAATTACCATCAAGTCTTCGGGAGAATATTAGATGTGAACGTACATGCATCCCTTCGAGTGCCATTGATGAAAAAGAGAAAAACTACAGGGATTCCAAGGTGTGGTAAGGCGGAGTATTGTTTCGATGTCTGTGAAGCTTCGTAGTAAACAGCCCGATCTCTAAGAATTAAAGGCGGGAAATTTTATTTTTCTTGCAACTGCGCAAAAAACTTCGGGTAGAGCTCTGTGACAAACATATTATGCGATAATAAAAGTCGCAGCCAGTCATTTTTAGCGTACCGTTCTTTGCTGAAGAGATAGAGAGAGAGAGAAATAACTTTATTTGCACCCGTCAGAGAATTCGGCAAGGAGTCATATCTAACTCCCCTTCCTTCCATTGCTAAGAAAAATACTGGACTGGCCTTAGGTCTACTTAAGAGCGGAAATAGCGAAAAGCCACTTTGCAGGACTTTTTTTACTAATTGCATCGTCATTTTCATCTCTACTATCCTTATCATCATCACGATCGGTACTATCATCATTATCAAATAAATGCACCATCGTTGCCATCGCTGCTATCATCCTCACGCTAAACAAGGAAAATTACGATCAGTTTCTCACAAGCGCGGCGTGGAGGACAAGCAAGGCGAGCGGAGGAAGAATTTGAAAAAGACTTTTTCCCACTGGTGCCAAGGCTCGAAGATGTTCTGAAGGCAAACTTGGAGACACCCATCAACACACGAGAGGCAGAAAATGCGATAATTTCTTGAGCACTAGAAAATAAGTCCACTGGGCGCAGCTTTTTATAAAGCTTTTAAGTCTAAAGTTGCAGAGGCATTGCAAGGAACATTAGCAAGGAACATTATAAGGAACAAACGCCACCGTTCATTTCGATGGACGCACGTGGTTTCGATATCAAAGAGCGGCGACCCCGACAAATTGCTCTCAGTGAAGTCATACCGCCCGATAACACTTGCCAATGTGGATTCAAATCTTTTCATAAAACTCCTAGCGAAACTGTTTCAGAGGATAATTAACGAGCCGCATGAAACACGTGGAATTGAAGGGCGAAGCATATATACAAATAATAATCTAGCTAGGAGCATTTCGGAATGATGCGATGCGTTTGAAGTGTTTCAATGCTGCAACTAGGCATGGAGAAGGCTTTCGACTTGGTTAGCCACATAATTATGTTTTCAATATTTGATCAAGTGAATGCAGACTCGGTCCTATTAAAAGGAGTTTAAATAGCTTATTCGAATTGTTTTACGAGCACCATCGTAAATAAGCTGGTGACAAAGGTTTCCAGATAAGATCGTCGGTTAGATGTAAATACCCGCCTTCTCCACATTTATTTGCCCTCCATATACAGCCTTTTTAGTTAAAGTTGATTCAAGATGAAAGAATGCGACGATTTAGACTTATGGAGAGTGAAACAAATATATTGTCCTAAACTGATGACATAGTCCTTTTTTTGGCATGATGAAGGTAGCATTTCAGAGGTAATCAAAGATGCTACTCGCTTTTTTAAGAAAACGGTCAGCGAAGTCAACTCTGATAAATGTTTGGGGCTTTGGCATGGGGTCTAGCTGGGACACCGCACCTTCCCTGTTCGAAAATATTTCATGGTCTGTTATACGAGCGAGGTTCCTCGCAGTACCGCTTGAACTCCTTGAAGGTAGCACGCCTTTAAAAGAAATGAAAATATACCAGTACGACCGCCAATAAAACGTTTCTTCCTTCTTTAACACAGCGATACATTACCTGTTAAACCATGATTGAGGGAAAAGGGCTTCTTTGTACCGTGGTCGGTGACTGCTCGATTCGCCATAAACCAGGAGTCATAGGCCCCATTTTCCTTGAATCCTGGGATGCAGTATTTATCTAGAACATCTTGCAGATGACTTTAAGAAAGGACCTGCCAATCACGCCGTATGGTCTACGATTCCTTCTTGTCCGTAACCTAGGGAGTGTGGCATACTACTTAATCGTGTTGCTTTACCTCCACAGTGTACGGAAAAGGAGAATGGCTATGGGACACGCTGACGTCGATGCTTGCTCAGCGGGGGAGTGTTTCCTTGAAAGTATTACTTATCTAAGGAAAGCTATAATTTCCAAAGTGAGAAACCTGAATGGATGCCAGTTTTGATCGAGCTGGCTAATCTAAACCTTTCTAACAAAGTGTAGCCTTTTTTTTATTAACACACTTTTTTTTTTTAATTCGGAACCGGAATTAAAGAAACAAAACCCGGCGTGGAGCAGTGGTTTGCTTGCTCGGCTGGGGATTTGGGGTATGGTGGTTCGATTCCCAGCAGAGACAGTTTTTTTTTTGAAGTGTCAGTTTGTGCGAAAATTTCCTGCGAACATATGCGCAGCTCATGAGACAAGAAAGGCATTCGCTTAAAAGAAACCTTATCCACTGCGAAGGACAAAAACTCCGAAATCTCGGTAAACATTTCCATAAAATTCGCCTCCATAGCTGACAGCGGAGACAAAGGGTTAGAAAGCCGGCGCTAGGGCACCCTTGGCACGAAGTCGGCATCCAGCTTCCAAAGGAAAGCGCTTCTTTTGGCTCTGAAGAGAACAGCCTGCGTTTTGTTTTTGTTTTTTTTTGTTTTTTTTTTTTCTTGTATGTTATTGATGGCGGAAGGGGGCACGCATGTGTAGTTCACATTAGATTTGTGCGCTCTGACTTCCTCTGCACGATCTACGTCCGTGTGTTCCGTCCGCTGAGATGCCTCGTGCGCTATCGGACCAATGAGAGCAGCATGCGGACACATTGCAACCCGTGGCGGCATCGCCATCTCTAGTGTCGCATTACAGAAGTCTCGGACGGTCCCGAAACGGCGATAAGAGCCCCGAGAGCGAAGAAAAGCTCCGGCCAGAAGACGTCTTTTGGCCGGCGAAGAAAAGCGCCTTCTTCGAGTGCGACAGCACGCCGTCCGGCGCACTCGGGATCATTAGAAGTTGCTTAACGATGGCACCGGCGCTGCGGGCTCTGAAGGCGTGCTGCTTGATCATCTGGCTTCTTCAGTGTAGCCTTACATGGGCACAGGTAAGCGACTCTTTCTTATCTCGAAGCAAACACTCTTCATGAACAAGTACTTAAGATAAGGAACTCTCCAGAGGCTTTACGTGCACAAACGCTTTTTTGCACTTCCTCCTCCGTGCTATGCGTCAGGGCTTCGGAAGGTGTGTTGAACAGTCACTGTCGTTGAGAAAAGGGAACGGTGCAAGCATTGCATTGTATTGCAGTTAGCTGCAGATAAAAATCCGGCGATAGTATCAGAGTATCGTTGTCAGCGGAAGCAGGATGGTTGAACGGACTCTAAACTTTACCCTCTTCGTTGCCATATGACGTGCAGAGGGTTAGAACTCAAATGTGAGCGAAGTGCTGTGCGTTCCCGCTTTTCGAAGACGCGAAGTGATTAGACAAGAACGTCGCACTTGCTGACGAAACACAGGTTTAACTGTTAATTGCAACAGGAAAGCTTCTGAAGGAGATGTAAAAGAAATGAAAATCCCGCGGGCCGCAGCCCTACAACTGTGTCTGTCATGTTTGTGTGTTTCGTACTTTCATAAAATATGTAGGCATGTTTGGCTCATTTGTTCGATGTTATTCTTCACTCCTGTTCATTCAAGCATGTGATAAGCTAGAATATATCTGACATACCTCTAGACATTTTTTACCAATTTGCAATCAGTGCGTAACATAACCTGTCCTCTTTTTTTGCCGGCAGAATACGAGTCTCTTAGAGTAGTCACTGCGTCCACATTTCGCCGTGCGCAATCGTGCTCTTTTACATGTTTTGCATTTCTTCGACGATATCTGGCATGGAGCGCCGAGGAGGGTGATGTGAAGGTCGGAGTCAACCTTTTGAAACGCCGCTTCCGTTCAAACACGCTCGTTAAAAATGGATGCCTGCAAAGTACGACCCATTTACGGCGGAGGGTTCCACGCTGAAATGCTCAATCGCCAGCTTGTTGCAATGGTTTCGGAATCACCATGACTGCTGCCGGTTCCTCCTCTTCGGACCAGCCTGCTTCCTTCTTGCAAACGCTCTCGATATAGCACTAAGAAGAATTAGTCACTTCTCAGGATGCTGGGTATATTATCGTGCTGATAGTGCACATTGACGAATTTATCTCTTGCCAGTGTCAGTGCACGTTAAAGAACCCCAGGTAGTCGAAATTTTCGGAGTCCTTCACTACGGCGTCTCTCATAGCCTGAGTCGCTTTAGGACGTTAAACCCCACAAACCAACCGACCAACAGCATTTATCTCTTACGTAAACATGTATTTCCAGAGCACTGCCTTTTCTACACGCTGTCTCCCACCGCAAAGTCATCTCAATAGTTCTCAAATGAACTTGACTGCTGTGAACTAAATAAAGTGCTGTGTGCAGAAGAACGAGAATTAACCTTCCTAGAACGGGATAACGCGCTTTGCAATGACAGCAGAGCTCGTTGTCTTTATATGGTCACTGGCAACAAACTGTAGTTTGGCTTTATAGATACATTACTGCATTCCAAAGAGACAAATGCTACTTTAGCTGACGCTCATGGAAGTCTTATAAATTGGAAAAGCCAAGCAAAAAGTGTAATGCAAGCATCGTCCCTACTGGACGATTACGCAAGTAAAGTTTCGTCGCAGACCTCGGAGGCTATAGAGAATGCAACCTTTCACTTCAAGATGGTGATCACAAAGTCATAGTCTGTGCACACGTCACGAGTTTGTATAGAACGGCGGGAAATTATTTAATACAGTTTCCTCAACAATAGAAGCGCCATTTGATGCCGGGCAGACATCAACAAATCCAGTATGGATCTCACTAAGAATGAAAACTGGGTGGCATTTTTCCCAGTGTCGCTTTAGGGAAATGATCTCTTTTAGACAGCTGCACAATAATTCAGTACGCATTCTTTTTATTACGCACGTCCTTAGTACTTAGCAGAATATACGCGACAATTATTTGCCTGTATCTCGAAGACTATTCTAGGAGGAACAAGCAATTGCAAAAACCGGAACACTAGGAAGGCCGTTAAAGCAAGCAATCATGTCAAAGTTCCCGCCCAGAGACGATGCACAAAACAAGAAAAGACCTATAAAAAATCAGGCCTCCTAGCCGTTGCACGTAGCGTGTTGCACGGACAAAGCCGACACCGAGGACTATGACACGTAACCCACGAGTGGCAGCCTATGAGCTTTGCTTTAAAAAGGGAGAGATCAATTGGAATATAACCGGTTCAACATATCGGAATACTGCTTCCTTGCATTACGAAAACATCGAGCTGGTATACGTCAGAAATGCTGGGATTGGGTTCTGAACCTGATGCAGAAATTTCGGGCATTTGTTTTAATTTACTTGTGTCATGCTTGAGTGGTGTGAGCAGGAAATGTGGACACAAAGCGTCGACAAGAAGGTGCAACAAATATGTAACGTGATTCGGTACCACAAATGTGACGCAACTATTCGTTTTGCAGCGATCAGGTTGGTGTCATAGCATATCGCTGCCCATTTAGCAGCCATCTGCTAGTCAAGGTGGAGACCTGTTTGTGATAGGGATTGGAAACGACGACATATGTGCCCCCAATGTATTTGTATGCCGTTAACTGCAACTATATCGACGTCCACCGAGAAGTGAGACAGATACTGCGTATTTTCTTTACCCAAAACCCCAAACCAGCTAAAGACATTAAACCATTTGCCAGTCAGTCTGTCAATCCTGAAGCGCCAAGGAAAACCATGACAAACTGTGCTTTAGAACGTCTTAATCGGTTTAAACGCAGTCAAACCCCACTAACTTTAATTCGTTAATGTATAACTAGACTGGAATGTCTGGAATATATAGGTAAAATGTACTGACTTTTTATTTCCCTTACACGTAAGTTTTATGCAAGGTATGGGGTGACACAAGGATATACCAAAGCCCCACCGCAAGCGCGTGCACTAACTGGATACCTCAAACCGCAATCACAGCAGTTGTTGAGGCAAGCACCTCTTAGCCGTCTATTTTATTTTGCTGACGCGTATAATCAAACGACACACTGCGGGTGAAGGCGGAAAAACATAATTTTTGCAATATTTCGACCCCTGAATTCTCCGCAAGGTGAGCAGTTGATGCCTGTATACCAAATGCTGCATGCTGCAACTCCCAGGTGCAAACCCCTGGTCACTCCAATCTCCGCCGATTTCCATGGGAGAGTCTGCCGCCTGCCAGCACCGACATCGTCTTCCTGCTCGATCGGTCGGGCAGCGTTGGCGCGGCTGGCTTCGAGATGCAGATCGGCTTCGTGGAGCGCTTTCTCAAGTATTTCGAGGTGGCGCCCAGTGCCACGCGGGTGGCAGTCATCTCGTTCAGCGACGAAGCAGGTGAGCTCATATCTGACTCTGTGCTTTAAAAACCCCATTGCACTGAAGCAGCTGGCTTTTACTAGGTAGCAACCTTGGTAAGAACCAAGTCACCATGAGCGCTGCTATATGCCCCCCCTCACACACACACACACACACACACACACACACACACACACACACACACACACACACACACACACACACACACACACACACACACACACACACACACACACACACACACACACACACACACACACACACACACACACACACACACACACAAAGGCGTGTGTGGCGCCTGCATGGAAAGGCGGCCTCGGCGGCCGCCTTTCCATGCAGGCGAAAAGCAAGACTACGGCGTCTCTCATAGCCTGAGTTGCTTTGGGGCGTTAACCCCCCCCCCCCCCTCCCCCCCCCCCCCCCCCCCCCCCCCCCCCACACACACCATCAGCACCAGCTTGATTCCGCTTGAAGTCTACAGGAGGTTAGATTTGGTTAATTAAAATAAAATCGCTTTCTATATCGGCTGAGGCCTATAGAGTTTACCTTGTAAATAACTAGTTGTGGCGTTGTGTGGTCGCACAGATTGCGGTTGGCGCACCGTGCAGTTCTTTCCGTCTAAAATAGCTCCTATATTGCCAAAACGCACTTCTACGTGGTTCCCGCGCTGCAAGTCCCAAGTGTACGCCTGAGTTCTTGTCCCCGCACGCTTCGCAGCCATGTTAATGCATGCCTCCTGTAAGTTGCATTTGACATTCAACTCATGAAGCTATGTGCAATTTGAAGATAGGCTGGGACACATTCTATTTGCTTGAAATCTCGCAGAATTTCGCAGTATCGCCCTAAAAGGTTCCGTTATCGGGCGCCTTCACAGTATCGCAACACCCCCGTAGTCGTTCGGCGTCTCTAAGTGCCACCGCTCTTCACTTGATGTCGAAGAAAAAAGCGGAAAGCAAAGCAATGAAAGCCATGGACACATCTGGTTCGTTCGGGAATTAATCGATCGACTGTTTGAGGCCCGTCTACAGCGAGGCAAGAGCAAGCAACGCTCCAAGACGTGGGCGCACACCCGTTGTCGCAGGAGGAAGAAAACACTCGTGTAATCTTATTGACAGAGACGACGAAGGCTTAACGCGTCTGGCGTAACGCGCGGCGCGTGTCGAAAGAGGGAGAAAATTATTGGTTAAAGAACCGCGACGGTGCCAAAACACCGTAGCCGCCGATCATTTCGTGCCTGGGTGGCACTGATTTCGAAGCTGTAATTTATGGCTGTTAGCGGGCTTGTCACCATCTCATTCCTAGCTGTGATGACAGCCTCGATAAATCGCCTACAGTTTCCTGTTCTTTTTGTGGCTGTGACTATCCTGGGGGAAGGGAGAGAATGGGTGGAACCGAGCAAAATAATTGCCCTCAGAGTGCACCTGGGCCTTATGCGTGCATTCCGCCGTGAGCTTCAAATCAACGGCGTCTGCAGGTCTCTGAATTAAAACCCCTTAAACAACGTGCAGTGAATTATTGACGTGTTATACTACTTTACTGTATACCTCCGAGAAGCATGTGAGGATTTGTCACTTTTCGCTTGCGCATCGACACATGTAAACACGAACCAGTACCAGTGAGATAAAAGGTGACTTGTCGAAATAGCGCGCTGCTTTCCCATCCCCACTTAGCGCTTAGTTGAGACAACAGGGCAGGTCTAGACAGGCTCGACATGATGTAGGAAGGGTCTGGCAGGACCCGAACGCTGTGAGTCCTTCCTCCTACCTGCTCACTCACTGCTTTCTCAACATGACATCGCACCAGCTAGCGTAGCTAGGACTGCCGTCAAGCATTTAGTTCCCTCGTGCACAGATTGCCAGGCACTACAGCTTGTTGATCCAATGGGACGTGCCAAAAATTTCCTGAATTTGGTCGATCCAGTACACAACACCGGTACAGTGGACTGATCCATCTTCGATTTGAGGAACACGTTTGGACCGCTAGATGAGCCACGAATTTTGAGTACACGCCTGATCGCGTTTTTTACGCGACAGCGCGTTAGATGCCTCGTTCACCGAATATCAGGTGTCAGCGTCGACTTTGGCGTTGTGAGCGAACAGTCACCAGTATGGCGCTGACAGGCGGTAGCTGGCACTTGGCATTGCCGCGCAAAGACTGAACGTAGGGCAGCCTGACGTTACGTTTAGCAGGGGCTGCCAACTCGCGCCTATCCTTTCATATGGGAGGATGATATCAAAATGTTATAATCAAATCAGCCTGTGAGGACTTTTGCATTCACGTTACCCCTAGGCTACGTAGGCACGTTCATACGGCTTTTTTAAAGCGGGACTTTATATGTGGACTGCTTGCCTACGCTCTCGCGTCATACCCTTGAGTGAGTGTCGAGTGTCCGCCATAATTTTCTTTTTGATCATTCCTATGTTTGATTTTTCAGTCTATAAGTGAAATTTTAGCAATACACTAACAGGAAGTGCAAACCGCAGCAACTATACTGAGGTTCGTGTTAGATTCGCTTGCGGTTTGCTTAGGCTAGCACGTTAGCAGTGACGTCACAAACTGGACAGGCGGCCGCAGCTAACAAGTGCAATGAGTGACGACAGAGGCCGTGACTCGACGAGGAGTGTTACGCAAGAAGGCCGAGGCTCGCGCACGCATGGAGACTAGGCTGCTCGCGGAGAGAGGAGCGTGTTCGTCACTCCCCTCCTTCTCCTCCAATCTCTCTTTCTCTTTTTTTCTCCTCTCCGAACGCCGTGCACTCTTTTGGTGCCTATGAGTCAGGTGTAAACATTACCAGACACAGGGGAGAGCTTCTGGCACGAGGTAACGTCTCGAAGATGGGAACCAAGGACAAACTGAACGCGTGAGAAAGTTGAATTCTCGGCGATGCAGAAAAGCATAACGATGACCTAAGGCGGTGAGAGAGCGAGAAAAAGCTGCAGTCGGTTGCACGTGCAGCAGGCGCAGGCTGAGTGGCGCGCTCGCGCTATTCTTGGTCGCCATTTATATGAAGCAGAGGAGGAGGATTCAAACGGGGAGGGTATAGGCCAAGAGCGAGTAAGGAGCAAAGGTGGGGTCTTCCCTTTGCCCTGGCTGAAAAAGTAGGTGACAACGCGTAACCGACCCGCGGCGGACAGCACGGTGCCCAACCCCTGGCGCGGTCCTTCGAGAATAGCAGCGCCGGCCTGGTTGCATCAGGGCAGCCTATCCGTTGCAAGCTGCTAGCCGTGTTTCCTGCCTGCGCTGGCGTGAGCACAGTCTCTCTCTCCTTTTTTTTTTTTTTTCTCTTGCTCTTTCTGCAGCGTTCTACGCTGCTTCTCGGAGAGGGGATCCTTGCAGTCCTCTTGCGCGGAATGTGCAGGGGGAGACGTATATACGTGAGCGGGGGTCCATGAACCCACTGTGTTTTGTTTGGGACTAACGGAGCGAGCTGGAAGCGGACGACCGTTCTATGCTCGGCGTTCTGCACAACAACGCTCTCCCTTATTGTACGCGGACTGTACACACGCACACACTGCACGCATGCGGTCGTCACAGGTCGGTGTGTGCACGTTCTAATTCCGTAAGCACTGCAGCAGGTCTCATGTAACTTCTTGAATCACTGGTGCGTAAGAACAATTTTGGTTGAGAGCAGCCGCACTTACTTGCGCTGTGTATAAGCTGTGCCTGCCTGAGCTCTAAGCGGGGCTTCCAGTTGTGAGGAAGAGGGATAGAGGGAGACGGGTTGTATTTGTGTAACGAACCTGTTGCTCGGGTCGGCCAGTTCAGACTTGAAAAATATCCCGCTATGTGGAACACGATCATCTTCGGAATTGCGGCCGTCCTTTCTGGGAATCGAGAGTGGGCTGTTATCTAATCACCTCATTCTTCATATATAAGTTTTCACTTTACACATTCGAATGAAGGAGGGGAATTGGGACATAGGAGCACAATCAAACGCAATCACCGCGTCGTCATCAGTATGTTGTTTTTCTCAATGCTGACACAAATAACACTGTGTCGTTTTATATTAGCTGAGGGGACTAAGGTTGGGTTCCCTGGTTTGATGCGACCAGATGCAGGCTCAGGGCCGGTCGCTACTAGTCGTTCTCTCTGTGCACTTCAGAGTAACAGAGTTGGTACTTGGTCGTGCTCACAAAACACGCCTGCAGTCTCTTTGTCTGTCGTACGCGTGCTGTTTTTAGGCTGCAGTGATTTTAAATGTCGGAGTTCCCAGTGGCAGATGCAGACCTCTGGTCGGTACTTGATTACTTATTTTGTATTTTCTTTTTGTCTAACACGGTTTGTCAGCCTGCGCGCTCGACCAAGAGCAATAAAGGTGCAACGAAACGCGCCCACTACGGCTTGCGACGAAATCTGAACTCAGCGGCGCAGAAGAGATCTTGTGACTTGTGTGCTTTCAAAATCCTAAGCGACTGCAAAGAGACTGCGCGCGATTATTGCCTGGACATAGATCGTTAGGTGGCAATGTTCACGAAGACCTGCTTAATAGTTATATTTACGTCTGCGGTACCGTGTAACAGTCAATATTGGCGCACATTTGTGGTTATTTTATAAGCGACTTTTTTAACAGATAAAACGTATGAATATATATTTATGTGGGCGTTTTGGAACAAAACGTTTAAGATTGGTAACTTCTACAAATGGAACTTTGGGAAGGGTCTAGTGTTCAAAAGCATTTCTCATTTCGAATAACGGCTTTCTGAGAAGGTAGAATGATTAATACATATTGTAAAGCCATATGCTGCCGGAAACGACCGCGGTGGTATTTAGCTTCTATATGGATTCAGAGAAAGAGCTGAATACTTGCGAATAGGTCCTCTGACGTGAGTCCACTTTATCGCGTTCTTTTCAAACTGGCTGTGACAAACGGGCTCACCCGGCCTATGTATCGAGGCGGTCGTACAGCTTATGCCCCGTACGTGGCATTACGCACTGAGAGATGACGACCTCTGTTGTTGTGTTGTTTTGTTTTACGCCTGCAAACCACAGGCTGGCAGGATAGCGAAATCTACATAAATTTTCGTCCACGGCCCGTCAGCAACGCGAACGATCGTATATTCTGCACTCAGCTTCTTCTTAGCAGTTATGTCTGCAACTACGAAGGGCAGCTCTGGCAGAAACTACCACCTGGCGATATATCCGTGCGCCAATGGACACACGTGTAAAAGACAGCCCTCATGGTGTCTCGTGATTGGATTAGTGAGCCAACGCAAAGATTCTTGCGTAGCTTCGAAAAATATTTCTGTGTTAGCCACGCCAATGCAAGATCCGAAGCAGATTCAGCAAAGGTTGAGTTTTATCTATGTATATCTATAAGAAAGAAACTATTTGGCCGATACGGTCACCCAACGCCGTGAGCTCCCCCTTTAGTCTCTCTTTCTAATTATACGAGTCAAAAGATGACGGCGCGAGCAATGAGTGGCGATGCTTTCGCAAAATGTGCTTAAGGTCCGCACTAGGAGGCACAAGACTGCCATGCTGTGGTGTGGCTGCCTATGAAATGCAGAGGCGGGATCATAACAGTAATGATGATAGTAAGGGCTCGTTATGCGACCTGACTTCGCAATGTCGTTGCCTTTAAGCCAAACTATACAGGTTTGCCCTTTAACAGACACTGAAGTCGGGCCAAGGAAAGCCACTTGGGCTATTATCGGACTTAAGACGGCAGCACTCCAAAATTTGCAGGGATTCTGCCAGCGTTCATTAACGGCTAGTCCAGCACCTATGCAACGTTGGCATCCGAGTCGATCTGAGGTGGTCGGCTGCGCGTGTGGGCGTGACGCGTCTTGGGAACTGTCGACACTCTTTTCCACTAAGTCCTGACGTTCATGCTGTCTCTGACGGCAGCGCTAAGCAACAGGGAAGGTTTTTGCAAGGTCATGCCATGAAGCCCTTCCAGCCAGGGTAATCTTGGCCGTAGAAACCAGCTAGATGAAAAGAATGCTGATCAACGAGCTGGAGAGCTTCCGCTGTGGTAGAGCGAACTTGTTGCATTACCTGGGACAGTTATATAAAAAAATATTTTATTCAATGCTATTCTATTCACATTATCGCCTGTGCCTAAGGTATCCTTGGTATTCTGGGTTTCACCTTGCATGAGATAATTGCGAAGGTGAGGGGGTAAGCATATAATAAAACATTTGTATTGATATATTTATGCCCGCATTAGTCCAGCGATATTTATGATTGCTTCTGCTGCTCTCTTATGTCTCTCAAATATTATTACAACCGTGGTTGCGGCCGTTTTTTCGGTGTGAAGGATAGTGGGGACGGGGATGAGGGGGCACGAGCTGTTGTAGCTATTATTATGAAGCAGATAAAAATCACCCTAATTTTCAGTGCGACCTCCTAGTCCTTTTTTCTGCTGCCCGTAGCGAACTACGTGGAGGTAGTTTCGGAGTAGAGGGAAAGGGAGGGCGGGCGGGAGGCAGTTGTGCTGAGGTCACAGCGCGCAGCTGGGGAACCTTAGCATTGACACGTGAAAACGAAATTGGCGGGTGGACGTCATGTTACACAAACTGCTAGTCAGCCCAGGAAGAAAGGCATGGCAATTTAGGGAGAACGAGTTGAGCGTGATTAGAGGTTGTGTGTGTGTGCGGGGGGGGGGACGTGTCTGTTTGTCTTTGTGAGTGTGTGCGTGTCTGTTGTGAGTGTGTGTGAGCGCGTGTGCGTATCGCATACTTTTCGTTATTTCCTGTTGTCATCGGTAATTGACAACAAGCATCACACAGGAAACCACTGCGCACAACTGCAGGAGCTCTGCACCCCAGGGCTACAAATCAAGGCACTGAGATCGTACACATCGGGCATATCTCCGGAAACTGGCCTGTGTGCCAAGATCGTACGCCGTTTGCTGTCGCAACTTGCTCATCATCTGCAAATCTCTGTCGGACGCAAGTGATCCTCGGCAGTCGAAACCCTCGCAATAAGGTCATGAACGCGACTCAGAGGATTTATCAACAGTCTTCGGAACTCTAATTATGGTAAACAACTTGGGCGACGAAGTCGCTTTCAAGCACGCCGTTTCGACACAGCGCCACGCGCCGGACGCACGCAAAGACGAATCCCACGCAGGGCGGCGCTACTACATCCGCATTCAAGACGCGTGTATGCATAGGCGATGCCAACTCGAGGTCTAGCCCCTACCCTTTGCCGCGTCCGCCGTCCTTGTTTAAAAGCGACAGCGGCGGGTGCGGTGGCGGAAGACAACATATCAACCACGCCTCCTAGATTGCCACAGCCGACGGAGACGAAAGACGCGGGATTTACAAAACTGTGTCAGCGGGTCAAGTTCTCCCCGGCGAGAGCGGCGCGAAAATGGGGAAGGGGCAAAACGTTGACGCGGGTCGAGCGCGACAAACGACGAGGTGTGGTGACAAGGCGTGAAGTACAAGGGCGTCAACATGTTAAAGCGGCAGGGGCACGATGTATGGGAGCCCCAACCCGTGCCAGGTCGTACTTGCATATACGAGAGCGAAAAGAGGATGTCGTATAACTCTACAGAAGAATGCGTTTGTGGAGACGCACTTTGGTCGCTGGAGGCGTCGCCTGTGTCCTACAGGGACTGTTCTGTTCCCCCGAGACGACAAGGAAACCAGAAGAAAGAAGGAAAGGGAAAAAAAAACAGAAAAGAAAGAAAACTTTGGGGGATATTAGAACTGCGTCCTTAAGGATATGACGTGATAGCCTTCATGGCTGCCGTTTGCAGATCCTCGTTTGCGTACATGCATCTTGTATGCAATCGCCATTAAACTAATATGTGCCTCTGTTATTTCACACATATTAACGTACATAAATGTAAAGACCTTCTTTGACCAAATCTTATGAAAGGGTCTGAGTGGGTACCGCCTATAAGTAGCCTGTCTGAATTGGGATCAGAGGGTCCTGATGCGTTTGATTTCCATCTCAAACTATCCGAGTTGAAACCTCCTGCGAAATTATGAAATTATGAGGTCCTGTGACGTCACAGATGTGCCGATCAATTATTACCTGGTCATATAGCCTCCCAAAGCCATGTCGTGATGTTTCGCTCAAAACGCCAACAACAAGGGCCTTTTTTTCTTTTATTTTTTTTAGAACGGAGCGTTTAAAGCTATCGTATTATCGAGCAGAACGAAGTAAGTAAATATGGAAAGACAAATAGTGATTTAATTTGCGGTTATACCTGGAGTTTCGCGAGAGCAACCTCCATGGCTACGCTTAGGTTCGGCTTGAAAGTAGATACAAGGCTTTAGCACACGGCTTCAGCTTTATTTATGCCATAGGGGAATCACTTCACGTATGAGCATCCCTTGCCTCTCGTCGTTGACCATTCTCCTTCTGGTGTAGAAGACTTCTAATAGTGGTATGACATTGTCTCTACGTCGAACTACGGGGCACACCGCCGTCACAACGTTCAAACGAACCTTCTGTCCTAGCAACTCTCGGTTGTTGTTCGCTTCTTCTTGTTCTTGTTCTTTTTCTTCTTCTGGTTCTAGTGCTTCTTCTTGTTCTTTTTCTTTTTCTTGTTCTTGTTCTTCTTCTTTTGTAGTGAGGGCTACATTGGCCACAGCCTCACCATTCCGCCGTGCCTGTTCGTGCCTGTCCGAAGAGCGAAGAAAGAGGAACAAAAAGAAGTAGAAGAAGAAGTGGAAGAAAAGAGAAGAAGAAGAAGAAGACAGATAGTTCGGTAGTTAGTAGAGGTGAACGACAACAGTCACTTGCTAGGACACAAGGTTCGTTCCAACGTTGTGACGGCGGTGTACCGCAGAGTTCGACGTAGAGACGATGTTATACCACTAGAGGTCTTCTACACCCGAATGAGGACAGTCAACGACGAGAGGCAAGGGGTGCTCATTCGTGAAATGGTTCCCCTGTAGCATAAAAAAAGCTGAAACTATAGATTAAACTACTATGTGCAAAAGCCATGTCTTTACTTTCAAGCCTAACCAAAGCGTATACCATGCAGATTGCTCCTTAGTACTTTTTTTCTTTTTCTTTCTCTTTTCTTCTTCTTTCTTCGCTCTTCGGACAGGCACGGACAAGCACGAACAGTCACGGCGAAATGGCGAGACTGTGGCTGTAAAATAGATGTAAATGGAAATAAACAAGAAATGAAGGAAGGAAGGAGAGAGAGAGTGAGAGAGAGAGAGAGAGGGAGGAAGGAAGGAAGGAAGGAAGGAAGGAAGGAAGGAAGGAAGGAAGGAAGGAAGGAAGGAAGGAAGGAAGGAAGGAAGGAAGGAAGGAAGGAAGGAAGGAAGGAAGGAAGGAAGGAAGGAAGGAAGGAACGAACGAACGAACGATCGAACTAACGAACGAACGAAGGTAAAAAATTCTAGGCGGCACTTTGGGCCATTAAAGTGCGATGAGGCGAAAGCTTTGTTTGAAACACCGCTGATTCCTGCTTTACTGCGTCTGCTTCTGTGTGCTGTATGGTGCGGCTTTCGAGGAAACGCCAAATGAAAGGCGCAGCACGGACGCCGGGATCGGACGCCCTGCGGGTCAGCTTCGATGCGTGAATTGCCTGGTGAAGTCATTGGTCATAACCGGGCATGACGTCGTGACCTGATGTGACACCATGGGGACGTCAGTTCCGATTGTTAGACAGGACCGGCGGTGACGGCATGATGACGTGAGGTCCGGTCATGGCCGATGGCGTCATACCCTGATGATGTCACAGTCGGTCATGAAGACCGACATCATTATCCCTGTTATCAACTGCCACTGTCATCATCGGAACTACCGCTGTCATCATCCCTGTCACTATCATCATCATCATCATCATCACTAACTGTCACTATCAATGACTACCACTAACTATCATTATCGGTCACTATCTACCATTAACTAATGGTTTTCCTCGACAACTTTAAAGGTAAACATAAATCCGCGGGATCTTGCTGTATCCCAATCCCGCGAGGAAGTGAGACACTTCTGCGGACGCAGGCACGCGCGGACGCACTCTCATGAACCTATAAAGGTTTTCACCTTAAAAAATTATTTACGCCAAGTTGGTCATGACGAGAGGAGGCGATTTTCCCGTGCGCACATTGCTCGGCAGGGTGTTTTGCATGGTGAAATACTAAGGAAAGGATTTATTTTCCGCGCAGGTTGGTATGAGAGCCTCGCATATGCAAGAAGCTCCTCTGCTATGCGTGTTGAGGGTAGCCGGCTCGTCTTCTACACAGATAGCAAGTCAACGCGCATTCTCACTCAAGTAACCAAGATGGTATCCAAGAGACGTTTCGCCTCTATACGTCGAATTGTTGGGAGTTGTGGAGTCACACTGTGAACAGAGAAGCGGCCTCTGGAGAGAACAATGCTTTCACTCAGATGCGTAAAAACTGGTAAGGCGGCGACCCGTGTTCCGTACTCGGTGTTTTGTTCAGGGCAGCGCTGAGCCAAGTGCTCTCCTTGGGTGCGTACAGATAGCAAACATTATTAAGCCGGCCGAACACCCACAGGTGAGCAGAAGGGGCAGAAGGCTAAATCTGTATTCAAATACACACACCTTCGGTCGCTTCAAAACAAGCGCACACTAACCTAAATACACGGACCGTGAGTCAGGCGGCAAAGCTGGGGAAGTTTAATAAACTATCCTCTCAAAGGAAAATAAAACAGTTGTGGTGCGGAAAGTTGAAAGAAGCGTGGGCGTGATCATACTCTTATTTTGGTTTTAGGGTGCCTTCAATTCTTTGTGTCTGCGTGTGCCCAGTGTATACACAGGCATTGCGGAATATTGCTTAGGCCCGATAGCATTTTGGGCGGGTTCGCCGCGAAAGAACTCCCATCCAGTAGAAAACACGTGACAGCCTAACTGCAACGGAGGTGCATCGAATAAATCAAATTTCGCGCTAATTTTGAAAAGTAATTCGCTGATTTCATGTTGGCACACAACGCAAAGCGGGAATATATTGAGAAAAGAAAACAAATCATTCATTGTGGACTCAGTCTCCTATAGAGTTGAATAAGATACAACCGAGCAAAATACAGTGTATACAGTAGAGCATTAGCCAACTGCGCGAATTAAACGTCGAGATCTGCTATACTGTCTGTCACGCAGCAGGTGCGTCTGCTGGCTTGTCACCCGGTATACGTGAGGGTCCTTACCTTTTTGATATGGAGGCGACAAGAATGTGCTGTGCGATGTCAGTGCATGCTAAAGAACCCCAGGCAGTCGAAATTTTCGGAGTCGTCCACTACGGCGTCTCTCATAGCCTGAATTGCTTTGGGACGTTAAACTTCACAAACCAAACAAAACCAAATATGTGCTGAGCTGGAATAAAGGTAGAAAATCAGAAGACAGCTAGGAGCTAGAAAAAAACAACAAAACATTGCGGTACACGTGTGAAGGGCTGAGTGCAAATGATCCAGAATTGGATCTGTACTGATGGCCCACATGTCACTAAGACCATGAATTTTACTATAAGGCTAGCTTCTGCTTCGCCTGGTATCCCTTCCTCTGCTTCATTTACTGCTTTGTCCAAGCTCAGGAGCACTTATAGCGACACAACTGTTCTTTATTGGTATGCAGAACATACCGGACAAAGAACATTGTCCATATCATGCAAGCGGATAGCTGGGTTCCCGGAAGTGGCGAGTGCAAGTTGTAGACTGCTTAACAAAGAGGAATAGAGAGACAGGGTTGAAATTTACCGCGGTTTCTTTTATAATTCAGATACTAAAATAAATCGTTTCTTTCCTAAAATAGATAGCGACGTGTCCCTGCGAAATGTTCCTTCGTTGCGGCATATCATGTCGCAGGGCCCGCGCGCGCCAGCGTAAGGAATGCTGCTCGCACATGGCCATCGCGGAAGCGACCTCCGCCAGGGGCATTCCGCGACTCCCAGTCGCCTGCCACCATAACGACGACAGCGTTCAATGCCGATGCGACTCGCTATATACTTCCCCTTTCGATGCATGTTTATTTCCTCTCGGAAAGAAGAGCACGGAACGATGACAATCTTCTCTATGCGCGGACTAGGCCTGATCTCGTGAAAGCCGAGCCGTTCGCTTGCGCAAGGATTCTTTCTCTTTGCAATTCAATCCGATGCATGAGTTTCAGCCCAGTCTACTACATTGTGAGGATGGCCAAGTATTTGCCTCTGAATATCGTAGGAAGCGTTCCGAAAAGAAAGAAAGAAAGAAAGACATTCAAATCGCACACTTGACTTCGTGCCATTGACGAAAAGGGACTGGTAGCAACGAGGTTGGGCGCCAGCTCGCTGATATTTATTTATTTATTTATTTATTTATTTATTTATTTATTTATTTATTTATTTATTTATTTATTTATTTATTTATTTATTTATTTATTTATTTATTTATTTATTTATTTATTTAGCGAAAGGGAGAGGGAAATGACCACCTCTTCAGTTGTGGCTAAAACGGCTAATGGTGTTATTAGCCAGCCTTTGCTTGGTGTCTTTTAAGAACTCCTCACCTATCTTTTTACTTTTTCTTACCATGTATACTCAGTGCCACGTTGACTGCCACTACAATAATCGCGGAAAGCGATTGTGGAGAGAAACGCGCCATCGAAAGGGAGACATTAGAACACACTGGAATTAAATAAAAGAAGGGATAAAGCCGTGGGAGCAAAAGAATTATTGCAAAATCCAATGCGATTCAGATCTCATGGGGCCATAGTTGGCTATCAGCCGCCGCTCTCGCGCTACGTTTTGCAAACCGTTGCATATAATGGAGTGAAGAATAATTTGCATAACTAACCGCACTTAATGCATAAAAGTAATCGTGGGGCGCCTTTAGGCTGCACATTGTGCGTTTGTTATTGAACCGCTCATTGTCACGTTTTGGTCATCCCGACGCAGACGTGCACGCCGACTTTCTCAAAGAGCCAGGCAACAAGTGCCAGCTGACGAGGCAAATACGGGAGACGAAGTACTTGAACCACTACGCCACCAACACGGGCGCCGGACTGCAAGCAGTCCGCGAGGTCTTCCAGAACAGTCGCCCACAGGCCCATAAGGTGAGTGCAGTGACCTTCGCGGGCTGCGAAGCGCGATTCATGAGGCCGTTGCTTCCTGTCCATCACTTGGCTTGTGGGCTGAACTTTGCGGAGCAAACCTTAAGTTAACTTTGCTTAGCTTACGGTATATGATATGGTAATCGGGAAACGGACAATGTGCAGCTAGTAGTCGACCAGTGCTCCAGTCTAAGGAGGTCATGTTGCGGATATTTCTTGCTCAGTTTGTGAAAAGATTAGTTGGTCTAGCATTCGAAAAGTGCTCGGTTCGACGCCAATGTCAACAAGTATTCACCAGTTTTCCAAATGGTACGGCCGGCCTGGTGCTTATGGCTCTTACGGGTTGAAATGCTCGGCGCTCGGGAAAAGTGTCACAGGCCAAATATTTGGAGCCGCATATAGTACAAACAAAACTCTTCTCGCAGCTTTCTACAAAGTTATTTCTATATTTCATTCTTCTTTTAGCAAATCCACTTTTGAGCGAGTTCCCGCTGACTGACGTTGCTTGTATTATATAGCTGTCAATAGTGACGGCAAACAAGAGGGATCAAAACGTGGATCGTGTGGACAATTCCTTCCAATTTCCATTCATGTAGCTTTGCGTAATTTTAACTTGCGCTCTCTTATTTTAAGAGGGAAACTTCTCTATGCCCCCCCCCCCCCCCTTTTATTTTTCTTTTTCTTTTTTTTTTTCGCTTTACTGAAGGGACAGTTGAACCAGATGAGAGACTCTACTCGTTATGGTTTCGTTGCTTTATGTGCGCCATTCAATCGCAGGTACTGGTTTTAGTCACCGATGGGCTCGCAACGACAGGCCCTGACCCTGAGGAGGAGGCTAATAAATTAAAGGAAGCCGGCGTCGACGTATTCGTGTTCAGCATCGGCAGGTTCATCAGGAAGCATCTGGACAGCCTCGCTTCCTCGAAGGAACACGTGTTCGAGTTCGAGAGTTTCGCCGAATTTGAGACTTTCGACAAAGGCGAGTGGCCTCTATCTTTTAATTTTCTTTTGGTTCCTGTTGATATACTCTCTCTCTCTAGGCATGAAACGGATGACGTCACCATGGCAGTGAGGAATAAAGACCCTTGTCGCGGCCTTTAACTTCTGTCTACGGTGCGTTTTTTATGGCGCTATTTGTTTATGTTAAAGTAGTCAGGACCGTATTGAGATTGGCGGTAGGGAAAAACAGTCGGACGTTCCACCAGTGACGAAGGAAGAGGTCAAGAAAGCATTAGAAACTATGAAAAGTGGGAAAGCAGCTGGAGAGGATCAGATAACTATAGATTTGTTGAAGGACGGGGGGATATAGGGCTAGAAAAACTGGCCGCCCTGTATACGCAGTGCCTGGTGTCATCGACGGTACCGGAACCATGGAAGATTGCAAATATTATCCTCATTCATAAGAAAGGAGACGCTAAGGACCTTGACAATTACAGACCAATCAGCTTACTGTCTGTTACGTATAAGGTATTTACTAAGGTAATCGCTAATGAATCAGGACAACCTTAGACTGCAATCAAGCAAAGGATCAAGCAGGTTTTCGGAAACGGTACTATACCCTCGATCATATCCATACCATCAACCAACCAGGTGTTAAAAAATTCTCGGAATATAACTAGCCCTTATGCATAGCATTTTTTGATTACGAAAAAGCATTTGACTCAGTAGAAACCTCGGCGGTGATGCAGCCATTGCGAAATCAGGGGGCAGACGTGAAAGTACTGGAAGATATATATAGTGGCTGCACAGCAACCATTGTTCTGCATAAAGAAAGTAACAAAATTCCCATAAAGAAAGGTGTTAGGCAAGGAGACACGATCTCCCCAGTACTATTCACAGCTTGTTTAGAGGAAGTATTCAGAGACTTGGAATGGGAGCAGTTAAGGATAAGGGTAGATGGAGAATACCTCCATTTGCTGATGACATTGCCTTGCTAAGTAACTCGGGGGATGAACTACAAATAGTGATTTATGACCTAGACAGGAAAAGTAGAAAGGTAGGCTTAAAAATCAATATGCAGAAGACTAAGGTAATGTTTAACAGCCTCGGGAAGGAACAGCAGTTTACGTTAGGTAGCGAAGCACTGGAAGTAGTAGGCGAATATGTCTACTTAGGACAGGTAGTAACCGCAGATCCGGACTATGAAAAGGAAATAGCATGATGAATAAGATTGGGATGGAGCGCATTTGGCAAGCACTCACACATTATGACTAGCAGCTTACCGGTATCGCTCAAGAGGAAAGTCTACAACAGTTGCATCTTGTCTGTACTCACCTATGGGGCTGAAACGGGGAGGCTAACCAAGAGAGTTCTACTTAAGTTGAGGATAACGCAGAGGGCTATGGAACGAAAAATGGTACGGGTAACATTAGGAGATGTGAAGCGTGCAGATTGGGTAAGAGAAATAACTCAAGATACCGACATTCTAATGGAAATTAAGAAGAAGAAATGGGCATGGGCAGGACATGTAGTGCGAAGAGAGAATAACCGATGGTCGCTTAGGGTAACAAACTGGATTCCAAGAGAAGGAAAGCGTAGCAGGGGGCGGCAGAAAGTTAGGTGGGCGGATGAGGTTAAGAAGTTCGCGGGGGTCAAGTGGGTGCAGCTAGCACAGAACAAGATTAAGTTGAGAAATATGGGAGAGGTCTTCGCCTGCAGTGGGTACAGTCAGGCTGATGATGATGATGATGATGATGTTTATTTTTCCCGCGCCGATAATCCCTGAGCTTGTTGTCCTTCTATAATATCTTTATACGCCTTCCCATTTAGCTGAACGCTCTGTAATTAAATGATGGTTTACAGGATAGCATATAGGACTCGTTAAGCCAAAAAGCCTCGCCGTACGTAAATATAAATAAGAATCGTAACCCAGAAACGTGTCGAAATATATACGCTATTCATGATAAAATAAATTTTTCTACATCACCATTTTCTGCACCATTTGAACCCAGGCCCTGTGCGTGAAAGGTGGACACGCAACGCGAAAACCACGAAAGGTTCTTTTCTTTCGCTATATATCGGATACAAAAGTTCGTTGCTACCAAGCGTGTTCGAGGGCCCCTATGGAATGCGTTGTGGCGCGTATGACTTACTCGCGTATGTTTGGAATGTGTACTGATGTCACGGAAAAATTTGTGTAAGAACTAATAATCTAAAGAAGAAATTTTAGAAAAATTGCACAATGAAACTCGATGTTAAAGGCACTATAGGGGTTACTCCCAAGCCGAAGCTTAAGCATCCTCCTAATAGGTTCTTAGTTTTTCTGACACGTACGTAATCTTCCTGCGCTCCCCTGCTTCCTTCGCCTGTATCAAGCTAGCGGGCCTTACACAAAATAACTATGTGTTTATGGTTGTTAACATTTCTAAGAGCAAGCACGAAAAATATTTTGCCGAAGACTTGCTTGAAGGTTCTGTAATGCTTCTAGGCATCTTACTGGAGAAGGAAATGAGTTTTTGGGCTTCCTCTGGGTTTCTTTCTGTGATGAGGAAATCAGGAATCAGGACCCTAGGTTCGGCGTAGGAAACTTCGCGGCAACTAAAATGTGCTTGGGTGTCCTGGTAACGTACGGATAGCTTGCAAAATTGTGACGCGGTCACTTAGACTAGATAAAAAACGATTTTTGCACGACTAACGCAGTCATTATTCGCTACGAGGCGATCATTTCTGCGACCTGAGTACTATCCTCTGTAAGCGTGATCCATGCCCTGTCTAAGTTGTTCACAGCTCACTTTTCCATGACCCTCGTTGTAGCTGGCTTTTCAGGTTTGTGGAGAAGGAGGGTGTGCGTCTTCCGTGTAGGTGTTTTCAACTCCTTCCTGTAGTACAAGAAAATGCTGCGGGGTGTCTACCACCCCCCATGGAGATAAAAAGACTCCTTGCTTCGTGACCAGCCCCCAGCATTGAATATGTCGCTTCCCTTCAACCTGCTTGTAGAAATGCCAATATTCTGACCATTCATTTTCATTTTTATTGAAGCAAATGTGCATAGAAGTTCATGTGTTATTAGTTGAGGCTATCTGTTGTAAAAGAGAACAAGAATTCCGAAATGTAAAGTATTTGAAAGCAAAATACCTACCGATACCAAACACTGAACAACATAATTACAATGCAGAACACTGCACAACACGTACAATGTGAAAGAAAAAATCTTTAGAGCAATAATCAATCAGTCAAACCGAAATTAATTACAAGGCCGTACTGCCTAAAATAGCAGCGCATGAAAATAGTCCAATCCCTACTTCTGCTGTCGTGGGCCTCGTTATCAAGGCTATCACTACAGCGGTCATGAGGCAATCATACATCATTGTTTACTAAAACTTAAAGCGCAAACAAGACACACACACACACACACACACACACACACACACACACACACACACACACACACACACACACACACACACACACACACACACACACACACACACACACACACACACACGCACACGCACACGCACACGCACACGCACGCACACACACACACACACACACACACACACACACACACACACACACACACACACACACACACACACACACACACACACACACACACACACACACACACACACACACACACACACACAAGAAAAAACAACAAAGTAATCGTTCTAGGTTTCGAGATCTCTTGATGATCCGGTCGAACTAGTCCTAGCTGTTCGGATCCTAATTTTCTGCCAAGCAAGGTGAGAGGGGGAGGGAAAGAGAAATCCAGCGAGTGAAGCGAAGAATTCTGGTTGGCTGTTATGTGCAGCGAAAAAAGAAACATCCATATCAATGCCAGCAGAGCATCGAACGGACTAATAACTGTCTGTGCGTGCGCAGTAGACGTGAAGGCATGCCCCGTTCATTGTAGGGAAGGACGTTTCATTCGGAGTTGCAGCTGCGCAGCTCGAGTGGGACAGGGCTTTACCGCTCACACGTGCTTCCAATTGTTTCGTCTCTGCTGAAATACAAACCCATCAGGCCCGACTGCCACACGTCCCACCTCAGTTGTCCTTGTGTCTGAATCGACACTACTACGACGTAAATATAGTTAAACGAAAGGGAACACTGGACACGTCGTCCCCCATCGCAGAGTCCGGATGCGCCATCGATCAACCTGCTCAGCTTCCATAGGCCATATATGTTGTGTCTGGCTTTCACTGCGGTTCTGCGTTGCAGCGCAGCGCCTTTTGTTTTTTCAGTAGCACGGGGAAGGGGCCAAAGTAAATACGTGAGTAGGGCCGCATGCAGATGGGCGCTGTCGTTTCGAAGCTCAAGGGAACGCTGAGGTTGTTAAGAGCACTGATGCATCCTCCAAACACGAAGCAGTGGGAACTGCACGGCGCACTGTGGACTCGAGTTACCCGCCAAGTCGGTCGAAGTTAAGATGCGCGCGACAGGACGTCTGAGCTTCGCTCTTCTGTACGCCTGACGACTCACGTCTCAGCTTCGGGGGCCCGCGAGTCCCGAAACTGATTGATGGCATAGATGCGACGCGAGCGAACGATGCCAGGGTCGCTCGGAGCGGGATACCGGGGTCGCCTCGGAAAAGCCTTTTGCCGGTTGACGCTGCAAAAGCAAGCAAACGTTGCCGAAGAACCCTGATGACTCTGAGTGTTGTCTATAGGAAGAGGTACTTCCGTCTTCCGGGTTGCGTGACTTGTGGTCCTATCTGACTCGCAGTGAGGTTTATTGCTGGGGGATGCCAAAATAGCGAATTTGCAGCTTACATTCAATCGCAGCATTGCGCGGGCTCGGTGAATCTATCGTGATCTCGGTCATCTCCTCTAACGCGAAAAAACCACAAGGGACTCGCCCTTTTGTTCGCAGAGCAAGTGAGACAGATATTGCGCATTTCCCTTCCTGTGAACCAATTATTATTATTAATATTATTATTATTCGCCCTTTCATACTGCTTCCTTTTGCAGCGTCTATAATAACCCCCACATACCAATGCCAAGAAAGAAATAAAAATAAATTGCGAGGTTGGCGTTAAAAAGACCAACTTAAGTGAAACTTTTAAAATGTATTCGTAGCTTTAATTTAGCCTATTGTGTGCAAAGTGGTCGCGGCTACAATGCCTAATTGGAGAAGCTTCCGTACTGCAGTGCCTGCAGCATTGCCGGCAATGGCGCCGCTATGGTTTTCATAAATTTGGTTTGTTATCACCAAAATCGCCAGCACTATTGCTATACTTGTCTCTCCTCGAGACTATTCAACTGGACAGCCCGACTGGAAGTGATAGCCAGAACACGTATTTAGCTAGTTGCACTCTAAACCATTTGCTTAAACTCGAAACTGTCGAGAATCAGAAAGAAG
This sequence comes from Amblyomma maculatum, assembly GCF_055883805.1. Taxonomy (NCBI): domain Eukaryota; kingdom Metazoa; phylum Arthropoda; class Arachnida; order Ixodida; family Ixodidae; genus Amblyomma; species Amblyomma maculatum. The sequence goes on from NC_139347.1 coordinate 86,129,029, forward strand.
CGTCAAGGACGAAGAAAAAAGTGAGCTTTAAAAAAATGCAGATAATTTTGACTAACACTATAATATCCTTCGAAAGCGATGCTGAACATGTTTTCTTCTTCTATCTCCGCCGGTGTTGGCGTTAATTGCACTGAAAGGCGCCCACTCGAACTGGACCCATCCTCTAAACTATGGAGTTTCTGGTTTAGAGCAACTCCCACCTCTTCACATTTTGTACTTTCTTTATTTAGTTCCTTACTCTTTTAATTTTAATTTTACATAACAAACGTATTTATTTTATTTTGGCAGTATGCAGAATTTATTTTTTAACTAAACATTATCTTCCTTTTCACCTATCCGCGATGCATTATAGTGACGCGTAGGAGACCATCACTTTCTTTTTGTTTGTCTTAGCGCTCACTTTCCCTCTCTCCTTGGGACATTCGAAATGAAGGTGTGTGTCTTGATCAAAGTATTTCGTTTCGATCGTGCCTCGAAACTGTGAACTCTAAAGCAATCACTTCTCTCCGAACGCTTTGGAGCACACTGCTCTATTATGCAAAATCACTGGTAGCTGTGGTGGCCTAGTTGTCAGCCAACCAGCGAAACGAGCTGATCCGCGAAGGAGACGGAACATATTCGAATGAGATATGCAAACAATCCCGCGGAGATCAGAGAACCAGCTCCGTATTCCAGGCGAACCTGCGATGCTGAGACGTCTGTGAAGCTGGCGTCACTCAACGAGACAGCACGCGGCCTGTCGGAAGGGGCGGACATTTGTGCCATCTCTTTAATACGGTGCAGCATTGGTGAAGCTGCAGCTCGTGTTTTGGTTGATCAACAACTGCAACTCACAAAGCTGCTCCTTCACGAGTGAACACAAGACCGGTCTTAATTGTTTCCTTCTTAACTTACTGACACTGCTAACGAGGGGTAGACATAAATTTAGACTTGGTCACCTGTTTCCAGCAACAAGTGGAAAAATGTTCAAAGGCAGGACACACAAAGACAAAGCCTACTGTAACTCAGCTAGTCCCATTTGTCATGTTATAACCATCAGGTGCAAACTCGGTGCAAATGCAGTCGAAGTTCTTTTCTATAATTACGCATTGTAACACGTAATCATATAGCGGGGACATCAGCCACTACAATAATTAACAGATATAAATTCAAACACCGGATACCAGATGCAGATGTAGACAATAGCAACATGCGATATAGGATTTCTAATATAACACCAAAATTACGAAAAATAACTATTTCAAATTGGCGCAGAAGGTTCACTTGTAGGCAAATGGATCAGAAATATTCCATTCAGCTACTCAGTACAGACTCGCAGCCGAGAGCGCAGTACAGAGGCCTCGATGAATTCAGTGGAAGCAAAATGAAGTAGCCCAGCTCTCCCGTACGAGTTTGATCGGGCCATTATGGATGTAAACTGGTCCTTGTCTCAACCTCTAATCACTAGAGGGGAACCGTTTTAAATTTTGAACACAGGCCTGGATGTAAACTGGTTCTTGTGTGAACCTATAATCATCAGAGATGAACAGGATTAAATTTTAAACACAGGTCCTATCATATATTAAGATAAACGTTAACGGTTAAATGAATCAAGAGTGGTCCCCCTCCATTCTTAAAATAATGCTTACCGACGCGAGAAGTTGCAAGCTCCTAGGCAGAGTAAGTTTGCCCCACCTTGCCCGACGCTGTAGTTAGAATTTCCACAGAGCTGCATGGATCTAGAGAAACGGATCACACTGAAGAAGGCAGTGGAAAACTGCGGAGACGCCGTAGGTCACTTTCTCCGCCGTATGGAAACGCGTTACTTTCGAAGAACGAGCGAGGAACGAGCAGGTACGTGAAAAAAGGAATCCTTGCGGGAGCGGAGCCGCGCCCCCTTGATTGCGGTCAAGGGCCCCGGTGCAAGCAGACCGTGTGAATGTATATGTCTGTGCCGCGAGCCTTCGTTGCGTTACAGCCGGCAGACTGCCGCCTGAGACGCTAACAAGGTGGAGGGAAAAAAACGGTAACCATAGCTGCGGCTCCTCTGCGAAGTCCAGAGAGCGTAAGAAGGAGACAGGAAAAAAATGAACAAAGGAAGCAAGAAAAAAAAAAAACGGCCGCATATTTCGCGCCACATAAGAGCATATTCCACACGACGGCCTTGGCTTTCGCGCGGTGGCCGTTTGTTGCTGCCGTCACTTCCTACTTGTGAGCGGCTCCCAACGGCGCCAGGAATGCCCTCCCGTCGGGGCTGGCAAAGTTTGGACGTGGCTCGCATTTCAAATGCATGGCTTGGCAAGAGAGGTGTTTACAGACAAATTTTTATTGATAGGGTATGGACGATTAAACAGAAAGAAAAACGAGGTGCTCCGTGGAGGTGTATCGGCAGCGTCCTAGCTCACCCGTTAGTTGCAAGTGACCAGAGATGAATTACACTGAATTTGAATCCCTGTTTGCACGCGCAATTCTACTGCAAGCAACCACGGGCGGTGTAAATAGTTACATTGTTCATCCGTGGTTTTTCTATACGTATTGTTGTCATAACTCATACATAGGCCTAATACTTTTGCATATTATACAGTAACTGATTATCTTAAACCTTGTGTAACGATCATAAATTTCAGCTGCTATTTCTTCCTCCACACTAATTCTTTCATTCATATGCTTCCATCTTTCCGACACATGTACAGCTGCTAGCCTTGATGCCAGCAATTAAGGATCAGGCTGGTAGGCTTCCTTGTTTTTGTTCTATAAACAATAATACCTCGTGTCATCCCCCCTCTTTCCCCCCTTTCTCCCCTTCCCCCTTTCCCCCTCATTTTCTTTTTTTTTTTTAGTTCCGGAGCTGCTAGCATGAGGCCTTCAGAAATAATGTGTAAATGTTTTCATCTATTTGTTTTTTAACTAGCTGTATGAAAGTCTGCCTGAACTGCTACACATGTGCATGGCGCGGCTTTTCCTTGCATATACAAAAGATCTACCCAAGCGGTAAGGATATTTTGCAACAACACTGATGTTTGGGCCCGTTGGTATTGATCCATTTTTAAAGTGTTCGCAGCACGAAAAAAATTGAGGACACGAAGAAACACACACGACAGGACGAATGCTGCACTCCTAACGGGAAATCAGGCTTGTGCGTTTTGTACGACAACTGTGCCTGTCGTGTGTGTTTCTTCGTGTCCTTGTTTTTTTTTTTTTTTTTTTTTGTGCTGCGAACAGTTTGAAGATATTTTGCAAGTCAAGCTTAAAGGGATACTAAAGACTGCGATATCACGATTGTCATGTTAATAAAATCCAATAGCACGGCATTTCGTGACTTTGTCGTCGTTTGTCCAGCAGCAAAAGAAGCATTTATTGCTTAGACATTTCGATTCCAAGTTGAAGAGATTTTTTTCCCGACACTGTGATTCAAACTGTTTTCCCAGTCTACGCAGATGGGCAAAATGACGCAATCGTGACGTAAACGCGGCCTCCCTGATTGCTGACGCACGGCGAGCGGTGCGCTCTAGCAGCATCAGAAATTAAAGGTACCGCTGGCCGGAGCCGTCGCTTCGTTTGCACTAGCCGTGGATCCTGTTCCTGAGCTGGACAACGAAGCCACGCGGCGAAGCTCTTGCAGGCATTCACTTCGGCGATCTCGTCCTGCATAGAGCGTGCGATGCTTTTAAAAGCTGAGACAGCTCGACTAACAAGATATCAAGAACGTCCAAGCCCAGACGAGACGACAGTGTGAGCAGCAAGCGAAGTTATACGGTTGCTGCCGTTGTACCACCGAGCCGCCACGTGTAAAGACTGATACGTACGGGCGCTTTTAAACTGTAGCAAGGGGTGCATCGTGGCAGAAAATAAAGAGAGGGATTACGGCGCCTGTATTGCGCTGTTTCGTCCGTTTCTTTGGCTGTTGTATTTCTCAATACCAACCAACCAAGCTGACCTTCGTTCAACGCTTCCTATAGGGTGTTTACACCTTCAGGGGCTTACCCCTGAAGGTGTAAGCCCCTGAAGGGTGAGCCCCTGAAGGGTAAGCCCCTGAAGGGTAAGCCCCTGAAGGGTAAGCCCCTGAAGGGGTAAGCCCCAGGGGTAAGCCCCTGAAAGGTAAGCCCCTGCACCACCCGCCGTGGTAGTGCAGTGGTTAAGGCGCTCGACCTAAAGATGTGGGATAGAATCCCGGCCGCGGTGGCCGCTTTTCGATGGAGCCAAGAAGCAAGGTGCCCGTGTGCTGTGCGATGTCACTGCATGTTACAGAACCCCAGGTGGTCGAAATTTCTGGTGCCCTCCACTAAGGCGTCTCTCAACGTCTGAGCCGCTTTGGGACGTTAAACCCCATAAATTTAAAACCTTCAGTGGCTTACTCAAAAGTGGTCAGCGTCGCAGCTGCGTAGGACTCAGAATTCTGTTTTCATTTCCTTGTAAGTATCCGTGCCATTTTAAATCTTGTAACCCTTCTTACACCCTTCCTTTCATCTCCAGCCAACTAGGACCGGCGAATAATACAGTCAGCCTGCACGGCAGTTCCACGCGGTTTCGTGCAGGTTCATAGTGCACAATAAATCGGTATACACACTCCGTATAAATCTGCGCTTGCCGAGGCAAGAACTTCGTCCGAAGAGAACTTGGACTTCGTAGTTACTCCGCGCTTTGAAGCCGATGAAAAGTGCGTAGCTGTGATTGCGAAGAGCCGAAATTTAAAAACACAAGATCTGGGCACCTGTGGCGCCGCCATGCGATGATTTTCTTTACCTCCCACAATTTTGGCCCTGTTTTTGCTGCATTCTTTCTTCTTTGCGTTATAAAAGTGCACCCAGAGTTTCGAAACAAAACTTGCTTAACAATGTATGTAACCGTAATGCGCATTAGACATCTTGCGAGATTTCATGCACGTCATGTGTCTTGTGCTTGCGGAAACGGGCTATGGAAGCGACACCTGTATTGCTGTTCTTGCTCTTTTCTACCCTATGAGAGGTTTTGTTTTTTTGAATAAGATCGGTATTTCTGGGGTTAGTAGCTTACAAGCAGACTTTGATTTTCTCTTTAGTGCCCCTTTTAAACAGGATACAGATGTTCATCATTTAAATATGCAATAAACAGGTGTTCCCAGTAAAATAAGTGCTTTAACCGCGGAAAACACTTCATGACGTAAACGTTTCTGTGGCTTTTTAAAACTATCATTCAGCAGGAAACTAGACAAAAAAATGAGAAGGGTTCAACGCTGCTGAACCGAATGTGGAGCGAAAGTATTAGCTGCGGGTGACCGAGCGTTCTTCTTCTTCTTCTTCTTCTTCTTCTTCTTCTTCTTCTTCTTCTTCTTCTTCTTCTTCTTCTTCTTCTTCTTCTTCTTCTTCTTCTTCTTCTTCTTCTTCTTCTTCTTCTTCTTCTTCTTCTTCTTCTTCTTCTTCTCCTTCTTCTTCTTCTTCTTCTTCCTCTTCCTCTTCCTCTTCTTCTTCTTCTTCTTCTTCTTCTTCTCGTAGCTAAGCCTCTTCACGACGTAGATGCGGCCACCCGAGGTCTCGCTTTGGCTGTCGTAGTGTACAAAAGACCCTAATTAAGCACAGTCTCTGGGAACACTTGGAATGCCCATCGAAGAGCACATCCTTGCGAATCCATTTTTTACGCGACTTCAGTAGTCGTTTTCACTTATCGTTGTTCTTTGAGGCGGTAAGCCCGTGGCGGTCTCTTTCCACCACTCTTTCGGCATTACTCATACGAGGTGCGAATGGATGCATCTGCTAGTGAGACATATAGGCGATCAATGGGGGTATAAAGCAGCGATAAAGATAGGCACTCCAGTGGGCGCTTCGGTCTGTCCGAGTAAACAGATAACTTTTTTGAGGGAAAGTTTCGCAAGGAAAAGCTTCCCGGCGGAGTTCAAGTGAAGCGATTGTGATTGCTCAGATTAATCTAGCGGTGTACTTCGAATAGACAGTGATAAAATGTGTCAAGATCACATTGCTACCGATGAAACGAGCCGACATTGACATGGAGCTTAAGAGTATCTCACGTGATAGCCATCGCGCCACTTTCTGGAAACAAGAAGCGTTTTACGCTGGGTCATGCTTGTTCGGTGCCACAGAATCTATTATCACCAAAGTCTTGGCTATTATTCGAGCATTGGGAAAAAGGGTGCTTCTGCTTCACTTGGGTAAATGTTTCCACCAATTGTTTCCGCGGAGTTCTTTTCACCTTTTTTAGGACGACGAGAAAGACGTCTAGCTCGAAACCTGGCAAGTCCTTTCTAGAACCACCTTGTTACAATGGAGAGCTTAATTTAACGAAAACTTCCTCTCTATATTACGATCTATTCATTGCTATGAGAGCGAAGTACTCAACAGTTTTGTTACGAGTTTTCCGGGTATTAAAAAATGGTCCCTTTTGAATGGTGACCAAAAGCCAACGGAAGATTGAGGCACCAAGGGCACTCAGAAAACGTATCTCCGTGCGATTTTAGGTGGCGATTCCTTTTAGGCGTATTTCGTTGTCGATCCCATTGATGGCGGTCTATTGAAAACGCAAAATTTTCTTCTGAGGTCGCCCAGTAATCAGAGGATTCAACTGCTGACTGACATAAAGTCGAAGAACCAACTTCTCGGTTGTGCATGGTTCTTCACATTATGTGAGTTGGACTTGAAGGTTAGGAGGTTGTTCACCCAAAAAATCGAGTCGACCTCTCACTCCTAGAGTGGTTTATATCACGGCTAACTGAGATCAACCGAAGCGAATCAGACAGTAATAATCTAAATTGGCCCCGCCGCGGTGCCGCAGTGATGACAGCGCTCTACTGCTGTGCCCAAAGATGCGGGATCAAATTCCGGCTGCTGCGACCATTTCTCTATAGAGGCGAAAAGCAAGACGCCTGTGGCCTGTGCAATGTCAGTGCACGTGAAAAGAACCCCAGGTGGTTGAAAATTTCGGAGCCCTTCAATACAGCGTCTCTTATAGCCTGGTCGCTTTGGAACTTTAAACCCCATAAAATAAACCAAATAATCTAAAGCGCTGTGCTCTGGGTCGAATAAGACTTGAGCTTCCCTCCCCTGAGATCCTCCCTTGTACTTGACAGGTTGATGAATAAAACAAATGAAGGCTTGACATGAGAACATCGACCTTTTGGCTGATTCTTTCTCAATACGCTTGATTCCCTTCGTGAGAAAAAAAAAAATAAAAATGCATTCCTATTTCTTTCTTTCTTTCTTTCTTTCTTTCTTTCTTTCTTTCTTTCTTTCTTTCTTTCTTTCTTTCTTTCTTTCTTTCTTTCTTTCTTTCTTTCTTTCTTTCTTTCTTTCTTTCTTTCTTTCTTTCTTTCTTTCTTTCTTCATCCCCTGTGCTCGTATCTAAAGAACACAGTAGATGTCTCACTGCTTCCCTCTATTTCAGGAGCTAGCGACAACATGGAATTGGGTATGAGCCCTTTTTACAGTGACGATAAAAAAATAAACAAGAAAATACGCTCACGCTCATCATCATGCATTCTGACAGGCATCAACGCTTATTTCTAAATCTAATATAGCTCGTAGTAGAACTGGTGCACGTAAGGACGCAATTGAGTAATGAGGGGATTCTCCTTTTACTATGTGCTGATTTGGTGATTTTCTTCATGTAGGACGATTTCCGACACGCGCCCCAAAGTTCGAAACGGAGAAATATTAATGTTAGACGCGTGTAATCTTCTGAACAAAGTCGGAGACTTAACCTAGATTGCATGTCTGAGGAAGGCATATAATTCTCACACCATTCGTGACAATGCGGTACTCCTCGCACAGACACAGCGACGCGGACGCATTTATATCGCGGTGCCGTTGACTGGCTCGTGTAGGGTGCCTGCAGTCCCGCCTCGCAGCGACAGATGGCGAAGCGCCTTCTTCCCCTCTTCCTCTCGTCGGTAGCGCGGGAACGCCAGTCTCCGCTATGCAAGAACGAGCGGCGGGCTTTGGTGCATTCCAGGGTTCAAACACCCTGCCGCATTCCGACCTTACTTTTCCCCGTGTACTTGTGGATCCGGGCAACGCAGCCGCATAAGCGGGGACCCGATTCGGCCTTCGGAGACTCCTCCGCTCCGCAACCACTTCGTGCGCGAGTTTTTCCGCTTTGCTTTGCTTGAGAAAAGAAGAGTAGGGAGCGGCACTTTTGCGTTTGAGTTTTATATATCCGAGTGCGTAGCATCTTGCGCAGACGCGGGAACGCGGAACTGCGTGGTCGCACACGTCTAGACGGAACGGCTCGCATTTAACAGTTCCTGTCCTCCTCACCAGCTCAAAGCATCGCTCCTAACAATTATTCACATAACACTATGTCGAATAGCTGCCCGTATCCGATAGAGTGCACGATATTCCACTGTACGAATTAGTTCAGAGAACCAATATTTCGCGGGTTTAGCGGGCTTCCTTGAGGACCAGGCAAGGATCAAGAGGTTCCTAATTAAGCAGCTTGGCCAGATTTAGAGTCAGCTTAGTCATACCGGCAATAAACCTTTCTGTTTTCGCTAGTCATTTCTTTTTTCCATCAAATATAGGATCTCCCTGCATTGTGAAAAATACCATAGCGTCTACCTTGCCTTTTTTTGATGTACCACAAATTTGTGCAGCAGTAATTCGCACAAATTACTTTGTGCGAATTTGGCAAGCACTCACAGATTATGACTAGCAGCTTACCGGTATCGCTCAAGAGGAAAGTATACAACAGTTGCATCTTGCCTGTACTCACCTATGGGGCTGAAACGTGGAGGCTAACCAAGAGAGTTCTACTTAAGTTGAGGACAACCCAGAGGGCTATGGAACGAAAAATGGTAGGGGTCACATTAAGAGATAGAAAGCGTGCAGAGTGGGTCAGAGAAATAACTCAAGCTACCGACATTCTAGTAGAAATTAAGAAGAAGAAATGGACATGGGCAGGACATGTAGTGCGAAGAGAGGATAACCGATGGTCGCTGAGGGTAACAAACTGGATTCCAAGGGAAGGAAAGTGTAGCAGGGGGCGGCAGAAAGTTAGGTGGGCGGATGAGATCAAGAAGTTCGCAGGGGTCAAGTGGATGCAGCTAGCACAGAACCGGGTTAAGTGGAGAAATATGGGAGAGGCCTTCGCCCTGCAGTGGGTATAATCAGGCTGATGATGATGATGATGATGATGATGAATTCGCACAAAACTGGGCAGGACACTTAGTCTCCGCGTACGACGCGAAAGCGTGAGTGGCTCTTTATTCGCGTACATGCACTTTACTACTTGCCTCATTACTAATCCCTTAATGTATCCATTAAATATCTAGCACATACAATTTAGCATACATTCACACATGAAAGGCCACCCGACTGTACAGTAGGGATCAAAGATATAATATTAATGCGAAAGCATTACTAGGCAATGTCGGCAAGGTCATGTGTGAAAAACGTGTGTACAGGTCGTTCTCGTAGGAGTTAGGACCAAACGAGTGCTTGTAATCGGAAGAGAATAACGTGAGGACGCTAAACAAAAATTGTCAGCGGGATGATTAGTTAATTGAATAGAGCCATAAATGTACAATTACAATCGATCAGATGTCGAAATAACCATGCGACTAATGTCGACGTCCACGGAATGTGACGTCACGCCAACCTGAAGTGCATGTGTTTCGGACTTAATGAGCCAATAAATGAGTGATAACTAGGCCGTAAAGGGGCCACAAAAATCCCGAGAGTACTGCATGATCTGCACTGGAGAAATGCGTAAGCCTGAAATTAGCTGTGTTGTCCGCGAGATGTGTCAGTGAGATTCCGCGAGAGACAGATAAGGCGCCCTTGAACTTTGACGGGTTGAGCGGAAAGCTGGTTGTGTTTGACAAGGGGCGCGCGATGTACCTTGTGCAACAGCAACGATCAGGCTTTCGCATTTCTACACTGCAGACTCTGCAGTGCTCTCCGAACTTTTCACTCAAACATTTTGAAAAAATTTCTATATCTGCAAAAAAAAAAAAAAAAACAATTGCACGGCTATTTCTGAATATATTTGGGTTCAATAATGACTTTTAATTCACCCAGTAGCATTTTTTGTTTTCTTATTGTCTGTTTTTCTATCTTTGTCTTTTCATGGGTTTTATTTACTTTGTCCTTTCATTAGCGTCCATGCAGGATTTTGTGGAGTGTGGAGCACAAGAAGGTGTTTCTAGATAAATGGCTCTGTCTTTCTTGCTGCAGTGTGTCCATGGGTAGTGCATAAGCTGAGACTGGCAGCAAGCAGAACCTTGTGAAGTGTCTCGCATTAACCATGCGCACTTTTTAAAGCTGTAATGAGATATTGCCACTGTGACGCTCTATAGAAAGTCCATGTGAAGCAGTTGCAAATTTAATGAGACGCGCGCAAGTTGACTTAATTTCACAGGCCTCACTTCAAACTCCCCATATCCAGCAGCAGATGAGCGTTCGCAAGAGATGTGTAACCACAGATACAAGTGCATGCAGCAAGAGCCGACTTGTTTTGCGTTACGCAGATGGTATGTGCCGCGGTCACTTCACTGAGCTCGGATTCGCGGCAAGGTTGCTCCGAACCACTCCCATGCGTCGTTGCGAAGGTCGCCGCAACGGCGACCTATAGGAGCGACAACAAGTGGTTCACGTCCCTAGAGGCACGGTACTCGTGCAAGACACGAGACAATCCAGTGGTAATTAGCCGGTATCTCCTGAACATTCCATTAATTATTACGAAAAACATGCGAGACCCGTAAACGGCAGCTGGAATAATTATCAGCTATCATCTCACAGCCAAACGACTGCTCAGCGATCCAGAATGCCAGAGCAGTGTTCCGTTTCCACCACAGGGTGGCGTCCGAGCAAACGCTAATGACTTGCCTGGCGCAACGTGGCTGATACTGAGAGTGTGGAGTTAAAGGGAGGCCACACCCAGTAGCAGCGTGATTTATCGAATTACAGATATCGGCAGTCTGGGCTTCATACCAGACTGCCAAGCCGAGCATGTAGCGCTCGCATAAAGCGCACAAAACTGTGCCGTGGAGAGAGGCATTCTTGCACAGTGCGGCGGCGCTTACCCCGCTCAAGGCTTCTTCGGTTCTCTTTCCCTCTCTCATGCGTTCTCTCTTCCTCCTCAATCTGCGCGTTTCTTCAGCGACGGCAGAAGCCTCGCATCGCGCCAACCCTTTCGCGTGTGTAGGGGCCGTCTAATGCCGAAGTGTCTGCTTCTTGTTTCTTCTTTTCAGGCACCTCACTGCGTGATGTGCTTGTTTTCGTTGCCTCTGCTATCGCGCCTTCTCCGGTTTTAGGGCGCTCCTCCTCGGGGTCAACTTAAGCCGCGACTTCCCGCGAAAAGCGCCGGCGTCAAGCCCTTCGGCCCTCAGCCACCGCCGTTTCCAGCGCGGCACTGCTCTTAATGAAGATGGGACGCGCGCGTGCGCCCTCCGTCGCCTTCGCACGATGTCTCTTTTTTCTGCTCTTTATTCCTTCCTTCATCTATTTGTTTCTGCAGTCCCGTCTTACGGAGTGGTGTATCGTAGTAGAAGCGAGCAGCGATTCAAGCGCGCCGCTTCCCGTATCGTGTTTCGCTCGAGAGAGATATAGGCCACGCTCGCGTTTGCGAGAACCACACGCGCATACTGCGTGGTAAACAAGGCTGCTAATTTATAGCACCCGTTGCGTCGGTTCGGAGCACTGCTTTTGACAGTTTTTGCGTGTGTATGTGTATGTGCGCGCGCGCGAGGCGTTGTACCCGCTATGCATGCTCTCGTTCTTGTGCCACCGAGCTTATCCTGTCCTTTTATGGGATTCGCACCCGACACAAGCGGCTGGCCGCGGTCACGAGGCACTGCCCCGTTCTTTCCACTTCGCATCCGTCCAAATGTTTTTCTCTCCGTTGCCTCCATTGCGGCCCGATAGCGTCCGTGTCCCCTTACTTAGACACGAACAAGCGCTCTTCGCTGCACATGAGGTGGGGGCGCTTGTAAGTAAGGCTTTCAAAAATTCGGACGTAAATGCCTTTAAAACATTTGCTAAATCAGAACCGCTTGCCTTATACATTTTGGATCACCTTTGCGTGGCCCCATTCCCATGCTAGAAGCTCGATTTCAGAGCTTTTTTCAAGAACACGAGCAGTCAGCCTCGACAAATTGACAAGAATCTGTGGTTGGACTATGTAACAAAAATAGCGGGGAAGGGGGGGGGGGGGGGGGGCATTGCCACTAGAAACATGGCATCCGTTGCTGTTTCCGCCTATCCTTTTATTGCGTTTCTACACACTGTTTTTCCATTCTGTTAAGTGCTATATGTGGCTACTTGGCAGCAGCGTTTCCTAACCCTCTCACATTTGTTTGATTAAACGCACTTGCTTTCGAGCATTTTCTTACAGCGTGCTATTACACCTGTGTTTTTTATCATTAGGATCCTTTTCTAATGATACATATGTTCTACTGATGTAAAGTTGTCACCGACCGTAAGTAACATGCCAACTGCGGCATCCTCACAATCTATGTAATCATGTGTTTATAGATAGTACTCGCAGTGAGAGAACGCAGCAGACCAACAGAGCGCTCAACATCGAAGGTTTTGGAATGCTCGTACTTTACTTACCATTCGAGGTGCTCTAGATAATGAGGTACCCATACCGCTACCAGCCACTTAAACCTTGTAGGGCCCTCGCCACTCGATGTTCTCGGGCCGTTGTTTCTGAATTATTAATTAATTGATTAAGTAACTAATTAATTAATTCAGTTTTGCAGCCGTTTCCAGTACACTCAGCGCATACATCGTCATTACTCGCTAGAGCATGTGTGGTAGCCGCGGTAGGGCAAGTTGCTGTACTAGCTTTAGCTCGTATGCATTAGTATGCATACAAGAGCACATACGAATGAACGTACATACATACAAATGTGGAAGCTAACGTTAACGCTACTAGAGCTTATTTAGCAGACTGTGAACGCCTCGCAGCAGACAGTCACCAGACACATAAAAGGAGAGATATGACGCAAACAAAGCACTCCATTGTGGCGCCTCTAAGCTGTAGTGTTCGACAACCAAGGAGGAGCCGCTGCAGGCTGCGAATTCATATGGCCCCGCAGTTCACCGTCTTTCGCGCGCATTGTCAGACATCGTCGAGTACGTTTGTCAACCATGGTAGGAGAGCATATACCGCTGCTGTTGAGTCATCATCATCATCATCGTCAGCCTGACTATACCCACTGCAGGGCGAAGGCCTCTCCCATATTTCTCCAATTAACCCGGTTCTGTGCTAGCTGCATCCACTTGACCCCCTCGAACTTCTTAACCCCATCCACCCACCTAACTTTCTGCCGCCCCCTTCTACGCTTTCCTTCCCTTGGAATCCAGTTTGTTACCCTAAGCGACCATCGGTTATCCTCTCTTCGCACTACATGTCCTGTCCATGCCCATTTCTTCTTCTTAATTTCCGCTAGAATATCGGTAACTTTAATTATTTCTCTGACCCACTCTGCACGCTTCCTATCTCTTAATGTTACCCCTACCATTTTTCGTTCCATAGCCCTCTGGGTTGTCCTGGGCTGTTGAGCGGTGCGACTGAAATACTGCCTTGCCATTCATATCCAGTCCACGATAATCCAATGCTAAGAGCGAGCCACGATGCATCGCGAACGCAGATGGTCCGTCCGATCGGTGGACCGTGGGCGACAGCCCCCGGGATTGCGACCGCCTCTGCAGCCACTCCCTGAACAACGGCAGCTGCTGTGACAAGAACGCCGTGTGCGGATGCTCTCTGGAGTCGGGACTGAGCTCGTGCCTCTGCGGTCCAGGATTCTACGGGAACGGATTCCGAGGACAATGCGCACGTGAGTGCTATAGATGCGCTTAAACTGACTGGCCTATAGTGATTAACTCGATCGTTTGTTAGATTCTGTTTGTAAGAAAGGGTAAATGATTGATTGGCTGACTGACCGTGACTGTTTCTACCATGTTCAGAGCTTCAGCGACTGACGAGTAAAAAGACTGTAACCAGGTGGCAAAGCAAATCAAAGAAATGAAGGAGGAGCGAATGTAGAAATTAGCTTATTAAATGGGGCCGGTATTTCGATTTATATAGCGGCCGAAGAGAACCGACGCGAACACATTTTTTTTATGGTGAGCCTTAACAGCTTTCGCCGCCTGCATGTCTTGCGTGTGCTCATGCATTCTCGCGAGGACCTTTTTGCTTAGGTATAGCCTACGCAATGTCCTAACCACTTCAAGCGTGTTTAAATCGTGCACAATGACCAACCCCCTTCACGCTCGTTTAAATCGCGTCAATTCAGAGAGACAGAGAAGCGAAAAAGGACTTACACATAAACAATGTTTGCGCGCTGAAAGCGAGAGAAATGTGCCCAGAGTCGACAGGCACACACCATATAAAGTGGTGATCGTTATCGCATCAGCAACACTTGTAAAGAAACATCGGCTCCCTGCTGCCGAGGCTTCTATTCCTTATAACGAACAGAAATCTACAAAAGGGACCCGATGTTATAGCTTCATTTAAGATGTACGGTACCTTTGTTCGCCGTGGAGGGGTAAGGAAGGGCTAAGAACCCCGTCCGAACAATACTTTTCCCACGAGCATACGTGAGTCAGCAACATCAGGTAAATGTACGCCCATAAGCGCTATTAGACAGGGCACCTTTTTTTTTTTCCTGCTGCAGGTAACGATTCTCATCATGTTCATTTAGGAACTGAAGTTTAGGGTTGCAGGCTTGCATAAAGTTTTTATAACTCGTTTCCAGGCGCTTAGGAGACTTTGGAGGCGTGCCTTGACCTCGGATCTAGACGTCGCGATCGTGTTATTTTCTGCGGAAGACCGAGACCAAATTGTTTTGGGTTTATGCACGAAATAATACGGGCTGCGTACCCCTTGCCTTCAGCAAGAACTCGTCAGAAAGAAAGAGAAAGAAAAGTAGGGTACTTTGGGCTGGTAGCTTTCTCACGCCAAAGGAAGAGTCACAGTGAGGCGCGCGAAAGGTTTGAGCGCTGAGTTGAAGAGCTACATCGGCCAGGTGCGAGACTGACAGAGACGGATCACGCGCAGAGCAAGTCTCCTCGAACGTGGAGACGCAAACAATCTGGCTTACTGTACCCGCCCGTGGATGAAGCACACCTGGCAAGAGAGTTGGTGGGTGATCTCACAGAGCGTGGGAGAAAATGTCTCACGTCATTAAACTGACTCCTGTGTGGTATCGAAGCGGGGCGAACAGAATCGATCTGTCCGGTTTCAGCCGGTAATTGCAACGCAGCGTGGTAACGTCAAAGAACTGAGGATCATCGCAGGTCAAATCAAAATCAATCAAATCAAATCAAATTTATTTTCCAACAAGTGGATGGTCACCTGGGCTAAAAGCTCTACAAACAGCTTAACGAAGGCCCAGGAAACCTGTATACAACATAGCAGGAGCAAACAGTAAATTCCAAAAGTTCATTAATAATTCTACGATGACATCCAAACGTGTTATACAATGTATACGTCACTGCAGCACCGTATAAAAACAAACAAAAGTTGATCAATAATAAAATCAATTAAAAAAGCGCAACAGGGCAGAAAGTTCGAAGGCGAGTATAATATTTAAAGTAAGAACACATGTATGGATAGATTACATTTGCACGAAGTAGGTTCTCTACTGCTTAGGACTAAAACCAACCCTGTTTTTCACCAATTCTAAAAACATACTATCCTTCTGGGGCGTTTTACTTTCGGAACTCAATTAGAGAATTGGCCTCCTTATGCTGGACGACATCTTACTACTTTGTAATAGGTTTGAGAGTTTATAGTCATGTTGTTTATGTTTTTGCTGCATGGTCACCTGGTCATGTACAAAATGATTGCGCATCATTCGTAAGATGTACAACCATTTCACTGAAATGGGATTTTGTGAAAGCAACGGGGTCATAATCCCAAGAGTATAATTAGCAGGACCAGTTGGAACATCTTGGAAAATAATAAAGCAACGTAAAATACGGGACAAAGGAGGAGACACGCTCCTGTCTATGTATCCTCATTTGCCCCGTGTTTTGCGGTGTTTTATTCTAGGCTCATAAAGTCTTCGAGCTTCCCAGGGGCTATGCAGCAAAAACAGAAACAATATGACTATAAATTCTCATACCTATTACAAATTAGTAAGATGTCGCCCAGCATAAGGAGGCTAATTCTCTAATTGAGTTCCGGATGTAAAACGCCCCAGAAGGATAATACGTTTTTAGAATTGGTGAAGCAATGCTGAGTCGTTTATGGAAAGTCATATAGACAGAAGTTATCCGAAGACACACACACAAAAAAAAAATCACTTGCTAAACCCGGGCCTTCACGAGAAAGGTCTCAGGAATATTAAGCGCATGGTGAAAATGACGTTTCATGAAACCGTGCAAGCAAGCACGTGCCCTGATAATCCAAAATACATTGAGCACTCAATGGGCCGAGCGACGGGAATCGAAATCAAACTTTTGCACGGTCGTTTTAGTAATACTGAAAATAAAAATGCAGATCGGCTGAAATTCTAACATCGCGAGAAATCAGTGTTGCACGTGTTTGGTTATTCTACATGTCGTCTAGCTTTGTGCAGTCGGCTGAATTGTGATACACATTCGTCACCAATAAACCTCTGATTTTATTAATTTGTTGCGCTACTGTAGCGCCGTACTGCGGGACTTGACGCTGCCTCGGAAATGCGTTGCCATGCAGTTTCTACGCATAGCAATGTGTTACTATGTAGCTGTTGTTACGGAGCTGTTGCTGTGCAGCGTTTCTATGCAGCTGTGGACCAATCACAGCTGCTGCGCAAGCAAGAAAAGATTTTGGTTGGGGATTAATGCCTTCCTATACATATTGGTTTGAGGAACAAAATTTCAGAAAAGAGTACAGCAAAATACACCTTGTGCACGCACCTTTGGGACCAAAGACGGTCAAAAGATTTGGAAAAAATAAGAGTGAAGAAAACATTGACTAAATTTGTCCGCAAGAGACGCACGAAATTAACGAATAAGAACCGTCTCGAAAAAAAAAAAATCAACAAGGTGGGAAGCAATCTGCCATCCAGAGACACTATTTCGAGCCCATGCATCAATGCTTGCAAATAAAAAAATAATAATATTATATTATCGCGTCCAACGGCCTCACTGGGTGAATATGGAAAAGTTGGCACAAACTGTCCAAAAACTGAATCTGTGCTTATAGATACTCTGAAAATGTTTTTCAGCTTTATCGCCGGAAATATGCTACCGGCGATAGCCCCGTCAAACGTTGAGAGACCGCGTGGGACAGTAGGAAACTCACACGCTAGGTGCAGTCACTAGAGGGTTCATTAATCAATGCAATTTAATTGTGAGATTGACGACTGCCATTATCCTTTCTCTTCGTTGCTCTTGGCCGCGCAGCCCATACACGAAAACGGCTTTCGTGTGCTGTTCAGCACTTCTTTTTTATTTACCTTTTAAAGTCTGATTTTACACGTCTTGCATTTGCTTTTGCATCGGGACAGCCTGCAGACCGGGCACATACAAGAACACCCACGACAGCGGTCCTTGCCTCCCCTGCCCAGCGCACAGCGGAATGAACCACGAAGGGAGCCGGTCGGTTAAGGAGTGCGCTTGCGAGGAGGGCTACGCCGGAGATCCCGGCTCAGGAGTGCCTTGTGAAGGTGAGTAGAAGAAAAAAAGAAAAAGAAAAAAAAGAAAACTCCGCATGACTATCATAGATGCTGCTAATTACAGAGGGTTACCGCGTTATTGATGAATGAGGCAGCTGTGCGTCTGCATCACAACTGAAATGTAGAAATTCTCATAATTGGTGTCGTTAACCGAATTGACATAGTTGCGGCATAAGGAATCCAATTTGGTTACCTTTATCGATTATCGGTTGTCTTCTCTTCGCATTATATGTCCTACCCATGCCCATTTCTTCCTTCTTGATTTCCTCTGGAATGTCATTAACTCGAACTACTTCTCTGATCTAGTCTGCACGCTTTCTATCTCTCAACGTTACATCTATCATTTTTCGTTTCATAGCCCTCTGTGCTGTCCTCAACTTAAGTAGAACCCTTTATGTTAGCCTACAAGTTTTAGCCCCATAGGTGCGTACTGGTACGGTGCAACGATTATATACATTCATCTTGAGTGACATTGGTACGCTACTAGTCATAACTTGCGAGTGTTTGCAGATGTGCTCCATTCCAATTTTATTCTCCTATAGTTATTTCCTTTCGTCATCTGGATCCTCAGTTAGAAGCTTTCTTAAGTAAACATATTCGCCAATTATTGTTATTATTACCACTTCGTGTTTCGTTACCTATTGTAAACTGCTGTTCTTTTCCAATGCTGTTGAACATACCTTAGTGTTCTGTGTGCTAATGTTTAGGCCTACCTTTCTGGTTTTTTTTTGTCTATAACATCAATCACTCCTTGAAATTCATCCCCTTAGTCGACCTTAAATGCTCCAGTTCCAAGTCTCTGAATGCTTCCTTTAAGCAAGCTGTGAATATCACTGGGATGATCGTGTCTCTTTGCCACGCCTTTCTTTATGGGAACTTTATTACAATTTTTCCATGGCGGACTATGTTGCAAGGCAACCACTATGAATATCTTTATGAACTATATTTATTACATCAGAGCATTAGAGGCTCGTGTAATAAAGGATGATGAAATGATTATATTATGGAAAGAGGTTTGCTGATTTTATGAAGTCCAGAAAGGAGCGATGACGTGGTCTATTCGTTCAGGCAATATATGCAGCAGAATTTCTAGTTGAAGGACCCGCTACCGTCAGGTGCCTGTCGGTCTTCACTATATATATAGTCCAGTAGTCTCGCATATCGCTCAGCTACGCCCTGATTTCGCGATTTCTGCATGACTGCTCAGTTTTCTACCGAATCAAATGCTTTCTCGTAATCCATGGCCGTTATATACACAATTTAGTCATATTCCGGGCATTTTTAAGGCGAAAACCTTTAAAGGCTCATAATATCGTCGTTCGGTCATGCTGCCAATCATCCTGACAGTCATGCCGGGCACTTGATAAACGCATCTTAGTTCTCCTTGCCTAGCCTGCTGCCAGCGCGGTTGGAATGGAGACCGCCGCCGCTAGTTAGTGGCAGATATATGACCGATAATGATAGTGGTAGTTAGTGGAAGTGATGATGATGATGATGACAGATGACTATGCCGTCATCACCTGGTGACGTTACATGCGGCCATGTCTAATAACCGAAACTGACGTCATGATGACGTCACGTCCGGCCATGACGTCACCAGGCATTGACGCATATATGACGCTGATCCCGCCGGTCGTCCGATCCAGGCGTCCGTGTGGTGCCTTTCATTTGGAGCTTCCTGGAACACTGCACCACACAGCATACAGAAGCAGACGCAGTACAGCAGGCATCAGCGGTGTTTCAAATTCATTTACAGGAAAGAAAAGGAACAGCATCTGTCACAATTCTCCGCGGACACGTTAACCGAGCCGTAAGAAAAACAAGGAAGGTAAGAGTGGAAAAAGGGAGAAAGAAGTGCCGTAGAAGAGGGCTTCGGACCACCGCGCAACAGAGGCTTTCGCCTCATCGCAGTTTAGTGGTCCAAAGTGCCCCTAGAATTCTTTATCGCTTTATAATGAGTCAATGGCTTATTGTAAAGTGACCTTTGCAAAAGCCTGCCTGGTCCTTTGGTTGATTGAAACCTGAGGTTGCCCTGATTCTATTAGCGATTACTTTGGTAAATACCTAGTACGTAATGAATATAAAGCCAATCAGTCTGAGGATCCCCCTCAACCCATCTTTGGTTTCCCTTGATTTCGTCTACAAGGCTCATATATTGGAGCCCCTGAATTTGGTCGAATTCTTGAAACCGTTACAGCTTCCCTTTGAGACACTTTTTGTGAATTAGAAAGAGACTGAGTGCAGACTAAGGTCACGGATATGAAGTTTCAGTGCTTCAGAAATGGCTGCGCGGTTTCTGTGGTCCTCTTTAGCAGGTCAGGTGCACCGTAGAGTGTATGTCTGATGAGTCCGCATACTATCCCCTTTTTTCTGGACCCTATTTTGGCCTTTATTTTTCCAGTCAACAGGCTGAGCAGTTCAGACTCTGAATTGATGTGGGACTTACTATGGTTGATCGAGAAGGCTGTAATTAAAATTTGGGATATAAGCCGCGCAGTCGAAGCACATCTGCCACCTATTTCCGCTATGACTTCTCGCGTTACTTTCGGAAGCTAGGTCAGGCGTTTGTTCTCCCCATGGGATGCAGCGGGTTAGCCCCAGTCACCGAACCGATTCAATTGAAACGAGAAAATATTACAATCACTTTGAACAGAAAAATAGTCAGATCAGAACTCAAGCGAAGCAAAACGAAGCTCTGAAGGTCGAACGTTTGGGTTCAAGAACCTTCGCGGTTTTATTCAGTGGGGTGTCGCAGTCATAGAGCCTCCAGTCGTTCAGTCTTACCCCAAGGCAGCCACGTCATTTGCGTGCGATCTTTTCCTTTTTGCATCTCCTGCAGTCTACTCGTATTCCCGCCTACATTTTGCTTGCAAGAGTAATGGCTTATTTTTACGCAACTGCGTCCAGTCAGATGACATCCGCGCCTCCTCCGTAGACCCCTTCAGGACACGCAATTAGACGTGCCTCGCAATGGAGTTGGCGGTGCTTTGTCGATGACGCAAAGCGCGAGGCACGGCGGCTGAAGCACCTCAAGCATCTGCCAGTGCGCCTTTACATCCCCATACGAACAGGCGAGGCAAAGCGGCCAAGGTTGTTCGTTTGAACCACCTTGACGTCGACCGTGAAACTATTCAAGTGCAGTTGCTAATGTGAGACGTCGTTAGTGCTCCAGATGATACTGCAGAGACGGGCTTGGCAAAGAAAACAAAAAAGAAATCTTAACTGGAGTCAGCCGTCCGTAGCCGGTTAGTCGTTCATAATCAGAAGCACGACAGTGGGACATCTTCCTAACGGGGTATTCCTTAGCAGCGAAGGGAAGATGAAGCAGGTCTTTCTAGCCTGCTCCATTTATGCTATAAAGGCTGTTTTCTCAAGAACCTGGTCAAGGCCGTTCGTTCGAACAGGCATTGCTCGCCAGACAGCACTGCCAGCAAGCAGCCAGCAAATGCGGATGCCTCAGCCAGCCGTTGTCAATCACAGGATGACTCAGGAGAATGGCATCCTGGTCGGGCTAAATGGTTCGTCCTGGTACCCCTGCCACCCACTCCGAAGCCGAATGCCACGCGGTTTTTCTTTCGAGACGAGGGCTTCAAGGGAGGGTACGAACGATAGCGGCATATCTGGGCATGCATAGCGAGGGGAAGAGCGGGCGATGAATGGCTCTGTGGACGTCACCTCGACTTCGCATCCTGAAACGAGATCCCGTTGGGCGGTGATGCAAAAGTTTGTACGAAGCCACGGAGCGCGTCACGGCTGGCGTTTGTACGTGCGGAGAATGCACGCGCACATCGTCGAGCTGGGAGGGGAAAGGCAGTCGTCAACAGGCCCGTGAAGAGTGACAGGCTTGTTTTGCCGACAGTTCGAGGGGCGCAGTCGAACTGAGGCTACAAAGCGGAGCGCCAGACGCTTTCTTGCCCTCGAAAGGAAAGGGCCTGGCTATAACTCATCGAGAAGTCTTCGCCGCCGAGGGTAGGATGCTTCACCGTCGCCTCTTTTGCATGACCCCACGCAATAGTTCGCGACGGATGCGCGTGCAGCTGTCTTTGTTTTGTTTTTCTCCCCTTAAGCCACGCACATACATGGTTTGGCTCAATGCCTGGTGTGCGAGAGCGGCGTACTGCCTCCCCTCCACCCCTATTTTTTTTTTTCCAACAAAAGAAACACACAATGAAGGCTGCTGGTTGGATGGGGAGGGAGGGCACGGGGACTAGACCTTGAACAAACCGAATCATATTTGGCGCTTAAGGCATGTGATGAGCAGAGGAAATAAGCGCTTGTTGTTAATTTCCTTTGCACACTGTACGGAGGCTTGAACCCAGTGTCGCGGAATCGAGTACCGGACATGGTGACCGTATTGTTGTCCGCACCGTTTTTATTATATATTAATAGGTTTGTTAACATCCCATTCATAAAAGAGGTTCCACTGTATGCGGACGATACTAAGGTATTTTTTCTTTTCTGATGAAAACGCCGAATACCTAGAAAGAACATGTAATAATTGGCTAGTAGAACTGGGGCAATGGTTAACCCCTAATCAAATACAGCTAAATTTGTGTAGTGTTGGGTTTCATAGCGCGTAAGCAAGTAAGGATATCATGCGCCAAGCACGAAGTAGAACAGATAGCTAAATGCATTCAAAAGTAAGTACGTGTTATTTCACACGTGAAACAAACAAATTCAGCAGGTTTCAGACTTAATTTTGCAGGCGCTTCCTTAGTAAGAAAAGAATCTCAAAAATACCTGGGCACCACTTTTCATTAGCATTTATGAATAAATGCCCGCGTGGCGAGTTTAAAAACAAGTATTTTAAGGTCTCAAGGCATCATTAACAAACTTAGAAATCTTTTACCCATGTAGCTTAAGACAATGTTCTACTATTCAATAATAAAATCTCGACATAGGTATCGTTTGCTTGTCTGGTGTACCACGTCAAAACAAAATCATCACTCATTATTCACTGTATTAAAAAAAAAAAAATAGGTCATTCGTGCTATTTATCGTCTAGGAGCACAATACCCATACTTTGACTTTTTTTTTTATCCAAAATACTTCGTTTAGAGAACATTATTTTATTTCAAACTGCTGTATTTGCTTATAAAAAAATAAAACTAAATCAGAATTATTTCATCACAATATTAATTCATTAAACATGATCCGTACTTCATCAAACATACACATGTCGCTCCTCGCATTATAACTAATTATGGTATGCAGATGGCCTCGTATGCTGTTTCGGTCTTAATAAACTCCCATTCATCTACACCTTAACTCGGGATTTAAAAACTGCTCGCTCGTTTAAAAGCATTACTAGACTTTGCCTTCTTTCAAATATGTGTACCCAACACTATTTTTTGAATACCAATTTGTTGGATTAGTTATGTTTCGTTGTCCGTTGTGTTTCGTGCGATGCGTTGTGTTTCCTGCCTCAATTAATGCTCTGGTTTCGCTTTTAAAGTCGTAATGATATGTTTTTTTTTAACACTACCCCATGATGTTGCTGCTGTAAGCACCATGTTAGTATTTACGTTTTTTTGCTTGAGACCCTGTCAGGCAGAATTAACTGCCTTTAGCTCCGGACTCCATGATTTTTCCTAATCCGAAAACTCAACTTTCCAATTTCGATACTAAGGCGAAATGCAGACAGAAACAAACAGGATAGGAAGAACTGTGAATGTTAATGAATAAACATCATGTAACTGATATAAGAAATTATAATATAGAAAGAAAGCAAGGGGGCATGTTAGAAAGAACGCAAGTAACCTAAAAGAGGTCGAGAGAAAACTAAACATAAATAGGAGAAAATCAGACGCGCATACTACAAAAACGAGGCGAGAAATGTAATTACCAAAATAAGCAAAATTGCTAAAATAATCGAGGAATTCTATACAGTAGCAGAAATAATCAGGACGGCGATAACGAAGGCAACGGTCAATAAATAAGTTTCCCTCAGGTGACGAAAGAAGGAAAGAAAATCATGCAAGGAACACCAAGGTGGAAACCGGAAGATCGGGCAACCGCAGATCTGTGGAAAAACGTAGAAGAGATTAAGCCGAAAAACCTCTCATCCTAAATATAAAATGCCTGGCAACCTCGTGCGGACCAGTCTTCGCAAAGCACTCATGATTATTTTAATCAATTAGGAAGGGGGATGTAAAGAGCCTGAACAAATAAAACGCAATCAGGTTACCACCCGTTGCGTGCACGGCATCTACTAACGTAATGACTAATAGAAAATCCGCCACCTTAGACCAGGGTGTCGAATCGGAATGTTTTTTCTGGTTCGGTTCGGATTCGGTTTCGGCTCCGGAGACACATTCCGTTCCGATTCGAATCGGTTCGACTCTGCCCGAACCGGTTCATACGGAATACGGGCTCAGAAAAAAAAAAAAAGTTAACGATAACAGAGACAGTTTCAGGGGCCCTGTAAGCAGTCTCGTCCACACGAGTGGTAATAGTATGAAACTCCATTTACCTTTTTTTTTTTACTTCGTGTATTGCTTCGTCAAGCTAGCCTCTTCGCGACATCTCCCACCGGCTTTTCTTTCAGTTTCTCACGCGGCAGTTCACCGATTGCACAATTACAGCCATTCCTACCTCTGTTTTCTTTTTCCTTAGGACCTAGTTGAAGGTTCCTTCGGTCCGCTTGGCCCCTTCCCTCTTCCCGCTTTTCAAGGTTTTCCTCCCGACCTCCCTTGTCACCGCATACCCGTAAACCAGGTTCCCATTAGTTGCGTTTTCTTTCTGGTATTCGCATCAGTAATGGTGGATAATAATATAATAATAATTGGTTCATAAGAAGGGAAAGGCGCAGTATCTGTCACACTTGCCCCGCCGTGGTGGTACTGTGGTAAGACGCCCGACTACTGTGCCGGAGTTCCCGGGTTCGATCCCGACCACGGCGGCTGCGTTTCGATGGATGCGAAACGAAGTGGCGTCCGTGTGCTGTGCGATGTCAGTGCACGTTAAAGATCCCCAGGTGGTCGAAATTACTCCGTAGCCCTCCACTACGGATCCTCTTTCTCTCTTTCCACTTTCACTCCCACCTTCCTCCCTTCCCTTACGGTGCGGTTCAGGTGGATAAAGCAATGAAACGCATTCTTTTTTTTTTTTCGATACCGTACTTGTACGGGCCGAAACTATACCACATGAAATAAAACTCATGAATTATTTCCACTCAGTTCCTTGGTCCCCACAGTCTTCATATTTGAACATCAGAGCTTCACTACTAGCATAGTTTAACTTGCCAAGGGACATAAAACAAGCAGACACCGGTAGGGACAAAAGCAAGAAAAGACAAAATGATAATCGACCTATGGAATCATCTTTCTGCTAAGTGCAGATACAACTCTAGAACAGACCTGTAAATTGCTGCCCAAAGCGGCCTTCCCACCATCAGCGTTGTCTTACCATTTCGAAGTTTTGGTCAACCAAATTGCATCTGCTGGCGTCGCATTGCATACGGCTGCTATGCAAGCGTCCTGTGACTCGTCCCTATGTCGTCGAACTATAAGAAAATAAAACGAATTGCGGAATACCTTTTATTAAACATAATTGGTCATTTCGTTTTTCAGTTGTTCATGGTTAAATATTTGTTTATCTAAATACGTAACTCATCTTACGGATTATAAGCTATTATTTCACTGCTTAGGAAGCTAGGCTCTCAAATGGGACAACTTTCTCAATTAGTGGCGCTATTGCACAGTGCAGCGGCCAACCATGTTCGGGATGAAACGATAGCCCGACACCGGAGATTGGTGCTATGCATGTCGCAATATATTTTCTTTTGTTCTTGTTATCTTTTTGCAAGAGACGATTTTTTAAAATGGTTGTGATGTTTGCGATATGCAGTGGCGTTTTGTAAATAAGCGAGAAGACCGCTCTACAAGCAGCGGTGAAAGAAAAAATAATGAAGGTAAGTTTATAGCAAAAGGGGGTCGGAATCGCACCGCGAGCCCGTTTGGAACGGCTCCTTCGATTTTTTTTTTTTTTTTCCGGCTCGGGTTCAGTTCCCAGAAGGCGGAAAAAATTCGGGTTCGGTTCGGTTCTGGTTCCTTTCGGACGAACATTTTCGGTTCCGATTTTCGGTTAGGTTCCGGTTCGACACCCTGCCTTAGACCCCAGTCAATGAAAGAAAGGACTGGATTTCGTGAAGGCTAACAGATCCATCAGTAATAGAGATGAGACTTCCACAATAGCAAGCACTAAAAGATCACGACATCTATACACAGTGCCATTCTTAGGAAAGGGTTAGCTGATGATGCAGCTCAGTCGGCATGCAGCAGTGCCGACGTTGTCCGGATACCACTGGCAAGAGCCGAAGCAGCAGGACATCTCCGCGAGGTTTCCGGAAACATTTGCGCGACATCTGCGCGAGGTCTGCGCCTGGAGGCTCGGCATGCCGTTTGCATCACATCAACCCCTTACCTTAATTAAATATACCATCCCTCCTCTCCCGCTGCGATGCTAAGCCATTGTGTCGCGGTGGCTGGATTGACGCTTGCAAATTCCTAGTCCGACCTCATTATAATGGCAGACTGCTCAGCGTGTGCAAGCTGTAAGTGCACTGAGACGATTCGACACTATGTGAGAGTACTCGGTGTGAGCGTGAGTGCGTTGCACGGACTGCTAGCCCCTGACGCTTGGATCCTCGTCCTCTTAAGCAAACCAAGATATTAGGTCCTAGCTTTGACTACAACACTTTTGTTTCAGAGAAAAACAGTGAAGGCGCTATTGACATTAATAAAGGGCTCTGGGCTGAGTTCAAGGCTATGAACTTTCTGTGTGCATCCGTTTGCACCTTAACAGCGATGGCCTTTGGACGCTGGCGAAACAGATTTAGAAGTTCCCATTACTTTTTTTTCGCTCCCTTTGTTCCGCCTTACCCCATGGTAGCCTACTAGCTGCGTGTCGCGTCGTTAAGCTCCATGCTTTTCATTTCTTTCTCTATTTCGTATTAAACTCCGCTATGCCGTAGCATAGCATGCCATGCACACTATACGATACAAAACATTACACAATGCCGCGCCATACCCCCCCCCTATACCATACCATACCATACCATACCATACCATACCATACCATACCATACCGTACCATACCATACCATACCATACCATACCATACCCCATACCATAACCCATACCATATCATACCCCATACCATACCATACCCCATACGATATCATATCATACCATACCATACCATACCATACCATACCATACCATACCCCATACCATAACCCATACCATATCATACCCCATACCATACCATACCCCATACGATATCATACCATACCATACCATACCGTACCATACCATACCATACCATACCATACCATACCATAACCCATACCATATCATACCCCATACCATACCATACCCCATACGATATCATATCATACCATACCATACCATACCATACCATACCATACCATACCATACCATACCATACCATACCATACCATACCAAACCATACCATACGCCCCGCCGGGGTGGCGCAGTGGTTACGGCGCTTGACTATACTGTGGCCAAAGAAGCGGGATCGAATCCAGGCCTCGGCAGCTGCGTTTCAATGGGGGCGAAACGGAGTGGCGTCCGTGTGCTGTGCGATGTCAGTGCACATTAAAGAACTCCAGGTGGTAGAAATTTCCGGAGTCCTCTGCTACGGCGTCTCTCATAGCCTGAGTCGCTTTGGGACGTTAAACCCCACAAACAAACAAACATACCATATCTCCCCCCCCCATACCATACCATACCATACCATACCATACCATACCATACCATACCATACCATACCATACCATACCATACCATACCATATCATACCATGGATTTTATTATCCTGTTATATTTTCTCTTATACATTTTTGTGACGCCTTTTTAAAAACAATTTCTTACCAGCGTATACGGAATGCCCGGACACGTCCACTAAGCATGGGTTGCCTCCTTGCAGTCGTGACATGTCCGCCACTGCAGCCACCGGAGCACGGCGAGATCTTGATGTGCGTCAACAAGTACGAGGGCGAATGCCTGTTCCAGTGCGACGACCAGTACGAGGTGGAAGGAGAAGAAGGCTTCGAGGGAGAAAGATTCGTGAGCCGCTACTGCGGTGCTGACGGCACCTGGAGCGGCACGACTACCGTGTGTAAAGGTACATCTCTTTGGGCTAAGCGGATCCTCTTCGTTTTACTCTAAAGTCTCAATGAACACCTAGGCAACATTTCTTCTATATCTTAGCATTCCGAAGACTCGAAACATGCGCCGTACATGGCAAAAGTCGCCAGGACGTGTGAGTGGCGATCTAGGCGTATCGATGCGACTCGTACCTACGCTTGGCTGATTCCTCTGGTCAGACATTGTATCGACGGCAAGTCCTGCTTTCATATTCACGTGTTTTGTTTAGCGCGACTCTCAGTTCCTTAGTTCACCATATAGTTTATCGTCACAGGCGCGCTGCTGCGCTTTTACAGGGTTCGCTCTACTCCTGTCATGAACAAACGTCAAGTTCAATGAATGGTGCAATCGTGGCCTTCATTCCTCGCGCTGTGCAGCAACCATCGCCGTGCCCAGGCACGACAGCACTATGCTACCGCAACAGCCGATCACGCCTCGTGTAAAACTGCAACACACTCGCGCACTGTGCAGTATAGACGCCGTCTTCGTCAAGTTACAACTGCAATACTCTCGCACTGTGCATTGTACATAGTCGTATTCATGAAGTTCCATCTGCGTCATGCTATTTAACCCAGATAAATACGCCATACATATATGTCATCGCGCGAAAGACAGTTCAGTGTCGTTCCAGGCCGCCGAGAGCATCGAAGAACAACCAGGCTAGCGCGTTCCAAGAAACAAACTGTGGAAGCGAGCCAAGATCGAAGCGGCAGCAGCGACTCACCTGCGATAACGCTCATGAATCTTGGTTTCAAAAAAAAATTGAACTTCCACAATTTTGTAAACACGAAAGGGTGAACGTACGCGAAAGTAGGGATTGGCGCGCTAGGGAGTCATGAACAAAAAATTGTAATAATAACCATTACTAAATTATTATTATTACAATTTTTTGTTCATGACTCCCTAGCGCGTCAATTCCTATTTTCGCATACTTTCACCCTTTCGTGTTTACAACCACACACTTGTCGGAGTGCTGCAAAAGCGCAAAGAAAATTATTATAGGTCCCTGCTTCATGCCATGCTTTGCGCGGTTTAACTATGCGTTTTCACGCCCTCCCCCCCCCCCCCCAAAAAAAAAAAAAAAAAAATTCTGCACGTGCAAATGGCGTAAACTTCTGCACAGTCCCCTTTAGAGAGAGTGCCCTAAGAAGAAGATGACAGCTTATTTCAGCTGCTATGCTCCAGAGCAAGGCGTGAGTAACGTAACGATACACAAACTCACCGGCACGATGGGCGCGGATACGCCTTACGAAAGCTATCAGCTGGTGTGTAATTTCGCCCAACCACTTCTTACATACTTCTTTGACGTTATGCAAAAGTCGGTTGTGTACTGTACTTTTCCTTTTCACCCTTTTCTTAATGACTCAATGCCCTTTTTTCTACGCACACATCAGGAAAGAGGGCACATTGGAGTCTTGTTATCATCTACCAGTCTTATTTATTTGACACCGTTGCGTCCGTCACTCATATTTTCTTTTAATAAATAATCATGGTGTTAACTGTATTGAGTACCTGCAAATAGAGCTACTTTTTAGAATAGGGACGCAATAAAATTCATAGTCCAGAAGTCAAAATTCAACATTAAAGTTTTAATGTGAACATTCAAAATATTAAATTAACGTCAGCAATTACACGTAAAACTTAATTCGAGCGATGAGATAGGAAAATTAACAAAGAGCTGAGTTGGCCATGTCGACTATATTGAGTTGTACATCACGCTTGCCGGCATGAGTTATATTGGACAAATGCAACACAAACGCGGTTGTCAGTATACGTTGAGAAAGGCGCAAAATAAGAAAACTGATCCTCTGCAATGAAAGAGCGGAACTTAGTGTTATTGGTTGCGAAGAGCGATCATCGTACGGCTTGAACAAATGCCACCTTTTGAACTAATTAAATTCGTTTAGTAAAGAAAGGAATCTTCCCGTCCTCCGTGTCACATTAACGCGAAAGCCTTAACACGTTTCGTTCTCTAGAAAATTCGGCGCCGGCGTTGTCATTGCCGGCGTCGGCGTTGTGAGCGAAAAATGACGAGCAAGAATCTGGAAAATGAGAATTGGCAGGTACCATAGGCGGGCACTGATAGGTCGACGGGTTGTGTGACGTCACGAGACCACGTGACATTTCTGAGTTGTCAACGGAGACAACGCTTTTGAGATGACGGGGCGAGGCGTGAATCGAACCATTCGGGACCCTTGTATCTCGTCTCCGGCACGCAAATCCTGGACCGCGCAGGCACGTTCTTAAGAGTTGCTTAAAGCGGGGATTCACGCCTTCATCAGGTATTTCTTGTGTGATAGCTTAAGGCAGTACGCTGACAAATGTGTGAGATAAAAGTAGAGACACGCATTAAGGGATTAGGGGTTAATGGATTTGGGATTAGGCGAGCGGCAAAGGGCATGCACGAAAATGAGGTTTCATAAGGAGCATTCAACCCTGTCGCGTCATACACTTAAAGACGGAACGTAAGTGTTATCACTAGTAAAACCGTGCGGGAAAGTCACACAGAGATGGTCGTAGCAACAGCGCACCACTCTTACTTGTACTGTGTTGACCACCACTCTTCCAAAAAGCGCTGTCCTCAATGTGTCTTGACAGTAACTTATACATTACCCATCTAATAAGATTATAATTATATAATTATAATAAGATTATAATAAGATTATAATTATAATTACCCATCTAATAACTATGTGTAACGAACTCCTTTGACGCATTTTTTCAGCGAAGAGTTGCGAAAAGCCCCAAGAATTGAAGAATGGGTACGTGACCGGCTGCGACAGCCCCTGGAAGGTGAACGACACATGCACCTTCCACTGCGATCACGGCTACGAACTGCTCGGCGGCAGCGCGACGCGGAGGTGCGGCGAGTT
Source organism: Amblyomma maculatum (assembly GCF_055883805.1). NCBI lineage: Eukaryota > Metazoa > Arthropoda > Arachnida > Ixodida > Ixodidae > Amblyomma > Amblyomma maculatum. Next base: position 86,159,656 of record NC_139347.1, read on the forward strand.
GAAGGCCTGGTCGGGTGAAGACGTCTACTGCGAGCGTAAGAGGCTCTCTTTGCTCCCGCCTGGTTGCGCGTTAACGGACAAGGTAACTGAGACGGAGTTGCCGAGGCCGCCGGGAGGCAGATCGAGGAGCAGGCATCTGCGGGCTGCTCTTGTTTTTTTTATTCGTAGCATGCAACGCCTAACTAATCTACGAATCTATCACCTACACTCTGAACACGAATACGACGATAAGGGAGTAAAAATGAAGTAGCTTGTCCTCTAGCATACTCCCTATTAAAGTCAGAGCATGCTGCCAGAGCCTTGCGGCGGATTTTCATCATTATAAAATACGGAAGCCAATTCTCACTTGAAAATATGCGAAGTTCTAGCAATTACGAGTATTTTAAATGAAACTTTCTGCATCCTCAAATTAACAACATCGAAACCTCTAATGTAGTGGTTCACTGCATAATTGCATTGCTAGTTACATCAAATAAATATTATTTAAGAAAAGAATATGCTTCTGCTGCCAGAGTATAGCATTCCGCATGGTTAGTGGTGAAAATCTACATGAGGGATTGAAGAGACTATCGTTCCCCAGAAAGGAATGCCTTAGAGGACACGTTACTCCCGTTTTGCTCCCTTTTAGGCTTATTTTTGTTTGGAATGTGTCAGATAAAACTTGGTTATACTAGAAATTTACCACTGGTTAATACTATAAATGAAGAGATAGAAATTCCCCCCTGCCTTCCTCGGTTTCAGTGACCGCTAGCTTTCTTCGTATAAGACAGAGATGGGCAGTCGATCAGTGATGGAAGTTTTAAGCATGAAATGCTTTTAGTTCTCTTTGGCCCAGAACGGAGGGTAAGCATAGTCCGCCTAACAGAGGGGAGAACGTAACTAACGTTGCGTAATTCCCGCACCCGTGGGCGGCTGGCTTCGTGAGGAGTCATTGCGCCATCCTTCGGATCAGGGTGAGGAGGGCGGAAGGTGATCGTTCTGGACGCTGCCCTCTGCCGCTGCCCTCTGCCTCCCGCTGCCTGCCGCCTGTTTGTGTCCAGCCGACATAAGAGCTTGCGGCGACTCTATAATGTACTACGATGGTGCTGCAAAGGATTTATCTTCTACTGCTGACCACGAGAATGAGTGTATATATTTTTGCGATAGTAAACCTAAATCTCGATCATTAAATGGGGATTACACGTTCTGTTTTTCTACCAGCGATCCCGTGCCCCTCTCCCCCTGACGTTCCACACTCAATAGCCGGAGAAGTCCGGAAGACGAAGGTGTACCGATTTGGGGACTACTTCATGCCACAGTGCCCCCAGGGGTTCATCATTCGAGGTCCTCCCGTCCTGCAGTGCAATGCACAAGGCCAATGGGAGAGCGGAGGAGAAGACATCTCTAACATGGCTTGCGTCGGTGAGTGTCCAGTTACCATGGGGAGAGTTGTCACTGGGCCATATGTCATGTATCTTCCCAAATTCTCAGGCAGTAGTCAACACTGTGTAAGGTTGCACGTACCCTACTCTACAGACTGTGAGTTATTTGTGTGTTCGTGGGTGTCTTTCAGGAACCACGACAAAAACGACACTAAAGGTCAGTGGCCGTGAACGTAATTGGCAGAGGAGAGTATGAAATGCAAAACTTCAGTTCGTCTTAGCGCATTTTATTGTAATTTATAGCAGCTAGTTGCTGCCACAAGACCTAGAACTCAATCAAAAACCAAACTGGGATAGAATAAGCTTGTTGCATTAGTCAAGTTAGTCGCTGCCGTCGCGACTTCAATGAAATAAAAAGAAATACCCTTTTCAATATCAATTTCGGGTTCCCTTCGTATCTTGCAAGCGTCTGAATGATTTTACCTGTATTAGTACGCGTTCTTTCCAGATAGTGTTTATCCGTGCAGCCAACATGTATAATTTTTTTTATTTAGTGTCTCCTCAATGATATAATTCGAGAATTAGGTCTTCAAACCAACTTTTGACAGCAGTAATTTCTGCTCGTTAAATTATGCGAGCACTTGCTACAGTCGTAATAAAAAAGGAATCAAGATTTGAGTAGTCGCGCTAAATGGCAGGAGGGTTGATCCGACGGACTTGAAATGTAAAGCCTGCCTCTGGCGCTGTTATTCGTTTAATCTTTCTGGCAGATTTTCGCGGCGAAAGAGAGCTATGGTGGCTCACTATGACACAACTTACGAACTCGAACGCTTACGCGCAGAGAAGCTCAACTGAAGCGACAGCCCGGAGGGCCAGCGAGCGCGCTTACAGCAGATTCACGAGACAGCAAGATCCGCTGGAGCCTTAGAACGAGGACACCACTCAACTCGAGCAACTCGTTAATATGGCCAATAAAAGTGGTTTGCGTCGGCCCTTCGAACATACAAAACACGCGCACACCTGTTCGCATCAAACAGTGATGGCCTGAAACGAAATGCGCACTGGAAGGCATACGCTGCGGTCACCAGGAGTTATTCAACCCAAAAGAGCATATACCTTTTCAGCGGCACAGGGCATTATGAGCCTTGATTGATAAGCGTTCTATCTGACAATGGATGACTTCCAGCACGAGTTAGGGCCAGTGCGCAGAGTTTCCAGCGCTGCGCACTGAGGGTTTACTCGGAAGTGTGTGCTTTCGCGTGACAGCGACGTGCTTAATGTAGCACAACTAATGAATTAGGCTGCCTCGTTTTACGTCACACTCAGTTGACTCACCAAGGTGCCGGGCATTGTTACTAGGTATTTAAAAGGGTTCGCAAGGCATGAGACAAAAACAAATGGTAGAGCTAAGTAAAGCGGGTTAGCGCATTATTCAGCGTGAGCTGATTGGCGTTCGCCGCCAAAATGTGCTGATTGGTATAAAGTTCCGAATCTAGGTCAGCAGCGCAAGATCAGGAGGTATACTTCGCTCTCAATTCCTGCTTTTTCCCAAAGAACGACATGCAGCTGTCCTAAACTTCGGTAGGACCATTCGGCGAAGCACGGTTTACGAACGGATGCGTTCACGAGTTCGAAATTTGGCTTGCACTACCAAGTGCCTGACTGCTATTGATTTGGGACTGAATAGAGGCTTTACAAAAGTTAGCGCCATCTAGTGAAAGAAACAGAAACTGTGCGCGGCGGCCATGTTTTGCTCAGTCCGCCCGCGCCTCCCATCGAGTACGCTGTCAAAGTGCGCCTTCGTAGAACCCGTGCATGCATCGCAAGGTGCATTGGAATGCTCACAAGCGATTGTTTCATTTTTTAACATCACAGCAGTCGCTGTTAGCTCCAAGCTCTATTCGGAATGATGCCAGCATGTTGTTGCGTGCCCTTCTGCAGCCAGCGCACCGTCATAGATGCGCACGGAATCAAGGTATACACAGTATACGCGTGTATGCGACCGTTCGTTTGCAGTCCTAATCGGCTTTACAAGGGTCACTTGCACCATGTAAAGCATTACTGCACGTCCCTCTGACTGGGAGCTAGCTCACAGAATGTGCTATCACCTAAAACAGCAAGGTTAATTGTTTTGCGCGCTATGGAGCCTTGTGAACTTGAAGGATAAACTTATGCTGCGATGGAGGACACGGGAGAAGGAGCAATGCATGTGTAACGAATGCTATTGTGCAATTATGTTCTTTGAAACATTTTGTACGTAGGTTACATTTACCATTGTGTATTTGATTTAAGACACGGGCATGATTACCGAAACTACTTTTTACAGTCGTACGAAATGGCAGTGCTTGGTGCAGAGAGCAATATGGTTGTCTAGTGCGCCCGAGGTGCGTGTTTCATGCTGCAAAAGCAAGTGGCTGCCAAAACCGCGGCGTCTAGAAAAGCAGGAAAAGATGACATCCCACTAGTGCGTTGTAACGTGCTCACGTACAGCCCGTTTCGACCGGTCCACGTCCAGAGCGCGCAGCTCAGGTTTTATACCTGCCAGCGCGGCCGATAAAATAACGAAGCGTGCGCTTCACTTTTGTGTGTTTTCGAGTCACCCGATGGTTCGCTAATTCACAGCTACCTGAAATTCACTGTAATTTTTAAATATGTCGATTTCTTGTTTATTCCCTCTGTCAGAAAGTAAACATTTGAAGCCGTAATCTCATATGAAAGCGCTGACATTGGAAGCTTCGAGGAACTCGGGGGAGGAAGAACTCGGCTGAAACGAAAAGTAATTTGAAAAGTCAACTCACATTACTGCGAAGTGTTTGTGTTTTGTGCAACTGTTCATAAAATCAGATTTATATCATATCGTTGTAGAAAAATTAGGGGGTCACTTAAGCTCCGCTGTTAAATGTATAACGTGATAGTGTCTCTCTCATACACACACACGCACGATGTTTTTTTCTTCGCGTGTTATATTTTAGCTCTTTTATTTATTTATTTATTTATTTATTTATTTATTTATTTATTTATTTATTTATTTATTTATTTATTTATTTATTTATTTATTTATTTATTTATTTATTTATTTATTTTATTTACCAAATACTGCAGGCCCTAACTGGGCCCTAGCAGGAGGGGCGAAAAGAATACAATGCAGTGAAATATGAATTCATCAAAAGTAACATACTACACACAAGTGTAGTATGTTGTATGTTATATGTTATGTATGTTATATTTCTATGTTATGTATGTTATGTTAGATTTCTATCATTTCTTTATTTATTTTTATTTTATTTGACGTTTTATATTTTTATACACCAATACGCATGCGTCAGCAACAATCGGCTTTCCATTCTGAGCAATTTGACACTTTTGAACACATTCTTCAATTATTTCAATTAATCAATATTCTAAATTTTCTTCCTTAGCATCACCAGGCACTGGTTTTTCATTCTGACACCTTTAAACCCTTACTTTCCAATTTTTCCTTTTTTTTCGTTTCTTTATTTCATCAATTGATCAATTAATTACAAAGATTTTATTAACTCGTCATCGCCTATCGCACACCAATCAATATTCAATCACTGGAAGCACAAATTACCACGGCCTTTTTTTTTTTTTTTTTTTTTTTACGCAGCCCCCGATTATTTCCGAGACTAATGCCAACAATTGCGTCGACGGCATGGGAAGGAAAGTGCTAAGCGTCAGTCCAACTTACGTCAAATTACGCATGATCCTTTTATCATAAAATAAAATGCATCCCCGCTCATTTCACCAACCATCTTCCAGTGGGATGAGCGACGGTGATTGCGCAAACCAAGCAAACAAACTCGCGATGATCTCTCATAGGCATTTAAGTAAACAGCAAAGGCGCACAGACAAAAAAAAAAATCTACATTACAGAACTCTGGATACTGTACCTGGATAGGGATGACGCTGCGGATTGCCGAGGAGGGCGGGGGGGGGGGGGGGGGGGGCATGCACGACTCGTAGAGCAATTTGTAACTGCGCAGCCGGTGGGCCCCGCCACGTCTCGGCTTTCAAAATACGCTTCTAGGCGTCTCTAACAGAAACCGCCAGGGACCGAACAGAGGTCCAAGCACAGCACACTAGGTTAAAACGTGAAAAGAGCGAACAGAACGGCGAGCGCTGACGGACCGACACGAAGCGAACGGAGCGAGCAAAATATGGCGGCCAGCGCGGGATCAGGGTGCCGCTCACGGTTGCCAGACGTACTTTTGTAAACCCTCTATTGCGCACGAATGACAGTTGATGATGACGGCGATGTACAGTGCAAAAAAAAAAAAATGGCTGCTTAACGCGTTCAATGTCATGTTGTGGCGTTGAGCTGCCTAATACAGCGGCCAGGTGAGTTTCGCCGTGGGTTCGAATGAAGTTCGCAACCGTATAGTCCATTTCATTATTGGCGGGCACGTGGTGTGTGACGTCATATTTTGATGCACCAGAGTGACCTCAGCGCCTCAGGCGTTCATACCAGACATCTGCCGGCGCGCGAGCTTTCGTTCTGCGCATGAGCGAAAATACTTGTGTAGATGTTTGTGCGAAGGGGGCAAATAAAACCCTTCATTGCAATTGCTTTCTTTTAGGCCTTGTTTAGTGGTAGTTTCAAGCCACATTTGGAGACGAGCTTAGAGGAGAGAACCTAAGTTTATGCGCTATACCGCCGAGCATGCGCAGAAAACAAGATAGCGCGCCGGTGAGCGTTAATTGTTGGGACTTCATTGCCTTCGTATATCAATGGTTTACCCATGATAGCCCCGTAAACATAAATAAATGCATCTCAGGCTGCAAAAAGACAAATTTTGCTTCGGAGCGATGGTAACGTCGTGGTATATAGTGATGCGGTCTAAAGAAGGGTATACTAACCCGGCGGTTTTTGCACGCTCCGAAATTACAAAATATTGTTTTAATAAAAAAGAATCTTCCCGACATATATCTTTCTCTCCGCGATTAACAAAAGTGATACTGAGTAACTATGGCGACGTAACTGAAGACAACCCAAACGTTCCTTCCAGATACGGAAAAGCCCAAGATTTCTTGCCCCTCAAGCATCAATATGCCGACGGAACCACATTTGCCGTCCGCCTTGGTTCACTGGCAGCGACCGAAGTACCAAGACAACGTTGTCGGAAGCAGACTGCTGCTGCAACAGGTGCCCGAAGGTCTCAAATCACCACATCGATTTGCAATAGGATCGCATTCGATTCGATTCAGGGTGGTGGACGCGGCCATGCTGGAATCAACGTGCGATTTCACCATCACAGTGAACGGTGAGTTTGGTTGAACGGACGCCGCCGGATGTCCAATGTAATTCTCTGTATGACTTCTGACTAGCGACAGCGTTTCACTCGCTCTCAGCTTTAAAAGGTTGAAAAATGGGAATTTATCGTGGGCGTTAAGACAAGAGAGGAAACAAACTCAAGCAGCGAGTTGAGAATGTGCATGCTTCGGACTCTTTTTTGAGCGAACGGGCATTTTCGCAATTTCATACCGATTGAAATGCACCTGAGGTAGCTTCAATAAGGTCCCACGACGTGAGTTAACCATTAGAATGTCAAAGCCAATGATTTACTGAAGCAGGGTAGAACAACTGTAACCGAAGTGCTAAGGTCACGGGCTCGCTTCTCGTCTAGGGTGCGATTTCTACCTGCTGCAATTAATACACCTGCAACCAGGGTAACAAAAAAGGAAACAACTAAGCTTACTCCACTTCAGGATACAAATACTATTTTATCGACCACTGACTACTTTGGTTTGTATATTTATCCATTCCTATGAGCAGTTCCCACTTCTCAGAACATTTACTTTTGACTGCAAGTTGGCCACTTCAGTAATGAAAATGCTAACTGGTTAGCGCTCCACAATCAACAGAAGAGGTTAAAACCAGCGCAACACGAGCGTGGCAGAAAATAGAATGCACGCCACGATTTTTACACTACAAGCCGCGAAGACGAACAAACCAGAGCCGATTAATCATCGACAGCTCCTACGCTTAATGAGCGGTATAAATCGTGTAATATTTTAAGCGTCCTGCGAACACTTAGTGCATTGTTTATCATCCAGACCAGGAGAAGCCCAAGGTCATCTTCTGCCCGGACGCCATAAGACGTGAGACAACCGAGGATGACATTGTGGTTACATGGGAGGAGCCGCGCTTTGAAGACAACTCCGGAGAGGTGGAAGTGACCCAACAGGTAAGGATACTTCCTTTTATCCAATGTCCCACAAAAGTCAAGCTTAACTCAGTCCCTTACCGACCTACCCAAACATCTGGCTAGCAAAACGACTCTACAGATCCCTGTCGCATTAAAAGAGACAGCGGTAGTCATAAGCGCTTCAGATAAGCCTTCAATAGCGCAGGACTTGCCCGTCTCTTGTGCGTCCAAGCTTATCTGGCTTTCCCCGGACAGAATGGCTTATTACTGATCACATCAGTAGCAATGTTGCTGGTAAATATTTGCACCAACCACGAAAGATAGTCATTCCTGCAATCATTACGGGCCACATTAATAGTCTGCATACATTATCGCTGGTCTCGGCTCATCAATCACGATACTCGCGCAATATATTAAAAGGTCAGCCAAAACTGAAATGTCAGCGCAAAATGCAAACACATTAACTGCTAGAGAGGAAGCAAAGGCTGGTTTGATTAAAGCTTATAAAAAGATCTCTTCTTTTGTTCGAAGGGAAATTAACCTGAGCTAACAGTGAACATCCAACAGTTAATATATTATTTTACTGTTCATGTTTCAGTTGTCTCGTTCGCATTTCTTCTCTTTGTGATAGTATATACACTTGCGTGCGCGCGTGTTGAGAGAGAGAGAGAGAGAGAGAGAGAGAGAGAGAGCGAATAGCTTTATTAGAACATGCAGCCCAGTATATGCGGGTTGACATGCGCATGTAGGATGATTGGCGAGCCCTCTATTACACGACATTGTTTCTTCCTTCGATTGTCTACTTTTACTACAAAAGTCAAAGGTGTTAGCAATTCTATTCTATGCCATTAGAGGAAAAAAAGAAAGTGAGAAAGCAAGTGCGATGTAAACGCCCATTGCCGTGGCTCGCGTTACGCGCTGCCAGTAACGATATTTTCCGGCGCGTCGCCAGCAATGATCATGAGTTATGATGATCCTCCGAGAGGATAGGTGAAGGACGAGCCGACTCTTCATAGGGAGCCGCCAGAGAGCGCCGGTCATTGGCTAAACAAGGGTAGTCCTAAACAAGACACTAGATGAACATTTTTATTACGCCATCTTTAATTACCGTGTCAAAATCATTCAAATAACGACTTACAAATTATGCGTTTACAGTGCTATAAGTGTGAGTCTTATGGGGGGTGCAGTCTGTAAATATATATATATATATATATATATATATATAGATTGTAGCTACACTGCGGTAGGTTTTCAAGACCTGAGGGGACCGCAGCTACGTCGTGAAGAGGCGTAGATACGGTCTCCTCATAAAAAAATCAGCCTGCCATGACATTTGAATTCACCCCTATGCCACGTGCAGGAGGTGCCAACTCGTGTCGCTCCTTTTATATGGGAGGGTGATATCAGAATCAGCCTGACAGAACGGTTTGCATTCTTAATTGTTACCCCTACGACACGCAGGCACGTCGATACGTCTTGGCTGAAGCGTGACTTTATATGTAGGCTGGTAGCTTACGCTCTCGCGTCATAATGTAGCACCTTACACAGATAGGGCGTGATAGGGGAATAATGTAGCAGCCATAAGAAGCTTCCGCCGTTGCTTTCGAAATTCAGCTAGGGTTAACGAGAGCTAAACCACAACTAATGTTTTTTTTTTTTTTTTTTCATGTATTATGACGGGTCAGAGAGCGGTAACTTTTCGCAGTTTCGTGGATTTTCGCTCAATTCATGCTGACGTGAATACTCGAGGAGCAGCTCTTGATGAATGCATAATTGTGGCAACTAATCAGTAATAACGATATTCAAATGCGGACTGTGCAATACGGCAATGTTTACGCTGATGGAGTCGTTGTTGTACCACTCATTGTACTAGCATAATTGCGATGTTTAATTTTCTGCAACAAAAAAAAAAAAGATGCTCCAAATTTTATGTTCTTGTTTTCTTCCTATGTTCAATTTCAGGGTCCCCGTTCGGGATCCAAGTTCGGGCACGGAAGTCACAAGATCACCTACACCGCTTGGGACGAGTCTAGAAATTACGCTACCTGCATTTTCCGCGTGACGGTGTCAAGTGAGTCGTGGGTGGGCCACTGCATACTTAACGTCGACAAATGGCGAAAAACACTCAACCTTTACAGTGAGAGAAACACGACTGAGAACTCGCCGAAGGTGACCAGAATGCGGAAGGATGAGCTGTGTAGCCATTTCAGCATTAACCACTGAGCAGGCGAACAGTATTCAGAAAAAAAAAAAGCCAAAATTTCATCGTGCCAATACTTTGATACAGCCACGGCTATACTGTACTCGCGAAAAACACTTTGTGGCTCGACAACGAAGGCTAGGCAGGGAAGGGAAGGGAAAATTGACTGGTTTTTGTCTCTATACCGAGGAGAATGGGCTACCTCATTCAGTTCAGTTCAGTTCAGTCGTGTCCGACTCTTCGTGACCCTATGGACTATGTCACGCCACGCTTTCCGGTCTCTCACTATCTTCCTACCATCACATAGCTTCATCTGCAGTGCCTCGAGGATGCCATCTAACCATCGCGTTCGCTGCCTACCCCTTCTACGGCGACCCTCAACCTTTCCCAACATCAAATCTTTCTCCAGCGACTCCTCTCTTCTCATCAGATGACCAAAGTAGCTGAGCTTTAACTTTAGAATTTGACCCTCCAATGAGCAGTGATGGTTTATGGTCGACAATATCGACTGATTTGATCTTCTGGCAGTCCAAGGAACTCTCAAGAGTCTCAAGAGAACCTCATTCAACTCCTCCTTTAATTCTCTGCCCGTCCACTCCGAACAATAACAGTGACGGCATGGTGATAAAGGCGTCTCTCCTTCCCTTTCCTGTGCGCAAGTACAGAAACGGATTACATGCGCAGATTGTACATTCACAATCTGCCAGAAATATGATCAAGGAGCCGTCGTTGCCAATGGCACGCGTTCTTGCTTAATCTAAGCCAATGTCAATAAATGTTTTTATCATCATCATCAGTGCAGAGCCGGCTCGTGAACGCAGTCAAATGTGCAGTGCGTCACCCGAGATTGCGACAAAGCTGGCACTAGCGCGGGGCTCTCATAGACCCGCCGGCAATTAAATCCTTCTTCGCCTTTAGTCCCATTCAAACGTTCTTCGAATTGCAATCCTGTGGCAGCTTGAACATTCCAGGGGCTTTCTAAGGACGCCTGCCATTAATGTTTAAGACAGGCTTTGTGATATATGAAGACGGCTTCTACGGCACTATGGTACCAGCGTTGGCGGATATCGGAAAACAGGAGATTAATATTTATTAAGCTGGTTATCTGATTTCTGATAACTGACTTTTCAACTATCGCAGTCGGAAATATAGTTGCGTTTGGAGATTTGTGTTTGTCCACTAAGGACGGCTAAATCAGTTTTTGTAATTAAAAAAGAAAACACGATTATCCTCGACGCTGTCACTTAACAAATTTTGGCTGTCTCCCACCAAAAAAACGCGCCCTTTCGAAAAGCCCGCGCTCTAAGCTCCGCCCTCCAGCGACGTCAATCAATGACGCAAGTGCTACGTCAATGCCTGAGTAGCAGCGGCATGGCCGGACTGCCGCATTCAGTCCGCCCGTGGCAGTGCTCGCTAGGGAGCAGGCTCCCTAGTGCTCGCTGTCTCATGCTGCCCAGGACTCGCAGCAGCGCAGGGCAGAGGAGGAAACGTGGCACGCAGCATTGACTGACGACGCCAGCGCGTTGCGTAGTGCGCGGGTTTTTCTAGAGCGCGTTTTTTGGTGCGATATGGCCAAAATTTCCTGGGCCACAGAGCCGAGGATAGTCTCGTTTTTGACGTTGTAAAAGCTGACGTGGCTGCTATAGTGGCCGACTACAGGTCTCTAATTGCAAGTAGGCGCCTCACTGTGGTAGGCGAAAGTTATTTATCGGGTATCAGTTAACCATTACAAGTTAATATTATTCCCCTGTTTTCTGATGTCCACCAGAACTGATACACTAGTACCACAGAAGCGTTTCATAACTCCGGAGTTTATTTGTGCTGTTATTACCTACAGCAAGCTTCCTTGAAACATCTGGCATCACGTCAAATTTATGTGGATACCAGCCGTTTTTAGTGAGTTGTTTTTTTCTCGTGTAGCAACATTCTTCTCAATATCATGCACGAAACTGATATGAAATTCGCTTTCAGAGGTGGATTCGGTGCACTTGCCGCGAGAGTGGCCTGAGAGGTTGTCGTAGAGTATTAGCTTCTGAGTATGTGTCCTTGCGATAAGATTAACCCATGAACTTCTTGAAAGTTAGTTTCTGAGTCTCATCGCCACCGTCTCGTCTTTTCGCCCGTGCCACGCTTCTTAAAACACCTTTACCTGGACAAATGCATTCTTGATACGAATGCGAGCCCTGCTCTGACAGGTTCATATCTCCCACTACTATTTTAAAAGATATTCTGCCTACAGGGTGGTGGTGGAAACATTTATTACCAATATTAGAGAGGGCGAGGGCGGAGCCCCTTATAAGGAACTTGGGAGTACTTACATCGTAGGGAGCGCCCCCTTACAAAGCAAAGGAGAGCCCTCGTGGGAATATTCTTGGGAAACTGCTAGTGATGATCTTGCGCTGGTGCCGATCGGAGGTAATGGTGAGCAGGTGCTTCCAGGGCCCCCTCTGGCGCAAGAGGATGTGGGAATGAGGGGCAGGTGAGTAGCGTGTGCAAAAGTCACAAGATTTGTCTTAAAGCTTGCAGGAAGATGGAAATTGATAGTGTAAACAGGAATAGAGAAGGATGGGGCATGGGGCTGTGCTTGTTTGTAGCCTGCGCCAACGGACTGCTTGTATTATTGTGAGGGTCGGGCAGGGGGTGCGTATGCTCCCCTGTTTTTGCGGTAGTACGTAATGATGTCATGAACTGAGGACCGCAGGCACTCACCAGCATCTGAGGAAAGCCGTTCCTCCCCAGGTCGAAAAGTGAGACCTCGGGCCAAGGAGTGAGCTTCCTCGTTAACAAGATAACACAGTGTCTCATTTCTGGCGTGACAAGAGGAAGGACAATGTGCCTGACAAATAAATCCCGTCCCTGACAACACTGGCACACCTCTCTGAACGAATACAACTCAGAACTTGTTAGCAAGTGTATTAAAAGTATTCGTCGTGAAAAGAGTTCGGCATCACTGGTATGCGTGGTTTTCCTTGTGCCGAAAAATCGTGCGCTGTATACAAATAATGCGACTGTACTATACGGTTTGCTTAAAAATGCTAAGCAAACTGACAACAACTTAACAACTCTGCGCAATGAGTACTGGTATACCAGCGATCTGTCTCCGGATGATGAGGTTCTGCAATCGGAGCCGCTGGTAGAACAGTGATTTTCTAATCCTTAACTGCACTAGCGCTCTCGTAGTGGCTGATGTCTGAAAGAGTTGGATGAGGTTTCTAATTGAAAGATTTATACGCTTTTCGCATAGGGCCCATGGCCATAAAACATAGAAGTTCCCTGATGAGGCAAACATTTTTCACAGTATCCTGGTTTTACTTCCGTGTGTGACACAAAGGTGTTGTTACCTCTCCCGGCCCGCAGAGAGTGAGTGCCCGTTCTACCCGGCGCCGCTGAATGGTGCCCTGTCGTGTGACCATTGGATGCATGGTCAATTCTGCCAGCCGCTCTGCAACGACCAGTTCGACTTCCTCGAGGAACCGGCCGACATGTACATCTGCGCCAAGGACCGGCGCTGGTACACCGAACCCGACGGGAAGCCGGTGCCATGGCCGGACTGCGCACGTGCGGTTTATCTCTTACTCAAGTGAACTGCGCACCTCCTCTGTGATGATGCGAAATTAGGGTTTTAAAAATATTTGCTCAGTTCTTTTTTACTCCGTTTTATGACTTCTCTGTCCTTTTTAAGCGAGGAACGTGACGACGTATATTCTCCCAGTTCACTTCTCAAGACAGGTTCGGTTTGGTTTATGGGGTTTAAATTAGCAACTCTATAAAAGACGCCGTAGGGGAGGGCTCTGAAAATTTCGACAATATGTTGTTTTTTTTTTTTTTTTTTTTTTTTAAGGGCAGTTCCGGTGGCTTTTTTCATCATTTGAGTTTCTGATTGCATTACATTCCTCGGCGTGTCTCGACTCCAGCAGAAAAAAAGAAAAAAAAAAAGACCGTTTTTCCAAATTCCAAGCAGAAGTATATATAAAAATGAAAAAAAAAAAGCGAAGCTAAATAGAAACTGTTTGCATGTCCAGAAATGACGTTCCAGATGAAGAAACGGTGACGTCCCATACAGTATTGAAAAAACACTCGCAAACGCGTTGGATGGTGAAAATAAAGTACGAAAATCATGAAGCACTACGTAAAATGTCTGCGGTAGCCTAATACATGGTGAAAACAGCGTGGGCAAACGAGACGAAGAAAGACACAACACAAGCGCTTTGGCTCGTTTTCCCGCGCTGTTTTTACCATGAATCGATACTAACTCGCCCAAATCGCAGTCTTAATTAAGTAGCCTAATACAGGCCTTGAAATGTAATGATCCCGCCGGGAGTGTACAGTAAAGCGGGTATAATGTTTGTGACGTCACAAGCACAGTGTTGCCCACAGAAAAGGGTAAAATGAAGGCACGAAGTCTGCACATTTTAAAATCGTGTTGCAAAGTTGCGTGTTAATGAATTTTTGCATGACGCCCAAGTTTTCTAGAATGCGCCAGGGTGAAGAGGAAAACCTACAGTAAAATTTTTACCAGAATATTCGAATGTGAAAAAACCTCCAGAACTGCCCTTTAACGGGCACTGACATCGCACGGGACACGGACGCCTGGCTTTTCGTCTCCATCAAAAAGCAACCGCCAAGGCCGTGATTCGATCCTGCATCCTTGGGTACAAAAGTCGAGCACCCTTACCACTGCGCCACCTACGCGGGAAGTTCTCAAGATAGCTTACCACACAATGAACAACGAAAACTGGCAAGTGGTCAGCATAACGTGACTGCAACATGACTAACTTCGGTTCAAGAAGGTCAGCCAAGCATTCCGCACCACAGAAAACCATGCAGATATTCTTGAACGCCTATAGTAGCGTTTTTGTTTTAATATTATTCCACGCAGCGTTTGGACGCTGCCTCTTGTTCAGAGCCCATACCGGTGAATCCAACCCTTTTCACCAGCCACACATAAAACAGGAATTTGGTTTGGTTGGTCTCGTTTGGTTTGTGGTATTTATATGTCCCAAAGCAACTCAGGCTATTAAAGACGCCGTAGTGGAAGGCTCCGGAAATTTCGACCTACTGGAGCTCTTTAACGGGCACTGGCAACGCACTGCTTCCTCATGTTTCGAAGCGATTAGCAAGGATAGTTTCACTTTGAGCGTTTTGCACCGTGCTGGATAGGCACCGAGCAAAAAAGGGCAGCATTTTCTTATACCTACGGTGAAAACTCTCTCTTAGACTGCGCGCTATTTCCGATTTCAAGCATCCTCGCTATTGGATACTCTACAATATGGCTTTCTTCGTTCAAGAGTTCATTAACAGTCTGTTTGCGGCCTGCCACTATTTAAAGGGGATGACGCCGAGGCTGATCTTCAATCCACAAATCCTTAATAAGTTTCATTCACCTTCTGACACCGCTCGAGTTCACATCACTATGTGCATGCTAAAACGTGTGATGAGTTTCGGTAGCTGGAATTTCGGTCTGACAGTGTGTTACTGTAATTAAGTTATGGATTACTATAACACCTGTGATACCGATAAATTATGATATGCTTAGCAATGTCATAAGACCACTAATGAGCGCACGGAAGACAGCGCAACGTACTATCAAACGCTAGTTCTTGTCTTGCAGACTTACGCGCAACTATGACCTTTGAAGCTGTTCCTCCAACGCGCCGCACTATAGGTATACCTTCGAAACCTTGCAACGGTCAAGACGATTTGAATTACAGTTCCGCTAAATTTTTCCCCATGCTGTCTGCAGAATTCGTTCATTCTTTTCTCACGGCTTACGTTTCTTTCCCGCTCCAGCGAGGTCGTCACCGACGGAGGCCAGAAAGAAGTACCACGCATTTTATTACGCGGGTGACTGCCGTGACCCCGAGGTCCAGAACATTATCAAGAGGTCATTCCAAGTCAACTTCGACTACGTCCGGACAAGGTTGACCGTGTGCCAAGACGGGAACGACTGCCAGTTAAAGCATGTGAACGTCAGATGCGGAGATATGGCAAAGGAGGTGCCCGGAATGAGACGTGCAAAGAGGAGTACAGGGCTCAGCTCCGCCTTCACAGCTGGATTGGACGCCGAAGTCGTTTTAGAACTCGGCGTAAGTGCTGCGGCGTTATTGGCGACCCAGCGCGACGCCAAATGATTTATTGTCACAGTTCTCGGTGTTTGAGTGGCAGGTTTTTGCCGTGTTTGCGAATTGCGTGGAGTGCGTAATAGTGCTTGCATTATCTATAGTCGCGCATATGGAGTTGGCATTCCCCGACAACGCCCATAGTTTACTGTGATATGTGACTACCACAGTCAGTAACGCACTGGAAAAGTGGTTTGAAATAAATGATTAATTACTCGCAAGCATCCGCCAAAA
Source organism: Amblyomma maculatum (assembly GCF_055883805.1). Classification (NCBI taxonomy): domain Eukaryota; kingdom Metazoa; phylum Arthropoda; class Arachnida; order Ixodida; family Ixodidae; genus Amblyomma; species Amblyomma maculatum. The sequence goes on from NC_139347.1 coordinate 86,175,737, forward strand.
CCGCCATATCATGGTATCAGTTTGATGATAGTAAATTATTAGGCCGCAGCTTGGCTAAAGAACACCGCGACCCAAAGTGTTTCGCTGTGCTCGAGGTGCAGTCAAAGACCGATTTAACCAGCACCAGATCAATAGAAAGATTGTACCCGCTGTCGATGAGTACCCGGTGGCGCTGAGGATCGAATTCCCTCCACTTTCAACGTATGAAGCAGCTGCTTAAATCAATATGCCACCCCTGCTTAGAGCTTCAAAATTTCTCCACAAATTTACTATAATTTAACTGCATTTTGAAGGTTTAGGGGCTCACCTTAAAATCACTATAGATAGAGTGTGGTATGGTTTCGTTTAACGTCCCAATGCCACACTGGGTTTGTAACAGCCAAAAAAAAAAAAAATGACAGAAATGTAACTTCTCAGTTTCTTTCAAGTTTAAATCGTGAAGAGCAAGAAGTGTGTCGCGACGTCAGAAAGTGCCCAACAGCCCATACATGCAAAAACCTGTTGATCACAAAGACCTCCTAGCAAGTGGTCGGGGGTGAGCCAATCTTTGACGTCAGTACAGTTCTATATGAACCAGTTGGAGGTTGTTACTTTGAGCATCATGTCGACCCTCTTCGTTCGGCTTTCCCTGTATATTGCGAGGACTGATCGCGCATGATTATTACCGTTAAATTGAGTATTCTGAAAATCGCTCCACACACACACACACATGTTGTGGACCTATAGAGGACTGTTCATATTCTTCCGTGCTATTTCAGTTAATGTTTCAGGAAGGTAACTCAAATACACCGACTGCGGCTTATCCAAGTAAACGCCATTTGAGGCATCTACGTAAGGCAGCAAAGTTTTGCTCCTAGATTTTCCAGCTCTCCGGATGCGAATTTCACAGGAACGTCTCAGCCATAGCTCGTTTGCACAGAGCACTTACGGCATTTATCGGACATTAAGTAGTCGATAAAAAACGTCGGGAAAATGAGGGACTTATTGTGTGATACATGCAACAAGCCAACGGCCAGTGCCACAAAAGAAAACAGATATTTTTAGTGTTGATCAATATTAAATAATAATAATACAATCATGGGGATAATTGCTTAGAAAGTAGAAACGATCACCTACCTCCGGTGGGATTAGAAACCACGATCCCCGAATTTTGCTTCCCAATTGAGCTACGGCAACGGCTGTTCAGTCTTCTACTTTGTTGGGTATTTATGCTGCATGTATCCTATCCATAGAACGTTTGCCATTGGCCCCCTTCGTCCATAGCGGTGAATGCCGATCGTCCAACGTTACCGCAAGTGTCATGTGAAACGGGACCTCGTGAGAAGCACACGAATGACAAGGCTGCCAGATTCAAGGCCCTCGTTAGGGTGATCAGCACGCAAATTTAGGGAAATGAAGGACTCGTTATGAGATGTCTATATATGAAGCCAATGGTCACTAAGAAGAAAAGAATAAGGAATTCTTTTTGTTAGAGAGCCAGGGTTATCGCACTGCTCACAGCTTTGTCTCAGATCACGTTTCACTCGACACTCGTGGTAAATAAGGAAGTTCCACGTCCGCCGCTGAGTACGATGAGGGTGGTGCTGGTGGACATTCTCGAGGACAGGTTACATGCAACGTAAACGCCTAAGAAATCAGAATATTGGCAGCATTCGACTAGCTGAGTTCGTAACAGCACCGGACGCGGAGTTCAGAAGTCGTAGGTTTCGATCCCTGCGGCGGCATGTGGTTGATATTTTCGCAATAGCCTATAAAGCTGGTTCGTTCGAAAAGGCCCCTTCGTCGCCGTTCCTGTCGGCGTACACTTGAATTAAACAAAAAACATTTAAAAAAAATTTGCGCCAGCATACGGCAACCACTCGAACTAATCGACACTTGATACGCTGTTGCCAAGACAGATGGCGCCCCGCGTTGTAAGCTTGAAAGCGGTTTATGTAGTGCAAAGTGTGCGTCTACGTCGAATGCTTAATTCAGAACCAAGGTTCACAACATGCACCTCAAATGTACACAGGTCCCTGTCGCGTCATACCCTCAAGGCGGAGCTTGAGCGCCCCCTTAATTTTCCCCTTGCTCTGTAACCTATTTTCTTTAATATTACATTATTAATTCACATTCATTAACACCAAGAAAATCTACTATGTTTTCTTTCGTGTCAGCGGCTGTTGGCTCTCTCCATATGTATTAGACAGTCGAGGAACAAGCGACTCCACCAGCGAGTAATGTGTGGGTGCCTGGTCGTAGGCTAATGGAACCGCTGCCATCGGCAACGACACGGAGGAGTTGGCTGCTGCCATGGACGAAATTGTGAACAGCATAGGCGAGATCTCACCGTCCGTCCTTGAGCAACTGAACGGTGAAGAGAACACTACCGTGCTGATGGACCTCATCGAGTCTTCTGCCGAAGACCTGGTCATCGTCTGCGCGGAAGGGGAGACAATAAGCGGACAAGGATGTGGTAAGTTCGCCCTTCTCATCAGGAAGCGGTGGTTGGGCTAATGTCTTCTCACTATATGCCATTGCAGGATATGAATGCCCCCAAACACAGCAGGTTGAAAGCTAAATACGGCATGTTTCAACTGTTGTTATCATGATGTTTTTATATTTTTAATTCACCTCGTCCCCCTCCTATATTTACATTCTGAGAAATTCTTAGTGTGCTTTTGTCTTCTTGGACCATTACCAGTGCCCATGACATATTGTGCAGGTAGCCAAACTTAAGCTGCGTCAAATGCGTGATGCGGGAGAAACGCATCAGCCTCCAAGCACTCAGATACCTACGCACGTCTCAAAGTTAAGCTAAGGTGCAATGCCTTATAGTCGGCTTGATTAGCCTTTAGATGTGAATGTACTACAAAATTTAATATATTGTTACAGGGTAGTTCCGCTTGAGATTTTTTTCGATTTACATTTTTTTTTATAGAGTGCACTTTTATGGCGTACGGATACATTAGTTACGAGTATATCCCCTCATTTTTGCCTAACTCTAGCGAACATAATCGGTTATTGCTGCTTTTAGACGCTTTCGAGTTCCTATCGGCATCTATTTTGACTCTTAATCTGTTTTTTTTTTCTGTAATTTTTGTAATTAATACCTAGATTCATACCTTTTCCAAATTTCCCGTACATAGCCAAGTGTCCCAGAGGAACGTTCCACGACCGAAGTCTGGGTGTGTGTTCACCGTGTCCCATGGGCAGCTACCAGGACCAGGAAGGCACCGTGTCTTGCAAACCGTGTCCTCAGGGCGCTGCCACCGCGGCTCCCAAAAGCACCAGCGTTGACGACTGCCAGAGTAAGCAGCTATACCCTCCCGCCCTACTCTTTTCGTCCATCAAGGAGGACTTGGTAACAGCGCAACTGAGCAAGCTGTGAAAGCAGGCGCATGACTTACAGCCTGTTGTAGATAAAAGAGAACAGAAGCGGAGCGGGCTGTTGCAAACTGCAGCTCCAGATTAAGCACTTGGTTTTAGTTTCAGGTTGCAAATGTGGTTAACGTGACAGCGTTAGTAACTTCATGTCGGAAAAAATATGTCTAACGGTGTGGGCGTCGAGTTTGAAGGCTCACAACCTCCGAAGATCACGACCGTGGCTCTGGCAAGTTGCTGATGGCAGGTGTCATGGACGGGCACGATCAGGTGGCGAATTGTGAGACGTCACGAGGCCAGATGACATGGTCGAGCTGAAATGAGCTACCAAGTTGAGTAGCGCATTCATATATGGAATGGTGAGATGGGTATCGACCTGTTCGGGGCCCTTGGATATCGTATCAAGCAAGGTACCTAGGTCACGCAGACACATTCGTACGACTTGCTTCATAGTGGGCTTCATAGTGGGCTTTATGTGTGCATGAGTGACCTTTCATATGACTTGACATCTTAAGACTGTAACATAATGGGTGTGTGAGTTAGGCAACAGAGGCTGAAATTAACATGGAATTGATTGGACAAGTAGAAAAGTGCACGTACGCAAAAGCAAATCAGCAAGGAGTAGCTGCAGATGGAGCCAATAAGGTTTTCGTGCCATGTCCTTAAAGGCAAAGCTTAATGTCCCCCAAATATTTACCATGTGAGTGTTTGACCCAGCCTGGTCTAGCAGGCTTCCTCTGAGGCACATTTGTATTTCAGCGCTACGGGTGCTATCAAATTTTACAATGTTCAGTGCCAGCACAGGTGCATCTGTGCGCGAAACAAGCACAAGTAGAGAGCAACGGTAGATTTCTCTATGCACGCGTATAACTGTGCGGGTAGACAAATTTAAGCGGACGCAGGAGACAGCCCAACATGAGTCCGAACATCACGAGAACTGACATTTGCGTATTTCACCGACTTCTAGGCACGAACATATACAGCCCTATTGCAAATGATAAGGTTATAGACCTTGCGAAATAAAGCCGAGAGACATTGATGCTAGAGTCAAATGAAGTTGAAATTTCCCATACTACATTTTCCCGTTTTAGAAACTTTATTTTCGTTCGATTAGTATCAGTGGCGCTATTATGGTTAGGAAGGATGAAACGCGACCCGCTTTTCGAGCTAGTTTGGATTAGTTCAACTTACAGTTCCGTTTCACTTATGCTACTCCACAATTTTTTTCCGCTGCGCAGTGGTTTGTTCTCCAGGTACCTTCTCCAAGAACGGTCTGGAGACGTGCCGGGCGTGTCCCCTGGGGACGTACCAGGACGAGCGACAGCAGACTCGCTGCAAGCGATGCCCAGCGGGTTCCACGACTGAGGCTTTTGGGAGTTCTCGAGTGATCGACTGCAAGAGTCAGTGCCAACTCAGTTCCATTTGCTCGCACCTGAACCTCACGAATATTGAATCTTCATTCCAACCCTGTTTTGGGCGCTGCCTGAGATATTCTTTCAGTTAAAGTCGTGTCCTCAATGAGGCTATTAATCCCATCCTTAAGATTAACACCCGAACAACTTTACATATTCTAAATTACATATGTGGCATGCTCTACAGCCGTTTTCAAAATGAGCTTTTTCCTATTTTTACGCTTTACTTACATTAAATGACACTTATTCACTCACGTCAGCATCATATGCGAGCGTTGGCTACACCTTTAACCTTACCCAGTGACGGAAAGTCAGAAGAGCCTCACTAGTCCAGAAATGTTACTTACATAGGAAATTCAATGTACGTTTGTTTTAGAGTGAATAAAATTTTACTGGGGCGATGGAACGACAAATGCTTGCAGTGGGTCTTTTTATTATAACCGAGTGAAGCCGAATTCGTATTATCTTCTCAATCCGCTTAATAATGTTGCACGGCTGAGGCGTTTTAATGATCGCAGATAGCTCCTGCTGTCTTTCATTTCTGTTCTCGCCTCACCAGCTCCTTCATTTCAGAGTAAAGTTTTATTTCCCTCCGACATGCTTTCCTCGCAGGATACTGCGCTCCAGGCTCGTTCTCCGACACCGGGCTAGAGCCATGCATTCCCTGCAAAGTGGGCACCTACCAGGAGCTCAGCGGCCAGAAATCTTGTGCCGAATGCCCTGCTCCCACGACCACCCTGCACGAGGGATCCAATTCAAGCTTCGAATGCGTTGGTAAGGTGAAAAACTGTGTATCAGCACAGCCTAGACAACGTGTTGGAAGGAAACTTGAAGAATTCTAAAAGAAAGTGGTATTGTAAGCCTGCTACAATATATATATATATATATATATATATATATATATATATATATATATATATATATATATATATATATATATATATATATATATATATATATATTGTTTCAAAAAATTCTTTCGGGAACCGGAAATATCTGTAAGAAGAGGTAAGGGCGCACGAACGTAAACTATGGTTTATTTGCGACGTTTCGGCCGGGGCCCGGCATTTGTCAAGGAATGCGAAAAGCAGCCTACGAAATGCGAAGTGCGAAAAGCAGCCTAGGCTGCTGCTTTTCGCATTTCTTGACGAAGGCCGGGCCCCGGCCGAAACGTCGCACATAAATCATTGTTTTCGTTCGTGCGCCCTTTTTTCTTCTCTCTCTCTCTCTCTCTCTCTCTCACACACACACACACACACACACACACGCACACACGCACACACACACACACACACACACACACGCACACACACACACACACACACACACACGCACACACGCACACACACACACACACACACACACACACACACACACACACACACACACACACACACACACACGCGCACAGACGCGTACCTTATAATGTTTAAAGGCTGTGGACTCCACTTTCTTTTCGGTACGCCCCATTAGACTACTCTCACTGAGTCTTATTGGCCACTTTCCCTTCTCCTCTCCACATTACACTTAGATGACGTCACAAAACACAAAAAGGGCAGGTTTAGCGTACATGCAAGTAGAAAGTCAACATATAGAGATGGGAGTAGTAACTTAATAATAAATTTCTTTTTAAACGAAACCAGTTACATCAAAATATTGTTGCATGAAGACTTCATGTATTGAAATGAATTACAATGCAGCCGCAACTGGCATAGCAGCGAGCTGCACCACCAAGCAGTTCCACTTCTTCGTCATCTGCCCCCCCCCCCCTCCCCCAAGGGAGGAAAACACTTCATCTTCATCTTCTCGTAACAATATGGCACTTTATAGTGCTTACTAGTATTGAATATAGCTGTGTGCAGTTGAATCAAGGGCATATTCATCACAATGTTGAGTGTGTTCGAGGCTTTTAATGGTATCGTTTGTGGGCCCAAACTTGACGCTTCCTAAGGAGAAGACACATTACAAGCGCCATTCTAACATCCTTTTTTACAGCGTCTTTATTTTTGCATTTAATACGTCAATATTAGAGGCAAAATGGTGCTGGTTTATAGGAAAAGGGGCATTCCTTCCGAAACACGGCAAGAAACACCATCTCTATTCTTCCTTCTCCCACACATACAATGGCGCTTCGTTCTGCTATCTACCCATTACAGCTGGCAAGTGGCCGGATAGGCCTACATGCCGACTACGTCAACAGCGACGTCGAAGAATCGCGATCCGGTGACTGGCGAATAAGAGATTGGCTCTCATATAAATATCCGAGCAGGAACCGAGACAGGCAATAGGGGCCCTTCTATGCTTGAAGTTCATATTCTAGTGCACTCTAGCTTCAACCGACCGGCACGAGACACATCCGTACATGTCGACAACACGTATTGTAGCAATAAGTCTTGGATGTTAAGCAGTCACTTCGAAGCGTAAGAAAGAATACGCACTAGGAAACAAGCCGCAAAAGCGGTAAAGGTTCTTCCTGACGCTGTTTAAGAGCGCTAGCTCTACAAGATACCAAGGTCGAACTTCGCGTCGATGCAATCCTTGACCTTGACTGACCTTGGTAAGCCACGATAGCAACCGAATCACTTCATCTTAAAGTATGCATAACTAGGAGTATACCATGGGCACAACGATTCAACAATGGCGATGTTCACCATCCTGTCATGACGTTTGACCCTGACAATTTGATCTTGACCCTTGATCCTTTGCCTTTGACCGCTATCATTCGGCTCTGATTGTATGCTTGCTGTCAATGACGACCTTGTTGCTATTACCGCTGTTCATGAAAGGGAATTTGTACATGTCAGCAAGTACGACATTGAACAGTAAACGAAGTAAATCGAACGGTAAAGCAGCAGTTACAATGGACAATAAAAAGTTTACCCTGCAAAACTTTGTCTAGCCATTCCCGGGATATAACTGTAACTGTGGTTAAACTGCTGCCACTCTTTCAAGACTGAGACTACTGAATCAGGCTGCAAAGCTTACTGGGAATGTGTGTGTGTGTGTGTGTGTGTGTGTGTGTGTGTGTGTGTGTGTGTGTGTGTGTGTGTGTGTGTGTGTGTGTGTGTGTGTGTGTGTGTGTGTGTGTGTGTGTGTGTGTGTGTGTGTGTGTGTGTGTGTGTGTGTGTGTGTGTGTGTGTGTGTGTGTGTGTGTGTGTGTGTGTGTGTGTGTGTGTGTGTGTGTGTGTGTGTGTGTGTGTGTGTGTGTGTGTGTGTGTGTGTGTGTGTGTGTGTGTGTGTGTGTGTGTGTGTGTGTGTGTGTGTGTGTGTGTGTGTGTGTGTGTGTGTGTGTGTGTGTGTGTGTGTGTGTGTGTGTGTGTGTGTGTGTGTGTGTGTGTGTGTGTGTGTGTGTGTGTGTGTGTGTGTGTGTGTGTGTGTGTGTGTGTGTGTGTGTGTGTGTGTGTGTGTGTGTGTGTGTGTGTGTGTGTGTGTGTGTGTGTGTGTGTGTGTGTGTGTGTGTGTGTGTGTGTGTGTGTGTGTGTGTGTGTGTGTGTGTGTGTGTGTGTGTGTGTGTGTGTGTGTGTGTGTGTGTGTGTGTGTGTGTGTGTGTGTGTGTGTGTGTGTGTGTGTGTGTGTGTGTGTGTGTGTGTGTGTGTGTGTGTGTGTGTGTGTGTGTGTGTGTGTGTGTGTGTGTGTGTGTGTGTGTGTGTGTGTGTGTGTGTGTGTGTGTGTGTGTGTGTGTGTGTGTGTGTGTGTGTGTGTGTGTGTGTGTGTGTGTGTGTGTGTGTGTGTGTGTGTGTGTGTGTGTGTGTGTGTGTGTGTGTGTGTGTGTGTGTGTGTGTGTGTGTGTGTGTGTGTGTGTGTGTGTTTGCGCGCGCGCGCGAATTCCATTGTCAAAAGAGCTAACTGAAGCTGTGCACAGCAGAGGCGACCGCCAGGTCGACTCCCATGGTAACGCACACAACACCACATATCACGCACATCGATTTTTTGTGCCCTTCTTTGTCTTTGCAGGTTGACTGCTGTGTTCGGAACCCTTTTCAGTATAACGGAGATCGCGTCATACGACAGCATGGATTCGACTGTGAAGACTCATTTCAGGGGAATAAATAATCCTGATTGGATGCATTTGGTGAAGCGCCTTCTTTTACACACTATTAATGTTCTGAAATTACCAAAAAAATGAATTTTCTGTAAATTGGAAAACAGAAACACCTACACTTCCGCTATGTTTGTAAGTCGCGAAACTTAACGGCAGTAAACGCAAACATCATCCATATTTTTCAAAATGTCTAGCTGCTTTACCCGCTGCAGTAGCTGGGGTGCTCTAACACTAATTCGGAAGCCAATTTCAATTGTTTGTTTTTTATGTAGACATGTAGAAAAGTTAGGTTGAATCCCGGCCGTGGCGGCTGCTCTTTGATAGAGGTGTAAACCGAAACTATCCGGCACCCTCCACTAGGGTCTGCATCATAGTCTGAGTAGCTCGGGGACGGTAAGCACTAGTAGTGGTAAAAACTTTTATTTGGGCAGAGCAGCTATAGGGCATGGAGGCCACTGCGCTCAGCAAGGCCCCACTACATTCCAACGTTTATTATATTGCGGCCACTGACGTCGCCAGCCCTGTACGTGGCGGTTTCCTCCCGGGCCGGATCCATAGAGCGTAGCAGGGTCTCATTCCTCCAAGATGGCGAGGGGCTCCAGAACCCACAGAGTGTATCCGCCGGACATTGGAATAACATGTGGGCGAGGGTATAACAGTGGGGTGGTTGCAGAGATTGCAGGTGGGGTTGGTGGAGATTTAGAGCCTGGCGAGACCTAATATCAGGGGATGGAAGGGTCCGCGACTGTAGTAAGTGCATTAGCATTTGGTGGTAACTGTGAAGGAAGGAGTAAGATGGGGCTGTCTCTCGCTGCAGAAAGTCGACAAGTTTTTGCTTTCGACAGAAGTTCTCTTCTTCAAAGCTTAGCGCTCACTGCAACTGCCTGCCCGGGGCCACCAGAATCTGATGACCGTTTAAGAGAAGAGACCGTCAGTGCTCCCACCAGACTCTTGAGAAGGGGACGGTTTGAGTGTGCTTGCGCAATGTCAGCGTGACAGGCAGGAGCTACGCGAGATCCGCGGCGGAAGGTTCGGTTTGGTTTGGTTTATGGGGTTTAACATCCTAAAGCAACTCAAGCTACGATAGACGCCGCTGTGGAGGGCTCCGGAAATTTAAACCACCTTGGGTCCTTTAACGTTCTCTCACATCGCACAGCAAACGGGCGCTTTGCTTCTCGCCTCCATCGAAAAGCTGCTGCCGTGGCTGGAATTCGATCCCACATCTCGCGGCAGAACGAGTTCAAACGGATTTATTATTGCGAAAGCAATACTACCTTAGGTTTCGAGCCTTCAGCGTAGCGTGGCCGGTAGCCACGTCTTACCCACGTGACGCTGTGATGTCACACCCCACGTGATACTAAGGTGAGAGCTGGGCTACCAACTCAAGCGGTCGGCAGGAGCTGCCAACTTGGGTCTCTCGTTTCACATGGGACGGTTATGTCAGAATCAACCTGCTAGGACCCTGGCATTCACGTTACCCCTACAGGCCACTAAGGCTTGGTTAAAGCGGGGCTTTATATGTGGGCTGAGGAAGAAGAAAAGGAGAAGAAGAAGAACGCTCGGTCACCCGCAGCTAATGCTTTCGCTCAATATTTGGTTCAGCAGCGTTGAACCCTTGTAATTTTTTATACCGATGATCGTCAGTTTCCCATAGCACTAATCATCATTTTTTGTTTTTTGTTTTCTTTTTTCTTCTATGCTGTCTTTTTATTGTATCATTATTTATTTTAAATTAGTTGAAGCCCGTTGTGGCGTAGGTGATTCAGGTAGTAAAATTATTTTCCTTGGCGGTCCAGCACCTACTCAATGTTACTCAAGCTACAGCACTGATGCAGCGGCAGAAACTACAGCGAACATGAAATATTTTCTGTTTATAGCCAGCATAGCGGAAACAGATTTCTTTCGGCCTTATCTTGCTGTTTTCTAGTCTGCAGAACGAATAACCACATGCGTTTGCATTAACTAGCTCGAGTCACCGAAAATCTCTTCCTGAATTGCAATTTTTTTTCTTTTCCTTCTTTGCATCTTAAGGGGGCATCGTCGCAATTTCGTGTCCATCATTTGCCTTGAGAGGAGGCTCACAGACAACTCTGAACACACACACACTGTATGGAGGCGCTAACTATCACTCCATTTCAAAGGGAATGCTTCTATTGTCCATCCATCTATTCATCGGATACAGTGCGTATTTCAAGTTGACGTCTTATATACATCTCTCGCTGTGACAAGAAATGCTGATGAGAAATTCTGATTTTTCACTTGACACATTTGAAAATCCGTGGCGGCTGGAGTCTCCCAGTACGTCCTTCCTTCCCCGCGCTATCTCTCGTCAACTAGCATGCACTCGAATAGCTCTATACGTCAAACTTTGCACACAATGACTTACACACAAGCTTCATACACAACGTTTATACGCAAATACTGTGTGTGTAGTATTACTGCTTAAGCAGTAATAACTGACTATAGGAGTAGAAAATGCTGTTACTGTGTCATTCAGGTAAGCCAGCATGAGACAGAGGACGGAAAATGTGCAGGAAGTGAAAACTGAGGGAGGGAGAGAGAAAGAGAGCCATCGTAGTAGTGGCTTCTGTCTCTATTCCTTCACCACTTTCTTCGTCATACTTTTCCTCAAAGTGACGTTGAGGCAGTGCCTTCGTCAAGGTGTCCTCTAAGAAGTGAGATAACTGCTGCACCCTTCTTTCCCTAAAAAAAAAAAATAATAAATGTCCACCTGCAAAGGTATTTACCTCTCGTCAAATCCACTGCCGGTTGTGTGAATATCGCGGGAATTTCCTACATACGCAGGTACTCTCTGAAATGCAGCCATGGTGTGAGAGTTACAGGCACGTCTTCTCTCCCCACAGCATGGCCATTCGCCACTCTCCCTGACTATGGTTCTAACTGCCCCACCCTAACCGTTCGGAAAGCTCGAATCACGTGACTCGTGAATCATGCGCTTTTAATTGAAACTTGCTTGAGGATCTGGCTGCGCAGTTTCAAACTGACCTACCAGAAGTGCTGAAATTCTCTGCAAAGCAGCGACAAGCAGAATCCGTTTTCGAAGTACAAATACTGCTGAATTTATTGTTATCGATCAGCTGGAAGTCGCATATTACAACCTGAAGCCTGAGTCTAATTGTTACAATTTAACAATTAGGAATTTAATTAATCCGCTCTATGGCCAACACGATTCACCTATTTCGTGTGGTCGGCCGCCGATGGTACTAATATAGCGCCAAAAAAAAAAATTCTGTAAATACTGTCAAGACTTCTTGCTTGCTAAAATGCGCGAGAATGAGAGCGAGAACTGGACCTAGTTGGTCGTTTCCACGCGCTAAGTCCTTTACAAGAAGGGTCTCCCTGTCCGTGCTCCTTTTGTTCGCTTCAGCAAAGGGTTTAGCGCGATACCTTTTTGTGTGGCCGCAATGTCGCTGCAAAGGTTTCCAATGACTCAATAATTAAAGGCCTTTCTTACATTGTGTTTGACAGGCCGGCGATATTCGGGCCTTGTCGCCACAAGACTAAGCGAGTTTCCAAGTTTACGTAGCCTGTAACAACACGTAGTCGAAGTGCATTCCAAGTTTTTTGTTTATTTAACGCAGTGGTGAAGTGCGTCGAGACCTGCTACCATCAATCACTTCATATGCACAACCACAGCACCGCCCGGTTGCAATCAACGATTATGATTGTAACATCAGTGTTCATCCCTCGGTACTCATCATGGTGGCTGGAATGTATATGTAGTGCATTACTATATACAACGTGCTCCCTCGGTGCCCCTCTAATACGCTTCAGCCAACTACACTCCATGGCAAATGGGTTGCATGACCGTCTGACACGCAGAGTGACCAACTTACGAATCCCATGCCGACCAGTTTATTTTATTGAATTACCCCATTTTCTGATCGTTCCACTCGCCGCCACCTTTATCGGTACCATAGAGCGTTACGACGACGTGGGACCGATTTTCGTGAATGGTGGAAGCCATCATCATCATCATCATCATCATCATCATCATCATCATCATCATCATCATCAGCCTGACTATACCCAAAGCAGGGCCAAGGCCTCTCCCATATTCCTCCAATTAACCTGGTCCTGTGCAAGCTGCATCCACTTGACCCCTGCGAACTTCTTAACCTCATCTGCCCACCTAACTTTCGGCCGCCCCCTGCTACGCTTTCCTTCCCTTGGAATCCAGTTTGTTACCCTAAGCGACCATCGCTAACCCTCTCTTCGCGCTACATGTCCTTCCCATGCCCATTTCTTCTTAATTTCCACTAGAATGTCAGTGACTTGAGTTATTTATCTGACCTACTCTGTACGTTTCCTATTTCTTAACGTCATCCGTACCATTTTTCTTTCCATAGCCCTCTGCGTTGTCCTCAACTTAAGTAGCGGTGCAAGTAATGCTTTTGTATTCAAAGAAACCTTGCAGGCAACAAGAATTTGTTTTTCCACAGCATTTCTGAATAATAAAAGAAGGAGGGGGAGAAGTTAACTCAAGCAGACCAATATACCGCCACTCCAATTCTTAGTAAAAAATGCGGCGATACCCCTGTACTGAGGGCCTCATCTTCAGTAAGTAGGCGCCATTTAATGAAGTGGTGGTAAAGCAACAGCACATCATTCCTCGTGCAAAGTCTGAGCTTTCTCTCCGAGTTGCGACGTTTCGAATCCACTCAGCAGCGATGGAGTTAAGATTATCGGGCATCTGCTCATCCTGCCACAAAGTTACCTAATAAAACCATATCCGCTCATGCTTTTTTTTTTATTTTCTACATAATTCACTTTTGTACTTTGAAAATTAGCTCTGTCACTCGCCGTTAACGGAGCAGAACCTTAGTCACTGATAATGCACTTTTAAATTCACTTGGAAACTGCAAAGGAAAAATGAGCAGGCCTCTTGTTGGCTCACAAGTGTGCCAGCCTCTGAAGATGACGAATTCTTTCCGTTTCGACGGTCTTGAGAAAGGAGAGCTGCTGCACAGACCGTTTGACAGGAGTGCCATCTGATGCGAGAGGAAAAGGGCTGCGACTTCCGGCTGCCTGAAAGAGAGACAGATGAGTTACTGAGGGTGCTTAAGACAGCATACGCATTCTCACAGCTCGCTTGTCATGGTGGTTGAAATCGTACGGTCGCTATCTAAAATCTCTAATCTAATTCCGACTTTAAAATTCAAGCAAAAGACGGTCTTGCTGTTTTTGGCTGCCGACGTACTCTACCATTCTGCTTGGAGTCATCTGCTTCGTACCGTGATCACTATGGACATCGCAAAGGCGTATGACAACATTATTCACTCTGTAATTCATGGCACCTTTCAGGGTCATGAGCTCTAGCATCGGTTTCTTCTTTAAATTCACTCCTTTTTAACGAACAGAACCTTCAGTGTGCGTGCCCACGGGAAACCTTTTGGTCAGTTCACCTTCAGCCGTCGAGTGCCCCAGGTCCTCGCTACTTGCTCCCACATTTTTTAACGTGGTCCTTTTTACTTATCTTGTCCGGACCCTTGAGAACATGCCTTCTAAACGTGTTCTTTCGTGTGCCGACGAAATCCTAGCCCTGTCATCGAGATCCAACTGTGCAGCGGCCAGTGCTCCATCCCGCGCAGGATGCTTTGGTACCATAGCTCCCTCCCCTGGGTGGTGTAATAAATCACGGTTAATTCACATTAGGAACAAATGTGGCGTACTGAAAGCAGCTTCTTTCACTTTTACGGTAGATAATTATAAAATTTCTCAAGCAGAAAGTGTTCCTGTTCTTGGTCTTATTTATGCAACTGGGACCGGGACCCCGCGGCTAAACGCGACCCATAAATCGGCTCTTGCCAAGCCCGGTCTGATTCACTAAATGATTCACTGCATAGTTACGCGCTCTGGCGGAGGGCGTTCTAATACTGTCCGTCAGCTTGCGCGCTCCATCCTCCAGACCCGGATAGTGTACCAGACACAATTTCGTCGCCTCACCTGCTGACAGTGAAGTAATCAACCGTGAGGCTATTCATGCCATAGCTTGCCTCCCTCGTCTTACATCTATACCCATTCCGCAAGGGTGCGCCCAGCTCAATACAGTTACTGAAATCATCGACCACCGTTAGAGAAACATAGCACGCAAAATGTGTCTTAATCTTCGTCAAGTTACAGAGTTCCTCTATGGTCATACTGTCAGGTCACAGACAATCGCTCCCCTGCTTCGCCGGCGATATCCGCCTCGAACAACCTGCAGGGTGCATAATATGCACCAATGCATCGCACACAGCAAAGGACGGAGTTAATGCAGTCTACATTCCCTCCCATCGTCATCCTAATTCCTGCGAAACGTACGTGCATCTCCCTTTCCTTGGAGCTTCAAGCAATATATGCTGCAATTGCTTCCCTTCCTCTCGCACCTACTTTCAGTACTGTTCATATTCACACGTGCTCCCTGACCGCCTTAAACAGCTCAGGCTGTTCAGCGAGCATTCCAAATTACACAAGCCATTCAACAGCTGTGCACACAATACCCCTGTTTCGTGCTTATACACTGCATTTGCGGTCATGCCCAGGATAAGCATAACATTCACGTAGATATAATGTGACCTTGACACATCAGACAACCCGCCACCTTCCCCTCTTACCCCACATATATTCCTGTCCCATCTTTTCAAGAAATTTCCGCCAGCGAACATACGCTCTAATTCCTTCGTCTTTGTTCCTTTTCCCCCGTAGTTTCACTCGGGAGTAGATATCCGTGCGCCGTATTCGGGCAGGACTGGCCCTGATCCCCTCTGTGCGTCTTCGGCGGCATCACAAACGTTTGCAGAAGATTGACAAGTGGATTTAGCGTGGCGCTGTGCCGGAAATCAACGCGTAGGAAACGCGGAAGTAACGCTCCACATCTCGAAAGCTATGCGACTGCGACTCACCTTGAGCTGCCAGTACCGCACTTGAAATACAATCAGGGCTCGTAGATAGTCACCGAAGGTGATCTCGGGAAGCATTTTGGGCTCGAAGTGAAGGCACGCGTGGCTGGTCTGCCAGAGGAGGAAGTCGCTGAGGCGCGTCTCGCCCGACGTCCTCAGGAGCATCTCAACGCTGCTCCCGTCTTCCAGAGACGCGTACTCGTCGATGAGCTCGGCCGTTATGCAGCTGCGACGAGTCAGCAAGCATGACGAAACATTTGAAGAGGTTAGAACGTTGAACTCGAACGTCGTATAGTCGTTTCTGGCTGCTGAGCAATTTATATCGGGAGAGAACGTGGTTCATTGCGCCGGTATTTCAATCCCCAGGGATCAAAATGACGCAGGAACCAGTTCTGGTCGTCCGATAGGCGCGTGAACTCAAGAACCTTCGATGACGATTGCTAGGATGGCGTATTAACTCAAGAATCGCTCTTTCAGCCATCGGCGCAGTAATATATGCCTCCGTCACTGCTTGCCATAGCACCCGACAATGGCGTACTTATAGTAACCCTTTTATGCATGGGAGGCGGCGGGCTTCCACTCGCCGCCAGAAGCGTAGCTGCCCAGATTGACCGGGGAGTATGTTCAAAGGGGGCGAGTGGAAGGGGTAACAGCATTTGCCTTGGCAGGTCCTCCGAAGGCTGCGACGTCAAAGTGTCATCGTCGAGACCTTTAATTGCTGCCTGTTCTGGGTGCTGTCGGCACACAGGAAAAATTCCGAGGCAACGAAGACCGCACCGCCGGCCGCCTCTGGCTCACCGTGCAGTGTGGTGACCGCGCTCGCAGCTCCGGAGTATAGGGAATTGCTAAACTGCTTCCACTCACTCTTGGCAGTGTGGGTTGCCTTCTTTGGTCGTCTCACGTGAGGACCCGGCCACTTGCACGCGGCTAGCTGATAGAGCCCATGAGTAATGGCGCGGAGTTTTGTGCTGTGAGCTCTCCGTTAAGTGTGGCGAGCATGCTCGCAGTTCCCGAGCATTTGGGAATCCTGAACTGCTGCTAATCAACCCTGACAGTGCGAGCCGCTTGCACTGATGGTACTTACGTGAGGAACCAGCCACTAAAATGTGGCTTGCTGATAAACACTTGTCAGGGCACGGAGCTTACCAGCAGAGGAGGTGCCGCAGTTTAAAGCTTGTTGGCACAGGCCCCAGCCTGGATCCTCTCCAAAGCTACGGTATAGTGTTAGCAATGGTTCAATTTTGGTGCAATGGGTGTACGGAGCAATTTGAGGGTGCCACGGCATTTTTGTGCCCCATCGATGCAACCCCGAGCGATAACTGTCGTCGTCTGAAAAGACTCTCAAACTTCCCTTGAAGAAGAGGTAAACGAGAAAGCTGTGCCAGACTTGCCAGAATAGTGCCCTCTTTCAGGACTACCGGGGCCGCATGAGCCCTAGTGAGTGGCTGTCACTTTATCAACGCGGGAACGTATAATGTTAGCGGTTATGTCGTCCGCGTTTTTTTTTTTTCTAATGCCCCAGTATGGCAACAATCGTGGGGTCTTGCCCTACGAAGAAGACCCGCGGGCTCAAAAGTTGGGGGCACACTTAAGCTCCGCCTTTAAGGGCTTGACGAGACAGGATTAATGGCCCCTCTGTGTGGCTACTATACTTTCGGATTCTAGGTCGCATGCGTGCACTGTGCGACTAATTTACTCGCTAATCCATTATTTCGTGCCGCCATTTATTGAAAGAAGCCTTTTACAAACTTTCTCGAAGTTACAAGGAGGGAGGACGCAAGTCAAAAAGCTGCCATATTTGATGCAGCTTGAAAGCCCCTTGCGCCCCCTGCTGGGGCTGCTGATCACAACAGCAGTGGAAGAGCGCACTCGCAAACAAAGAAGAAATGGAGCCACTACTTAAGTACCTGCATCTAACCGAGTTCTATGAAATTACTACTCTTCTATCACTGGATAAACTCGACGAGCACATTCAACAATGATACCTAGTTTAAAAAATTCATTAGCAATCATCAACGCTCACATCATTTAAAATCAGTGTACAAAACTTAAATATTTATTCTAATCGATGCTCTTTCCATGTAGATTCACAGATGGGAATAATTGTGATTAATATATTTCTTCAAGTCTCTTCAAGTATTACGTTATTTTGAAGAATATTAGGGTAACGTGTCTAATTATGTTAGCGACATCTAGTGCAACAGAATGACATGCACCGTGTGGTTTGGCGCCGTGTATTGCAGGCTGGAATAGAATGAAAGAGGTTGAAACCAGACACAACAAATAAGACAGTTGAAAAACCATATTTATACACATAAATTAGTTTGAATGAAAATAACTGTGGGAATTTCATGACATTGAACATTATGATGCGGGCACGCGAATGAGCACACTGTCCTACATTCGCAGTTAACTTAATCGTTTGTTATTAAGCCAGCAGTGTTTTCATTTGATTTCGTTTGGGGACTGACCCTTACGCCTGGCGATATATATGCACTGTAAATTAATATTTTCTCTCTTCTCGCAAGTACCGAGTCTTTGGCGACATGAGGTGCAATTAACTCTGTCCATTTATGCGCATATATTCTCAATTTATATGTCCCTTTTGAGCTGCTCGTTCAAGACAACAGTGACACACTTAGCAGGCGGTACGACCTCGATTTTTCTATCTGCTAAACAGAGATTGAGATCTGCACGCGCCATTCGATTTCAAACGTAGCATAATGTCGTTTTCCTTTTGGTTGTGTTTGCTGTCAGGTGATTTCAATTGGCCATTGACGCAAGAATCCTAAGATCTAATTTTAAAGGTTCTATATGGCACTGCTAGGTGGCACTCGTCGACATGGTCAACAAAGCAGATGATGAGAACTGCATTACTTCAGCGGAACAAAAGCAGAGCCTGATTCTGGACAGAAAACGCATCAAATTACGAAGCAGTCGTGGTAAATTTATAGAAACAACCGAGCATATTTTACTGCAGAATATAGCAGTATCCATCTAAATGGCGACGGAGGAACTGCCAATATCGCTGAAGCCATGTAAACTTTAGAAATAGCGAAAATGATGTCTATGTATTTGCAATGGAAGAGAAATGTTCACCTATGATCAATGAGATTGATGCGGCCTTTAACATGATAGACTATTATGCAATCGCCACGTGAAGAAACGGCAGATGCATTAATGCTCGTTTTAGAATCGCGTATTGCGCTGTGCAATTTCCTTCTAGGAAACATACGACCAATTAGTGTCCAGTCATGTCACCAGCCGACCAACACCTGCCATGAGATATGCTCGTGATTTTTGCTGGCTGCGAGGGTTCAACATGGTGTGCAAGGGTCTCGATGTGTTCGGTTGCCGTTTCACCCTTCCATGTCGCTGTCCGTGTGAGCAGCTTAGAGGCTTCAAACGGACGAAGAAAAAGGACAATTTCTTTCTACACGGGAATGGGTGAGTAATCAACAGATACAAGTTAAGGTTCCAGAAACTAGGTGCCACTACAGTGTCTAAAAAATATCGCCTAGTGTGCCGACCGAAAGCACCGAGGTGGCACTAAAAGCAATGACTGCCAGCGGCTGCCGCAATGAGGCGCTGCTGACATTGCGTGTGCGGAAGGTTTTCACAACGGCTTTAAGAGTGTGTGCGTCTGCCAGAACGTTGTTCGAAGCGCTCTAAATCAAATGGCGAGGGAGTCCTTAAGTATGTATGCGTCTTCCATTTGCCTGTTTAATGTCTGTACCCAATCTACAAGTCGTGCAGCGTCAACCAGGGCCGTGAACAAGGGCACATTTCCCTGCTTGATAGAGATACACTCCAGCACATTTATATTAAACATGCCCATTCTGTACAAGACAATTTTACCCGGACGTTCTTGCGATGCGGCATTATTAACGCATATTACGTAATACACGGATCAGAGAAATGACATATGCACCAACGAAATTACGCACGCACGCACACGGCAGTGCCAGCTGCACAAGCGATATCGTCATATTGGTCCTATCGCCTGTTAAAAGAAAGTGTCTGCTTAACGAGATTGTATTCTGAGGACAGAGGCTGACAAGCCCGTTCCCTATTATAGCGAGAAATCATAAAATTCTATATTTAGGCAAACAAATATTTAGTGAAATAAAAAACCTTTTATACCAAATGTGTGCTAATTTACAACGATGACAATGCCTCAGCGCACACACTGTGTGCAGCGCCCTCAACAGGCGGCTGGTGGAAGCCATTGAAAATGGCGCCACCCCTTTCTATGGCAAAACTGCCGCCACACGACACACTAGCCAGCATATTCTAGACACTGTAGTGCAGCGTAGAAGTCAGCAGATTTTGTATTTAAAGACACGCGAGGAACTCTATGTAGTACTTTAACGTTTGACAGATTGAATATAGAATTATAAAAAGAACATAACGCCATGCCTGATGGCGCCCACCAACCCCAAGTCGCAAAAGGGATGTCCCATAACATTCGTTCATTTATCCGTGCGACCTAAGCCATGCCACAGGAATCCCAGATTCATGGATGTTTAGGAGCAGCAATGGTAGGCTCATCTTCAAGAAGCGATTGGGCAAGTGAGTAGTTTACATGCAGGAAGAAAAAACTGGCAATTAATACAAATACATTTAACATGCTATGCCTTCATGTCTATGTAGAAGTTATCACCATCCCTCTACAATAGAGGTGCTTCTAATCATACATCCATAGACAGGTTGCATTTAGCAGACAGGTCTCCTCCCTAGTCATGAGTATGCTGCTTCCAGCATGGATAGCGAGGTATCGTTTACTGAAATAAGAATCCAGAGCCCCACAAAGGACATCCAGTGTCATTTGCACCATCCATGAGACCAATATTTAAATTTGCCTACAGGGAAAAACGGAAGTTCTTGGTATGACAATGTGAAAAGGACATCGCTTATGTCTATAAAAGTCACACACCAGTGCACGGCGCATGGCGCCTGCACTTAAACACTACCGCTACAAAACCACAGAGTTGCGAGCTACGAGCAGACTCCTTACTTCTGGGTGTTCCTCGTACTTGCATATGTGTACAATATATGTTAAGGATGCGAATATATCTGCATGCAATGTTTTCTTACTCTGAACTTAGCTGCCCCTCCCTTACAGCTCGAGCCAGACGTCGAGCCATGCGCGTCACTTGCCAGCGGGAGGAGTAGGCTACGCAGGCGACCGTCGACGTTCTGTGCGGGAGACAATGCCGACGACGTTCATATACATTCGGGCGGCGTGTAAACAGGGTGTTATTCAGACTATCCAAATAAGGCAGAGCAGGAATGAAACAAAACAAGTAAAGGAACAAGAAACGTCGTAAATTCAATGAGAGGGGATGCAGAAGAAAGGAACAAAAAGTACTATTTTCTTCTGCTGCTTTCCCAAATTAAACACTGTAGACACCAACGGGAAATTAATAAATGGGGAAGCACTTACTTGGTTTGAAAAGAAAATCTTATCTATTTAATACTCTAAATATGAGTTTCAAATTCTCTATGTATAGCAGCTCGTTCGTTACATCATAAACGAGCATCTCTTATTTGAATGCCCTGCATGTGTGAGCGAAAGACATAAGCTGCTTTGTGCGCTGGACCACCTCGATCCTCGCCCTTTAAAGGTGGATGAGATCATATATTGGTCCGTGGCCACGACAGTCAACCGCCTTCAAGGCATGCAAGGCACTGTTTAGTTACCTAACAGCCACCGGCTTGTGTGACAAACTCTGACTGTGCTCCACGTCCCTTTTCTCTTCCCCTCTTTAATCCCCTTATCCCTTTTCCCCAATGTAGGGTAGCCAACCGGAGGCCTTTCTGGTTAAAATCCTTGCCTTCCATCCTCATCCCTATCTATCTATTTAAATTAATTTGGTCTCAAGTTCAGGCTATAGGCAGCCTTTTTAGGTGGCTCGAGAGATCACGCAGTTTCTTGTAGTGTCATCGGAATAGCATACGTAGGTGCTCCTCACTGCCTTCAACGGTCCTCGCACGCAAACACATCGCCATAACCAGGCAAATTACGTCCACTCTAGCACAAATATCGCGTCAAGTAAACTACAATTAGTACTGTCCTCTACCAGCCGCACGTATGAGTGAATTTCATAACTTCATCGTTATGAAAACTGCGCCTAAATAATTAAGGCAGGAATGTACATATGTTACAGGCGCCTTAAACAATCTGCTGGTTGTGGCAAGAACAACAAGAAGAAGAAAAATCGCTGCCGTACCTTAAAGGAAAATCAAATAATAAAATATAAAGGAGTGCAGAGAATGAGTTCATTTCAAATACATTCCTGCACCTGTAATATATAAGCAGAGGTTGGTAGTGGCTTCGAACAGAAGATAAGAGATGCATGAAATTTGACATCGTTACAGCAACATAAAATATGATAGAAAAAACGGAAGTTATAGATGTCACACACAAACAGCCCTCACAAATAGTTGCTGTGAACGCTAATAAATGTACAGCATTTCTAAGCTTTCGTACCTATTAAGAAACTTATACCCTAGACGGCATAATGGATATGAAAAGGGAACACTCGTCGGATTGTTTAGAGCATGGGCTATGTCCTTTCTTCAAAATTTTATCGTTTTCCACAAATACTACAGGAGAGTTAGGATAATTGCTAGAGTTTTTCATTTGACCACAAAACTTGGACGGCCAAAGTCACTCACCCTGCGCTATCCATAGTGGCAAGATCAACTCTTGCCAGGCAACGTTGTAAGTCCTTGGGAAGCATTTCGAGGTCTCCAGCGCACCGTATGCGACGCTCTGTCTTCCTGAAGTGGTCTCTGAAAAATTCCGTGGGATAGCTCAGAGTGTGTCTTGGTGCCTGGCGTCATAGAAAGGCTCTGCTTACATCACTAGAGGCATTGCAAGTTATCGTGCATTGCCTCTTACAGTGAAGCTAAATTAAAGAATCAGTGCGCCACATGAGTGCTTCATGATTTTTTGAGATTCCTCAGTGCACATTACCGTATGTGTAATATCCTCTCTGTTAATTAATTTAGGTTAAAATGAAAAAATAAAATAAGTACAAATGAAGAATCGTAACCGCGTTTTCACGCTTCCTATAAAACATAACCGCAAATATGCTTAATTTTCTTTACAACCACATGAGAAAAAAAGTCTAGTCCCCTTCCTCGGTACACGGTTAATGCAGCTTCTGGACTGCTATATGTCGTTGTCCACTGCGCCCTTAACTCAAAACAACAAAACAAAACCACAACTGAGAGCTAATACGAGGAGGGAAAACTCGATTCGGTTCCTGCGCTGTATTCAGCCTTCGACTACAATACTTGCCAATTTCATGAGAATATTCATAATTACCTCATTTAAGTCATAACAACGAAACGTGTAACTTGTACTTCCGCAGAGGAATGGTACGCTCACATGTTATCGAGGATATATTGGCAGCGTCGCCGGATTTCGTTGAAGATGCCGTCCTGCTCAGCTTGAGGACGCCTGAAGTTGTCGGCGCTAAAGACGTAAATAACCGACTCCTTAACGCCCACCAGAGAGCACCAGGTGCCTACCTGTTTCGCGGAGCAGGAAAGATGAACAACAGAGAGTTTTCTACACGGAAGCAATTACAAGTAATATCCGCTTGAGCGTAGTTGCATATACAGGTAAGCGAAATTCCGAGAGCACTGTGGAATCTACACTGCAGAAATGCGCCTAAGCGTTGCTGATACACACGATGCATCACGTTTGCTTTCATTATTATAATCAACTAAATGCCAGTTCTTTTTAACAACGTTGTTTATTGCCTCAAGACTACCAGTTCGTCTCCGTACTCCTGTCGCAGCTGCGAAGAATTTACCGCTGGGTTGCTTACACCTATGACTCAGCAGACGTAGAGCCAACATTTTGCTTGATTTTGAAACGCGAGGTATTGATGCTTGTCAATGTATTCGTGCGATTTGTCTTGAGTGCCAATAAATTTATATTTGTCGACCAGCGCAACGACTCACGGTTCAAGAAGAGAGCAGAGGAAATTGAACAAACAGACACAACAGATTGCAGATGTGTGCCGTACTGCGTCCATTCCTGCAATTTCGACTGTCCGTGTACCCTATTCTGTCGACCTCCTCCTTTCTGTTTTCCTGCGAAATAACAAACCCAGAGTCAAACCTCGTCTGAAGCAAAACCTGGAGCAAAACCTCGTCTTGATTGTGGAGCGTCGGCGTAGAAATGCTACAACAGTTTTCCTCGCAACGGCTAGTCCCGCAGTATGGCGCTGCAGTTACGCAGCTGTGTTGACGTCATCAGGTAGTATATAAGTGGTGGATGCAACACGTGCGCTCTTTCTCGCTGCCGGTATGAACTCCGCGCCGGAACCATCTCGTTCAGGGGCCGCTTAACCGTCTAGTTAAGCACAGCTAGGAGGATGATGAAACTTGTTCATCCCGCTACACAAAAACCTAGGCGACAAAAGACTAAATTCTATGCAACACGACTTTCGCACTACAATAAAAATAAACGAAAAATTATCTGCATCATTCTTTTATTTTTTTTTTTTCTTGCGAGTTCCATAACGCTGGTTTTCCACCATCACGCTTAATCAATTCTCTTCCTGCGTGGCGGTGAGGGTGCTCTCCGGTTGCCGAAACGCCGGCTCGATATCAGCGGATCACGGTGCGTGCATCCCAAGCCTAAACGCAGTCACGTTCTCTTGTATATACAGAATCCCAGCTTGTCGAAATTGACTTGAAGTGCTTCACTACTTCGGCTCTTTCTGGGTTCGTTCATTCTCCCTTCACGCTCGTGGCGTGTACATTATTATTTAGACTGTTGTCACGCCTTCATTTCCAGAGAACTGCTTCTTTTCTTTTTTCAGCACACCTGCGCACAGCAGAAACCTATCATTGTTTGTTCGCCTTACCTTAGAAGAATGTGAGTTCATTTTCTTTCATTCGTCTTCGAGTCCACAACGAAGCGACCGTACCTGGTTAAGTTTCGAATTAAGCAAGTTAGGAGCACTGAGGCAAAATACCTTTACCTTAACAAAACGAAAATGGCGTGTTCCTTTTTTCAACCTAA
Source organism: Amblyomma maculatum (assembly GCF_055883805.1). Classification (NCBI taxonomy): domain Eukaryota; kingdom Metazoa; phylum Arthropoda; class Arachnida; order Ixodida; family Ixodidae; genus Amblyomma; species Amblyomma maculatum. The sequence continues at coordinate 86,200,505 of NC_139347.1, forward strand.
GGGAAGGGGCAAAAGCATCAGAGAAGCCTGGTACGCAGTAAGGTTAGAATTATTTCTCACGCGGCCAAGCATCTTAGAGCCTGCGACGTGGCCGTCGTCCACGGGGACACCGTGCTTCCTGGCGAAGCGGCGGTTCCCGTCAGGGATTACACCTATAGCGCCAGGTACGGGTCCCAGGCTGAGCAGCCACATGAGAAGCCGCTCGTACCACGACACCGGCACGAAGCCAAAGATTCCGCAGTCTTCTTCGCCAGCGGCTGAGTCCATGGCCGAGGAGGCGCCTGAGCACGGGACGGACATCTCAGAGTCAGTCTTGCAGTGCCGCCGTACGAAGTAGTCAGTGACAGTGAGCATAAGGAGAGAAATAAACGCCTTCGGGGGCCTCGGATTGGAAATATCGAACATTGCAGTACTTAATTGAAACAGGACGCATTTTGATTCGGCAATGAAATATTTGGATGGTACAATTATCAATTTGATAAGCGATTCTTGATAACTGATGGCATGATAATGTGCAGCTCTCCGGCAGTATTTACATGTAAAATCTGCCATACTCCGAGTCGCATCCATATTACTTTGTCGTACAAGTGTGTAAACCAGTCGTATACGGCTTCGTGGCAGACACACGGGCTTTGTTATTTGTGTAGAAAGCAGTAACATTGTCTAAACAAATACGATGGCTCATTAACTAGAACTCTACACACTCCCTAAGACTTCGTTCACTGGTTTTGATCCAGGCTGAGGCTGCCACATTTTGATAGAGGTACGTATCTAGTCGCGCCAACAATATTGGCTACAATATACAACCAACATGCTCAAGGTCGGGTGACCAGCTTTTCAGTCTCGGGAACTGCCACGCGGGCCTAAAACTGACCTGAATACTGCTTGACACGAGTGACTAATTAACCTGACCAGACACAATCAGCACTGGCCACAGGGCGCCGGCCAAGTAGCTGACTACAGAGTCTGCTTACGCGGCGGTGACTCGTACATTCCTTACGCGGTTGAATTAACTCAGTTACCAAAGAAGTTAGACGTATAACGAACAGCAGGAAATAGCAGTCAAAAATTCAGCACAAGGACGGACAACCGCCTATTCTCTCCGTCTTGCTTTATTTTTATTTCAATAAAACTGTTACGTATACTCCCATCATATTTTGCACTCCATATGTCTGGCCTTCACGTTGGCGAAAAGGTGAGTTTATGCCCCATCCTAGACGACTGCGAAGGCATTAAACAGCTACGCTACTAAACTATGCTCATCTGCCCATACTAGTACCTGTTATTAGAAAGCGCTCTGAGGGCCCTTCGCACTTTACGTGGTGAAACGAATGAGAGGTAACTGTAGCAGCGCTAGAACGGAACGGACGGAACACAGAAATGATGCAGCCACCTCTTATTAATTAGTGAGCTATCTCCTGGTCTGCGATGTATACACTGTGCGATGAATATAAAAGAAGTGTATTTCTGTGCTGGATTCAAATGTGAAGTGCTACTTTCTAGTTACTTGCTCCAGATGGACCCCGAAATTCAACTGAACTATGGGAAACCAAAATATACACTATACACATTCTCTGAATATGTTTCTCTTTATGTACCATGTATTAATCCTACAATACATCACTATCTGCTCATGACATTACCTAAGATGAATAAATTTTGTATCGTGCAGTAGTCCCGCAGTAGTTGCTTTTGACTTCTTGCATTCACGCCTAGGAAGAAGAGGAGAAAAGGAAGGCGGAAGGCAGGAATGTTAACCAGAAAGAATGAATTCCGATTGGCTACCCTGCACTAGGGTAGGGCAATGGGGATTAAAGGGGGAGAGTAGAAGAGGAGAGGTGGTGAGAAAGTCACAGTCTGTCAATCAGGCTAGTCTCTCTTAAAAAGCGAAGAAGTGCCTTGTAGGCTTTGAGCGCAGATGACTTTTGTGGCCATGGTCCCAAGATCTTCCCTTCTGTTAAGGGGTGAGCGTCCAGACGATCCTATGTAGTACGCAGCGTATGTCGTTCAGTTGCAAAAACAGGGCAATCACAAAGGAGGTGCTCAATCGTTTCATCAACGCCACATCGTTCACAGGCAGGGCTGTCAGTCATCCCGATCAGGAAGACGTATTTGTTTGCGAAAGCAACGCCAAGCCATAGGCGGCACAGTAAACGTTGCTTCACGACGTGTTATATGGTGGGGAATACGCAGGCACAGTACGGGATCCAATGCTTTGAGGCGACGGTTGGAGAACTCTTCGGTGTTCCACGTTGAATGTGTCAGCTCCACATTCACGCCTAGAATTTCAGAATATTGTACCCGCTGCTGTTCGTCTCTATAAAACAATTCCGGAGCTTCGAAGCTTTCGCCGGCTCCCTAAAGTGGAATAAATTTAGTCTAACTTAGAATAACGACATGCAAGAAAAGCACCGGAGCCGCTTGAATTATTATCTACGATCACGGTTTGTGTATAACAAGCAGCCGCATGGTCAACATCCAAGATCATGCTGACGTTTATCTGGGCTTGGCCAAATGATTGGCCACGTGCTATTTTTTATAACTATTTACCAGCTGCCGAACACCGTGAAAGTCTACCCAGAGCATTCCTTGAGTACTGAACACCCATTAAACCCTCCACACTAACCAGCTTATCACAACTACAAAAGACATTCAGGAGGGCAGGTATCTCGGGAACTTCCGACTAATTGCTGCCCAATGCGCACTGTGCCGCGCATTATGTACAGTTAATGCCAGCATAATTAGAGAAAGATACCTTCTGGCACCTTAGGTTCAGACTAGGGGCAGCTCCTGACACCCGTCGGTGCTGACGGCTCCCGACACTCGTGATCAGTTTCATACACTGCTCGGAAGACTATCGACTAAACAGGTCGACAACAAGCACAAGCAAGAATCCAGAGGAGGATTCTTTGTAAAAGCTGTACACACACAATTTTTGTGCGTGTCGCCGCCGAGCGGTATTTTGAAACTTCTTTTTTTTTTTTTTTTTGGCGTGTGCATTGCATGCCAGCTGTATAACTTGAAACAGGCGTTATCAAAGAACGACACAAGTATTCGCGATACTTCCACTCGAAAGAAGACTCATGACCCCATGCGCATTTCTGCCACTATAAGCGGTATGCAGGCACCGGTAGAACTCTGCACCCCGGTCTGGATGAATGGCTGAGGTCAGGTAATGGACTAAATTACAACCAAACTGTGTTCTCGCGAAAGCAGGCAAGTTCGGAAGTATGAAGATATCTTTGTGCCAAGCTATCGTTACCTGAATGGGGGCAGCTGTTACAGCACTGTCGAGCAGCGGTAAAGCGAGACTTCAGCGACTACAACGGACATAATTCCATGGCCGATCCCTTCGTACAAATAACTACGTATTTAGCACTATGGGTATACTTTTACGTCGGCATATGCGGAGAGAGTATTCGAGCACGTGTTTATACTTTTGCCTAATAAATCTTATCTAGTGAGTTCTAAGTTTTTATGCAACTCACGTTCTATGTCTGTTTCAGAAGTGGTAGGGAACGACGTTCCTTGCTTAAAGCATAAGCTGTATGTTAGATTCTGTAAGCGAACGTCACAATTCGCATTCTTCTGATAGTTAAACGGGTTTTAAGTCCGTAACGTTGAGTAAGAACAAAGTACTACGCTCACCCATCTGTTTTCTTGCCTTTCGCCTCAGCGGGATGACCAACCAGCCGGCTTATGCATTTCCATGCCAGTTTGGAGATCTCGATAGACGCGGAAGCGGCTTTTATACCTCCTTGAATGCTGGTTGGAGTGGCAAACAAGCCGTCTTCTTCACAGCGTTTAGCTTCCTTTGCGTTTGCAAACACGACTGAATGTGCTCTCGGCTCAAGTCGTGACTTTCCTCAACGTTCTTCCACCAAGTTTGCTTCTAACACACAGGTTCAGTTCCTCGTGACAACGATTTCTCGACAAAATGGGAGAGACAGCAAAGGAGTTGGGGTAGTGTATACAGCAAGGGAGGTCTGTTAGATTTTCAAAATGACTGACGGGCAGCACTCCGATTGAATGCTTCGTTAATAACTATATACTACTACTAATAGTAATTGGCTCACAGGAAACCAGCACGTACCAAATATTTACCCGCTGTGCTAATTTGGCGAATATTTATTTTTCGATTTATATTCTTGGGATTTATGATTTAGCTATATTAGTACTTCTGGCGCGGCTGTGATGGACTCCCCACTACAGTAGACAGATGAACTTGAGAGTTATGCAGGTATTTAACAATAATAGCAATAATTGGTTTACATGAAAAGAAAGAAACAGTAAATGTCGCACTTTTTTTGTCGAAACCTGAACCGCACCATGCGTAAGGGAAGGGAGGAAGGTGGGAGTGAAAGTGGAAAGAAAGAAAGAGGTGCCGTAGTGGAGATCTGCGGAGTAATTTCGACCATGTAATTATCTTTAACTTGCACTGAGATCGCACAGCACATGGACACCTCTCCATTTCGCCTCTAACCATTTAATGGTTAATGTTTAACGACCACACCACCGTCGAAAGGCCGCCGCCGGAGGTCGGGCTCAAACCCGGTTACTTCTGAACGGTAGTCCGCATTTCAACCACTACGCCACCACGGCGGGGCTCGTTGATTCGGTACTTGAGGATCTTGAGTTTGTAACGTTTCTGCGGTGTGCTGATGACCACCGACAAAGTGAGCCAGTTATTTCCTTTCCTCTATTCCGAGAGAGAGTCTAGACTGCGAATAAAAATAGACTGGGAACCACACCATCTAAATTGCTGCCGTCCACACAGCCCGTTCCGAAGGAAAGAGGCGGTCCTCCACCACCGAGCCCAGACTGGCCAGCTTCTGTCACCAGCAAGGCTTCTCCTCATAAACCCATAATCATACACGAGCCCTAAGTGCCCGACATGCGTGGCCAAAGACACGGCTGAACACCTCCTGTTGAGTTGCTCTGCTTTCGACGCCATCCACGAAAAACAATTCACAACCTGGGCGGGCACCGACCATTGCAGGAGTGTATCAATACGCCATCGCACATCGGACCCAGGGACTCTCTTCGACTGTGGCGATAGTTCCTGGAATACTTCAAAGAACAAGGACTTGGCCCTTTCTTTGTCGATCCTACCTCGGGACCTCCAAGCTTTGATGAAAAGGAGAGCGGTCCACCTACCTCCCCCCTCATTTCTACCATAAGGTCATGTATATTTGAAGATAGAAATAAAAAGTTAGAGATGCGAAAGCAAGGTTTAATTCGGTTTAGCTGTTGGTCGGTATTTGTTTTTCTTTTTGTTCTGAGTTTCGATTTGGTTACGCTCTAGGATATATCCACATTTAGGCAGCGTGTTCACGCTTATGGCGTTCCTTCTCCCGTTCGAACTCAGCCCGTAGGATACGGTGCGCTTCTTCGGTCGAGACAGTGAAAGACTCGGCTCACTCGCCATCCTGGCGTAGTCTGATGTGCCGTAGCAATTGGGCGGTGCGCCTATGCGGGCAACCATGGCGCGCAGCAATATTCCAGTAGCATCGCATAGGGGTTAGTCACTGTCGGTGCCACACAAGCGAGACAATCCTGTTATCCGGCTAATCCAATAATGGCCCCTGTCCCTCTTTTGGGCCCGCGATGCACCTCACAGTCGGCGCTTGACTACGGGTGAGCTGTTGCTGCTTGGTTTGGCAATGTCACACTCAAGGCCAAGCCAGGCACATCCTGAAAGCATAGTTAAATCTAGTGAAATAGTGCATTCGCACTTAAATTTAGAGGTCCCTGCAGAAACTGCATTGAGAGAATGCGAAAACATTAGCGTGATAGTTTCGTAATTTTTACTTTTATCTTTTTAGTGTTTTTATTTTTATTTTCCTTTTTATTTCTCTGTCCTTAAATTTATTTTTGTCATCTTTAGTTTGTATTTTATTTTTTTATCTTACTAATTACCATGGATCATCATTTCATTAGTATTTGTTATTAATTACCATCATCACTATAATTTTTACATACCCTACTAATGCTTTCATTAGTAATTCGTTAACAAGAAGGGAAAGACGCGGTATCTGTCACGCTCCCTGTGGACTCCTGAATAATATAATAATTGTATTATAGGAAAGAAAAAGCGCAGTATATGTGGCGCGCATGTTGAAGGCCCGGTTCATGAAATAGTGCATTCGAACTAAAATTGTTTCTTGTAAGCAGACGTAGGGCTCGGAGACGTGGAGATGCAATATGACCAAGAGTTGTCGCACCCACCTCAGCGCTCGCGGCTGCAGCAGTGGACCATTGCCGGACATAAGAAGCTCGCGATCACCGGGGTGCAGGCGACAGAACAAATCTGCGTCGCTGAACGCTGCTTTACCGATTCGGCCATCGCATTTAGTTCAATGCGAACCGAAACCAGTAACCGAAAAACACAATTCATTCTTGACCGAAAGGAGTCCGCTATTAAATCTGCTCTTGTTACATAAATAAAAGGCTAACCAGCTGACCAAATTATAAGTTCTATAATTTAAATTGGTGTGGTTTGTTTGGTACAGTCAAAACGAAAAACTCATTTTGTTTACTGTTCAGTGGAGCAATACCAGAGTTTCTGCTGATAATGCACACGCCGCGAACCACATCTCGTATTTAGCAACTGCTGTCCTTTTAAAGGTGTATTGCCCAATTACAGGAAAATCAGTCGGTCGGCGTTCTGAACACTCGATGGCACCCGAAAAAGATGGCGTCTTCACATAGACGGCCGGCAAAATACGGGTAACGGGAGCGCTGCGGAGGTATGATTGATGGTGGTCATATAGCGTAGTACCTCATCATATGACATTATAACAGGTCGTGCAATCACGACTAGTGGTTGACGTAATAAAAATGAGCAGTGGCTATCTCGAGCCGGGCATCCTGAAGAGTGAAGTTGAAGGGGCCTTAGCCAGCCTTGCTAAGAACAAAGCTAGCGGAATTGATGGTACTCCAGCTGAGTTGCTTCAAAACCTCAACCACGACGCTGTTAACACTCTGCATACATTAAATCAGAAGATTTGGACAACCCTGCAGTGGCCACAGGATTGGAGGAGGTCAGTTTACATCCCCATTCCAAAGAAAGGCAGTGCCAAAGATTGTTCCAACTACCGCACGATCGCGCTTATTTCGCATGCTAGCAAGGTGATGTTGAAAATCCTCCAAGGTAGGCTGCAGCAGTATGTGGATCGGGAGCTTCCGGACGTGCAAGCTGGGTTTCGCAAGGGCAGAGGAACTAGAGACCAAATTGGTAACCTTCGCTGGATCATGGAAAAAGCAAGAGAGTTCCAGAAACCCATTTACTTCTGCTTTATTGATTATGCGAAAGCGTTTGACTGCGTAGATCACAGCAGATTGTGGCAAGCTCTCCAAGAGATGGGAGTTCCAATTCACCTCATCTGTCTCCTCAGGAACTTGTATGAAGGGCAAGAGGCCACAGTCAGAACTGGGCATGGTCTTACTGATTGGTTTCCGATTGAGAAAGGGGTGAGGCAAGGCTGCATACTGTCGCCCTGCCTATTTAACCTATATGCAGAGTGCATCATGAGGAAGGCCGGTCTGGACGAGTCTTCTGCTGGAGTGAAGATTGCTGGAAAACGTATCAACAACCTTAGATATGCGGATGATACCACTTTAATGGCAGAAAGTGAAGAGGAACTCAGGAGACTTCTGATTCGCGTACAAGAAGAGAGTGAGAAGTTTGGGCTTAAACTGAACATTAAAAAGACAAAGATCATGGCGTCTTGCCCTATCAAGTCCTGGAGCATCAATGGACAAGAAGTGGAAGCTGTGACAGATTTTCTGTTCTTGGGCTCCAAGATTACCTCGGAAGGAGACAGCAGCCATGAAATTAGGAGACGCTTGCTTCTGGGAAAGAGAGCAATGGTTAGCCTTGACCGCCTAGTAAAGAGCAGAGACATTAGTCTGCCAACCAAGATCCGTATAACTCGTGCTATGGTCTTTCCAGTTGTGATGTATGGATGCGAGAGTTGGACTGTGAAAAAGGCTGACCGCCGAAGAATTGACGCGTTTGAATTGTGGTGCTGGCGAAGACTCTTGAGAGTTCCTTGGACTGCCAGAAGATCAAATCAGTCGATATTGTCGACCATAAACCCTGACTGCTCATTGGAGGGTCAAATTCTAAAGTTAAAGCTCAGCTACTTTGGTCATCTGATGAGAAGAGAGGAGTCGCTGGAGAAAGATTTGATGTTGGGAAAGGTTAAGGGTCGCCGGAGAAGGGGTAGGCAGCGAACGCGATGGTTAGATGGCATCCTCGAGGCACTGCAGATGAAGTTATGTGATGTTAAGAAGATAGTGAGAGACCGGAAAGCGTGGCGTGACATGGTCCATAGGGTCACGAAGAGTCGGACGCGACTGAACGCCTGAACTGAACTAGCTCTGCTATGCCACGATATACGTAGCAAGAGGTAAGTTCCCCTAGCTCAGCTTGTGTTCGTTGTATGTTTAGCAATGAGAGACATTGGTATACACATATTTTATTCATTTTTCTTGACAGAGATGAAGACAGCCCGATAATTTGTAAAGTAGCATGCAACGGTCTCAATTTTGTCTATACAGTATTTCAATTTGGTAGAGTTTCAGAGCGGCGTGCGGCATACCTGTGGAGTCTCTCCGGTTACTATGGTATCAGCGCATGTGCACAACTGTGATTGATGTGATAACAAATTTTTCCACCAGATAAGGAGGCCCCCTGTCCCCGCCCCCGGCTCGCAGGCCTAGGGGACGGGAGCCGAGACCTCCGCGATCAGAATTGGGCAGAGGCCTTGGCTCTTCGCGGCTTCTTCCGCCAGGCGGATGGCTTGTTTCTGTGGAGCAGGGACCTCACTCCGCAGTGCGCAACTACTCATCCACGTGATGTCACGCATGGCTACGACGATGGAGCGGACGCGTGGCCGCGGCGACAAGCACGCTGCACCTAGAGTGCCTAGAACAGTGTGGCCTAGAATGTACTCTGTACCTGTTGCTTCTCTCCGGTTGCCATGGTAACTGCGCATGCGCACAACTGGCCTCTCCCGACCACCGCGAAATGCTCGACTAGTAGCAGAGTGTAATTCTCGCTAAAACATCACGAGGCACAAAAATAAAGGTGGAAAATGGTTTATGCAGTGCCATGAAAATATATGCTACTGCTAATAATGTGGCGCCATGACTAAGCCGTGGAAGAAGTGTCACGGAATTCAGGACAACTTGCAAGGAGCATGACGTCACACCAAAGTCACGTGACATAATGTGTATCGCGATCCACGATTATTTGCAAAAAGCAACGATGTTGGTCAGAAACAAATACAGGCAAGACGAGGGCCCTCACACCGGAGCCCCTTGACAAAGTGCCACGCGATTCAGGATCCGCAGCAGCAACAAACGCTTGTGCTTTCGCATTTCTCCACTGAAACAGACTTCAGTGCCCTCGCAATTTATCGAAATCAAAATCCCATAACATTTACACGAAAACTGTCAGCTGTGGCTGGCGTGAAAAGGCAATATTCTGTAATTGCTTTTAAGATTTCAATGTAAATACGGTAACAAGATAGGTGCCGTATCCTGAAGTTTGATGTTCAATTTTTTTTTTTTTTTTTTTTTTTGCAAGAAGCCATACAGACCGTTTTCGCGGCGAGGAGGAAAATAGCCTCGAACCGGAACGCGCTGCGCGGCTTCTCCTGTCTGGTATGTGGGGACGCGGGGATAGCAGCGGGGGCGGCAGAGCATTCTACGGAGAAAGGGCACACGTTGCAGTCTTTTGCACACAGAGTGTCTTGAATAGCCGCAAAGTATATAAGCCGATTAGCTGATGTGAGCGATGTGCTTTCTTTCCCTGTTCTTTCTTCTTTCGCCCCTTCCTTTCCTTTATTTCCCTGATCGTTTCATTTCCGCCGGCCGCAGTTTAGCTGCTAACAGCTGCCGCGGTTAGCACAATCTTTTTTTTACTCAGTTGTTTGCATTAACAAAAAAATAACAACCAAAAGGAGATTATTAACAGAAGATAAAAGATTAACAGCGGTGGTATGCGCGTGTGTCGCTCTACACTGTTCCACTTGCAACTCACTCAATTGGGCGAAGACGAGCAGCTTCTGAATTTCAAGCCCCAACCGAAAATGTTTCGCTTTGACAGCCTTTCGTGCAAGTTCCGAACACTGTGTTTGTAGAGTAGGGACCGGAAAAGCTGAATACCCGTGCAACAACGGCAGACTTTGGGCAACAAGCGGATGATATTCCTTGCGGCAAATATTTACGAGATGCCGCCAGGTAAAGAACTATTTCGATTCAGTCACCTGAGGTTAATGCAAATATGAAAGAATCTGTCCCACTTGAAGACAACGATATACTAATGAATTGGTTGTCAACTTATTTAGTGAAACAACGCTAAATATATATATTTTTTTAAACACGCATCTTGTAAGATTTTGCTGCCGATAATAAATGGAAATATGATCATAGGAATAGCAGCGATTGCTTGCAGTAAGCAAACCTTGCGACGAAAAATGGATTATATATAAAAGCAACTTTCGATGAGGTCATTATGGGACATAATTTAAGGTCCCTATTCTATAGGTATCATTTGTCCATTTTATCTTGTATTTTAATGTCAGCATGACGGCAGCGTCAGACAAACGCAACTAACGCCCAGTCAGAGAAATTGCAGGATAGCAGCCTCCGCTGTTGACAAGTCATCACCACTCCCCGCACATACCGGCAAATAGGTGGTCGAGTCATATGTAGGCAATGCTGAAATCCGATTGCCTAGTAGTGGACGCTTGAACACCCTGTCTGATTGTCACCCAACAAAAGTAGCCAGGGTAGAGTAAATGGATCCGAAATGGATAGTGGATACATAAGAATAGAACCCCAGTGGAGGTGTGGGAACTTCCGCAGTAGCCGCTCAAGCAGTAAAAAGTATATGAAGGATCGGTTGATCCAACAAATCTAGCGCGATTAGCATTGCTCCTAAACGTGACATGAAACGGCTACATTCGCTTTCTTTCTTTCCTCAAATTGTTACGGTAAGCCGTCTCTAGAAAGCATTTAAGAGTAAAAAGTAGATCGAAAGCTGCCATCACTGCCAGTGGTGCGCCGCCGCCTCTCTGTGCCACATAAAAGTTACACACTAATTGTAATCAGGCTTGTAGCCTTCAGCCGACTTAACTTTTTGTCATTTCTGACCGAATGGCTTCGCTGCTACTGAAAAAGTTTTTTTCTTTCAGCTAGGTACTTTCAGAAAGCAAAAATTTGAACGCGAAAGCTCCAAAATGCTGATTACCGCTACTTGTCGCCTGTTCCGCGGATGGGACCCCACATACCAGCATGGTGGTTGTTCACAACTCGGCCGCTAGATGGCGCCACATACACAAAATGGCAGCGCTCTTAATAAAACGGTCTATCATACGCTGTGGGGGTACTTGCAAAACCCAGATTTAGAGAATCTTGCAAACGCGAAACCTGGGTGCTACCATGCGTTGTCCAGCTCTGACATGGAGAAGCTTTGGCTGGTCTCTAATGGCCACAATGGCGGAAGAACAATCGTTGGGCGGCCCCGGGACGAGGAAGACCATCCCGATCGTGTACACGAAAGGTCTCCGCTGTAAAACCACGTGACTATGCGCGGTGTTTATAGCGACTGCTTCGCTGGTGCTTCACTGCCGAGTCTCGCCGTGGATGTGTGTGCCGGTCTCGAGTTCGTCAACGCATCGGGACAGGAGTCAGGCTGACTGATCATTTAGCCGATATAGCTTGCCGTGAAGCAGCAGCGAAGAAAAAACGTTATCGGCTCGAGGCAGAGACCATTGTAAGGGTACAGCAACGGCCGGCGAAGAGCGAGAAACAGAGAATTAAACATATGACTATATAGCCATGCTTAACAGATCTTACGCTCAGCAGATAACTGAAGCTAGTAATGGAGTTAGCAAGAGCGCTCGCGCTAGGCCTGCTATTGTGGCTTAAGGTGAAACGCCGTCACTGCGCGGTCGTCTCCAACGAATCCTTTAACGCCTCTCGCAAAGACGCCAAACAACTTCCAATCCACCAGCGAATCTGCCTGGTTGTTCGGGGTCGCACTTATTGTGTTTCTAGGTCAGCGAGAACACGATAAACGCTTCTCCACAGGGTGAGCGAGAAAAGAAGCACCAAGCTTATGTAACGACAATACGGCCCGTTCTGCTCCATCCCCCCTCTACCCCATCTCAAAACCGTCGAATTCGCCTTCCCTCTTTCCCCAATGCCTCTGAAAGGCTAGTAGACGGTACTGCAAGAGCCTCTCTCATCCTTACAACTCTGACGACATTCCCTCACGCGCGTCTTTCTCTCCCTCTTTTTCTCTTCTGTTCGCACGAGGCAGCGGAGGTGGCTCAGCTACAGAGGATGATACGGGTGAGGAGGTGAAGGGTGGCAGTTCCTGGCCCTACAGGGCTGGGACGGTATATCGACGCCGCTTGCTCCGGGTGCTAGCCAGCCAGCGAATTTTTATCTCTTGTGGGCCATCATTGCATCCGCCACCTCTTAGGTGGTGGACGACGGCTATTGTGGTGCACATCTTTCTCTCCCTCTTCTTTTTCTTTCTTCTCTACTTTCCGGCCTGTGCGCATGTATTTTCAGGAGCATGTCCAGTTTTTTGGAGGAAATGAAAATGCAGTCATGTACACCAGAACGGGTTCCACGACTGGAACCGGTGACAACGCTTAGAGAATTTTAATGTAACAAAACCTACACAAAGTTGTCAGCTGGCGGCATGCGAGTGCTTTCCTGTGCGTTCGATTGAATTTGTCGAGAACTGGCAATAAAGAAAAAAAAGCTTCTGTGGCGCAATGGATTAGCACTAGTTATCTCAGAACTAAAATGTGTTTGAATCCTGTGAGCGCAATATTTTTTTTAAATTCACAATATTTAAATAAATCACTAACATCTTTCCTGGGGTGTGTTCCCCTTTCGGTTGCATAATGTGGTTTTTTATTCTTGATAGCCGCAAAACGAGCCGTGAACACAGTCCCGAGGTGATGGTATGAGAGTTGCACTATTGGCGTCAGACTCTGTATGATCACGTGACTGGCTGTGCAGCTGAGCATACAAGTCTGAGCGTGTGTGCTTGCTAGTCAAGGCCATCATTGCACCCACCCACCACTGCTTCGGTGGTGGACAATGGCTGTTGCAAAACGCTTCCTTCTCTCTTTTCTTTTTAGGTTAGGTTAGGTTAGGTCCACATGAGGCAGCGGAGGTGGCTCAGCTACAGAGCAGTAACAAGCCCGTGCATTTTCTTTTTCTTCTTCCTACAGTCGCAACAACAACGCTTGCTAGTCAGATGCATCATGCATGAAGTGAACGGTGAACGCGCATAGTGCGCATTATCTTCAGAGACTGCGAGGAAGCTGTGTCGGACGACCCGGAAATCATTTCTTGGATTGAGGACGCCCAACAGAGTTCAAATGAAACACGAAAGCCTAAGCGTGCGTCCGAAACGCCGGAAGAACATCTTGCCAAGTGGCGGCGTCAAGACGAGCTGAGCTTTCGCGAAATCATGTAATGCGCTGCTATCCCAAAGCCTAAATTTAATAAAAAAAAATGCACAAAATATGCTAGTAAATGTAACTCTCACAGAAACAAAACAAGGGCACTTTTACGTAACGTAAGGGGAAAAGGATTAGTTGCGGATGCATTTACGAGAATGCATCAGATTCAGTTATGATTTCCAATAATACACCATCCGCATTATACGACCCTTTCGCGTGGTCCCTGAAAATCGCATAAACAACATTCTAATGTAAACCTAGAAAAAAGGAGTAAGGGATTTCCATTATCACAAATCTCAAGAAGTGTACAAGTCACAGCATCCAAGTAAACTTCTGTTGAAATTGAGAATATATTAATAAATTTCCAAGCAGTGGACATGAAGAAAAAAAAAGTATCTATTGATGTGTGCATTCCACAAGCTGCCTCAGTTATTGAGCACCATTGTACTCTCCCAAAAACGAAAAAGATATCATACATCAGATCGCAACAATCTTACCAACTTGATACTAGTATCATAAATACAATTTTAATTTTATAGTGCTATTATCAATTCACAGCAACATGTAGACTTTTCAGTGTGCAAAAGCATCGAAACTTTAGGCACATGGATGCAACCAGTATTTTTATTACACATTCTTGGACCTTGGATGGCATGTTTGCATGACATCTAAGGATAACCATCATGAGCTTGAGATGAAGATAAAATGATGACATCTGGTGCATGCTAAAACCGTCTTCGCTTTGTGATGTCTGGCTTCCAGTTGATCGGATGAGTCTCCTCTGTCTGTAAGATAGAAGGTTAAAATGAAGAATAACCAAAAACTCTATGTCAACAGCTCTTTGTAATAAAAAACTTGTGCAAGGCGTGAACTTCACAGCAAGTTCTCTTTAATTGCCTGCGACATAAATGGAAAAAGAGTGGGTCTATTAGCTGTTACAAACAACTCCAGCAATACATTTGGCTGTTGGACATACTATTAGTGTATTTCACTGTAGGCGCAATAACAGTAGCATATGCGTATTGAGAGTTCAGTGCATGTTTAAAACCCCGAAGTGGTCCAATTTAATCCGGAGATGTGCCTTTCTTGCCCATGGTGTAGCTATGAAACATAAGAACTCACTAACATAACTAATGAACAGATATCCAAATGTCGTTGGCACAGTTGTAAAGGCACAGCAGACAAACTGAAAAGGTAAGGTAAGATTTACTTTTTACCGATGCTGGTGAAGCTGGTCTGCTAAACAACCTTGGTAGGCAGTTTCAGAACCATGCTAGCAACTACAATATTCCAAGCACTCATTCAAATATGTATTGTTGCACTCTTACACAGCTCCTCTAAATAACTAGCAAATCAAATTATGTTTGACAGGCTTTAATCATTTCTGCTCAACATTTTCAACTACAATATAAGTATACTATCAAGAGCCAAATTGATGTATAACACCTGAGATCCAGTTAAGTATTCACTGCTGCACTATTTTCGAGCAGAGCCTACTGCCAAAACAGGCAACACACGAGGTGAGTGGTTTTATTCACAGGAATATCCCTTC
The DNA here is from genome assembly GCF_055883805.1 of Amblyomma maculatum. Classification (NCBI taxonomy): domain Eukaryota; kingdom Metazoa; phylum Arthropoda; class Arachnida; order Ixodida; family Ixodidae; genus Amblyomma; species Amblyomma maculatum. Next base: position 86,215,559 of record NC_139347.1, read on the forward strand.
ATTTCTATTCATCGTGATTCTGCTTGATTAAAAATAATGAACCACTCAAACAGCAGTAAGCGATGCACTGGCATGGGTATACACTATTCTCGCTCCCTACTCACATGTTTCTTTGTTCCGTACAAGTACAGCCTATTTGTTTGTCACCAAGACCAAAACAAACGTGCATATCAAACGAAGTATACACACAAGCCTTTACAGCAATTAACGTTTCATCTGGCTTCTAAGCCTGTGATCAGTGGATGTGGTGCGGGAGAAACAGACAAAAGCTCCTCCCTGGTGCTACATGCCTGTTACAACAGAGTTCAACTGTATGTAGTGCTAATGTCCACGAGACATAAAGGCCTATTCGCTCGTCACCAAGACCAAAACAAACGTGCATATCAAATGAAGTGTATACACACAAGCCTTTACAACAAGTAATGCTGCATCTGGCTTCTAAGCCTGTGATTGATGGATGTGGTGCGGGTGATAACTGGTGCTACTGACTAAATCTCTCCAGCACAGTATGGGATCACAACTCTTCCCACAGTTGCGCTAAGTTGTGATAACACCACTTCTTGTAGGACCTGCCGTAAAAATACCCACAGGGTCACTGCGGTAAATGGGGAAGACAAATATTGTTGCCAGCCCACGAGCACGCTGCTGTTCCTCTACCACGAGGTAGCTTCACAAACCAGGGTTCCCGGACAGTTATTTGTATAGAAGCCAAGGTGATGTTGTGATCCTTGACAGGCCTCTTTAGAGTGCTGTACTTAAAATGCCCATTTCTGGGTTGAATGAAGGCCTCAGCATCACCCTAACAGGCAGAGCAAACTAGCAGTATAACACAGGACGAAGTAAGATGATAGTGAAGCAAGCAAATCAGGAGCACAGCAGAGAAAACATGTACAGTGATATTGAAGAAAGCATGACGAGCAGATTAGAGTGGAAAAAGAGGAGAAGGGTAATAGTGTGGTGCCCTGTCTGTGGTTGTGGCAGCTATGAAATGCATCATCTGGGGGAAGGCTCAGAGTCTGCGCTGCATGCTGCCAAAGCCAAAATCTGGAGCTGCCTCCATTTGGCTCTGCGTCCTATGAATGTCGCCGCCTGTCATCCAAGTACTTCAGCAGCGTCGCTCAAAAATTGCATCACCGAGAAGCGAAATTGTTGGCTAATTCCATTTTCCAGTTTCTTTGCACACCCTCTTTCTTTTCAAGGTCCTCGCACAAAATGTGAATCGGTATCAATGGTGATGTGGGAATGCGATGAAGATTGTGCACAGTGTTCCATAATGAAAGTCCCTGGCATGATTGTTGCAAGTGAATTTTGCGTCCACGTACCTTGCTTCAATTTGAGTTTCAGCCCCATGGCCTTAATCTACATTACGATGGTTCAATCACATTTGTTTGCACTTACAGACAAAAGGAAACTTTATGCCAGCAAAGGCTAGAATACATACCGCTGTGTCGTCTTCACGAAAAATCTTCACAGTTTTGTCGGCCTCAGCCGTGATGAGACGGCTGCCACTCTGGTCAAAGCCACAGGCGAATATGCCTGCCTCACTGTCGATTGAACCGGGCTGAACTGGCGCCTGGAGTCTCTGGAAATTGTAACCCGTGCGCCAGTCCCAAAAGAACAGTGTCCCATTGTCACCTGGAAAATGAGACAACCAGATAATTTGTCACACGGAGACAGCAAACAAGAACGGTGATTGCTAATACACTGTGCATGGTGCAAGTTTTAAGTGCAATTTTGATGCAAGGAATGCTTTAATTTTCACTCAACCAGGAACAGCTGCACAAAAAATAAAACTAAGCGGACACTCAAGCTTCGTCTTATAACAGTAGAGCGATAACGCCTTTAGCATGACCTATATTTCCACAAAATGCTTTACAATTAACAGCATACAATCATAGGTACAGCCTTTGTCAAAAAAGTAGGGCCCAGGTGCTTCCGAGCCATGTAGTGGCGCTGATCTAGCAGTAATGAGATCCTTCCCAATGGAGAGGGTAAGGCAAAAAATCTTACCACCAAAAGATTCGGAACACTACAAATACATCACAATCCGTATGAAGTGGCTCAGAAGCAGACCTCCTGGGCTCTACACTTTTGACAAAGACTGTGCTAATGTCATCGGCTGGAATCCCCATCGTAAACTAGCCTCCAACTTGACAAGTAAATGGGTGCTAAATGAGGAGCAAAGAGCCACCCTAAACGATGCACAAAGAACGGTCGTGCCGCAATTTTGATACAGCATGCATGCAACAGAGTTCTGTTCAATGGGCCTGCAAGACCTATCATGCGATAGTGTAAGGGCATCAGGTCCCAGGAAAGGAAAAAAAAAAAAATCTTGCACATATATGGAACAAAACTCAGTTGCACGTTACCTTGTATCAAAACTGTGATGCGACCCTTCTTTGTTCGTCTTTAATACCATAAAAAGCCTTTTGCTTATCTCTGTACAACCACCTACTATTTCAGGGGACCCCACTTTATGATTTACAAACAACTGTTCCAGGTAACAAAAGCATAAACACGTCTTCCTGCATGTTAAACATGAACACACGGTCTGTTCTTTCTTACAACAACCAGCCCACTTTTACCTGGTGGGATTGGAATGAAGCCCTGAAAATAATTCAGTAAGAGAACTGAGCCTCACCTCCAGACACAAGCACACCATCCTCATTCATGCCAAGGCAGTTGACAATGGCACTATGGCCAGAGAGATTCTGGATGAACTTTCCATCGGGACATTTCCACTGCTTGATGTTGTCAGGGCCACCAGATGCAAAGGCATACCTGCAAACACAATCAAGAGCAAAGCTGCTCATCCAACTGATGCCTCTGACCATGCAATGGCTGTCCCAAAAAATAAAAAAGCAAGAAAAAACACCTGGCCCTAAGCACAACCAATTGTGCTATCAAGACACAGTACTGGTTGAAATACGGATAACACAGGCTGCCACTCTTCAAATGTGCATAACATTGTAGCTTCAATTTGCCCATAAATTCAGCCCTGTTGTACTGTATTTACTCACATATAACTTGCCCCTGCATATAATCCGCACCCACTAACTTTGAACTCCATGAAGGAAAAAAAAGTCCTCGCGTATAAACCCGTACTTTTATTTGCGAAAAAAAAAAAATTGAACGCTAGAAATATACAACTGAACACTCGGCGATCATTTCGTTTTCAGAACATTTATTCAAACGACCGCCACAATGTCACTTGTTATCTGATTCTCAATTGCCACCGCTCTCCCTGCCATCATCCGAGGTTCCACGCCACTCTCCAAGATGTAGTCATCCTCCGAACCATTCAAGCTGTTACTGATGGCATATTTTTTGAAGCTCTTATACACGAAGTCTTTCCACGCATCCATGATCCACTGGCAGAGCAGTGAAATATCGAACCTTCGCACGCGTCCCACCGGAGTGAGAGCATAAAGATCGTCGGCCATCCACTGGGCATATAGCCGCTCCAGGTGTGCCTTGAACAACTTGTTCAGGCACATGTCGGGTAGCTGTAGCATGGATGTCATGCCGCTAGGTATCACAACAACTTCAGTGCCAGTCTCAGCAAAGTGAGCCTTCACCGCATCAGTGCAGTGGCCTCGACAGGAGTCCAGCACGAGCATCGACCGGCGTGCCAGCAACGCACCTGGTCTTCGTTCCCAGATTACTCGGACTCAGTCGCTGACTAAGCCACTGTCCATCCAGGAATTTTCTTCCATACGCACGGTTCCTGGGGGCAGTGGTGTGCTAAGAAGTGCCTTGCGCTTGAATATTACGCAGTTTCGTCCCGTCAGCCAAAGTACATAGCATCACTGTGCAGAGCAGCTTAGCATTTCTGCCGGACAGCATGCTGACTGATTTGGAACCCTTTCTTTCCATTGGCATCTCAAAGTACACTGGGGTCGGATCGTCATTTCTCACCTGTGACAGCAAATAGCTGCGCTTCTTTCGAAGTGCAATGACATAATGTTGAAAGCTTAACAATTTTTCCTCGTAAACATCAGGAAGCCGCTCACAAATTGCTGTTCGCTGTCACATCGAAAATCCATGTTGTGTCATAAAGCACTGATGCCATCCACGACTTGCACGAAACTCGCGTGGAATTTTCATTTCCCAGGCCAGCTTCAAGGCTTCCATTTGAGCCATCTCTGTCGAAACAGCGTGGCCATGACTTCTCTGCTCCTCAATGAAATTGGCAAGCTGCGTCTTGAGGTGCAGGTACAAGCCAGTCTTCGGACCACAAAATGCTCGCATCTATCGATTTGTTGTTTCAAGATTCGTTTTTCTTCCTCCAGTCGCGAATGCACAACTCGTCAACGTCATCTTGTTTTGCTGCAGCTCTGCTGTCGATTTTTCGGCAGTGGCTATAATCTTTAGCTTCTCTTTCACTCTGAAAGACTGCCACCAAGTCGCACTCATGGCTCCGAAACAAAGCAGGCCAACAGTGCAAACTGGGCTGACTAGGTGTTGAAACAACACCTAACAGCCCAACAACTGCTGGCTGAACAAAGTGTGACAAATGGCGTGGAGAATAAACAGACTATGCTATGAATGTGGATTTGGCTATGTCATTTGTTGACTCCTTATAGGCTTGACCAGTGTAGGTGATGATGGGATGGTCTCAGCAGCATAATTTCAGTTTTGCTTTCCTTAAATTCATATGCGACCTCAGCACTGCCGTCAGGCGCGTGCATGACCTAGTTGCGCCTAGGACACAGCTTGGCGTGTCACTAGTATTCTAGTTTTATTTTGCAATAGTGCCATGCCATTTTAAAGCCTGAACATATTTCCCTCTGTTCACAGTCCAAGCCTCAAAGCGAAACAAAGCAGTTTGCGAAGAGGGTTACTGCTATTGTGTTGCAATGCAGGAAGGGACATGGAGGCATTTATGATCTTGGAGTAATTCTTTGACATTCTTAACAGTGTGCACAGAAGCAAATCAGTTGCCAAAATCTTGAAAAATTGTTGTGGTCCGTCACAGAGATGCAAAAAGGTTTTCGGCAGGCTTTTTTTTTGGCCATTCAATAATTACAGTCGCCGACCGATGTTTCAGACCCTCAAGAGGCCGAGATAGCATCAGGAAAATCAGGCAGTCTGAAAAAACGAAAAAAAGTCACTTAATTTAGCTAGAAACTTGAAAAAGTGCTCAATATGCCTTTCTGGGGCGCTACGTTGCTGTACAAGTAAGTCGGCTTGCACGTCAGCAAGGGTGACATTCTCACTGTTCACAGCCGAAAACACCATCAGAGCTCGGGTTAGTTCACTGCTAGTTGGCAGCACAGCCTCTGGCTCTTCACTGTCGGAGCCCGAGTCATCACTTTCAAGCACCTGGCGAACAATTTCGTCGTCAGTGAGTTCAGCGCATAGCTCGCTGTCAGCGTTAGCAAACGACTCCAGCGTCACTTCCATGGGAACCCCTGCAGCACGCAAGTGCTCGATGAGGTCAGCACACGAAGACGGCTGATGGGATTCACTGGCGCTATCATCGGATGACGACGGCACTTGATCTCTGATCGCGAAACCCGCGTGTCTCCTTGGTCACCGCCTTCCATGTATTGTAAAGCATGCCGAGTGCAGACAAGTCGACACTGTAGGTTTTGCCGCTGTCTATGCATAATACCATGTGACTGAGCACGCATGACCGATAGAGGTGCTTGAGTGTCTGGATAACGGTTTGGTCCATGGGCTGTAGTAGGGACGTAAAGCCCAACACACCACACGTGAATGGCGACCGCGGCAAGTGACGACTGTGCACGACGGCAGCACGACAGAGCTGGCGGGACGGTGCAGCAAGCGGTGCCTGCTATCGAGGCTATACCGGGTGTGCGAGGTTCCGATGGCATGATCAGCGGAAGATATGACATGTGGGTTTAAGGATGCAGAAAACCAAAATGGCAGCGGCCAGAAAAGCAAAATGGCACCGGCGTTGTTTGCGTTTTTGGTTGCTCTTGAGTCTCGAATCGAAACAAAAAGTCCGGAAAATCGAACGAGAAGGATTTCAAAAGTCCGAAATTTTGGTCGGTGTTATGCATTGACTCTATGGAGTGCGTGGCAGTGCCATGGCAAGGTCCGGATTATCAGGCAGGTCCGGAAAATTGGGCATCTGAAATATGCACTTGCACAACAACTTTGCAGGCAGGGGGAAAGTAAATAAGACAAAACGTCCTGCTCACAGTTTGTAACTCTGCAAAGGGATGAAAACTAAAAAATGTTGAGGGCGAAGATATCGTATGGGCCAGATGCTATCCACACAGCATTCATGTAAACTAAATTATTCCTTTCTCTTTCATACGACTAGAAAAGAAACACAGCAGTAAACACTATGCATAATCCACACAGCGCTAACTTAACTACAACAATCATTAGATGCTCGAAAACTAAGAAGGCAACGCTTGCATAGCGCACTGTGGGACAGCAGGGCATCACTTGGCTCGCATTAAGCAAATGCAGCAGCACAGCGCAATGTGAGCAGTCTCTGTGACAGTCACTTCTGACAGCCTTGTCATAACAACCACCTAGCAAGTTCTGAAGAATTTTCTAGGTGATTTCATCTAAATTTACTTCATTCTGGTTACGTTTCCAGGTTGACCTTTTGAGTCTTCATGCGAAAACTGCAGGCACCAAAAACTCTGACCTTTTCCAGTTTCAAAATAACCAGGTTTAACTCTTAAAACATTACATGACGGCCAATAGATCATCAGGCGCATAACAAACCCAAAATGCTAAGGTGGTGTGCTAGATGCATTGCAAAACAAGGGAGTATTAAGTCCTTTTTTAGTTGACCACATGCAGTAGCACAAGGCCAAAAGGACCTCATGTACAGGAAGAGTGGGGTACTACTCACAGACGCGGGTGGACGACGAGTGCACGGACGCTCTTCTTGTGGTGGGTGAGGGTGACCCGCGAGCGACCAGCCACAAGGTCCCAGAGGCGGATGGTGCAGTCGTGGCTGCCTGTGATTACCTGCGGTTCAGCGGACTGGGTCTGCACGCTGGCCACAGTGTTGGTGTGCCCCACCAGGGAGTGGATGCTCGCCTTCGTCCGCATGTCCCACACCTGCACAGAGGGACAACACTTGTTTTTCACTCCCTACTACTACTATCTGCATGCAGTTAGGTTGAAAATTGTCACGACAGCAGCACATCACCTATCGCACAGAGAATAGCTCAATCTCTTGAGAACAGAAGAGCTGCAGAGTTGTCGATTTCCTGCCATCATCGTTTCATTTACTTCAGTCCCTTCAGTTTCTTTAATTTGCCAATTTCATTCAATGTATCAATTCGAGTCACAAGCATGAAGGACGCCAATAGTCACTGAAATGCAGGAAAAGGTCACTGCTGACTGTTCGCTGGTCATATCCTGCTGTCTCAGAAACAGGCATGCAGAGCATTAAGAGTGCATCGATAGGCAATGCAATGACGGTTCCCACTTTGGCATACCACAAGTGGTGCTAGCCTGACAGAAGTACAGTGAAGTATGCTTGCATGCCGCGACATCAAAGCATGTTAAAAGCCACGGGGAAGCCAAAATTAATGCAAAAACTCAAACTACAGCATGCCTCATAGCCTGCAGTGATGCATTGGCACATACAAGTTTATAACATAGAAGTTTATAAATGACTAATCTGGGGCTGTAATCATAAAACATTCCCCCCCTCCCCGCACTTCCATACAAATCATATGTTTAGTTCCATGAATACTGATAAAAGCCCAATGATAAGTGCAAAACAAATGCTGGGAACGGCCTTGCATTATTATGAATGAGTGGCACAGAAATAAAGACCGCTGGTAATCAACAGGAAACAGACTAGTGCTGGGCAAAACACTTGCAAGTGACAGCACCACTCAATAAGCACGGTAAAAATTGGCCATTTCTGGTTCAATCTAAGTAGAGCATTAAAAATGTCCACAGTGCTTCAGTGACCGTTTCACTGTAACATAGGTTTGATATGTACTGCATATAGCTGCAGCATTTTTTACAAAATACAAAATCTCATTTGTGTTCAAGCATTTCAAACAAACAATAAAAAAAAAAAAGAAATGAAGATACTGACCCTTCCGGTAGCATCTCGCCCACCAGTGACCAGGACGTCAATGCTGGGATGTAGAGACAGTGCGTACACACCACTTAAATGGCCATGATAGTGACGTATCACCTGCACAAAAGAAAGAAAGAAGTTAGCAACTCCAGTAGCCCTAGTACTAGTAGCCAGTCATTTCAGGACTGAATTTCAAGAGCTGAAGCATGCAACAGGTCCAAGATGAACATCTGGACCAGCCATCTTTAGTAAGGCTCAGTAGAACAGAATGTAGGGCTAGTTGGTAGGTCACCATGGAACAAAGCATACGACATGATAGGGCATAACGAACAAAAAACCCTTAAAGAAAAAAAAAAAAACAGCACACGTGCTCAACAAAAGAGGAGTGCTTTAATTCGAAACAAGAAAAAAAGAAAATTGGCTCCACCTTTAAATGGCTAAGTTAAACGCGACATGGTGCACTAGCATGCATTGCCCTTGCTTAAATTTGTTTATCTGAGTTTCATTTGGTTGCTGTTTTACTGCACAGAACTGGAGGATTGTTGGGTTATTCAAGAAAGCTAGCCAAAGTGCAAAGACACTGACAACGCACTTTTTATGACAAACTAGAATAGCCCTGCTGAATTTCCCACAGTGGTAATGCATTAGAGACCTCATTATATAAAGACAAATTACACACACCCAGCTTTGTAGAAACGGCCGGTGGGAACTGTGAGCAATGAAGGGACGATGGCAGGGTACTTTATTGGCAGATGTCACGCCAACCCAGGGTGTTCCAAATTGTAATCAATTACGGATCACGCAAAGATGCAATCTACTGTACGACGGCCTGTGTACTGATAGTTCTGACGACAGATCCAACTCAGCGCTTGCAACCTGTGGCCGCAACCAACGCACGGTGGCTCTCGCCTAGCCCACTTTTCAGTGCGCTTGGCTGATGAAGGCATTACAGGAATTAATTTTACGTTCATAACAGAACGAAGTTAGGGCACTGTGCAGCGGTAACAAGGTTGAATGTTTCCATGACTAGCGGTGAGTAGTTCAGAAGTGTTTTCCGCTGTGGCTTCAATGGGGGAGCACGTTACGCTTAGTGACACCCAGTTAGCGGCATAAAATTTGTCCAGGTGCTCAGCAGAACGTTTGCCCAAGAACCGGCAAGGATATCAAAGAGGGTAACTTCTGCTTGGGTGCAATCGACTATGGCAGAGTGCTCAGACAGAAAGTCTTATTCAATAATGACATCATGAGAGCAGGAGGAGAGCAGCAAGAACTTAATCACGCACAAGACATCTTGTATGCTGATTTGGACTCTGCACGCTGTGAGCGACTCGACTTGTTGGGCGTCAGCGGTGCCAAGTGAAACTCCGGGAAACGGCACCATAACTTACTTGAGTCATGGGCAGAGATTCGCATCCATAACTGACAAAAACACCGGTCTGAACAAGGGCACAAGTCACAGCACCCTGAAATCACCTAGAACAGCAAACTTCGCATCAGTTATTATTGTACAGTCTTGCTGCCCGTTGAGCAACAGGCATTCTACCAATCTTGTTTTGTACAGAAACTTGACAGAGTGCATAATGCTTTTGTCTATTGGTTGAAAGTAGGATTTGGAGTTTGGAAGGAAAAAATAACTTCTGTGGCTTTGAGCACAAGAAATTTAGTGCTGCAAAAAGCATTGTCCACAAAGAGAAAGGCATCGGGATTCTGAGCTTTCATCTTGTGATTAAATTTTAAATGTGAGGAGTTAAATATGCTGGATGTCATTCATGCATTTTGATTTGCTTTGAAGGTGACAGTAATGCAATGCCAGTGGCTGAAACACAGGGTTGTTTTGACTTCCCAATAATGGGGAAGCAATCTTTCTGAGTTCCTCACATATACATACAACAAAAAGGATGCTGATATGGAACAGAAATTAGCTAAGGGAATCTGAAGAACATCATTTATGAGTTGGTACGCTTCAGCTCCATTGCATGAGCACACCTGGGTTGTGTTTCTTCGAAATAGTGAAGAACTTATTCCAGGGACCTGCAAAAGTTGTCCTTAGTAACCGAGTATCTCTTGTAACCATGTCTCTTGTATGCAATGTTGTTAACATGGCAGACATAGGAAAACCGATCAAACCATTTTCAAGTGTCTTTTATAACAGAGTGTCTCTTGTAACAGTGTCTCTTGTAATGAGATTTAACTGTAGTAGATGCAGCTCTTGAGTTGGGAACTGCGCACTCTAGTTTTCACTCTAGTTTTCTACTTTGGGAAAGTTGATTGCATCATGCTGTAATTTGTGCATGGAAAAGCGGGCCGTGGAAAGAGAAAGGCCTGCTATGAACCAGCGGCCGTTACTTACACATGCAGGGTCAGCCGTTGTCAAAACTGTAGCTATCGTACACTGATTGCATCACTGCAAACACTAGTTCCTATCTTTACTGCGATTTGGAAGACCTTGGAGTGATGTGATGTCGCCCATTAAAGAGCTGCACCATCTGTGTCAATCATCAGCTAGGTCAATGCTCTCAATGAAACCACTGTGCTTGAAGCAGTTTGCAATAACTGCAGGCGATGTGTTGCACCACACATTCACTAGAATGTGCATTGCACTAAGAAGAGTCATGTCGTACTTGCGTCCTGCTTCCAAACATAACAACATACATTCAAGAACGTGCTTGCGGTACCGAGTTTTCAGGTTCTGTATTATTCCCTGATCCATGGGTTGGAGGGAGGCAGTGGTGTTAGGGGGCAAAAAAAGCAGCTCGATGTTCTCCAGCCCTGACATGTTGTGGTGCGCACTGCAATTGTCGAGGACAAGAAGGACCTTGCGTTTTTTCGCTGAAAAGATGCGGTCCAGTTGGCGTAGCCAAGCTTGAAATATCTCTGCCATCATCCAAGCCTTTTTGTAAGGTCGAAAGTCTACCGATACCTGTTTGATATTCTTGAAACACCGTGGTTTTTGCGATTTTCCAATAACTAGCAGTGGCAAGTGTTCCGTGCCAGTCATATTAGTGGCAACCAAAACCGTCACCCTCTCTTTACTTCGTTTGCCGCCAACGCAAGGGTCTCCTTTAAATGTGAGCGTCTTGCTTGGCAGGGCCTTTTAGAAAAGTGCTGTCTCATCTGCGTCTCATAGGCAGCAAGGTGCCTCGGAAGCTCAGTCCTCCAACTGTTTTCGACGCTTCCATCCACAGCCCCTTTTTTGCCGCAGACGCTGCGAAAAACCAAGCCATGCCTCTTCTTAAAGCGGTCAAACCGCCCTTCTGATGCACTGAAGCCTTCAATACACATCATTAGGGCGTACTTTTCTGCTTGTGCACAGATGAGGGGTCCGCTCAAGGGGAGTTGCAAATTTCACGCGTCCACAATCCATCGAAGCAATGCTTCCCCTAGCTTTGGGAATGCTGCCGTTCGCAGTCTTTTCCGCTTGTCTGAGAACTGCTGACCATCATATGCCTCCAAATCTGAGCTTCATTTTTTATGTATGAGCTCAGCGTGCTCCTTTTAACGTTGAACCTTGACATAATGGTCTGTTGCGACATTCCTTCTTTCACTGCCTTCAGTATTTCGACTTTCTCAGCAAAGTCCTTTGCCACATACTTCGCGCACTTCGCTGGTGCCACGGTAGCCATCGCAGGAGCCGAAGAAGGCAGCGCTGTTGGGATTGTTGCAGAGAATAACGCTGTCCACACCCCACCCCCAGCACGTGCACAACTCGCAAAAAAAGAATTACTAACGCACTTGACAACTCAACACTCCACGACACACGCGCAAGCAGAAAGATAAAAGTGGCGAGGCGCAGCCGCGCAACAAAAAACGAGAAAGCATCCCATCGTTCCTTCTTGGCTGATGTTTGCAGCGATGAGTATGGTGCCTTTACATTTCGGTTGAACATCAGCGCCGCTTCCGCTACCACCCCCACCATCATCACCACCTCACCTTTGCTGCTCTCATGGCCGCTCTACAAAAATGTGAGCTCCATCGCCTGTCCGAATTAACCGAAGGGTGGCCAAATTTGTCCAAATGAACGAGTGTTTCACGCCTAGAATAGTATATGTGGTTGATGGGACCGGATGGGCTGTCCGAATTATCCGATTTTCCCAATTAACGAGGGTCAAATTAACAAGGTTTTACTGTAGTTCTGACTACCTGATTTTGAAAAACGTTACTGTTGAATGAGGTACAGAAGCATTATTGACACTCTCACTCTATAAAAAAATATGTAGACTGTCATTTCTTGCAATAAGGTCTAAATAGCTCTTTATCTATTTCTCGCAAATTTCAGTCTACATCTGCATTGTCCTTAGTGCAGAAGAGATGTAGCAAAACATCCAATACATTGATGACAATGGCGAGCCTGGATCACTTTCTTGTCATTTCTAGATGCTTCATACCCTTACATCGTTAAACTGTGAGGAAGCCTTAGCTAACTGTAGCCACAGTCTTGCTCTACATGATGCCTTCTCTAAACCTACATTGCTCGTATTTAGAAGCATAACTGTAACAGTCAAATGCTTCGTCCCTATGGCACTACAAAGAACAAAGAAGCTGCTGCAATTCTCCTTTTCATGTTCTACCCTGCACCCCCCCCACACCCCACTAAATGGCACTCGCATGTTAGCTCACGGTCTTTGTTTGGCGCGTCGCCCCTTTGCACCTGGACACCACACAGGAACCACCACAATGAATAAGCGCCAATGCATTTCAGCTCTTCTGTCGCCTACCCCCAAGTTTGGCTCGATCGCATGTTGGCACATATGCCATTGATAATAAACTTATCATATGACCACAATTTGTCGAAATTTCGCACGTGGTAGACAGGAACTCGTGCTATCTGGGAATGTAATAACAGAGAAAAAACAGTGCAACTCTATGGGGGATATTTGCTGCCCATGATTTCGAGTGTGAACAAGGAAACCGTTAGAGCCAGGACAGGACGTATCAATGAGATGTTACTACAGCTTATATATACTACTGCCAGTGCAAATGCATGCACGCAGGATGTTTGTGCACCTTGTGCAATATACAATGCTTAGCAACAGCTGCCAACAGTTTGCCCCCCCCCCCCCCCCCCTCGCACATAGCAACACACATGGAGCATTATAAAGCTCGAGAAGAGAGGTGTAGCTCATAGCAGTGTATTATAGAACATAACGGCCGCATAGCACTTGGCTCAACTCGCCTTTAGGTGCTCAACTAAATATCTTTACGGTAGTAATTTCCAAAGCGGAACCAAAAATGATGCTAGACCTTTCAGTCGAGTGAGGAAAAAGAAAGCAGTGCAAACAACACTATTCATGTCTCGGCCTGCAAACACAGGCCGAGGCAAGGAAAGCAACAAAAGCAAAGTGGTGAAGTATACGAACGGTCAAGAACCACCCACTTCAGCCCAATGAGACTTTCTCACGGTGCCTGCTTCATCTAGAGTAAGTCACCTAACATACTCCCAGCAACTACCTCAATTAGTACACATGACACTTCCTGTGCTTTATCCACAGACGAGGAGTCTCAGAATGCACCCACCTTGTTGTACTCAAGGTCCCAGCACTTGACTTGCTTGTCTTCCCCGCAGGAGAAGAGGTATGGCTGGCGTGGGCTGACGGCCAGGCCTCGCACACCACTGATGTGGCCTGTAAGGGAAAGCTTCAACTTGCCTGTGGCCAGGTCCCAAATCTGCAAACAAGCATGGACGTGAGCCGGTGATTGAGCCCAATATGCACTAACGCAGACCATAGGTCTCAACATCGCCTTAGGATGCAAGTTAACTCTGAGTGGACAAAGCGTCCTCCCCGAGAAAGTAATGCATCACAAAGCAGAGAGCTGAAGAACAGCACGTTCGCTTTACAGCAAATTTGCCATTCTTCAGCTCTAAGTCCTGTGCTGTCAGCTATATGTCATTGCCATTACTTAGTAAGAAACCGAAAGCTCAATCATGAATGCCTGAAATCTGATCTTGATTTCGTACTTAACCTTACTTGACCTGCATTTGTACATAAAAAGTCTGCCATAAATGCCATCAAATTGAATGCTCTTGAGTTAATAGATTGTATGACTAAAACTTCCAGAGATAAAATTTTAGCCTGAAATCAGCATGAAACCGCTGGCCTAAACAGCTAATGTCGCCTATACTAGTTTCTGGAGATGTCACTATAAATCTGAAACAAGTCTCAATGCCCAACTACCATGCATTTATCCTCTAGTTTACCTGGCTTGTGTTCATCGACTGAAGCTGCTTAAATTATAGAACTGCACTGAAGTCTGCTCAAGAGCGGAAATGGCGAAAGCCGCATTACAGAACTGTTCATCAACTGTATTGCCATCATCATCACTACAGTCATCATTATGCTGGACGAGAATAACAATATAGTTCTCACGAGCCCAGCATGTAATACTAGTGGTTTGCACTCTATTACTAGGTCTCAAGTTGCCAGATATTCCATTGTGCCTCAAGGTGAGTAGTTGAGAGCCACAGACATAACACACCACCCCAGAATGGCCCCTGCCAAGCTTACCTGAATAGTACAGCCACAAATGGTAGAGTCTTCGTCAAAAGTTTAGAGCCCAGGAGGCTTACTCTTCAGCCGCATCATGTGGCTAGTAATGCATTCCCAGTGTTCACAATCTCCTGAAGGTAAGATTTTTTGGCCTACCCTGTTCAACCAAAAAGACTTCCTAGAATGCTAAAGGAGTGCCAATACACGGCTAAGAAGCAGAATCCCTGGGCTCTAAACTTTTGACCGAGACTGTACATCCTCGTGATCCCACTCCCCTTCCCACATGGACTATGTTCTCATTGCACAGAAGGTCACAGTGCGAGTTTTCAGCTGCAACATACGGTGACAGCAATGCCATCTACTCCGCAGAAAGGTTTACACACAGCTGCCAAGCAAAAGCATTTCCCATCCAGTTTTGCCAGCTGCAGTTCGGCCCATGTTGACCATGTCTGAAACTTTGTTCTGCAGCCTCACCTTTATGATCCTGTCATTGGACCCCGTGCAGAACCACTGGTTTCCAGGCTCCACCGCAAGGCACCGAACCCAGCCCGTGTGCCCACTTATCACCTGCACAAATCAGTCACGGAACCGATGTAGTGCATGCTGGCAACAATACTCTTGAAAATTAAGCAACTGGTACTCTGAGAGTCGCACAACATATAAAGACAGGACATCAGTTGCAGCAACAAAAATCAATGCTCCAATGTGCTTATCACTCCGGCATGCCATGTACCACGAATGAGTATGAGACCTTGGAAAAAAACTAACATTTTCATTAAAACAATGCCACTGTGCTTTGCAAAAGTGCACAGGGCACTCTCTCTGAACTCAAGTTCTTCAACCTGAGCATAGTAAGAACAATGCATTTCAAACACTCTTAGCAGTTGTCAGCGGGGAAAGAAAGCTAAGAAACAGGAGGTACACAGCAGAACTTCAAGGGTCACTGAAGCTTTTGCAAATTTTAAAAGGCCAAAACTGAAAAAAACAAAAAAAAACAATTGAAATGCAGGTGTTGCCATCAATGGCAGATTTCACAAGCACAGTGCGTTCTGGGCCCGAAACTGAGAAGCTACACTGTAAAGCTATACCCTCCGGATTGGTGGCAACCTGTCCTTGATATTAAGGACATCTACAGTGTGAATCTGCTTGCGGAAGGATATTTGAACCCAAATTTCTCCCCCATAATAAATCTACCTTTCGCACCCAGTCAAATTTCAATGCAACAATAAAGGCTCAGAGAATCAATTTCTACAGAGAACTACCAGAGAACTACTAGCGGAGGATGGTGACAGTAGTGACGATGACGACGAACCGGAGCCTGTGAAGGTTGCATCTCACCAGGAGTCTTTGAGAATGATCGACTTCGCGCGGGACTTTGTTTTTGCTAAGAGCCTTCCACTGCACTATGTTCAGCAATTGGATGCCTCACAGTAAGACGTCAGCCAGATTGCTGTGAAACAGACAACGCTTACGGATTACGGGTTTCTTCCCACTACGGAATAAAGAGTGTAAGACACCTCATCCTCATTAAATGTGTAGTTTATATAGTTTTATTTGTTCTTTCGATCTAACCCGGTTACAACAAATATCGGTTAAAACAATAATAATTAATATTTTTATAGGTGGGTTTTGACTGTAATGGCAAAAGAACGCATGGGAAAAAAAATGAAATATTATTATTTCGGAAGAAAGAACTTGATGATGCTTGGTTGTTTAGCATTTGCATTTGGTCTGAGACAAGCGTCCTCAAGCTGTTCAACCCATCACACGAGCTGTCAGCGCCCACCGCTGCATTCAACCTTGATGTAGAGCAAGCCCAGCTAATTCCTTGTCTCAGGAGTTGACGGCGCTTCTCGAGGCTCTCCTTCGTTCCTTAGCCATTTCAACAATATTAGCATCAGACAGTATTCTGGTAATGTGTACGTCTGGTTCGTAAGGCGCATACTCCTCAAAGGTGATTTTGCACTTTTTGGCATGGCTAGCCCAGTCAATAACTTAGTAAGTTCATCGCAGCCACAGAATTCTTTGCCAGTGTCCTCTTGAAGTGAGTTCGGGGCCCTTCAGCGTTCTTACGCCAATGAGAATTACAGAAACGCCCACACAAGTCGGCATGGAGTTGTGGTTGGTGTGCTCAGCTTGGTCACGGAAGGATGGTGGTTCGAGAACCGGCGTGGACACATTTTTAAAACTATTATTAATGACTGACAGCAGATTGTACTTCCACTCTGTCCACACAACCTGTCCACAGTTCGTGGTGACGTGCTCTGATGACGCCACTTTTTTGAGTCAAGGGGTAAGATATGCTTCTGCACTAAAATGAGCTGCATCAAGGCGGCATTCAGCAACACAACACTAATGCATCTGCCAAGGGAGCCAGTCCTATTTCTGAGTACTTTCAAAGCATAACTTTGATTTTATATCAATGTTCATAGTAAAGCAAACACGTAGAAGTCAAAATTTAAGCTGTACACATGGTTATATTATTTTTTAATTTTTTTTTTCAACATTGCTTACTTATATATAGTATTGCACCGAGCTGAAACAATCAGTGCCATTAAGAAAGTACGTATTTAACACATTTCATGTTGGTAATCCTACTGACTTATTGTGAAATGCTAAGGAAAACCTGTGACCGTAAATACATCCCGGGTGTCAGGAAAATATGAAGGCCTATCAATATTCTGAGATGGAGCCATGCCATCAAGATTTGTATCAATATTAAGATGCAGAAGATAGTCCGGAGGCATAGACACTGTCTGCAAAGAGCATACCGCCATTTCAGAAGCTGAATGCATTTTGAGGCGACTGTTCTCTCCTCAGCAATTGGCAAATAACCCTAGTGAGGAGAGGGTGAGCACTTATATGCGTGCAGTACACGTTCTATAATGTTTTGTGTGTGCAAATACTTGTGTGGATGCTGTCAACGATTTGGACTGTTATCTGACAAAGTCAGGGGTTCTCTTTTGTCTAGGTTTTATAGTCATGTTTAAACAACTGAGTTTTAGTGTAAAAAGCTGGCTAAGGGCATTAGGTTATCTGTTCACTGATCTTTTGTTCATCATTAATGTGTGCGGGTTTGGTTGGAATGAGTAAAAGGACTTTATCTACATGCACCTTGTGGACAACTGGCATAGTTGCTGACAAGCATTAAGAGCCATATGCTTGTATATGGCGTATTAGTTTATCGGACCACGTCTCAGCATTTTGCCCGCGAACGATGACTTGAATAGCATGGTGTGTTTGTCCACTGCATTAAATATGAACCCCTGCTTTAACCGAGCTGAACAAACATGCCTGCATGGCCCAGAAGCAGCATGTCTAACTTGGTATCCAACAGTTCTGGAGGATTGCAGTCTGGTGTTACCCTCCTATCTCAAAGGTGAAGCCTGAACTGGAAGTGCTTGCTGATTCGGCCTTGTCGTGTGGTCTCGTGATGTTGCACCACCCAACGGCCAGTCTGTGCACAGCCACGCTACCTGCCAACTACCACCTGTCAGAGCCTTGCCCATGATTATTCGCTCAAAATGGCAATGCCTGATTATCTAGAGAACAGTCTTTAATGCTATCCCATTAAAGATATGCCATGAAACATGCTGCACTCAACTCCAGATTGATTCAGACAACATGAGGTGTATACACTAAGATTCCAAACACCCACTCTTGCATTAGCTTCCATGAAAATATTGTTAAGGGAAACATACACAGCGGTAAACGCTAGTTAACTGTCAGAAGCACACACCACCAGAACAAACCCAGCTTAGCCTGAGAGTCGTCTTCTTCACAACGCCACACCAGTGCGTCGTCATCTCGATATTGCGCACTGTGATATTGCGCACTGTAACAGTATTCCCCGCGCGGGAGAAGCACCGTTCCGGTGCTGCCTACACAGGAGAACTTGAATGGTATGGTTTCAGACGGGCGACGTGCACGATTTCAGGATGAGTGGTTGTGGAAGGATACTTGGGCTGTAGAGGGGCGATCTGATAGGTCACATCGGTGACTTGCCGCAGGACGCGGTAAGGACCCACGTAACGAGGCAGAAGTTTCTCGCACATCCCCACACGGCGGGCCGGAAGCCAGAGAAGCACGAGGGAACCAGGAGGGTAGTGGACGTCTCGGTGATGAAGATCATAACGGCGCTTTTGTGAGCACTGAGACGCGCCAAGCCGGTCTCGAGCAATGTGGCGTGCGGCATCAGCGCGGGCGATGGCATCCGAAGCGCAACTACAGGAAGAGTCGTCAAGAGGCAGCAAGGTGCCGAAGGCGAGTAAAGGGTCGCCGCCGAAAAGTAGATGAAAGGGAGAGTATCCGACGGTATCATGGCGTGAGGAGTTATAGGCGAACATGACGAAAGGTAAGGAGATGTCCCAGTCACGATGGTGATCGCACACATACATAGATAGCATGTCGGTCAATGTGCGATTAAGGAGCTCAGTAAGACCGTTTGTTTGCGGATGGTAGGCCGTGGTGAATTGGTGACAAGTAGCGCATGAGCGGAGAAGGTCATGAACCACTTTAGAAAGGAAACAGCGGCCACGATCTGTGAGCAGTTGACGCGGAGCGCCATGAATCAAGATTACGCCATGCAAAAGAAAGTCTGCAACGTCGGAGGCACAGCTGGTGGGGATGGCCCTGGTTACAGCATATCGGGTAGTATAATCAGTCACCACAACAATCCGTTTGTTTCCAGAAGTCGACGTCGGAAAAGGCCCAAGAAGATCGAGGCCCACACGAGAAAATGGCTCAGTCGGCACTAAGATTGGTTGCAGGGGCCCACTAGGTTGAAGTGAGGGTGTCTTACGGCGCTGACATAGCTCACAAGCGGCGACATAGCGACGGACAGCAAATGTTAAGGGAAACGTACACAGCGGTAAACGCTAGTTAACTGTCAGAAGCACACACCACCAGAACGAACCCAGCTTAGCCTGAGTGTCGTCTTCTTCACAACACCACACCAGCGGGTCGTCATCTCGATATTGCGCACCGTAACAATATGTTAGAAGCAGGTGGAATCTAAACCTGCAATGTTACGACAGTTAGCACAGCTAAGTAGGAACAAATCTACCAGCCATCACTGCAGAAAAACAACTTTATCCATACAGTCAACCCTGTCAAAAAGAGCCGAACAGCTCTTTCTATGAGAAACAGAAGCACGCTCCCCCCACAGTGCTGAAATTATAATGCAGCAACACGAAATGAGAATATTTCTTTTGTTTATCGCTCAGGTAAAGGTATGTGATGACCACTACCTTCACCTGAGCGATAACTGCATCCTTTTTCAAATAAAACTTATAGAGGGAGAATATGCTTTTCCTTGAGTGCTGCACACATCGGATAGAACAAATATGCCTTTCCATGACACTGCAACGTGCACACTATGTTACAATGCAACACTTTTCTTTCTGCACAAAATCTTGACAAAAAATTTATTGGCACCTGTGCCTGCTGCATCCATTAGCTAATAGCAGGAGCAAACAGAATAAACAGAGTATATTTACACACTGAGTCACAGTACAGGTAAGCACATATGCTATCAAATGTCACCTTGATACGAAGAACCTCAGTGAAAATACTGCATCACAATTCTGACTTCCCGCAGTTGGAAAGCTCGACAGTGAAAATGATGAACATTACCCTGTAAAGCTTCCAAGGTGGATGCCACTGCGGTTTTGGTATGGTCACTGCTTTCCGCTGCACTTGTGCCAACTGTTGCTGTCCTGCCAGGACAACAGCCTAAGGGAAAACAAGGAGGCCTCAGTGAGACCGAAAGCAAACAGCAGCACTGGCAAAAAGAAGAAACATGGTTGATAAGCAGCTAGCATGGTGAAGTACAGAGGTGTAAAGAAGATTGACTGTGATGTGGCTAAGGACAATGCTCCAGTTATTCTAATTAAGTAGTACTTAAAAGTCAGAATCATCCCCATCCCATTATTTCTGACCACAAAAAAGCAACAAAACAAGGCAACATATTACAGTCGAGCAACTCTTAAAAACAGTAGCCCTGGCCTCTCCTTTGAATAGAGCAAGTTAACACACTCCACTACTGAAGTAAGTACACTGGAATTAACACCTCAGCTAAGGTCACAGAGCATAAAACTGGGCATCCCTAGCATAGGGTTTACAACTGCCTTATGATGTAGCAGATCAGCCAACTGAGGGGCTCCGAGATCTGTCAAAATTTGCGCGGCCGCCACGGCTGACCCATAAGAACGTCATGTAGAGCAGCGCTGGCAGATGTCGCTTTGACGGGCAAGTTGAAGAAAAAGGGCCGAGACAACTTAACTTGAAATAAGCATCGAAAGCTTTAAGGCCTCAATTTCATTTATACACCACAGGAAAACAAAATCTATATCTAGGTTAAATCAGTCGTGGGCACTTTACCAATTAGGAACTTTTTGAGGTTCTAAAATGAGTATTTCGCGGCTTCTTCAAAAGGTAGATTGGAAATATATTGGCCACGCTTCAAAAAAAGTAAATAAAAGGTGGGGAGGGGGGGGGGTGAAGTATTGCTTTCTTTGTAGCTTGTACGTCATTTCAGTTACCGGAAGGCCTACGAGGCTTACTAAATTTTTGTTGTCATTTGTCATTAGACTTCAATAACAAACTTTTGCATCATTTGATAAAGAATACACAAGACAATGTCAGCTAGGCAAAGACCATTTGATACTTTTGTACTGATTGTGCAGCTTATGAACAACGGCATGGTGGTAAATTTCAAAGTGCCACATGCAATGACAGTGCAACGATACTGTGCAGCTAAGAGGGTCATCATCATCAGCCAGATTATACCCACTGCAGGGCGAAGGCCTCTCCCATATTACTCCAACTAACTCGGTCCTGTGCAAGCTGCATTCCTTCTTCAGTGAACTTCTTAACCTCATCTGCCCACCTAACTTTCTGCCGCCCCCTGCCGCACTTTCCGTCCCTAGAAATCCAATTTGTTACCCTTAGCGACCACAGCTTATCCTCTCTTCACACTACACACCCTGCTCACGCACATTTCTTCGTCTTGATTTCCACAAGAACGTCATTAATTCGAGTTATTCCTCCGACCGACTCTGCACATTTCTCCTCTCTTAATATTACACCTACCACTTTCCGTTCCATAGCACTCTGCGTTGTCCTCAGCTTAAGCAGAACCCTTCCTCTCCTCAGCTCAAGTTCTAAGATACGAGGGTACAGTAATCTTTTTGGTGAGAAATCAGTGCTGCTCTGTACAAATACAGTCCAGAAAAATGCACCTGAAAGCTGCAAAGAGCAAGATGGGGCTACAAAACTGAGCAAAAAATTGAGCCCAAGTTCTGCCTTTTCTGTTTGTAAAATGAATTCATAGTCACTCACACATTTGTGAAAAGTTTTTTTTAAAGAAGTATAGACACCAAATTTGGTGGAATTTTACTTTTTCTTCTTGTTCATGATGCCTAAGACATTCGTGTATACAAATCGCCAAGCGATTTCAGCCTACGACTGCTAAATAATTTTTAATAGCATTTTCTTTTCTCAGCAGTTTCGGTTTCAGTTTCAGCAGCCGAGAGATGGTTGTGATAATTAAGTCCAGGTAGCGCATGGCATGAAAAAGCTGCAATATAATCGCTGGCTCTTTGCTTGCTGTGACTCCTGTCCTTGAAGCATACTGGCTTTAGCATTGTAGTGAATTAAAATGACACAGGAACGATTATATTGCTGTTTTCTTTTTTTACCCGCCACGTGACCTATACTTGACTTTAACGTCCCAGCCATCGCTCGGCTGCTGAAACAAGTGAGAAAAGAAATTCGATTATAAATTATTCAGCGGTCGTAGGCAAATATCACATGGTGATCTGTCTACAGCAGTACCTTACGCATCATTACAAATGATGAAAATGAAACCAAAAATTGTCTATACTCCTTTAAGGCAAATAGCAATTTTCTGCCTTCTAACTGACTCTTCGTGCTTCTTGTAACATCTTGTTTTGTCTTGATACAAAACCATGGGAAAGTTTCATGAGTATTTTAGGGTGCCCCGGTCATGCTAAGACATGCAACAGAAGTTAGTTTTATCAGAAAAGCACCTGTGATGTCGGTGGTAGTGCAGGCTTCATGACTGCATAATCATCAACACCTGGTGGAGGTGCATCGTCGTCATACACTGGCATTGGCATTATGTCCATCCCAGAGTATGTTATCTCTTGCATCTTCATCTCTTTGTCTAAACATCAAAAAATAACTATTTATTAGCATCAAATGAAACTCTTTCATCCAGTATTGTCTAGGCGTAGCATAGAACTGAAATAAAAGTTAGCATGGAAAAAACACGAAAAATATACAGTAAAGGTTATTCCTACATGCAATTACCTAATGTAGATAGGTGTAGAACTGTGAGAAAAAGACTGGATAAGAGACATAAGAAAAAATATGATAGTAGTGGTTGCAGCCCTCGGTTCCTGGCATATATAGCATGTGCTTTCAATCATGAATAAACAGTTGGAAGTCTGCACCCGTAGTGCCGTTTTTTGTTCCTATGTCTCTCGTCTCGTCCTTTTCGCTCAGTTCTACCCCTATCTGCATGAAACAACTATCCCGCAAGAATGTTATAATACCCAATGTAATCATTGTAAAGCATTACTAAATGTGTGCCACATGTAATCTCCTTCCTTGAAAAACGAGAACAAGAGAAAACAAGCACTTGCATTTCCTTCACTACCTATTGCAAATGTAACATGCACTAACTTCAACCATTTAGACCTAGACTAAGGCATTCAAATTTATTCCATTTTGAGACAATTACCCCATTTTGCAGTGCATCCACTCTAGCTTGTGCTCACGTTTTCTACATTTTGTAGTTCTACACACCAGGTTTTCACCTTATACAATAATTATTGAAAAGGGGAAAAAGACACTTCAAAATAAAAGAAAGAAAAAAAAAACATTCGCCAGCGAAAAATAAAATGCTACATGTTTTACGCAACGCTAGTAGAATAAGATTCTAGGTAGATCAACTCTATGGCATATGTTTATTCTATTTGAAAAAGCAGGAGACGGAAAATATGTCAGGATCGTTGTATGCGGATCAATCTTTCTCGCTGTGTCCCTTGTCTTCTGATGATCTACAGTTTTGCAAAAATGAACAATAAGACCAGACGCCGTGATAACTTAATCTAGATGGATTCAAGCTCTACCTGCAGAGGATACAAGAAAGAAAAAAGAGCAGCCGAAAAATTACTCACGTTTTGACATTTCGTCTCGGTGTCCTTCTGGGTTGTGTCTGTACGTCTGCGGGTTTGACTTCACAAGGTGCATCACAAGCCCATACTCGTCTTTGGTCTTGAGAGCGACTTTGAGTTTTTCACTACAAAAACATACAAACCTGCTTAGCGCCAATTATGCGGTTGCTGTCAAAATATGGGCACGATTTAAGGGCCCGCTACGTAAAGGGGATAGGGGCGCGCAGCATAATTCAATACAATTTCTCACCTAGTGTCATCTTGAGGTGGCGGATTCGATTGGTCAGAGAGGAACATGTCATGCGTTCGCTTCAGAGAGCGAAAGACGAGCGTGTGAACTGAGTGTTTTTGGACGTCCTGAAATGGTAAAAAGAAAACATTGATGCGAAACTCCTGTTAAAATCCGAAGGAAACGACGGTCGTTCAGCGTTGGATTTATCGTGAACAAACGGACGGGCTTAACACTACAATCACTAAGTGCTGGAACAGTTCTTACCTCCATAATTAAACAACACGAAAACCTTAATACAATTTATCGAGCGCTAGCGTATGTTTTCACCAGTTTTCACGTTTCTAATGCGACGCCGCTATCGCTACAACTACAACGCCGCTACATAGCAGAAAGTCGCCATTGTTGACACGCAGTTGCCAGCATAGAAACGTGATCTCGTCAAGGCTCACTTTAGCCTTTAGGATAATCGAACTTTTTTCTCACCTGTTTCGGTTTCGAATTCAACAGCCGTCAATGGCTGTGCCGTCACTGTCAAGTCTAGGCTACCGTGTTCTAGATCATGCGAGGGATGAAAATAGAGCGATACAATAATTGTAGTGTCATTTGAATTCGCCACAATGGTAAAGCCAGCCTGCCTCAAGAACAAGCGAAGCATATGCCGTAACTACATGAACGGTCGCATAGGATCGCGCCGCGCTCAGGCTCCTCCAGAGCGCAACCCCATCAGAAGTCACACACAACATCTACTGGCTGCCAGGACACACCTACATAGCGGGGAACGAACGCGCCGACGAGGTAGCTCGAGGGTATACGAGCCGAGCTGCCTCCCAATCGGACGATCTACCCGAGCGAGTCGGCCCTACGTACTCAGACATTCTGAACTACTATAGGGGGTACGGATCCGCTATCCGCCGCCTCATTGTGATTTAAATCAACAAGAGGCAGTGTACTGGCGAAGACTGCAGACAGGAACATTCCTAAACCTGCATATCCTTAGCAAGATTTACCCGTTGCAATATCGGGACACCTGCTCATGGTGTGGTAGCAAACCTTCGTTATACCACATCACGTGCGAATGTAGAAATAACGATAGCTTTCGTAAAAACCCGAGTGTGGAACAGTGGGAGAGCCGGCTCTCCAGCGGCGATCTGGGTTGCCAACTAGGTCTGATCCAGCACGCCCAGCGAGCAGAGCGAAGCTCAGCGGAGCCCTAAGGGCACCGACCCTGTCAGAAGGAAGATGGACCTCTTCTGCTACTAGCACAATACCTTTCTAGAGAAATTAACGTATTTCATATCCTATCCTACAAGTGAAGATCCAGAGATTATATCGCTTTTTTTTTTTTTTTTTGCGACAGCTACGTACATTGGCCACAGTCTCGCCATTTCGCCGCTTGTCCGGTGCCTTTCCAAGAGAGGAGGATCTAGGAGAAGAAGAAGAAGAAGAAGAAGAAGAAGAAGAAGAAGAAGAAGAAGAAGAAGAAGAAGAAGAAGAAGAAGAAGAAGAAGAAGAAGAAGAAGAAGAAGAAGGTAGAAGAGAGAAGGTTGTGAAGAAGAAGGAGGCGTGGCTCATTGCAGCGAGATGTTCTGCTGTCTTCTCCTGAGTGTTGGTTATTCTTTACCATTTTGGCATTGCTCTTCAACGTCTAGAAACCTACCTTCTGGCATTGCCTTGCAATGTGAACAATGTGTCTTTCCAAGCAAAAAAAAAAAATGTTGAAACAGCCCTTTTAATACCGAAAGCAATATGGCATCACTGTGAGTCTGCGAACGTTTTCCGGCCGTGGTTTGGCGCCAAAGAAAGTGAGGTTAGCGATGACTGACACCATCGTAGGCCGCATTGTAAGGATGATCTCTCTGTGCCGTTCCTACGAATAGTTTCAACAAGTGATTCATTGTACTCCATGACTTCATAGCTAGCATGCAAGCCTTTAGGAGCAATTGCAGCATACGTGCAAGAGGTCCGAACCAATATCCTGCATTCCACGAGTCAGTTTGAGCTTTCTCTTTCGGCTTGCCATTTCACATTACTTAATGTGCACATCAGGTATTTCTACAACGATATAATTGTTATTTATCATGAAAAATGTAATAATAGGTATGAAATAAATTTCCAAAATGTTTCCTGAAATGTTAATATCAGTACATATTTTCATATTCCAACAAAGTGACCATCCGAGAACAGCAAGCAAAGCTTGATTGGTTTCTATTTACCGTCCCAAACAGACCCAGGCTATAACGACGCGCATAATAGAGGAACCATTCTTATATTGACACTGTTGTGCACTCTGGCTATGAATTTGAGTGCAAGTTACATTGTCATTGTAAAATGAATACAAGGCACTTTGTAACATGTGAGTCAATGTTTTCCAGCTTATTTCTGGCTTACAGAATATTTGTGTTCAAAAACCCTAAACTTTCTGAAAAAGGTAATGCTGAGGATGAAAGACGTGACCGTCTGCTGGAATTTTGCTGCCAAGGTCGTATCCAAAAAACACATGATGGTATGGGGAAGGGTGCGCATTTAAGCTGAAAGCAATGTGTCTGTGGCATATATTACCCAAGATGACTTGGAGTATATTTGTTTGAAATCTGTGTTTAAAATAAAATATAGGGTATTTTGACGGAGCCGCGAATGTATTTTGAGCACAGTGTATGTCTGTTTTCTTGTGTATCATTTTCCATGCATACTTTGTATATCTGCATGTAAAGCTACATTTGTCTATCTATGTATTGTTTTTTGCCTGGTGCAATTTTTTTCCCTTTTTTTTTCTAATGTACACGTGGGTTGATGTATCCTACGTTTTGTCTGTCTTCCTGGTTGCTTTCGTGCACCAAACTGTGACAGAATTGTATCGTTTTTTTTTTGTATGAAGCAAAATAAATGTTTATTTCACAGACCTGGCATCTTTCCTGCAATACTGTTGTTTGGCAAAGGCTTTGACGCAGCTGCGTTGATGGCCAATCAGCAGTAATTGTGACCTAATTTAATATTTAATTGCTGAAAATAAATAGAAAAATAATAGCACACCGTACAGAACAGAAATAATGGGCCAACAGGGCACGGCAGTACAGCAAGCGCTTGCTAGCATTCAAACTGCAGCGCATTTCAGCTTACAAACTGCGCGCCTTTAACTAGAGCGGATGTGCGTCGAGCCCCAGCCGCTTGGTGCGCTACAGTCAATTTGGCCGCTGGGCAAAGGACGTGTCCGCTCTTTACCCGATCTAGAGCACTGTAACCCAATCTCTTTCTCTATGGGGAGCTTCTTCCTCCATGGGGAGCTTACATACCTTGGAGCTTGTGCAGCAGTTGACCGAGGAGAGGGCCGCGCAAAGTGCCAAAGCGATGGTCTACTGTGCGGTTGTGGGCTGTAATAGCCGAACGCAGACTGAAGTGCAAAAGGTGAAGTCCGGACAAGACGACTGCGGGTTTTTCAAAATACCGAAGGTAGGCTTGCACGAATGCGACAAGACCGGGAGCGATCGGAACGTCGCAGACGAGGGTGGCTTGCACGCATCAACAGACGTGGCATTTACAGTAGTCCGGACAAATATCAAGTGTGCACGTCATTTCGTGTCAGAATTGCAGTCATCGAAAATTTTAGACAGCCGACCCTTGGCCGACCTGCAAAATGACACGTGAAGCTAGATTGGTGAGCTCCTGCAGCAATCCGTGCCTCAGTGTAACACATTCGAGGTGCACGCATGCACTCTCGTCTGCGGCGTTCCGAACGCTCCCGGTCTTGTCGCATTCGTGCAAGCGTACCTTCGGTATTTTGAAAAACTCGCCGTCGTCTTGTCGATCCGGACTGCGTTCGACTATTACAGCCCACGATTGCACAGTAGACCATCGCTTTGACACTATTTGCGCGGCCCGCTCCATGGTCGACTGCTGCTCTGTACAGGAAAATGGCGCTCTCAGCGTTTCGTGCAAGCTCCCTAAGTCCCTGAGGTTATGGAAAAAAGGGTGAGGTATAGAAAAGCTTCATAAAATCGGTCCTATTATTTGCTGCTACACTCCTGTTTAGAAGGCTCCCCCCCTCCCCCCCCCCCCCCCCCCTCCCCAGCGTCTATATATCGCATCTGGGATGTTGGCGTAGAGCAATGGGCTCGACTGGTTGCGCTGTCCTTTACAGTGCCAGATGGCAAGGTCGCCGAATCCATTATGTGCTCACCGTGTGACCTCATTTTCAAGATGAAGTGTCACTTGGTGCGGCACATGCAGAGCCACGACCCCGCTTCTGTATCCTTGCCGAACCTACCTAAAGAAGATGGCAGCCGCTGGGGCACTTGGCAGGCGGGCAGTGCGAGCGGTTGGCGCCCAGGCCTTCTCTTCCTACCCCTCTGCTCTCGCCAAGGTACGGCAGTCGGTGCTTATGCGCCACGAGATGATGATAAGCTCTTTATTTACTCCCAAAGAAGGGGAACCAGCCGAAAGACTGGTTGCACTGCTTAGGGAAGGTCAGCAGGGATCCCTTGGGACTCTGCGACTTCCAGTGCGCGCAAAATGAGCTAACGCTGTTGCGCGAGCTCGGTGGTACGCAGGAAGGACTCCCACGCATCCACTGTAGCTGAGTTGTCTGCGTTGGGTCGTGTACATGTCCACACTATGTGAGGCGCCTTGCTCTCACAGGGGACATTTTCTCGGTTTCACGTGTCGACCCAGTGGTGAGGGGCAGGTCATTAATTAGTTGAGTTTTGGACAGGTTTTTTCATTGGTGTGCTCGCGATTGCACCAGAGAAAGGGATGCATGGAGCATCTAGCATATCTGGCCAATTTGATTGATAGCAAAGTTAAAGAAGGCTAGTTGCAGTGGTTTGATGCACTAGCATTACTGGCCATGGTGAGTGAATGCAGTGCTGTGCCTGTGGTCTTCATTCATGTATTCAAGAAGGAGAAAGAAATACCGGGGAAAATTTTCTAGAGGGCACTTTGGAGCACTAAAGTGTGATAAGTGGATCGCGTAGCCCTACATCTATCTCCTTCTCTTCTTTCACTCCCACCTTCCTTCCTTTCTTTACCGTGTGGCACATGTGTGCATGAAGAATTGTGACAGATACTGCGCCTTCTCTTTCCTGGGACTGTATTCCGAGTTGGCGTCGTTATCGAAGTGTCGCTATCTCACGTGACCCTGAGTCATCTGATTGGTCGAAACGCCGGAACTGTGTGTTGCCACTACGGAACCGGAAAAAGGGGCAACATCATGTTCCGGCATTTCCACCAATCAAATGACTCGAGGTCGGGGAGATAGCGACAGTTTCGATAACGACACAAACTCGGAATACGGGCCCTGTAAATCAATTTGAAACGCCGCTGATGCCTGGTGTACTAACGCCTCCTAGACATCTGGGTCTGCTTCTGTTTGCTGTGTGTTGCGGCATTCTAGGAAGCTCCAAATGAAAAGTGCCGTATGGAGGCACGCTCGGCGGGTTCAGCTTCGTATACGCATGAATCGCCTGGTGACGTCATGACTAGTAGTGATGGTACATCGCACGGCCCTTGTCGGAATACAACCAGCATTCTATTGAATGCATCGAAGTTCACCGGCGTTCTATAATTCGTTTACAGGAAAGGAAAGGCGCAGTATCTGACCTGTCACTCGCAGAATCCCGCTATGATCCTCACGGTAGACAAGAGGACTTATGATGAATGTTTCACGATCCGGGACGTGACACAGTTGGTTAAAGTGCTGGGCTGGTGATCCAAGGGATGGAGGCCATCCGCACGCCGGCAGTGTCGGTGTCGGCTCCGCTGGCAGTCCACTGGCCCGTGCACTGCCTATTTTTCTTTTTCTTATTCAAAGCAAGCAAAGGATGGAGATCCGATTCCCGTAGGAGGCAAGGTTTATTTATTTTTAACTTCACGTCCGGTTGTGGTCGAAGACGTCACCAGGTCATGATCCCATTGTCGTGATATCCCGCGGAACCTCGTGAAAAGTGTGACATTTCTCACGAATGGATGACAGTATGAGCCATTAATTGCTTTGGCCTTAAAAATAGGTAAAACTTTGTCAGAGCAAATTTGAACCCAGGAATTTGAAGCAAGTACAAAACCTTGCAGCCTTCACTGCACTCAATCAGTCAGCGTTTTACAGGAATTCTTGTGCGCTGCATTGCAAGTGGTCTGCATGAACTTCGATCCCTGTGCAATGGATCCACACGCACTGCTATCGCATTGCCATTGTAAGAGGCACTAAGTGGCCCTAAAGTTTAGTGTACTACCATTGAGGTCTGTCCTCATTGCCGATTTCACCTATCTTTGCCCGAAGCACGCGTTTGCCTTGTTGCTAAAAGCTAATTGAAATGCTTTACATTAATTACAAAACCTAATTACATCATATTTGGCCAACTAGGCTAAATAGGATAGAGTTTTTTTCTACCTTAGACAGATTTTGCTGAAATTTGCATTCCATATTTTTTGCAGTTTCCTCGACCTTTGTGACAAACTGCAGAATGGGAAGGTGCATTGTTGTAGCTCTATAAATGTTCAAATTTTCTGCTTCATGGTTTATGTCATGGTGATTTCTATGGGCAACATCACATGTGTCACATATCGCTGGCCATGCCCAGCTGAAGGACACAATTTCGAGCTTGCTTCTGGTCATTTCCAACAATTGACCCAGGCTGTCACTGACCTTCCCCGTCAGCCAAATAGTACTTGCACCATAGGCTTTGTGACAGTATTTGTAATGTCGTGAGACAGTCTGTCATGTCATCGCAATAAAGAGACCCATTAAAGTTTCCTGGTTTTGCTCGTCTAAAATACGTGTATTGGCTATATTGAAAAACTTTTTAATTTTGCCAGAGAACGTAAATCTAATCCTTTCATGTGCGAAAAATATGTTTGCAATGCGAGGTTATATCTGATGGCCATTTTGAGTTCTCCATGCTTCAAATGACGTGACCTGAAGAAACTGAAAGAAAAATGTTAATTTTCATTGCTTTTTGGGCACCTCAGTACACAAAAGTAATGCATTCTACCAGCAGAAAGCGCGATAGTGTCCTTAGCAAGATGTAAAGCACAAAAGATGACTAACGGATTATTGCTTGATTTCTTAATTAAATCAGGCCCTTCAGAGGATACTTATTGTGAAAAAGATAAAAGCAGTCACTTCGGGCAGGCATGCACAAAAAGATAGGGCACTTGTGGCAGTGAATTCGACATTTCGCGAGTACGGTGTGTTGACATGCTCTGGCCAGTGGTTGGAGCCGTCATACCTAATGGTATGTAAACAGCAAATGCTGTTTAGCCTTCATCACAACAGGCTCTCAGTACTCACTACTTGGTCG
This sequence comes from Amblyomma maculatum, assembly GCF_055883805.1. Classification (NCBI taxonomy): domain Eukaryota; kingdom Metazoa; phylum Arthropoda; class Arachnida; order Ixodida; family Ixodidae; genus Amblyomma; species Amblyomma maculatum. The sequence continues at coordinate 86,246,803 of NC_139347.1, forward strand.
ACCGCGCCATTTTCGAGGTGTTGTTCTGCGATATCGCTGTTCGCAACGTCAGTTTAGAAGACCGTGGTGTCCAAAATACTTTTCTGTGCAAGCTTCTGAGCACTTTTGTCTCAGAGGTACTCTATCCAGCTGTTGCAAAGCTAAACGATATAAAGTGTGAAAGTACACCTTCTGGTTTTGGCCAAAGAGGATGCAGTAACATAAGGATGTCGAGTTTGTCAACTTGTCGAGTTTGGCATATTTTGAAACATTCAAAAGGGCGTTTTTATAGCCTTTTTTTTTTTTTTTTGTACAGCAGGGCACACAAAGTAAGAAAGTGACGCCGAGCACTGAAGGAGTGTGCCAGCAGAGATAGCTTTGAGGTGCCCTCACCCCGACCAGGGACGCTAACATCTTGAAGTGCATGCAAGGCTCAATATGCTCATAACAAGGATGGTAGCAATTATTTCCCAGTCGCATGCTTTTCCTCCGACATTTTAATTAAACGCTAATATTTCGGTCAGCACAGATTCTCAACAGTCCAAAATGACAAAAACAAGAAGCAAATACAGTAGTACTCAGCCACGTCCATTTTTACTGCTCTTTTCAGGCAAGATATCTTATACTTCGTGTAAGGTAGTGCCAGGTGTCTAATAAAGTGGCTCAGGGTGCATGTTTTGAAATATTTAAAACGACATTTTTCATTGCCTTTTTGTGCAGCAAGCCACTCGGAAGTTCGCGCCTCCATGCAGGGACACGGCGCATAAAGGACCTAATAAAGGGCATGATTTATAGGACTAAAGGAAAAGAATCTTCTGGGCGTAATCCAGGCATTTATCATTAGTCGAATCAGCTATTCTACGCCATACTTACCCCGTAAAGCAGCAGAACGACAGAAATTAGAGAGCCCCATCCGCACAAGTATTAAAAGAGCCCTTGGATTCCCGCGCTGTACTTCCACAGCAGCCTCCTGCAACTGGGCATCCATAACACATGGGATGAGATCGCGGAAGCGGTGCGCACTTCACAGGTAGAACGGCTCCGCCTAACCGCCGCAGGCAGATCTATTCTAGAAAAACTGGGCATCGACACTTGGGGAGGCGCTCAGACAAAATCTGAAATAGACAAGGCTGTACGGGACAGGCTATGGATACCTCCGCTGCCAAAAAACATGCATCCCGAACACCATACGGAGCGTCGGGAAAAAAAGAGCTCAAATGCTCATTAAGAAATTTAGCCGCTTGCTGCCGGAGGAAGTAGTCTTTGTAGATGCTGCCGGAGGGGCAAGCTCCTTTAGGGTTGCAGCGGTATCGAATGGGTCGGGTAGACCGATCACCGCGGTCACCCTGAAAACTAGATCTCCTGAGGCAGCTGAGGAAGTGGCTGTAGCTCTAGCCTGCGCCCGGACAAAGGCGCGTTTCGTGATCTGCGACAGCAAAACTGCCATACGAAATTACAGTCGTGGGTTGATTGCTCCCCAGGCAATTCGAATATTACAGCAATCACCAATCTCGCGAACTATACAGCTGATTTGGACTCCAGCGCACACTGGCGTTCCCGGCAACGAATCCGCCAATGCTATGGCTCGAGGGCTCTACCACCTTGCCGGCGGCAGAGAGGGGGGGCTTGGAGCGGGGAGCATAGAGTGTGCCAAATCTTACACAGAAATTCTGCAGCATTATAGACTCAGTAGACGGGTGGCTGCTGCTCCAGCCCCTACCCTAAATTGCAGGCAGGCCGTCGCCTGGCGTCGCCTTCAGACTGGGACATTCCCACACCCGCTCCTGGTGAGCCATCTGCTCCCAGGAGAAAGATCTGAATTCTGTGCAAACTGTGACTCGAGAGGGACCCTCGAACATATCTTCTGGGACAGCCCCTTTTCTCCCGGGAGGGGTCTAAATCTGACGCCACAACTCTGGGAGACCATGCTGCGCTGCTCGGACCCTGGGCTCCAGCTAGCCGCCATCCAGCTGGTCTGGGACGCCGCCGGCCTGCGTCTGAGGCGGGGCACCCGCCATCCATCCCAAGCGACGGAGGGCCGGAGCCTCTTCATTCGCTGGAATAAATAAAAAGTTCTGCTCTCTCTCTCTCTCTCTACTTCAAAGTGCTCAAAAAGCCCCAGTGTTCCCTTTTAGACTGTTGGAGTGAATTGCAACAGATGGCAGATGGGACAGAACATAGCCAAGTGGGAAAACAAAATTGGGAACTTTACCTTATCTTAATAAAGGCCATCGCTATGAAATATTGTAGCCGTCGTCATCGTCGTCATCATCATCATTCAAACTGCCCACTGAATGGCAAACACCTCTCCCATATCCCTCCAATCCGCCTTCTGCGCGAGTTTTCTGCGCATGCGCGAAGTCGTAGCGGCGACCGATGGAAACACATTGGACGGCGTCGGCGGCGTTTCTCGGCGCCGCCAGTGCACGGGGGCTGGCGGCACCGGGCGGCACGGTGACCGTCATAGGCTTGTCAAAGCTATGCCAACCACATCTGCCGCATACGGTTGCCACTCTCTAGGCGTGCCGGAATGCAAGACGCTGTTTTTTAGGTTTCCTTCGGCGAGCCGCGACCAACAACGGCGTGAAGCTTGAATTAAGGCAACCAAGCGTCAAAATGTGAATGGCCGACCTTAGCAGCTAGCCGACTGCGTACTCTCGACTGTGCGAAAAACACTTCGTTACAGGTATGTATGCATTTAAAGGAAATGTGCATGATTAAAAGTATCTAGATGGAGTTTGCACCAACCCTGTAAACCACCAGTGATAGCTGCAATGAGCATTTGTTTGGCGAGTGTTCGCTTTATGTGCGACGGAGCCTGATGGCGATGTATTTTGCCGTTCATTTTCTTTATGTGCGAAGGGGCCGGGTAGCGCAGATATCACAGGTGGCTGTGTGCGCTAGACCGTAATATTTAGCATGTTTTATCGCGACTGCCGCCTGACTAAAAAGAAAAGAAAATATTGGGCGTTTGTTGTTATGCACCCCCGTTCGCGAGCCGAGTGGTTGAGCTGGTCATGAGGCTCGCGAACGGCACTGCATTCCTTTTCTTATCTACGACATCCTTCGTCGGCGGAAGCACCGAAGACTGCGCATGGTTTGGATAAAACACGATTACTGCCTGATCTGCAAATTCCTTGATGTGAGCTGTAGGGCGAGCTGGATATTTTCAGCGTTATTTTTGATACGTTACCTAGCTCACATTGGCAGTGGCCTCATTCGTAAGTATGTTCCACTTCTTAACTAAAAATAGGTTTTTTCTATGTCCCAAAGCTCAGTTGGATGTGTTCAGCTGTTGCAAATACAGATTTGTGCATACACGTATCAAAAAGTGTTTCAAAATAGTACAAGATCACATATGGAAGATCCGTTTATGTATTTTATTTCATACATAACTGAACTCTCACGAACAGGTGAACAATTCGACGAACAGTATGAAATTTACACAACAGAACATGCCCTAGTGTTTTTGATGACCGTTATATTCTCTCTAAAAAATGAAATTTCTCTTTTGCGAATGCAACTAAGAAATAGAGAGAAGGAACATAGGAGCCATAGCGGCCGGACATATCTGAGCAGTGGAGACAAACATATCGGTCGTTCGCGTTTTCACAAATGAGCACCACAACATACTGCTGCTCATTTCAACCTCCTGCGCTATCTTCTAAAAACTGCTGTGGACATGGTATTCGATCGGTGTCTTGCGAAAGTCATGCCGGTGTCGGCCCTTTCTCAGTCCCCTCATCGTCCTAGTATTCGTCAGAACTGAAACGGACAAGCTTACGGAGTGCACCTTATCGTTCCTCCCATAGCCGTTCTTCGACCAGCGATTATTATCACCTTTCTCTGACTGTGTCGATGCGTGGACATTGTGGACACATCCGCATCAACTACAAATAATCGTTGCATCACCGTTGTACCTAGCCTAATAAAGAGCGTTGTTTCTATCCTAGGGCGCCTAACTCGAGATGACTCCGGGCTACATAAGCGACGATGTGGACACAGCGACATCAGGTTGATTATGCCTTCTTCGTGACATGCCGGTTTGTATGATTAAAGATGCTCCGACATCACAGTATGCACATTCTGTTCAACAGCGGTTGAGGAGAATCGAGAATGACGACGCTTGAGACAGATATGCCGCTAGATGTCTTTTTTTTTTTTTCCGGCTAGATGTTGTGAACAGGCGCTGAATCGTCCACCTTACCAAGCAACACTGCTTCATCAAAATTACAGCTTTGTAAACTAATGCGATGACTATGTGAAGCAGTAAAAATTATTACGAGTTTTAGGTTAGGCGTCAGAGGATATTCGGAAAAGGATTAGCGTAAATGTCACTAGTACCTATACGAAAGTTCATGCGAACATTGAATTTTCCTTCCATGGCTGAAATTCTTGTTAAGCCTGCGCGATGTCAAAGAATTCGCGACAGTTCGACTCGCTATAAGCCACTATATGGCACAGCTATTTCACACGTGTCAAAATAGACGAATTGGGTTATGCATGCTTCTCTCGCGTTATTGGTTCTACCGGCTTTCAGCTAACAGCGCGGCAGCCATGGGAACGGGCGTACACAAAGTTACGTCAATAAGCAATCACTGCAATGACCAGCATAGACGTACCAGCCGTGCTATGAATGGCTGAATGCGCCCTCTCCTTTGCGCTACATTCAGTTATGCTTCTGCAGCAATGCATGGGACTGCCACTGATCCACAGGAAGAGTTCACACTCTGTCGCAGCAGTATTCGACCTCCAGAGAAGTCAGTTTATGGCTAAATATACAAGTCATATAGTATGTACACTAACTTTGTTATGTGCGTCGTCTCTTGTTTATGAGCTATTAGAGTATATGAGTTGTTTGATACACTTCGGCACAATTTGCATCGCTGTGTACGGGCGACTCTAGCATTCACGTTATTTCATGAACGAAAAATAACAGGAAGTGAGCGCGATGCTAGATTTATAGCAAGCTCATCGAAGCTATTCAGTGACACTAGGGTTACAACGTAGGCAACGTAGATAGCAGGTGCGATAATGTAGATACACGAATGGTGTATTCCATAACAAATTATTCTATGTAAATGTAAACATTTTCTTCCAGAAGCACATCCCATATATTTGGCGTAAATACAACTGCACTTAAGTATAGTGCATTGTTAACCCTATATCTGTTCTTCAATTTCACTTACTGAGTGACGGGAAGTCAAGTTGAAGGGAGAACGCTTTAATCCTTCGCAGAGTAGTGAGAGCCAAAATAGACGCTGCTGCCAGCAAGGGTAGTGTCAGAACTGCCACACTGCGGTGATTCGACGATTGACATCAAGCAAGAGAGGCCGCTAATGAATAACGGTACGAAGGGAAGGAGGATATTCGCCTTGTACTGGGATCAGGTGAACAAGCGTTGTCGAGAAATCTGCAGCAATTACTGCAGCACTCTTTGAAGAAAGACTTGCGCCCGCTGTTTACTGCACTGTTGGATGATGGAGATCACACCGCTACGGTGGTACAAGGCTGTGAAGAGCAGTTCGCCCTTGAACACAACAAACGAGGAAGTTAGGAAGATTGTTAATGCGGCATTATCCCATACGAGCGCGAAAATTCGCCTACAATAACTGGTCTACCTGTAAAGGGGATGGTCCTCCAGGGAGCCTTTCATGCAGACGCAGTTCCAACTTCACAGGTACATTAATCAGTCTGCTACGCACGACGTAACAACAACAATTTCTAAGGCGCTAATTCTTGTTCATTAAGACTTTCCTGCTTTACATGCAGGAATCTTTATTAAACACTGATTGCTGCTATGAGGACCTTCGAGGCTGCGATGTAGGAACTCAGAGAATACAATATGCGGAGAAAGTGTGTGCACCAGGTAATACAAGAACAACAATGAGGATGGGGCGAAGAACATAGCCAGTTTGGGTTGCGTATAACGAACCTCACGAAGACAAAACACAGCACATTTTGTGGGAACTACATGGGCACCGAACACACCACATGGGGTTGTGGAAATTATTATATAATACTGTTACTCACATGCCAAAATAAACACAAGCAACTAGGGTATTTACCGCAATTAAAAGTAGCAGTAAGTCTTGAACGATATCGTTTTCGGCAGCTGGTCATCAGCGTACAAGCTGGCAGGGGCAACCTCGTTTAAAAAGCAGCAAGCTCCACCCGACTGCCCAGAGAAAATACAGAGGAACGCAACTCCGCTTGTCTCATATGTCACGAACAGGTGCAGGCGCTACCTAATTTATGCTTAAGTACATGCCTTCGGTGGCAGCAGATATTGTACGCGCCTTTCAGTCAACTGAGGAGTCGCTGAATGGTTCAAAATTTAATTTTTTTTCTGAACAATTATCAGCAGACGTAACACAAATACGTCATAACTTTTCTAACAGTCAGCAGCTTCAATTGTCGTAGGCAAAGTGTAGACAAGTAGTGTTGAATAGTTGAGGTCGCCGGCATCTGGCCCTAAAACCCCAGATCAGACCTCAGTCAAGCATTTCAAGTAGAACAACGTGACCTCAGAGTACAATAATGAACGAGATGTGAGCTCAAAAAATAGCCTGCTTAGAGGTCTCACGCTTATCCGTAACGACTTCTCCTGAAGTCAGAGTAGCCGCACGAGTCTTGAAAGCGCCTGGAAGAAGGCATTCTGCGCACGGCGTTCCAGAAGCTCGAGTTAGGTTTCCTCCGCAGAGCGCACCGGGTATGAGCGATTTGGGTTTCCTCCGCAGAGAGAGCCGAGTACCAGCCTCGCAGGGTCTAGCTGCCAATGCGGCGACTGGCAACACGGAATCCCAGTGGCTCTGCGTTAATTGTTCCAAAGATGAAGACAGTCCCATAAAGGCGTGAACTGTGAAAGCGGGCCTCATAACTGCGTGAACAGGTGCGTCTGGTAGAGGTCGGGCGGTAGCGAGGGAGCCCTGGCTGGAGCCGGGAACGCCGGCCCTCGGTGGCAGTGCTGCAAGTGCAGTTCTCGTGCCAGGTGCCTGAGCTCCTCACGTACACCTTCGATGACCTGAACAAGGAGAGAGGAAGGAGGATATATAATCTACATAGGGAGATACTGTTACAGTGACTATACTTTGGCAGATACTTTGGGTACAGAACAGAGCACTGTCTTGCAGGCGAGAATTGCATACGGGATAACTTTGTTTAATACAGAGAGAGGTATACTCACGAACCAAAAGTGCAAAACTTGCACTCTTCCACTATCCATTGGCAAGTTACCACTATAATTGTGGACCCTTTCATGAATTCAGTATATACTGCGAATATGATAGACTTCGGTGCAGAAGTACCTACTGCTTGGTTTGTCGCTGATCTATTATGCGTTTACAGTGTCAGGAAGACAAACAACCCGACACCTGCCCCTCATTTGTTTTATGTTTTCTTTCTTGACCCCACACAGCTATCATGAACTGATGCCCTCCATATTTATTGTTTATTACTGCGAAAGCAGTAAAGGCTGCGTTCACACAAAAAAAAAGTCGTTGTCCATCCATGTCACAAAATATTGCCAATGATCGATAGGTTGATGACGTTACGAAGTCACGTGACATGGTCATAGGTCGGCGAGAGGTGTGACGACACAAACCCTCCTGATATCATCAACCTCTCGACCAATAGGGAAATTTTGTGGCAGAGTTTACAGATGCTCTGGCAGGTGGCAGTTGGCAAGTGACATGGACAAGCGCCAATTAGTCGCCGGGGTTTGAGATGTCGTGCGTTGTGCGCTGGTAGTTGTCAAATGCGTTGACCACATGACAGTGACGAAAGAAGGAGGGGTGGTAGGTTGGATCCACAAGCCCCTATAATTGCTAATATGTATTTAAGGCAACAAAAAAAAGTGATAGTGGTCACGTTGGGCTGCCATTACAGAAACAACGTTGTAGGAACGTTGCTTCTAAAGCCATCACATTCCCTTCCTAAAGTGGCTTAAGTGTTCTCATGATATCTTTCGGTTAGTATTTGTAGGATTAAAACGTAATTTTAAATCTTGATACGGAGGAAGGTGAGCTGCCAACCTGCAGCTTAAGCTGCTCCACTTCTTCGGGAGAGAGCAGTCCGTAGTAAGGAGACGGTGTAGGCTGCTGGTGTAGTGCCTGTGGCAGCTGATACGGAGGTGCCGCTGTTGCAGCGGGCGTTGGTGGTGGCGGAGGCGGCGGTGGCTGCAGGTACGACGGCACCTCCAGCTTGGCGGCCGGTACACCCTTGAAGATGTCGCGTCTGAGGGTGTCCAGCTGCCTCACGTTGTGTGCCGCCTCACGCTTCCGGTCCTCTCGCAGTTCGAACCTACGAAACATGAAGGTCCGGTGTCGTTAAGCCTCTAATGCGTACAAGTCATCAGCTCAAAAATGACCACACTGTCATCTACACCGCTAAGAACTCCTCGTGAGACGGCTCAACTCGATCGTAGCGTTTACAATGCAAATAAGTTGACGCAGGTTCATCTAAGAAAAAAGAGGCGACAAAACCCGCAGTAAATACAGAGACTTTCAAAGTGGAATACGTTTTAACGCAACACAGAAAGGGGACCACAGGCACAAACTTAAAACTGTTTCTTTCAGGAGGAATGAGCGTATATATATGTACAGTCCTGAATGCAGCAGTCCTGAAGAAGATATATGAAGCTGATAGCACAAGCCAAGGAGTAAGACGTTGGAAAAAAAGCTCTCGTGCCGGACGCGCGGCCGTTGACCAGCTGAGCTCCCTGCCCTCTCGACGAGTTGTTCAGCGCTCCGACGTCAAACCCCCGTCGTAACAAATTGGTGGAGGTGCTGGGTAAAACAACCCTCACGACGCATCCTCAACCGCTGGAGCTTCGTTGGGGCCGTCGCCTCGCTGGTCTCCCGCCCGTTTCTTTAACAATGCAGCAGACTACCGAGCAGTCCCGAACATGAACACGGGACCTTCTACTCCAGTCTGGCGATGTGCCACCGACCACCACGAATGCCACGCTACCATTTCGTGAGCCTATAGTTCTTTTGCCGGTCAAGCAGGGAAAGATGTTGATGACTGGCTAACCCATTATGAACGTGTGAGCCGCTATAAACGCTGGGGTTCGGTGGCTAAACTCGAATGTTGTCTTCTTAACGCAAACTGCCTTGATGTGTTATGAGAACCACGAGGACTCCTTGACCACTTAGGACAGTTTTGTCGAATCAGTTAAGGAATGTTTCGGTGACCTAGCCGCAAAGAAGAAACAGGCCGAGCAGAAACTTGCTCAGAGGACTAAGGCAGCAGGGGAAACCTGCACCACCTACATCGAGGCCATGCTCAAGTTGTGCTAGACCGTCAACAGCAGGATGACTGAGGAAGATAAAGTAGGCCATCTGCTCAATGGAATTGCGGAAGACGTTTACCACTTCCTTATTGCCAAGGACAACTTGAGTTCTGTCTCTGACGTTATCCGACACTGCTGGACATTCGAGACCCTCACCGAAGTTTGGACGGCTCGCAAATGTCACTACAGTGGCTAGTATTGAAGAATCGCCATCTCGAAGCCTCCTGTGCGTCATCCGTGAGATTGTTCGCGATGAGATGTCACGACGTGAGCAGCTTGCCCGGCCCAATAACTTCGCAGGTGAAGTATATGGGCTTCCACACTATTGGGGTGCGTGCCAGCCGATGTCAGCGAATGTCACCTGCTTCGCCTGCCGCGACGACCTGTACACCCCGTGACCAAGACCCGACGAGAATTACCACCAATTCTCTTACCATCAGCGCAGACTCTCGCTCTTACTCCAATCGTACATCGCGCCGACCGCCGGACAGCTACATCGTACGGGAACCACCATCTGGATATTCGCCGCGTCCTACCATGCAGAAACCAGCTGACACGCCCCTTTTTGATCGACCTATTCCGATGTGTTACCGGTGTGGTGTCGCGGGTCACATTTCCAGCTACTGCAATCGGCGCGCACTGCTTAGGAATCCTCCGACGGCATCGAACCGACGCGCCGTCCAGTCCTACACTGACACTCATCGGCCAGATCATCCTATCCGGAGGAGCCGTTTGCAAAGTGAATGATCGCGAAGTCATTCTCGCGCGTCCGACCACAGTGTGATACCACCTCCTTCGTTCCGTCTGCGCCGTTCCTGTCACCACGGTGCCGATCTCCGCCACCCTTGCAGGAAAACTAGCCAGCGCAGCCGATGGAGGTGAGGTCGCTAGACAATGTGCTTTGCTACCTAGTATTCCTTCTTCTGTGTACATGTTAAAGAACAAGGTTAATGTGGTTGTTGACAGTTTGTGTACAATGGCGTTGGTAGACACTGGTGCTACTGCTTCGGCCATGAGTTTAGATTTTAGGAACCTTTTGAAGAACAAAGTTATGTTTGTTTGGGACAAACCTGCTAATTTTTATGGAGTGAGTGGAGAGTTATTGTATCCGGTTGGGGTGTGCAGCCTTAAAGTTTCCTTGGGGGGCAAAGTATTCCCGGCAGAGTTTGCAATACTGCCTCGATCGACACACGACGTAATATTGGGAATTGACTTCTTGCGTATGTGCGACGCTACAGTTGATTGCCGGACGGGAGCGTTAAGTGTTAGTAGTGTGGTTCTCTTCCTCGTGAACGTTTGGAAGAGTCGTCAAATTATGAAGACGTTGTGTGTGTGTGTGTGTGTGTGTGTGTGTGTGTGTGTGTGTGTGTGTGTGTGTGTGTGTGTGTGTGTGTGTGTGTGTGTGTGTGTGTGTGTGTGTGTGTGTGTGTGTGTGTGTGTGTGTGTGTGTGTGTGTGTGTGCGTGCGTGTGCGTGTGTGTGTGTGTGCGCGTGTGCGTGCGTGTGTGTGTGTGTGTGTGTGTGTGTGTGTGTGTGTGTGTGTGTGTGTGTGTGTGTGTGTGTGTGTGTGTGCGTGTGTGTGTGATGAAGTCATCATACCGCCACATTCTGCAGTGTACGTCCAGGTGTCCTGCTTCCGTGCCATAATGACTCATTTGAGGCTACTGCGGTGCCTCTTCTTCACAGCGGCGTAAAGAAAAAAGTGTTAGTGCCGCATTGTTTGATTTGTGTGAAAGAGGGCCGTACCGGACTGTGGACTATAAACTGCTCGCCGGAATCGGTTGTTCTTCCAGCGGGTTTAAAACTAGCTTCATGTAGCGCAGCTATCTCGAATTGTGTAGCTCTCGTTACCCCTTCCCCCGAAAACTCCGCTTCTCACTCGCCCGCTGAAAAAAAGCTTGTTCCGGTGACCAGCGCATCTTTGAACGCCTCGCAACGCCAGATCTTGACGAACCTATTGTCTCAGCACGTCTCCATCTTTGATTTCGCGTAGTCCGACGGCTCGCAACGTTTTCTTCTGTCTCGCGCATGCCATATGATTGTCACGGGATCTGCCCATCCCATCCGTCAGGAGCCGTACAGTGTGTCGCCATCAGAGCGTAAGATCATCACTGAGCAGCAAGTCCGAGACATGTTGAACACGGGCGTAATACAGGAGTCATCCAGCCCTTGAACTGCTCCCGTGATATTGGTAAAGAAAAAAGAAAAAAGAAAAAAGAAAATTGGTAAAGAAACAGTCGCCTCAACTCCATCCCTAAAAAGGATGTGTATCCCCTCCCGCGCATCGACGATGCCATCGATTGCCCTTTTTCCAACGTCTTTCTCCTTGGCTTGTGCTATCAACTTCTTCAGGACTGCTGCGATACATATATATATATATATATATATATATATATATATATATATATATATATATATATATATATATATATATATATATATATATATATATATATATATATATATATATATATATATACACGCACACTTCTGTAATCATTCATCCTAGCACAAAGCTCGTCACCTTACGTGTCGCCAAGAAAAGTTCCTTTTCGCTTCAGTCTCTCAGATCAGATCATTACATGCGTGTCGCTGATGCACATGTAAGCATTTTCTTCTGATGTAAAACGCCAGACAACTACAATTTCGTTCTGCCCGCGTATCCACAGAAGCAATTAAAATGCATTTGTACGCTTTTTGTCGCGTGGGTTCCCACTTGCCTGAGGCTGGAAATATCCTGCTTGATCTCGAGCAAATCGTCTTCGTTAACGCCGTCTTGACGCAGCTGCTTCTTAGCTCGATGAATATAACGGTTCACTAAACGCTTCATCACCTCCTAGAAATATGGAGAAATAGAGAAAAAAAGGAGAGGAAATATTACGCTATGCTTAGAGTTTGCACTTCTCAGTGAAGGTACCCAATCACAGTATATGAGATGTATATGAGATGAAGTGCATGACAATATATTTTCTGTAGCTTAGAAAGCTTTATTTATTGCGAAAAATAGAACAAAAACGCGAAAACAAGTTAGCAGTGTGCCCACGAGGCTTTTAGCACTGCTTTTCGAAACGAATCACTACGAACTCGCCCAACTCGCGCTGCTTCCACAAAAATATATATATATTTTGTTGTTGATAGAAAGATCGATATAGTCACGATCCAAGGAAAACTTGCAAAAGTTCCTAAATGGATTGTGACGGTCGACCACAGGTGGCCTGTGGTCCGCCTAAAGGCCTACTTGTGGGGTGATTTCCACGCTCTCTACGTTGTGTTTTGACCCAATCACCCCCCCCCCCCCCCCTCCGGCAAACATACCCCAAAAATTATCTTCGTCCATTTTTTTCTGCTTCCGAACCAGCAAGCGCCGTGTAGTTCATATTACATTTATTTTAAATAAATAAAACTTGAAATTTCTCCAACCAACACTTTTATTTTATAAAACCCGACGTTTCGGAGCTGGCTCGGCTCCTTCTTCAGGGGTGCATGACGCGGGGCTGCGTGCAGCTATAAGTAAAGGAATGGTCGAGGGGGAGAAGAAGGGGAGGGGGGGGGGGAGAATGGGGAGGGGGTGAGATGTGTGTGAAAGGAATGAGAAGGAAGGAGGGGGGTTTAGACGAGTGAGGGTGCCGCAGGTGCAGCTGTGCTCGCTGGCGACTTTTTTCTTTTCTTCTGTGAAGTGGCCAGGAGAGAGCGAAGACCTTACAAGTATACAGCAGGGAGGTTGCCTATTGTCCGGTTGATGTTATTTGCGGTAGACTGTATGTGCCATGACTCGAGGAGGCGTCTTTTGCGGTAATTGGTCTCGGTCTCCAAGATGAACGTTTCTTCGAAATTTATTCTGTGGTCGGAATCTTCTGAATGTTCAGCTACGGGGTTGCGTTCTCTTGAAAAATTTCGTACATCGTTCTTGTGTTGCACAGGCAAATCTGTCGAAATGTTTAGCTTACATTTATTTTGTTACTTCCTCCCTTGTACAATAATTATCTCGCACCGGGATGATATTTTCTTCTACAGGAAAATAAAAAAGCATGCTAGAAACGCGCGATGTGAGTGCTCAGCTGCAATTGCGATGGAGTGAGGATCGCTTGGGTTAGATCTTGCTTGGTAATTAAAAATCATTCTCGGGCTCACCTTTCTGCCTTAAAGTTTCTGTTGGATCGCGACTATATTAACGATTAACGAGCACTAGGAATTCGATGCACCAATGCTGCGCGTGCACACATACTACATAGAGAAGCTTTGAAAGCGGATCGTTGTCAGCACGAAAGAAGACGTCCGCAAACGATCCAGAAGGCATTCAAAATACACGAACTTCTAATCGAAGGTTGCGTGCAGCGAGCGCTGGCCCCGCAAAATGTGTTTCCTGAGAGTTATCGGAGCATCTATCTCAAGTATGCTTCATTCTTCTGCATCAAACAAACAAAATAATTGAAAGTGCTCTGGCTGGTTGGGTGAGCGCCGTTTTTTATTTTACCCACAAACATTCATTTTGCGATATCGGAAGGTGGGTGAAATTCCTAGTCATTATGCATGCTTTGCAGGTTAATCCCCGTACACGAAGTAAAATAAAGGATGGCGCATGATACCGGTGTTTTCTCTGCTAATGGCATAAAACGCAATGGCTAGCTCAAAATCAATGTCGGAAAAGAGATAAGGGAGTCATAAATCCGGCACTCGGACTGCATTCCAGAATAACATGAAGTAATCCTGGTGCGTGGGTAGGGCATTGGGCATGAATTAATATATTTTCTCCTTTAAATGATGACCTCACAGAGAAAAGAAACGCACTGTGTTACCACGGCCTCTTATATATTTAAACAAACGAGGTGATTTAGCCTCTTCAATATTATTTGGCATGTTTACACGTATGAATTGCTCTGGTGCGTAAAGGCTGTTTCACATGATGCAACGAGCACGAAAGATTTCGGTCCAGTCGCAGTGTCGTTGCGGCGCAAATCGCAGCAGCCCTTTCACATGCTTGCGGCACCAGCGATTTCTGTCGGTGCGGCACGAGCGGCGGTACCATCATATTTTACCAACAATAAAAGTGATCACGCGTAAGAATAAATGTAGTATTTAATTTATGTTTTTCATCAAAATATAAAACACTTTATGCAAAATAGACATTTTTAACTTTTTCGTTTTGTACGCAACTACGTGCAACAGTCACATCAGGCTGAACTCCTTAGGCTGGAGGCCGTCTCGTTCGCAACGATCGCTGCGACGGGAGCAGCGTGCGACCAACATGTTGGAAGTCTGACGCAGCCGCTCTGCGACGGGAGCGGCGTGCCCTTCTGTCGCTGTGCGGCTGAAATCGTACACTGCTGCGGCGAGAATCGCATCATGTGAAACGGCTATAATAGTGCCAGTTCGTCCCTGGTACCCAAAAGCACACTTCACCGCGCTCTGATTCTTGACGTGGCAAAGCCCACTTTCAGGAACATGTGTAAAACCCAAAACATTCACCGTGACCTGTCTGTCCGCGATTGCGAAAACGAAAAACAAATCTACAACAGGAAACAATGGCTGCGCCACAACCGCATTGCTGCCATTTAGTCAAGTCGCACTTGTGACCTTTTTTTCTCCTTATTACTACTTTGCGATCAAATGGGTGATAAGTTGGCCGCATAAGCCTAAAATCAAAATGCTGTGCCACAGATGCTCGCCGGTTGCGAATGCTTCAGTAAAGAATATATGTTTAAAGATGCAAAGCTATGTTACAGCCTTTCATATACCGTAGTTTCTTCTTCAAAATTATGTTTACTTGTACTTCGTAATGTGGACAATGGTAGAGAGATGTGTTTGGAACCGGAGGCCAGAATTTCGCATTATCGAAATACTTTTTTGTTTTACTTATTCTCGTAAACACAATTAAGTAATTTGACTTCTACACGAAAATATTTATTACTTCTCGTCACAACCTTCAGCGATAGGTTGTTTTTTGCTTCAGTGCTTCAGCACTCAAATGATCACTTCTTGTTCAAAGTAATTTATATAATACCCGTGTGCACATAATTATCCAGTTTGCCACCTCTGCAGAGTCGTGTGGACGCCGATGCCAAGGTATGCTTATCAAACGCTCTATTGCTGACCTGAACCGCGCATCATATCCAGGTACAAAACATCCGACTCTTTTTTAAGGCTTGTTATTATCCAAACTCACTGAGGAAACATTGCGTGACCGTAAAGGCTTTATTGTTTCTTTCACGAAGCATAGGAGAAGTGCCGAGAAGTAAACTCCGATTATAAACGAAATAAACGGGGAAAAAAGTAGCATGAAAAACACACACACACACACACACATTAAAATCTCGTCATTATTTATTGTGAAGTGTAGACCAATTGAATCGAGATACCGTTGAAGCAAGCTTACCTGGTACTGCACGGTGCTTGATTGCCCGTTGAATTTCAGTATCACTGTGTTTTGCCGTTTTGTGCCCGGTTTCTGTCGAGAAATGAAGGGTGAAAATAGAGACAAATAGGAAAGCGATTACATTCAATACTGTTGCTCATCCTGTCTCGCCGAATTTTCCCATTTTATGGTACAGCGCCTAGACCGCACAAAGCAGATCGTTCTTCTTGTTTAAACTATCTGCATGGTCAAAAATATCTCCACCTACACTCAATTGCTCTGTGTTCCTCTCGAGGAAGTTCAATATCCGTTACCGTACTTATTAAACAGCCTGCGGCGAGCATCATTTTCTAGCAAAAAAACTCTATCTGGGAGTTCGTGCCTTTCTTTGCTTGCACGTTATTGCTTTTTTCTTCTGGCTTATTGTCTGATTTATGTAAGAGTCACTGCATTACTAATGACATCAGTATCAACTATGCTTGGGTGTTCATAAAACATAAAAATTGCATCGAAAATCTTAATATTTTGGCATGCTGGTCTTACAGAATGCTAAGGCGAGTGCTTTAACGCTGGATGAGAGGCCGGTATCTGCGAGAAAAATTGACTGCTGAAAATATTAGGAGCTTGGTTTCCAAATCACATCCCTAAAAGCAGTTTTTCAAACCGAATTAAATAAGCATATTGCCCTTCCGCTACCGAATCGAATACGAATAATGTAGCTTCGCTTCAAATTGAATACTAATAAAATAGCGACAGAAGCGACTCGAATACGATTCGAATATTTGCATTAATATTGACTACTGTGCAAATGTTCGTACAAAACGAAATTATAGAACGAATCCATGAGCGTGAATGTATGCAAATAAAAAAAAATTAAGGGATTGCACTTCAGTCTAAGAGGAGAAATGGCGAAAGCCACTTCACAGGACTGTTTTCACTAACTGAATCATAATTGTCATCCCTGCTGTTATCATCATCATCATCATCATCATCACCATCAGCATCATCATCGCTGAGATCATCATCAACCAACTGTACCCTCACTGTCATTGCTACTTTCATCATTACGCTAGACAAGGTCAATTACGATCGGTTTCTTACGAGCCCAGTCATTAGAGGCATCAGCTGTTCTAGTTTCTGTTCCTCGGGTTTCCCCCATGCAATAAAAAAAAAAAAAGCACGGCATGGCGCAGTAGTTAGCGCGCTCGGCTGGGGATCGGTGAAGGGGCGGGGGGACGTAGCTATAAAGAAAAAATTATGGATAGTGGTTCGATTCTCTCTGGATACCGACTTCTTTCTTTAGTGTCACCTCATGCCAACATTTCCTGCGCAGATTTCCGCAGTCCATGAGCCAAGAGAGGGTTTCGCCCTAAAATGAACTCTCTCAGTTTATGGCACAAGGAAATAAACTAGACTACACTTCATGACATGATACGAGGTACAGCTGCGTACGAGGAGGAAAAAGAAGCATCGCTTAAGCCATATCCTCTGAGATAGGCAACCAAGGCAGTGTTTGCCGACTTTCCTGGCCACTGCCGCGCCGTACAGCTTTCTGGCCATGCCGGAGCATTATTAACGTCGCAACATCAATGGGCTGTGAGCGGCTCTGAACTGTTTTTCATCCCGCATGTGGCAATTATTCCAAAAGTACAGCGCATATACGATTCGTTTCGTATTGTTTTCAAAATTCATTATGTGACTCGACCGCACAATTGAACGAGAGGATATTCAATTCGTTATTCACAGTTTTCGAATATGCACCAAACCCCTAGACGATATGTATATAATTTTCATCCGGTCGTATTCCTCGCAAATACCTTATTCAGAGAAAATAGACTAATGAAACATAGCCCACACTGTGCTTGGTTTCATAATGTCTCTTTCTCATGATTATCATGATCTTTGATACCGCACGACACCACAGTGTTATGAATGAATGAATGAATGAATGAATGAATGAATGAATGAATGAATGAATGAATGAATGAATGAATGAATGAATGAATGAATGAATGAATGAATTTTAACATTTTTTGCTTGCAGGCCAGATGGGAAAGTCTCAAGGTTACCTACCTGGTTGGCTTTATCGGGAACATTTCCAATGTACACAGGATTTTGTGTTTCAGGCTGAAGAAAAGAAAGGAGAACATTTCAACGGTTTGAAAAGAGCTCTGAAATGGGTACAATATTGTGAGCATCTGAACCGTTCTAATGACAGATTTCCTCAGTTAAAGGCTGCTCAAGGGCGCCGAGAGAAGGTTTAACAGATACTCATCCATGACGGCACACATAACACAAAGTGCAGATAAAAGTTGAAGAACTCTCACAAATACTTTACAACCCGTGCAAAATGTAAATAACAGTTTTTGTTTTCTTCGCCGGAAACTTTTAATGTTTGGCCTCTGTGCGCCTTAAAAATCTACCCATTCCCTTGCCCTCATTGCCTAATGACATGACACTAGAAAAAGCTTTGTTTTATATTCACTATTATACCTCAGATCAGGATGAGTATTTATAGATATAATTTTCTGGATGAGGGCTCTCAGAATGGCAGTAACAATGTTGAATGCGACTCGTGTTATGTTAGCTACAGTGATTACTTATCCCAGGTGTCTGCTTCTTGCAAAGCCCCGTACGAAGCGTGAATGCCAGTAGATCATTGCAATACAGGGTGTAATGCCAATAGCATTACACGTATTTGGAAACGAGTGGTCACGTAAAGCAAAGCAGGATCACGGAATACCTTGACGGCCGCATGCTGGAAACGCGGCCTGGCGGCGAAGGCACTCTTGCAGAGGAAGCGGCAGAGCCGGAGCAGTCCGCGCAGGAAGTACCACACCGACTTTGGGCTGATGATGAGGTTGAAGGGAGGCGGCAGCGTCGAACCTTCGTCGAAGTAGCCCATCCACAGTTTGGACCGGGCAAACTTCCACTCGCGGTCCTTGTGGTCCTGGGAACACGAAGGCCGCGGACAGTGTTAAGGAGGCGCCGTAAGACGCACTGAGCAAGGCAGCCTAATTGAATGACACTGAGCGGTGCGCGAATGAAGTAAAAGAATAAACGAAGAATTAAAGGAAAGCACAAGGAACAATCAATAGAAACAAAAAAAGAAAAAAAGTGTGAAAGAAGGGCAGAGGAATGGGTGCAATGGCTAATAACTGGAGTGAGTGAGTAAAAGAAAGAAAAAGGAAAAGTGGAGAGTTAGGATTGAATGCGTTTGTGTATACACAAAGAAAGTTTTCTAAGATCGATGGCTCTCAGTCCAAGAATCCAGCGCTGAGTACCATTGCCTTGCCTCGTTTCACTGAGCGTAATTGGTCACACTGCTCTGGCTGAGCAGCGAGCGCAGCTTTCCAGGTCTCCATTAAGGCGGAAGGAGTGGGGAAAATGTTTGGGTGGTGTTGGCAGGCCAGCATTACGCGGTGTATCTTCGGGTAACGTGGGCATGTGTCCTGGTATTGTGTAAGGTAGAAATGACAAAGTCAGGCAGTGAAATTGGCGCCAGGTTACGGCATCCTTCCCCGCCAGGTTCTTGTGTAAATGAGGGAAAACGGGACATCCTTTCTCAAGGGTGGGCGAGGATTGCAGAGTATTGATTGTGGACGGACTGCGGCCTGAAGTCACTGGTTTTGGTCTATTATATGTGGCACAAGGGATGTCGCCTTCTGCAGCATGTTCACTTCGGTCGATGAATTGGTAACCAAGTTGGCACGAAGACTCAGATGTTTGCAGTTAATAGTCAGTCGGGCGTCCGCGGCGTTTGCCTCGAGCATGCGAAATGTGGGGCTAATTCCAACTTGGGTACAAATCAAGTGACTGAATTAGACATTTCCCAAAAGCCGACATCGGGAGATACCACCCTTCATGTACACTGCCTCGGGTTTCTGCATGGGCTTGCCGATTGTCTGGTAAACACTCATCGCCAGGAGCCCAGACAACATAAGCATGTTGCAGCGATCTGGGATTAGTGAGTATTCAGAGAACACAGATGGAAGGTAGAAAGCAAGGAAGGGTAAGGAGGGAAGCGAGAAAAAGAGGGAATGAAGAAAACAAGAAAGGTGGAAGGGGAAAAGCCAGAAAATATTGGAAGCAAGCAAAGAGCACATGCAGGTGAGAAAAAAGCAAGGAAGGCAAAGAGGAAAGAAGTGAGCAAGGAATCAAGGATGGAAATGAAGGGCCAAAAAAAAAAAACAAGGAAAAAATCAAGGATGGCAGAAAACGGAGAAATAGAGAACGAAGGTGGCAGGGAGAGAGGAACGAAATACAGATAGTAAGAAATACAAAGCAGAAATGACCTATATCAAAGTTGGTAAAAAATGAGTATATAAGCATTATCTGGAACCTGAGCCAATTAAATTGGTTACGCTGAAGGCCGGACGCACTCATATTTTGCCTGAATAAGCATCAGTCGTATGAGCATGCTAAATACGGGCGAACCATACCAGGTGATATGCGCTACACTGCGTGTTTTACGTTCATATTGAAACACGAAGAGCACACTAGAGGCCCAGGCATAAGCGCCAGGGGACCGTGCGTACACACTCCAGCTGATCGGTACTTTGCATCCGCAGCTGCTTCTTCATCTTCATTTTCTCCCACCACTTAATGAAAAAAATCGGTAATTCATGGACACAGTATGAACGAAATAGCCAGGAAATAAGGTAATCTCTGAAAACTTGTTTTCAGTATTTATCAGGAACCCAAAGAAGACGGCGAGCTATATTAAAGATAACTCAAAAGCAAGAGAGAAAAGGCTGTGCATGACATCAGTCTCCATGGACAGAAAATGGACACATAGCTGCGGCGCCCTATCTTATCTTGTCCTGTCGTTAGCGTCAGCCTGCACTGTCAGCTTCCAGCAGCTGCCTCGCCGGGGACGACGAAGCCATGGAGAAGCTTGGCTCGGGTAAGCTCGGTATGTTCGGCCCCTTTCAGTGGGCACCACATATTAGGTCATGGACGGGCGGCCGAGATACTGCCATCGAATATCTTGGTGGTTACTCAGAAGTGCGCAAAAAATGCTGCCTTTGTTCAGTGGCGTCCGGCCACATCGTTAGCTGGTAACTTATGGCAGCGTTAGCTTTGCGAGATAAGACAAGGCTGGCAGCCTTTAGATCAGGTTTCCTTGCACTGGTCGCGCGGGCCATTTACTATATTCAGCACTGGCATTACCACCTGTGTAATGAGCAAACGCAGGCTCCTACATGTACCTAAAGCTGCTGCTGTTTTATACCTTTATATTATATTCATGGAAAACATGATCTGAGACCGCTAATTCTCTGAAGGTCAACGATGAACTCCACATTATAACTCACGTTTCAAATATACTACCTAGCATAAAATCATTGGACGCTTGGACAAGACATAGCAAAACGTTGGATCGAGAAAGAAATAAAAAACTGGCAGTGGCTTAGCCCTGGTTAAGCCTGGTAAATTGCGTTAGCAATGGCCGCATGGCTGCGCTTGTGTGTTCGCTTGTGGCATAGCTTGTGTGGTTCGATAGTTTGGCTATAGAGTGACACATGCCACACAATGGTTACGACTGTTCCTCCGGCGATTCTTCAGCGCGCTGTCTTCGCTTGGTGGCATTGCGGCGTTCTTGCGCAGTCATGCGTTCATCAGTAGCCGACGAGGTGGACGCACTCGGAGAGCTAGAACGTAGACGCCGAGCTCCATCCTGCGCACGACGCTTAGCACGACGTTCTTCACGTTCTTCCACTGTCTCTTGTGCACGTTGTCGCTTCCTTGCCGCAGCTTGTCGTCGACACTTCTCTTTAGCAGCCTGCATAGCAAGGCAGTCAAGGCGAGGCCGAAGCAACGGCGAACCATCTGTTCGGCACGGCAGCGGCGCCGCTGCAGCGCGCGGGGCTTTAGCGCGGCGCGTTGATGGTGCCGCCATCCAGCGGAGCTCGGTTGAAGCGGTTGCTCGGCTCGGCTATGCTGTTCAAGGTCAAGCGTGGCGTCCGCCGGGGATACGCGATGGCTCGAAACCTGGCGCAGTATTGCTATCGCAATAAAAAGCTTTTCGCACTTTGAGAACGTGACCGGCAAGTATTACTTCAATAGTATAGAGGTCAGACGCACCATGCGAACTTGTCTGCATTCATTATTGCGGACTAATTTCACCCACAGCGAAACAAACTTACATGCGCTATGTGCGTATTATATCCTAACTCGAGAAGAAAAAAATATCTTACCGCCCCTTATTCTGGACCAGGATTGCGAAAATATAAGCGGCACTGAATAGAACTCCATCCATCTCAGAGTAAAAACCGGTTCTGTGGATCATTCTGGATATGTTCGCGTTTGTTTGGCAGCAAAATACGAATTTAAACGTGATAAGTTTTCATTAAAAACATTCGCTCCGCTCAATTGAAACTTGTGACCTACACCGTGAAGGACCATATTGTGGCCCCGCCGCGGTGGTTCAATGGATAGGGCGCTCGACTACTGTGCCCAGGGATGCAGGATTCCGGCCGCGTGGTCACGTTTCGATGGAGGCGAAAAGCAAGGCGCCCGCTGGCTTTTCGATGTGAGTGCATGTTAAAGAACCCCAGGTGGTCGAAATTTGCGGAGCCCTTCACTACGGCGTCTCTCTTAGCCTGAATCGCTTTGTGACTATAAATGCCATAAACTAAACCAAACCAAAGCAAACCTTGTGGTGACTGTCTTAATGTCACTGGTGGCTAAGCCAGACCTACGATATTTGCGACGCACAACGCACTTTTTTTTTCGACGGTTCGCGGTTTATTAGATCACTTTTGAAATCTTCCAGTGATGTCACCATCTGAATTTGGTTTTGCAGCCTTTTCTTCCTATAAGAAATCTGTTTCCGATTAGAGTGGTTCCTTTCTTATTAGAAGTCTGCAGTGTATACAGGCCAGTTTCATTCAGTTTGTTCCTGGCGTCTCTTTACGACTGCGTGTTGATAAATTAAGGGAATGGCGAATGCGTATTTCTGCATGTCAGGACAGCGAATAAAGAGGTCACAGCGAACTGAGAAAGAGTAACGGCAGCCTAGTAATATTAAATTACGAATGAGGAGTAAGGGCCGAGTTCACATTACAGAACGCTACAAAACGAAGATAGTGCCCACGACATAAGAAGAATACTAATGGGCATGACCTGCTTCCTGGCAATCATTGGCGAGTAGAGGCCAACAGAACCATCTACTTTGCTTAGGTAGCACTGTCTGGGACCTTGAATGTGACTACTGCAAGTGCACACTAGAAAATAAGTTTATCGGGAACCTCACCGAACATCTAAAAGAGACCAATTTACACTTCCCGCTCACTTAATCAATAAGCCTGATGACAAACGTCTTGAATAAAAAAAAAACATTTACAAAGTATTCACCAAGCACGAAAGTGGCTGTCAGCTTTTCTAGTACAAAAACTCAGAGCAGGGGTTGTTGCTGCTACTGTGAACTTGCTCACAAAACGAGGCACCGAGGTCAGGAGGCGCAGCGAGAGGGTCTGGCATGCTATAGTGAGGAGATATATTCAGCACGACTCGAACAGTTGAAGCTGTTTACGAGACTTCTCACGAATATAATGTGTTTTACACTCGAGCTGTCGAATCAATATACGAAGTTTGTTTTGTTTTTTTTGACTGACCGCGCCCTGGTTATAGTACCGTCTTCGTAGAATATTTTGAAATAGGCAAACCGGAGAGGGTCGGTGAAGATACCAGCCTCAAGACAGAAGTTTAGGTGAGCCAAATCTTTTATGATCATTATACTTATCACTTATACGTATATGTTTCTATTTCTTCGTAATCCATCCTCACACCTGGCCGAAGCGGTGGCCAGAATGTCGTAGCTGTGGCATCGATCGTTAGGCGCAGTACTACCATTTGTATACGTCACTAAAATTGGCCACCCGGCCTGCCTGTGTGCTACACTTCCGACAACACGAACGCGCGTGATTAGGTGCGCGTTAATGACGATGGTGCGGCTGGGCTACATTGGCTCGAGGCCAGTTCCGGCACCATCAGAAGCTCGTCAGCGATGCTGGCACCGCGAAAGAACGCTGATTCCCGCGAAAAGCCCGCCTCGCTGTTTGCTCTCCGCGCCCCGACAATCAGCCATGAGTCTCGGACAACCGTGCTTCCGGCTTCTACCACGTGCCGTAACATTCTTTCTCGGTCAGTGCGCTTTGTCGTCTCTGCCTCGGGTGAGACAAATATTGGGGGCACAGACGACGAGAAAAGTGCCGGAGGCTGCTTCTACTCTTTAGATAATCACTTGTGAACTAGTGCCAACCTTAATGAAAGCGCGCGTTGTATATTATAATTTTGCTTCCTGATCTCAGTATTTCATTCTTCTACCATTGGCAGCTACAACTTGTGACGTCATTTTTGACAGGAAAACAAGCGAAGCCTTTCGACGGCTCTGGTATCGAAGGTGCTGCTTACTGACTTGAACGAAGCCTTTAGAATGAGTCAGCCGCTACAAAATAGGAAAGCAGCTGTTCTGCATTGCAGTTTTTCAGCATGCTTTCTCATCGAACGACGGCGCTAGGATTCGTCACATTCAAATGAAAACTTGAAACATACTTTTTCAATGGATCACATTGCTTTTCGATGAATTAACAAGAGGCAGCGCGAGCAGGCAAGGACTAACAAAAGACAACAGGACTGCCGCCTGTCTTGTCTGTTGGCGTTGCCTCTTACTATGCATTCTGACCAACAGGCCCAATCCAAGATTCGATGCATTTCCCAGAAAGAACGATGCTCTTCAGCTGGCAATACTTTGGTCTGCTACATCCACGCAACAGCAGCAAGACGAAGGTGGTTGTACTTAAACTATTTCTACGATGTACATTTGAGACATCATCATCGACGGAAGAGAAGAGCGTACACAAGAGGTGTTTACTCGCCTTGGAAACTATCAACAACTCCAACAGCGACAAGTCCGGGATGTGAGGTAGGCGAGGCGGATGAGTCAACATCGATCTTATACAACCAAAATGCACCAGTATGCGCTTTGCGCTTGAAAAAGTTAAGATTCAGATTGAAATAAACATCCTTCTCGAGAGACACAGTCGCGCGTAGGTGAGTCCTGTAAACATGGAACTGATTGCAAATTGAATACGCAGCTTAAAAGCTTCACACACACACACACACACACACACACACACACACACACACACACACACACACACACACACACACACACACACACACACACACACACACACACACACACACACACACACACACACACACACACACACACACACACACACACACACACACACACACACACACACACACACACACACACACACACACACACACACACACACACACACACACACACACACACACACACACACACACACACACACACACACACACACACACACACACACACACACACACACACACACACACACACACACACACACACACACACACACACACACACACACACACACACACACACACACACACACACACACACACACACACACACACACACACACACACACACACACACACACACACACACACACACACACACACACACACACACACACACACACACACACACACACACACACACACACACACACACACACACACACACACACACACACACACACACACACACACACACACACACACACACACACACACACACACACACACACACACACACACACACACACACACACACACACACACACACACACACACACACACACACACACACACACACACACACACACACACACACACACACACACACACACACACACACACACACACACACACACACACACACACACACACACACACACACACACACACACACACACACACACACACACACACACACACACACACACACACACACACACACACACACACACACACACACACACACACACACACACACACACACACACACACACACACACACACACACACACACACACACACACACACACACACACACACACACACACACACACACACACACACACACACACACACACACACACACACACACACACACACACACACACACACACACACACACACACACACACACACACACACACACACACACACACACACACACACACACACACACACACACACACACACACACACACACACACACACACACACACACACACACACACACACACACACACACACACACACACACACACACACACACACACACACACACACACACACACACACACACACACACACACACACACACACACACACACACACACACACACACACACACACACACACACACACACACACACACACACACACACACACACACACACACACACACACACACACACACACACACACACACACACACACACACACACACACACACACACACACACACACACACACACACACACACACACGCGCGCGCGCGCGCGCGCGCACGCGCAAACAAACAAACAAACAGACAAACAAACGCACGCACGCACGCACGCACACACACACACAGCAGAGAAACAGATGACCAGATGAAACTCGGAAAGGCTTTCCGGCTAATTGGCACGGTGCAGTCATACTCAGAAATCAAAGAATGAGAAGAACTGAAACGTCAAAATAAAAACAGAAAAAAAGGAAAGAACGACGCGTGCCCGCAGTGTCGCTGCGTCTTCTTTGCTCCATGCATAATGCAAAGGTGAGTGAGCCTCTGTGGTGTTTAAGACTTCCCCAAATCGCCCGGAGCAAGTGCTCCTAACGGCGCAGCAGCCTATAGGGAGGCAGCAGGCAAGCCGCAGATCGTTCTCTTCCTTTGGGAAAAACCGAGAAAAGCACTCTCACGCTCTTACGGACGGGGCAGCCTCGAAGCGCTAGAGTAAATAAACATCGTCGAGGAATGATCAGAGTATGAGTTCTTCTAGAGGCAAGAAAATTATTAGCGTGCGAGACTACTTCCGCGTTCACGGTCGCTGAATCATGAGACCTTGAAAGCTTCTTGCGCTCGTGCATGATCAGAATGAGCACTCAAATATAAAACGCGCAGTGATGTCGTGAAGGTAGTGGCCAAGGAGGTTATACAAAAAAACAAACTTGGTAGTGGCGCGTGGAGGGATACAAGAGATACAAGGATACAAGCTCATCTCCGTAAATGCAATATGAACACTGGCGCGGGCACATTCTGTGTAAAGAGACAGCTTCTTTAAACTGTGTTTCTATGCGAAACCATAAAGTTCCCGTCAGGCCACATATCTGCGTAATCATCTCGGACTAAACCCTGGGGAAGAAATTGATAAATAGAAAGTTTGCAGCCGGGGAGTGGAATTTGAGCCAGCGCTGGAACAAAAGTATATTCCGTAGGCCGGCGCTTTAGACCACTCGACCATTCTCACAACTTCTTTCTTCGTTAGAGGGAAATCAGTATTGTTGACCTGCCGAATGCGTTATATACGCAAGAGGAATTCCGCGATGCCGACATACACTCTCGAGTCTTCGTACACTTCACTCTACGCGCACATCAAAATTTCCGATACATACAAAAGCGTCAAGAGCCAGCAATAATTCAGGAGGACGATCCTGCGCAGCGTATGTCATCCGCATCAGGGCGCACTGTTCTCTCAAAAGAGACATACAGTTGGACGAAGTGATTCTGCAAGACTATCCATCTTTCGGGTTCTCCAGAAATTAAAGTCAATTCGGCGCTAGTACATTGCCTGTATCCCTAGTCTCTCATCACAGGTTAGATGCTTATAATGTGAGGCGAAATTTCAACATCTTTTTTTTTTATTGTCTGCTGAAATACGCCCAAGACGAAACTTAGTCCCATAATCGCACAAAGCAATGATCCCGTCCCTTGATTGTGTCTGATAATGACCATCATGGCCGCAGCTGAATACGCTTGGGTTAAACAGCTAGTTCGTCGCGCTGACCTGCATGTCGTAGTATTTAATAACGTCCCACAATCTTGAGCGTGGGACGTTATTATCATGGGAAGTTCTCTAGACACCGTCGCTTTCATCATCTTCCATTTATCAACGCGATAACCCTAAAGGAACCGTTCGCCGAGAATCCAACGTCGGCGCTGTGAGCGATAAACACGAGAATGGCGCTGAAAGGCGGCAGCTGGCAGAACGTATTGCCTGACGTTACGTTTGGCAGAAGCTGCCAACACGGGTCCCCTTTCATAAGGAAGTGTGTTATCAGAATCGGCCTGCGAAGACCTTTGCTTTCACGTTACCCCTAAGCCACGCAGGCACTTTCGCACGTCTTGTTTAAAGGAGCTTTATATGTGCGCAAACCAAGATACTTGCTTGGGAGAAGCAAGTATCTTGATTTCTTTTGGAGTGACTTTTGTTTAGCAGATGAAACCAGGGGTGTTTTACGCGAAAGCTTTGTTTTCGTCACATTTGGTTTTGTCTGGGTTTTGGAGTAAAAGCTGAGGCTGAGTTGTGAGTCAGCGCTTGTCCTGTAGCTTGCTTTTATCTTGTCTTTTGTCTTCCTGTTGCTGTTTTTATTAACATATGTGGGCAAGTAGCCTACGCTATCGCGTCATATCCTTAAAAAGCCCCTCATGTGTTTCCCATATTTGTTTTTTTATTGTCAAAGCTCGTATCTCAGAAATTCATAGAAAGCCATGGGCCGATGAGATATAGCAATGAGAGATAGAGCGATGAGAGAGAGAGAGAGAGAGTGTGTGTGTGTGTGTGTGTGTGTGTGTGTGTGTGTGTGTGTGTGTGTGTGTGTGTGTGTGTGTGTGTGTGTGTGTGTGTGTGTGTGTGTGTGTGTGTGTGTGTGTGTGTGTGTGTGTGTGTGTGTGTGTGTGTGTGTGTGTGTGTGTGTGTGTGTGTGTGTGTGTGTGTGTGTGTGTGTGTGTGTGTGTGTGTGTGTGTGTGTGTGTGTGTGTGTGTGTGTGTGTGTGTGTGTGTGTGTGTGTGTGTGTGTGTGTGTGTGTGTGTGTGTGTGTGTGTTTAGTTTGGTTTGGTTTGGTTTGTAGGGTTTAGCGCCCCAAAGCGTCGAAGACTATGAGAGACGTGCGTGTGTGTACGATTAGCGCAACCTTTTATTCTAATCAGCCATTTACGTACATTTCTGACTTTGCCTCCATGCATTGTGAGATTGCAGGGATTACCTGCCTTGAGTCGGGAATAGCGTTCTTGTTGATTCTGGACGCTGAATATAAAGCGAATAAACAGCCTGTCATATATTTTTAAGGTTCGTTTCGCAATGTAAGGATGTCCTAGACAGGAAAATCAGAAGCGTACGGCTAAAGGTTGGTATTCAGAAGACTAAGGTTATGTTGGACAACATCGGGAAAGAACAGCTGTCTACAATAGGTAGCGAAGCATTGGAAGTGATAGGCGAATATGCCTACTTAGGTCAAGTAGTGAGCGCACATCCGGACCATGAAAAGGAAATAACTAGGAAAATAAGATTGCAATGAAGTGCATTTGACAAGTACTCGCAGATTATGACAAGCGTCTTACCGATATCGCCCAAGAGTAAAGCATATGGGAGTTGCGTCTTGCCGGTACTCACCTATGGAGCTGAAACGTGGAGGCTTGTAACGAAAAGAGTTCTACTCAAGTTGAGGTCACCGCAGAGTGCTATGGAACGGAAAATGGTAGGTATAACGTTAAGAGAAAAGAAGCAAGCAAAGTGGAGCCAGAGAAATAACTTGGGTTAACGACATTCCAGTGGAAATCAAGAAAAAATGCAATGGGCAGGGCATGTAGTGCGAAGAATAGACGATAGTCGCTAAGGGTAACAAATTGGATTTCAAGGGAAGTAACTCGTAGCAGGGTGCAGCAGAAAGTTAAGTGGGCGGATGAGGTTGAGTTTGCAGAGGTCAAGAGGCAGCTAGCACACGACAGAGTTATTTAGAGGAGTATGAGAGAGGCCTTCGCCCCGCGGTAGGTATAGCCCGACTGACAATGATGATGGTTTCGCAAGACACCAGTTGGGCGCGCGCTCAAAGGTTAAGATAAACCGAAACAGTGATTGTTTGGGAGACGGGAAAACATCGCGACACCTTTGGGGGTAAACGTTTGTAGTGCATTTAAAATAATGATAGAAAAAAGAAACTGCTTTATGTAAGCACCGGGATACCTCACTCGCTGTCATGGGGACACCCCTTTACTCGCCCTAATGACAACCCCGCAGTGATCTATACGCATCGCTCTTCTTTCAGTCTTTTATTCCACTGTGATAGTTACGCATGTGAGGAGGAAACACGGTGGGTTGGAGAGTGAACCAAGAGGCGAGAACTATCACCTAGGTAATAAAGCGGCAACTATAAAACGATTTAGATTCGTATGGGGCCAGCAGAATTATCTAAACATCATAGGGCCGTGACAATTAATTATACATCTGAACGGCTTAGCCTGTCAAGAAGCATCTGAGCCGGATTTGGGCATACTGTACGACTCAGCGTTTCGGCGTTCTCATGCCAACCCCCTGCAACAAGCACAGGAAAACGTGAGTAGAAAAAAAAAAAAAAAGGCTCTAACCAAACACATAATCACATACGCACCTGCGCAGAAAGCCAGACATGTGCGACGCGTGGGCAGAGCCAAGAAGCGGGCAGCGGTAAAAGCAGAGCGTGGAGGAACTACGCCACCTAATTAAACATGGAACACGCCCGGAAAAAACGGCGGCCGGATCAAGGTGCTCGGATGAGGAGGAGCGGCGGCAAAGCGAGCAACAGTATGCGAGCTCTGCACCAGGTGGCGCGCTTTGGGGCGGGGGTGAACAAAGAGATAGGTTCTCGCCGACCGGGAAATGGAGTTGGTGGGCCGGATCAAAGCGTACCTGCAACTTCGATTTTCTTCTTTCCTCTCCCACCTTTCGGAGCCCTATCAGGAGCCGTTCGCGCTGGAGGGAGCTACGGCGCAATACCTGGCGCCGTTCCAAATCGAGGTGGTATCCGACTGAGCAGCTCTCATTTCTTTAGTCTTTCGTCCTCGTTATTGCTATCGTTATTTCACCTTCTTGTTCTACCAGTGCGCCTCGAATTCGAACATACATCTGCCTATCTGTTTTATTTACCTGCGCCGAATTTATCCGTCAATAAAAAGAAGGCTCAATGCTCTTCGTCTCTCCCCCCGCCCCTTGCACCTCCTAAAGGTATCGGTTTCCTTTAAGCGAGGAACGTGGCAGGCGCCCCTCCTTCAAACTCTAAACGCGATAAAAAAGGATTGCTCCTTTAAAGTGGTATCTCTTAGCGAGACGAACGTTTTAAATCAAGTTTCCAGGTTTCGAAGCAATGGTCGCCAATTTCCAGCGTTTTCACGTCAACGGTGAAATCACATATAAGTTTCCTTGGTTAGGTACAGAAGAGACAAACCTAAAACTCTCGGAACGATCTACGAGCGGAAGCGCGTGAAAAAAAAAGGGCAAGCAGAAATAAATGTTTATGCGGGTGCCTGTCCAGCCACTGCTGCACTGGTTCCGACCATGCGTCGTCTTAAATAGCATAACATGGATGACGTCACGAACACGATTCACCATTCTAGAGACAGCAAATCCCACTCGATTTTGTACGTTTCATCTCCACAGGACATAAAAAGCTGCGCCGAATTGTTCTGTACGTCATTCCCTGTCTGCCGCTTTGTTTAGCCATCGTCGGTGCTTGCGAAGCATGCTGGGATGCGTATGCATCGTAACCTTGTTGACGCTCGACGTCGACCCCTGTAGCAAGAGAAGTGGTTCTCGGAATTCCGAAGAACGTCCCTGGAGATGATCTTCAGGGCTCGTTTGGGACATTTGCCAAACGACGCGCCGAACCGCGCAGCAGATATTCGGCGCTGGACCCCGAGAGAGAAGTCACGCTGTCGCAAGGCACGCAGTCCATTCGTTCCCTCTCCGCGGAGAGCACTCAACGCGTGCCAATGCATCAACTTTCTACGAGCCTGAATATTGAAATCCATTTGCGGGACTGCGTCGCCGGAAGCAAAACATAGGGAAAGTAACGTGGGCGGAGGTTGCTAATCAGTGGACAGATAATTAAATAAAAAGGGGAGGGGTCGAGGGGAGGGTGTAAGCCGGCAGCGTCGAAAAAAGAGCCAGTCTTTTACTCCGGTGCTGCTCGTCGCGAAGCGCTGCACTCCCCTTTCCTTCACCTTCGGATGAGGAGGGAGACTCCGTTTTGCAATGCAAAGAAGTGTCTTTCGCGAGCCGACTTCCAAGGGTGCAATCTGGGTCATCTGAAGTCAAAGAAAAAAAAAAAAACGTTTAGGAAGATCGTTGAAGCCGAGTCAAGCCAAGCAAAGTCAATGCCGAAGAACGAACGTTCCTGAGGAGACCGCTCGCTGGAAATGATCTGCTGGTCTTCGTTAATGACAAAGGAGAATTGGCATAGAGAGCGTGCGC
This sequence comes from Amblyomma maculatum, assembly GCF_055883805.1. Classification (NCBI taxonomy): domain Eukaryota; kingdom Metazoa; phylum Arthropoda; class Arachnida; order Ixodida; family Ixodidae; genus Amblyomma; species Amblyomma maculatum. The sequence goes on from NC_139347.1 coordinate 86,278,766, forward strand.
GACGCCGTGCAGTGGTGGTTGTGGGGCGACGTGTTCCGAAGAAAAGGAAAGGTGGCGCTGCCTGCTGGGGACATGTCGACACTTTTGGCTACGCCCGCGGGGGTACAGAAAACGAGCCTAAATGAGCAGTCGCCTTTCCTCTCTTTCCCCTTGAACCATGGTCAGTCCCGCAAATTGCCGTCGTTACGGACGGCCCGCTAGCTAGCTCGGAAGGGTCCGTGCGCTTTTCTCCGAGGAGCTGTGATTAATGCCTCAGCCCAGCTCATAAATATTCAGCGGTGGGAGGTCCACCACTCCAAAGCCGCGATGTCTGCGTGAATCCCTCATCCAGTGGCCGCCCTCCCAGTACCATGCAGAGAATCCTCCGCTTCCATCTATCAGCGAGTTTAGGATCGCTTTGTCACGCAACGACTTCCTTTTCTTGTTTTTCGTTTTTCGTCGCTACTAGTGTTGACTATTGATGGCGCTGTATTGCTGCTGTTGCAGTGAACGTGTCTGGTGTCGCAAGACAGACTCGGTGGCTCGAGACACGATAAGACACTGAAGCAGGAACGTTGATTTATGCGGCACAGTGAGCGGTGGTCGTCGACGCCGGTTTAGTGTTACTTGCAGAAGGGGCTACTTACATCGCAGCCTCTCTGGACTGAGTACTGAAGTTAAACATCTGCAGGGTCCGTGGCATGTTAGCGTCCTTGTCGCCGGGTCAACTACCGTCCACTACGCAGACCTTGGCAAAAGGGCAAACCTCACTTGAACATACTAAATCACTTAGTTTTTTATTTGAAGATAACACTTCTGTAGGCTTGGCTTTTTCTCGCTTCCCATTTTGACGACTAATTATGTACGTGCGGAGTTAGCAACCGATCCGCAGGTTTACCAAATGTCAAGTTCTCACTCCTCGGCAAAATATTTGTTCTTTTTGCAGGACTGAGACTGAAATGCAGTTTGATATCTAAACTGTTCTAATTGTGAGGCCAAATATCGTTAGTTCAGCAAATGCAACTCTCAACACTAATGTACCCTGAAATTACGAAGAAAATAAGTAGGCTGGCAACAGTAACTGCCGATATCTAAAGAAATGAAACAGCTTCCCGCACCAAGAATTCAGAGAAAACGGTTGTCTGAGCTTAGAAAAAGCGATCAAGGGAAAATGTTGAGGTGAGAGGAACTCAACTTCAGAGGTCGCAAGGGTCCTCGAGAGGCATGTCTCATAGAACACAGAAAACTCAATAACAGGAGACAAAAGAAACACTGGAGAATCTCCACCAAGATGGCTTCAAGGGGAAACAGAAGTGCAAACACTCCCTTTCGCAGCTGTTAATCCGAAAAGCACAACAGCACAAGAGTATCGATCAGCGCAAGCAGTGCCCGAAAGGCACAGAATCAGACATCCCGCCCTCTCGGGACGGCATACTGGAGCTAAGAAAACAGAGCCGCCTTGCTTATGACATTTGTAGCGCACTTCAGCGACGGGTCCACTTCCTCTTACGACCGTCCCCTGTATGTTTAGTTCCGATGGCATTGGCGATCGCTCCAGGCAGTGATTACCCTGTGCCGCTTTTATCGCCTGCATTCACGAGCCTTGGGCCCAAAGGGAAACACACAGTTGCCCTTCGGCAGTTTTGCACCCTGGCCGGGAGGCAATGCACTGCTCGCTGGGAGGCTACATCTCGGATATTCATGGCTTGGTTTAGGCTACCATCTCGTTTCTCACGCGGATGTTTTTTCTGTGTGTATCGCTTAAGATGTGCGATCTGGTTAAGGCAACTATACTCTCAAAGTCTGCGCTGAGTCGAACGGTATTCACGAATATACACGCGCGCACGTAAGGAAGCGAGCGAGTGAACACATGCGGTTAAATAATTTGTGATTATTAGCTTTTTAATAATTGCAGTTATGTGTCTGATGTGACAAAATCGATCTGTAACGGGCGCCTAGCTCTTCGCCTCCACTGTAAAGCGGCCACCGAGGCCGGGGATCGATCCCTTTTCCCGCTGTTAACTGTTTATTATTCTTACGAGGTGTAAGGGATCCTTTTCTACGAACCGTTTTTCAATCAATCTTCTTGTATCAACTGCTTGCCACGTCACTGGTGACACTGAGCCACTGCAGCGGGCGCTTTCGGTCCTTATAACCCGGTTTAGGTAGGTTTAAAAAACGAAGACCAAAATCTCGTTTTGCAAATTCTGAAAACTGATATGGCCGTTAATAGTACTTACTTTCGTAATGAGGCAGTGTGCATAGTCATGACTAAGACATTTTTTAACGAATCACAGTCGATTTCATTATGCATTAGAAACTCTGTGTGAGGAAATATTGTCATTGTATCCTCGGATGGATGCAGCTTTATTTAAGCAGCATTTTACTCCCTGCAGCCTTTTTACTTTCGTTTTCTGAGGTAACAATTAAAGATTCCTAATTTTTGATGTCCTTTTCCTAATTACTGCAATAGATGTTCGAGCTGACGCATGGTCAGTGTTCACGTGATTCAGTACTTCACTAGGGATAACTAGATTAGTAGCTGTAGTTCTTTACTACTTGTGAAAAGGTTGTAAGTTCGTCTTGCGTTCTGCTGGACTCAATGAAATGACGCCGAAATGTAAAATCAGCAAAATGCTAAGACTTACTTGAGCGTTAACTGAACTGCGTTTGAAGTTTTTTTGAAGTCTTCAACAGCTGTGCACGACATTCTAACCCACAGCGTACATCAGGTTTACTTGAGTGTGGTTAATCGTAAACAACCTTCAACCTTTTTGCGAATTTGCGAATTTAACCTTCTGCGAAGAAAGCGAGTAAGCAATTAATTAAAAAGGATTACTCTCATGGAAAGGATAACAGCAAATTCCGCTGCAGGATTATACCTCTCTTGTACTGAAAACACTGTGTTACGAGCAATGTTCACCAGACTTTCCTTTCTTCGGCCTGTGTTTATGGAATAGATAAACACAACACTGTTTTTAAGGAAAAGATGGAAAAAGTCTGAACAGGGTAGTTACTGCGCAGAGTGGATTCTGTACAGAGTAGACGTCCATTAGCTTGCCCCTCCCCTGTCGCGGCGCTAAACGTCTGCACGGATCTGGTCTTCGACTCTAGAATGCACGCATTCCGTATCGATCTGCAGTATAATAAAGCGGCGCGTTTCTTCAATGTTTGTAGTTAGTATTTCCGCCTCTCTTTGATTCTTCCCATTGCGTTAAGCTAAGTTATTCGCACGGTGAAGGTAAGCGCTTGGGTCAGAGTAAGTGCCACTTCTCCTGTACATCAGTTTGCTTTTGCCGAAGGGCGGGAATGTGCACACTTCCCAAAGTCGCGATGTTCACGCAAACGCTCCAGTGGTTAGTTGCCGCGAAGTGCACGCAGACGATTTCTGGCTGATGATAACTGCGAGCCCCCAAATTGACCACCGCAAATGCTACGCATGGACCGTGCTTTCACACGAGTTTGCCAAGTAACCATGTCAAATCGCTGTGATACTTACAGCGCAGCTCTTATGCCACCATACAGCAGTTGAACAGGGTCTCTGCTGATGCCTTTGCCCGGAGTAATCATGAGAAAGAGACTCGCCCTTACAAAAATGGTAGTCAACATTCTTTAGAATCTATATGAACCTCTTATTGACTCCATCAGGGTAGTACGTACTTTTAAACTGTATGAACATCTTTTGATACGAAGTATCAAAAGATGTTCATACAGTTTATGTATGTATGTATGTATGTATGTATGTATGTATGTATGTATGTATGTATGTATGTATGTATGTATGTATGTATGTATGTATGTATGTATGTATGTATGTATGTATGTATGTATGTATGTATGTATGTATGTATGTACGTACATTATTGCGTAGTGTCCGCTTGTAGATCTCTGGAAGATTTCCATGTGTCCTGTTAAGAGCATGCTTCGTGTTATGAATATGAAAATATTCTAAAATAAGACGCGATGATAGAGAGAGAGAGAGAGAGAGAACAACTTTTATTTAAAATGCCTGCAGAATCGGTTAGGCTCCCTCCAAGCAGGGAGGACAAGCTTTTACCGTGACGCGGCCACTACGTCAGTCTCGTGCGTTGTGCTCCTTGAGGTCTTGTTACGTCCCTCGCTACTTCCGCGGGTTCGAGAAGGCCGCCGCCCCCTTCTTGGGGGTGCTGCCCCCCCTCTCCTCGGTTTCGCTCGGTCGCTGCCTCTCTAGAGCTGCCGAGACCTGCTGGACGGCCTTGAGTTGTGTCTCTTGATCACAGCTCCTCGTTGCAGCCTCTAGCTGCGGCGGGATCGTCGTCTTCTCACTGGCTTCGCGCGGATTTACGCTACAGTCCCAAAGGATGTGAGCCGCGGTGGCTCTCTCCTTCGCGCACAGTCTACACATGTCGCTCGCGTGCACACTCGGACACATGTGCTTAGCTAGCACCGGGGTGAGCAGGGACCCCGTCTGTAACTGTCTGTATAACACTGCCTCCTTCCGGCTAAGCCCCGGGTGAGGTGGCGGCATAGTCTGTCTGTTCAGTCTGTACCATTTCACTATTTCGTTGAAGGTGGTCATCTTGGCACTGCGCCGCGACCAAGACTCCGAGTCGGCCGTGCTTGCAGCCGCGCGGTTGGTTAGTCCTCGCGCGGCCGAGTTGGCCGTCTCGTTGTGGTTCACGTTTCCGCGTTCCGACACGTCACTGCCCATGTGGGCCGGAAACCACTTGATCACCACAGGACTTTTGCGTCCGATGTCTTCGGCCTTGCCCAGTATGCGCGCGGCCTCACTACATACCCTACCCTTGGCGTAGTTCTTCACTGCAGTTCTAGAGTCACACAACACTGTAGTGCATCCGGGGTCGGAAACGGCCAAGGCGATGGCCACCTCCTCCGCCCGGTGCGCTTCTCGAGTCCGGACGCTCACCGCGGTCTTCGTTGCACCCGTCGATGCCCCGACAACCACCGCCGCGTATGCGTCGGTGTTCCCTCGATACTCCGCCGCGTCCACGTAGGCGGCGCCTTCTTCTCTGGCGTGGAGGTCTACGAGAGCCCTGGCCCTCGCCAACCTCCGCTCCCTGTTGTGCTCGGGGTTCACGCTCTTCGGGATCGGGAAGACCCTGAGCTTTCTGTTGATGCTATCTGGTATAGGTACGTCTTTCTGCTGCTTGCCTTCCCTCGGTTCGAGGCCAAGGTCCCGCAGTATCTGTCTTCCGGTTCTCGTTTCAGAGAGACGCTCAAGTTGCGCCGTTCTCTGTGCTTCGGCTATTTCGTCCAACGTGTTGTGGACTCCCAGCGCCATGAATTTTTCGGTGCTCGTGCCCCCGAGGAGACCGAGTGCCGCCTTATACGCCTTGCGTATGGTGGCGTCTATCTTGTTACGTTCACTCGGCCTCCAGTTGTGGAAGGCGGCCACGTACGTTATGTGGCTAACTGCGAAGGATTGAACGAGCCTAGTCAGGCTCTCCTCCTTCATCCCCGCTTTTCTGTTGGACACCCTCTTGATGAGTCTCATTGCCGCAGCCGCTTTGCCCGCGAGCTTGTTGACCGTTTCACCGTTGGCTCGGTTTCGCTGGATGAGCAGCCCGAGTACTCGAATCTTCTCGACCTCCGATATTACTTGTCCTCCCGCCGTCTTGACCGTGATCTCGGGACGCTCGTACTTGACTTCCATTTTCTTTCTTTTCCTGCCCGATCCTTTCGGGGGAATCACCAGCAGTTCTGACTTGGCCGGAGAGCAAACGAGTCCAGACCCGTCCAGCTGCTCCTCGATGGCGTTGACCGCTTCTTGCAGCGTTGTCTCGATGTGTCCGTCGCTTCCTCCCGGTACCCATAGCGTAACGTCGTCGGCGTAGATGGTGTGCCGGACTCCCGCTACTCTTTCTAGCCGGGTGGCCACCCCGATCACCACGAGGTTGAAGAGTAGCGGGGAGATAACCGACCCCTGCGGAGTTCCGACGCTGCCCAGCTTCTTCTCTTCGAGCTGCAGGTCTCCCGCACAGATTTCGGTGGTCCGTTCCGTCAGGAAGTCTGATGTACTGGTATGTCCTCCTGCCCATGTTTAGCCTAAATACTTGGGCCAGGATAGCCGAGTGCCTCACTTTATCAAAGGCGCTCTGCAAGTCCAGCCCGAGTACGGCTTTGTTGTCCTTGGTGCCCGTCGTATCGTCGATGATCTCGTTCTTCAGTAAGATCATGGCGTCTTGCGTCCCGAGTTTGTTCCGAAACCCGATGATGGAATTTGGGTAAAACTCCGATTCTTCCAGGTAACGCTGCCACCTGTTCATGAGAACGTGCTCGAGGACCTTTCCCACGCACGAAGTGAGCGAGATCGGCCTGAGGTTTTCTATGTTGGGCGGCCTGCCAGGCTTGGGGATGAGGATCGTCTTGGCTGCTTTCCATTGCTTGGGTAGCCTTCCTTCTTGCCAGCACTTGTAGAAGTTCGTGAGCGTTTCGATAGCCGCTTCGTTGAGGTTCTTGAGCGCTCTGTTGGTCACTCGATCGGGACCCGCGGCAGACCTTCCATTGAGATCCTGCAGGGCAACTCTGACTTCCCAGGTCTGGATGTCGCGATCTAGCGTCTCGTTCTCTTTGCCTTGGTAATGCGGGTGTCTTTCCGTGGAGGTGGTCGGCAGGTACTTGGCGTCCACGCGCCGCTTGACCTCGTCTTCCCCGTGTTCGCAGATTGCCTTGTGTAAGACTGGCCAGGTTGTTGTGTTGGTGGCCCTTGGTCTTGGTTTCGTCGAGGAGGTGCCGCAGCATGTTCCACGTCTTGCCCTTGTGCATCTGTCCGTCGGCTTCGTTGCAGGCCTCGTTCCACTGTTGGGTGCATAGCACCCTGCAGTGGACCTCGATCTGCCTGTTGAGCTCGGCGATCTTCTTCCTTAGACTTCGGTTGGTTCGTCGCTTCTGCCACCTCGCCTTTATGGACTGCTTGGCTTCTATCAGGTGGGCCAGCCGACTGTCCATCTTGTCTATCCGTTCGTCCGTCTCTAGCTCTTTGGTGGCTCCTTCCGTCGTCTCAACGACGTTGGCCGCCCATTGCTCGATGTCCGTAATGTCCACTTGCACCGCGGGTAGCGCCTTTCGAAAGGCGTCCCAGTCCGTAATGCGATGCTTCCTTATGCCGGTGTTGCCTTGGCCTTCGAGCGGTACGACGACCTCCACGATGTAGTGATCGCTGCCCAGCTCTTGGCCCGTGTTTCTCCATTTCGCTTCTCTTGATCCTCCGTCAGTTTTGACGAAGGTAAGGTCTGGAGTTGTGTCTCTCGTAACAGATGTGCCGATCCTGGTGGGAAAGGCCGGATCCGTGATTAGGTTCAGTCCGACGTCGGTAGCGTCTTGCATCAGCTCTCTCCCCTTGACCGTCGTTCTGTGGTAGCCCCAGTCTTGGCTCGGAGCGTTAAAGTCTCCGCACACTACAAGCGTATTGCTCCCCGCGACTGAAGTTGCCTTGTGGAGCAGTGCCTTGAATTTCTGTTGTCCGTGGGACGGATTGCTGTAGACGTTCACCAGGAAAGTGCTCTCCTTCCTCTTCTTGCCCGTGATTACTTCCACCGTGCAGTGTTCGATGGCGCTTCTGCCGATCATTTCGTGTTCCACGAAGGTGATCCCTTTCCTAACGAAGGTGCAGACCCCTCTGCCCTTGCCCTTGGACGTGTCCCTTTTGCTCGGCGGGCTGTCGTGCGATCGGTAGCCCGGCAGTCTCGGCGTCTCTTCGCTGTGTGTTTCTTGAATCATTATGACGTCTGGTTTCCTCGTTAGGTGCTGCAAGTGTTGCTGCAGCACCGCTCTCTTGCCGGTAAAGCCGTTGCAGTTCCAGTGCCAGACCTAGAGGTCTCTCACTGGTGGTGTGGATGTTGCTGTACGTGCTGTCCCGTCCATGATTGCTGCAGTTTGGCGATGATCTGTGCTTCCATACCTTGTATTTGTGCCTGTATCGGCGTCTGCAGCTGTGCTTGCGTTTGCGCCATCATGTTCTGGATCGTGCTCTGTATGTTCGTTGTCATCTGCTGAACCGTTCGCGCGAGTGCAGTAAGGCTTTCGTTGGTTACCTTGCTGATCGCCTCGAGACGGTCGAGTCTGTCGTCCTGTTTTTTGATTCTCTCCATTGTCTTTCGTTCCTTGGCGCCCTCTATGGCTCTCCTCTTGAGAGCCGGTCCCGCCGCTTTCGTGGCTTTCGGGTCCACCTCGACCTCTGGTTCGTCCTCGGTTATCTCTTCTTGTTTCCTCTCTTGTGCGGGCTTCGGCAGCAGCTGCTGCTTTTGCTGCATCGCAATTAATGTCGTTAGCTTCGCGTTGATTTCCTTGATGGTTGCGTCCTGTTCGGCGATTCTCTGCTTTAGCTTCTCGTTCTCGTCTCTTAGGGCTTTTATTACCGGTTTTGCGCCGGTGGTTGTCTCTTCTCTGCCATATTTGCCTTGACTGTTTCGGCCCAGGCGACTCTTTCCCCCGATTGCGACGGTCTGTGGCGGCTGGCGCTCGTGCCTCCCTTGCTGTTGTCCCTCTTGCGGCTGCTGTCGCGCTGCCTCGAATCTCCGCGGGGTCTCTCGGCAGACGGCTCTCGCAGCGGCGGAAAGCTTTTCGGATCCAGTTGTTGCTGCCTGGCTTCCATCTTGCGTTCCCATTGCCGTTTTTTGAGCACATACGGCATCTTGTACTTGTTCTTGCATTCCCTCTCGCCCGTTGGATGCTGTCCCCCGCAGAGCCTGCACTTGGGCTCGCATTCGCGTTTGTGATCCTCGCTGGGGTTCGCGATTCCGCAGCCGAAGCATACTCTGGTGTTGGGATTCGGGCATACGTCTCTTCTATGGCCGATCTTGCCGTATTGCCTGCACACGTCAAAGTGCTTGCGGTAAAGCCTGCACCTGACTAATATCGAGCCATACTTGACGTAGTTCGGTACTTTCTCTCCTGCCAAGAGTACTATCACCGTGGTTGTATTGCCGATTCTGTGCGCCTCCACCGCTAGGGGGTTGCACGGGTTCACGATGTTTTCGGCTCTCCTCCGGGGTGTCGTCTACGGCTATGCCTCGGATGACTCCCTTGACCGTGCCGTCCGGCGCCGTTCGGTAGGCGCTGACTTCGTATGTCCTGTCTCCTACGTTAAGGGTTTTGACCTTAGAGTACAGCGTGGCACGCCTCTCGTCCGGGGTGCTGACCACGATTATGTTTTGCTGCGCGTTCGTGCAGATGGTGTCTGCTTTGGCTTCTTCCTTCGTTACTCGAGCCGCCGTCATGACGACCGACATAATTATTGAAACCTCAGTTCTCGCTACGTTGAGACCTCCCCGTGGTCTCATGACTATCTTAGTGTCTTCCTTCGGCATGTCCATCGGCATCCTCGCCGCTTTCGTTACCGAGGCTGCAACTCTCTTAGCAAAGCTGGCCCTAGTCTTGGGTCTAGACTGGCGAGTAATGGCGGCGGACTCACCGTTTTCCTTGCCGGCCATGATCTGCTTGACGCGCTTGCCGGAGGCCGACCAGCCTTCGACTTCTTCCGGTGTAATGTCCTCTCCTTGAACTTCAATGCACGTACGCCCGCCGAGACTGCCGATGCTCGGTGCTGACGTCATGTTGTCTCCCATCGACGTGGCCACTTCCATTTCGGACGCCATTTTGGTCGTACTCGTCGCCGGGTTAGGCCTAGCGGCCGGGCCCGTCGCCACCGGTGGCCGTGCTCGTGGTAGGCCGACGTTAAGCTTAGAGAAAAGTCCGCACCGCACCAGAGAAAAGTCCTCGTAAATCGGGAGAATCACGTACCGCTTGGTCAAAACTGGTACCGGTCGATGCCCCGCACCTTCGCGCACACTTTGGTACCAAATGTATCGCGGTAATTGTAAATTAACACTGCGTTAATTGGCATAATAGCAGGGGCCGATGAGAAGCACGTCCCCTCCCGTCGGCGACCGCAGCGCCCTCCTCAGACGCGATGATAAGTTTTTCTCCGTGGTAACCACTGATGCTTTGTCCAAATCGATGGTGTGTCCCGTTGATACGCTGTGTTCCGCCAAAGCATTAGATGTGGAGCGGCCGTTCGTGACGTCATTCTGATGATCTCTGAGCCTGCGTCTGAAGTTTCCGGTTTCGCCAATGTATGCAGCGTCACAGCTTCCACACGGTATCTTTTACACCACGCCCGGGTATCTTAAGATATCTACACTGTTACCCGGACCAGCTGTTGTTTCCACTTGCTGGTAGGTGCATGAGAAATGTGAACGTCATAACCTTTGAATATGTGTGACAGTGCTTCGCTCACACCGGAAGCATACGGAATGCTCGCTCCCTTGGATTTAGCTTTTTTTTCATTAGCTGCTGCGGATATCCATTGTTTTTTTAAGTCTTGCTTCACCTTGTCGATTTCCGAGTGGCGTTCTTCCTGGCTTGAGCATCAGGCGAAAGCGCGATCAAATAGAGATTTGGCGACTGACCGCGTTTTGCCCAATTGGATGTGCGGACTGAAAGTTTGCATACTTCCCGGTGCGCGTCGGTTTTCGATACACTGAGGTTCTAAGCATGGCTGTCTTTCTCTGTATGTGGATAACAAGAAAATGGATTTTTCCGTCGGCTTCTTCTTCCACGGTAAATTGCATTGATGGCTGAATTGAATTTAGATGAAGTAGGAAAGGGGACACATCTTCGCGGCGTATATTGCTGAAATAGTCGTCCACATAGCTTCGATGCCGGTTGGAACGTGGAAGATGGCTGCTTTCTCAATGCCTTCTAACGCGAGGTTCGCGCAGACAAACGGTCAATCTCCAAATCTCTATTTAATTGCGCTTTCACCTTATGCTCAAGCCAACAACAACAAAAAAAAAAAAGAAAACGCTGAAGCGAGCGAGCATTCCGTATGCTTCCGGGGTGAGCGAAGCACTGTCACGCATATTCAAACGTTATGACGTTCACATTTCTCATGGTCCGGGTAAAAGACCGTCTAGATATCTCAAGATGCCCGGGCGTGGTGTACAAGATATCGTGTGGAAGCTGTGACGCTGCCTAACAGATATTACATAAATAATACAGAAGGAGGTCCCAGAGCTCAAGGCTGTATCGGGAACTCCTATGGATGGATGTATAAACTTATGAAAAAAATATTATTGGTACAGCAAAAGCAGTCAAAAGAGGCAAAACCGGCGAACACAATATGGTAAAAACAAAAGAATAGTAATTCAATACAAGCTCGAAAATTTCATGCGCGGCCGGTATTGTTAAAATTAAGTATACGAAGTGATACATATTCATAAAAAGATGCATATACAAAGTGATACGTCTTCCCTACGGGCACATGAAAACACTCATGAATTGAATGTGAACAAAGCGGTAAGTATATAAAGAAAAAACTTGTTTGAATGTGACACTATTGTGATAATACGGATAAAAGTTGTTGTTTAAAACCGGACAGAGATGGGGATTGCTTGACATGAGAAGGGAGGTTATTCCAAATTTGTAAAGAAGCAAAAAGAGCCGTGTGCTTGCCGTAGTTTGTTCGAACGGTTGGTAATAGAAAATTGTTGTCCTTAGCAAATCTTGTTTGATTGGCGGAACCGGAAACTTCAGACGCAGGCTTAGAGGTCATAAGAATGATGTCACGAACGGTCGCTCCACATCTAATGCTTTGGCAAAACACAGCGTATCAACGGGACACATCATCGATTTGGACAAAGCATCAGTAGTTACTATAGAGAAAAACTTTTCATCGCGCCTTCTTTCACAATCTTTTCATATTGATAACACGTAGCATGCTCTTAACAGGAGACGTGGAAATATTCCCGAGATCTACAATTGGACACTAGCAATTGTAATCGTATTTAAGCCGCAGTCGTTTCATGCAGCGCTCTATGTGATCAAAGGACCCGTACGGGCCCCGAAACATCGTGTTTCTTTTTTTTAGAAACATTTTGGCGAGTGTATATTTGTTTCTGCAATGAGCAGGAGGTTTGCGTGGCTTTTTATAATTTAGTGCAAACCTTTGAGGCCATTGGGCTTCTAACAAGTTCTCACAAATGCTGCGCTGATTAGTTTTACACGAACAAAGGAACTGGACAAACGCTGAGGTTAAGCGCAACCTCAGCGTTTGTCCAGTTCCTTTGTTCGTGTAAAACTAATCAGCGCAGCATTTGTGAGAAGATGTTCCAACTAGCTCAATCTCAAGCACTTCTTAACTTTATTTCGAGTTTTGCGCTTAACCTCAGTGTTTGTCCAGCTCCTTTGTTCGCGTAAAAATAATCAGCGCAGCATTTGTGAGAAGATGTTCCAACTAGCTCAATCTCAAGCACTTATAACAAGTACATGACGAGATGCTCATTTGGGATCTTTGATGCACAATTTCTCCATTTCATTTCGTTGTTCCCGCGTGCCTTCTCGCACCATATTGGTGAGGACGGTGAGAAAACCTCGTAATCAGAGTTTTGCTTCAAGGGAAGACGCAATAAGACCCGTAATAAGCAATTGCCCACGGAAGAGGAAAAGCTGTTCTAGCGACCCATATTGCCCAAGGTCATTACGAATGAGGAAAATAAATGAAATGAAAAGAAAAGAAAAGAAAAGAAGCAACAAGCTAAAGAGCGAATAACAGCGAATTCAAAGCAATCACAAGTACTTCATATATTTTCTCCCCGGCGCTGCAAATAATGGTTGCCATTGTTGGTCGACCTCTTCTCATCCATTGACCGCATCTCTCGAATAAAACGAATCCGTCCTTATCAATGCGCAGCTTCCAGAGTTGCTTCCTTTTTTCACGAGACGCAAGTGTTCGGCTCCTTGAGTCTCTCTCTATACACGACAAATGGCTCCGCTTGCCCGAAAAAGAAAACGACAGGCACGACAGAAAGCCACGCATAGCCCCTCCCACTTCCGTCAGCTATGGTGGGCAATCAAATCGCTTACGCGTGACCTCAAAGTTTTCAAAAGGCAGTGGGCGGGGGTCATTTATTTGGACCCACGGCGAGATTCCCGGCGGAGCCACAACAGCGAGGCAAAGCACCGCCCGCGTCGCAAGTGGCGGTAGCAGACAAGCGGAACGTGCTATAAATTTTGAGCTACAGGGGTCGGAAGAATGGTAGGCGCGCGGCTGAGATACAAAGAGCGGATGCCCGTAGAGGACCCACGAACGACGACTCCTTCTTTCGCCTTCACTCTCTCCTAACAAGGTTGCCAGTGTTCTTTATTTCCAATTTTCTGTTTGTCTTCCCCTTTGGAGTGGCCGGGCTTCGCGTATGGACCGGGCACTGGATACCCGCATGACGTTTTGTTCTGGCTGCCCCGGGTGTAGCGGGGGCCGGAAAACACTCGTGCTTCAGGGGAGGGGGCCAGTGTATAATAGCGATAGTGAGACGGAAAGAAACCGTCTCGCTCGTTTCGTGTCTTGTGCGTCTTGGGCCTCCTTATCTACGCGAGGTGCTTACGAAATAAGGAGAGGGAACAGACGAAGGTTGAACAACTAATATGTTTTATTCGTTTTTACCTCTGCTTCCAAAGTGTAGACAGACCTGCTGTCCTGTGGGCACCCTTCCTTAGGGTGGCGGTTATGTAGCTCTTTATCGCTCCATATTTTTCGCTGCAAAGGAGAGTTGATTTCTGTGTCTTTTCGGTTGAATTCGAACAAAAACAAAACAAAAAATAAGTCCCTGTTATATATCGCCAGTGATAAAAATAGCCACAGAGTCAGCTCATTCTGTATATTTCAGGTTCTTCGTAGGAAGGAAACGAACCCCAGAGGACTGCGCGCTCTATTTCCCACCACTTTTCGAGGCTGTCGGCAAAGACACATCTTCTCGACGTTGAACTAGAACTCATTTTCATCCTTGGATGTTTGCACGACTGTGACGTCTTTTCTTTTTCTTTTTTGTCTGTCCTTGATTTGATGGTTGCTTTCAGCGCTGACGAAATGGTGCGGTCGCACTACAACGAACGTTGCTTTAATAGCCGAAAATAAAAGAGAAAGATAACATTTTGGAGAAGTGGCTCGCCATGCCGGTTTTTTGCTGGCTGTCCAAATTTCAGTCCTGGGGCCGGAGCCTGTGATCAAGTGGACCAAGCGTCCAGTTCGGCCGGTGAAAGCGAACAGCTCCCTTGACCCGCTTTCTGCGAGATTGAAAAGTCATACCGGACGTGTTTCGGCCACAACTTGTCGTGTTCAAGTCGTTACTTTTTATATTTAAAAACGTGGTATTTATACATATTGGCGACGAAACGATACAGATAATGCCTGTTTTGAGCAGAAAGTTTGGTCAGCCAAAAGTAGGTCATGTGACTATTCATTGATGCGGCATAATTTTTTCAGAAGATTTCTGGTTCCTCTGTGAATTTACCGCTTGGAGTAGCTGTTTATCTTTGCAGGACACTGATTGCGCAGTTGAAATTATTGGAGCTAATATAGAAAAAAACAATGCATTCAACGGAACCATAATGCCATTGCATCGGCATACAAGCGCATACGTACGTATACATAGGTATATGTATAACATGTGACCTGTTACTAATTACCGATAATGATGTACCCCGATCCTACAACAGCCTCGACAGAGGCTAGCAGTATGTTCAAAATAAATAAATAAATGTATATTCTGTGTACCTACGCGCGTGTGTTTAGCGCTCCCAACTGCGCTTTTTCCGATATTTGAATGGTAATCACCATCATCTGCTTAACAACGTGCGCTGCAAAAGTAAGGCCTCTCAAGTACTTCGCCTCTAAGCCCGTACGATATTCTAAATACAGCATGCACATTCGTTCACGATTATTATAGTGTCTCTCTGATGTCTGCAGATAATGATCATGTCTTGTCCGAGGAGACTCACTTGTTCCCTCATTTGTTGAAGGTTAGCAGCGCATTTATATTGATCACATTTCACAGAGCGAGCCAGTAAATGTAGGCTATCGAGTCATGGCATTAGCGCTCCTCAACAGTAAAGCTCATTCGCCAATATACGCCCTCTAGGGACTCACTCACTCACTCACTCACTCACTCACTCACTCACTCACTCACTCACTCACTCACTCACTCACTCACTCACTCACTCACTCACTCACTCACTCACTCACTCACTCACTCACTCACTCACTCACTCACTCACTCACTCAGGAGATCATACTCGTTCGCTCGTTCAGTCAATCCTTCATTCACAAATCAACATACTAATTAAGCCATGAAAAACCTCTCTCCTTGACCCACTTACCACTACTTTACACTGTCAGTTCCCCGTCATATATAGCACAGAAAAAAAAAAAAAACTATCTAGGAAGCAAAGGGAACTACACTAAAATTACATACCCTTATTACAGCGAAATCTGAACAATAAAAGTCCAGTAATCAATCCTGGAGGTTTATTGAGAAACCACCTACAGACAGAATGTCTGCACCCTATAATCGACTTTTTGGGACCAAAAAAATATTAAAATAGCATGTGCGGAATGAACACACAACAAATACGCACATAAACGAGTTAAATTATGAATTGATCTCAAATGCAAGGACACGGTTTAGGCTGAACCTCTCCCGCAGCTGCTGTCGATAGCCCGTAACGAACGGAGAACAAGGCACATCAGTCGGAAGAGGACAAAAGCGTATCGCGAGCGCTCGCGAACCTAAGGGCCAAGGGAGGCTCACACGAAAAAGTACGCTTATCCACGCGAAGGCCCTCGCTGTGCCGTCACCATCCCCCCCCCCCCCCCCCCCCCCCCCCCCCCCACTCCTCCCCCCGCTGCCCCTACTTTTCTTTTCCATGCTATCGAACAGCGTAGACGGCCTCACCGCCGGGGGGTCGAAAATTCGTAGTCAAGTCGACTGGGGGTCACCCGATACGAGGCGTCGTTTATCATCATTTTCCTGTCTCATGTCGCCAGAGATAAGGCGAAAGGGGAGGTCATGGAAGGAGACGAAAAAGAATGCGCAGCGATAATGAAGAAGACAAGCAAAAAGATATTGCGAATAATGACTTACCATCTAAAGGCAAAAAAAAAAAAAAATCTAATCTGTGCCTATAGTTAATTTCTTTTTTCTTTTTTTTTTTTGCTAATGAGCTTTTCCTAATTCCCCAATAAAACTGTGCATTGGCATCAAAGCGTTTGTTCGGCCAATCGTAAGTTGACTTTACGACACTCCCAGCTAGAATTATTGGTTTGTTATCGGGAAGTCGGTGGGTTAAATAGCAACAGCGAGCAATTTGACAGGGGATAATCTGGGCAGTCAGCAACCATTCTTGAGGGTTACCGACGGTATGACGGCTTTGTTTTTGGTATCATGCTATGAAGGACGATTTACTGCAGGACACTGGAAAGCCTGGGATTGATCAACTGCATCCACATCGCGTAGTGCACAGAAGTCTTGCATTTCAACGCGACCGCCGTGACCAGGATTGATTCCGGTTCTTCGAGCACATCAGTCGAGCTCGCTAACCACAGAGCAACGACATCGGGGCAATGTGTCTAAAGGGTAGCTGATCGAGTCTTTTGGTGCTGAACATCGGGCAGTTAGAATTAGTGAGGCAACGATTCTCGGAGCAGTCACCAATAAATTGTTCCTGCTAGGTGCCTTGACAGCCAAGTCTCGTGATTTCAATCGAGAGAGACCTATGCTCCACCTAAGCGCCTTCGAACCTTGAGAAAAAGCCCAGCGCTGCAAGTTACCGGGGACGCAGTGCGTGCATCGCGCGCAGTGCGTGCGTACGAAATATCGGTTACAAGGAGCTGTGATCATTCTGCTCTTTATCCCGCCAGAGCGGCATCGGACGAGGTCATTTGTCACCTGCGCGTAACCCTCTGGTGGGCCGTGCAAACGAAGAAAAAACGCTGCGTCGATCGACCTCGGAGGAGGAGGAGGAGGAGGAGGAGGAGGAGGAGGAGGAGGAGGAGGAGGAGGAGGAGGAAAGGCAGGGAGGTTAACCGGTAAAGGAACTGGTTTGCTACCCTGCACTGGGGGAGAGGGGTGAGAGAGAGGGATGGGTGATGACAGTCAGACATGTCACATCACATCACGTCACAGTCATATCACGTATTATAAAAAATCATAGCCTTTCGATCAGTCCTGTGCTTTTCATAAAGCGGAGCAGTGCCTGGGAGGCCTTCACCGCTGACGATCGCCGTGGCCAGGGACCTAGGATCTTAATTTCAGTTAGTGGGCGTCCATCTAGGCGCTCCAGCGCACGGCATAGACGATCGACCTCGGGCTGCTCCAGTCTGCGGATCGGAAGTGCAAGCGCGCGCCTTACTGTGCCGTACGTACTACGCATCCTTGTTATAGCGAACTCGTGAGAACGTGGCCTTGCCTATGAGCACAGATAGCATACGGCGTACGCAGGAAAGCTTTAAACTCTTCCGAATTTGAGCAAAGATGGTGTAAAACGTTACCTGATCTAGCCGCATGAGTAGGTGCAGATCCTCCCTCTAAACCCTCTCAATAAAACATCATAAAAGAAAAGCTTCTGCTGTCCCCAATGAGGTTTACGGTTCCACGTTTGTTCGTTGTGCACTGTGTTGCAATTAAACATTGTAGATATACCGTGTCGTTTACTGTGTCGACAATCGGCTGTGAATGGTATGCGCCGCTATCACGTGATATCTTCGTCACGTGATATATGTGATCTGGTACGCCACGGTACGACGAAAGTTGTTTGAAAATCATGTCTCTTTAAAAGGCAGACTTTAAAGGGTGCTTTGCTGCAACTAATAAAAATAAACTAATCGATTGAAATTTTCGCAACTACCACCCGGACAAAGCACGGAGAAGGAGAAAGCCCTCCTCCTACGACCTCCGTGTAGCTGCGTCCTGTGCCATAGTTGCGGCAGCCTGACTAATCTAAGCTCGCTTCCTAATTTTTCAACGGAGCTTCCTTCCATTGAAAATACATTCTACCGCCGCGAAAGAATATTCGTTTTCTGTTCACATAAGCGCGAGCTCCCACTTCTTTAAATCACTAAAGCTGTTTATTTATTTATTATTTTATTTATACAATACTGCAGGCCATAAAAAGGCCCTGGCAGGAATGGGGCACAATCGAGCATCGTTATACACACCTATGTACAGTACATTTTTCCGTGGAAAGAAGAGAGCAGAAGGAAAGAACAAGAACACATTTTGATTGATATATTGCAAAAAAATAGACGTTATTGCTTCAAAAATTGTTGAATTGCGGAGAGGACATTTGTACCTTCAAACACATGCGAAGGCAAACCATTCCACTCGGTTGTAGTCCTTGGGAAAAATGTATATTCGAATTGGTTTGTGCGGGCGAATACAGGAGTTAGTTTATGAGGATGATGACGCCTCGTAACTCTGGACGATGAGGGTTGAAAATACAACGAAGGATTCATACGGAGCGTGCGATAATAGATGTTGAAGAGGAATTTTATTCTTGCTAGCCTTCTCCGAGATGCTAATGATTCGATTTCATTTATTCTTATCAACTGTGATGGTGAATCATGTCTGCGGAAGCGGTTATATATGAAGCGTACTGCTGATCTTTGTACTTGCTCTAACTTATTAATATCCTGCTTTGTATAAGGATCCCAGACTTCGCAGGCATATTCTAGCTTGGAACGGACTAAACAATTGTATGCTAGACGCTTTTACATCGGAGGTGCAGTGCTTAATAGCAATATGACGGCAATTACAGCCAGTCTTTGTTTCCGGTATAAATCGCACCTATGGCTCATTGTAAGTGTTGATGCCTCGTCAACGGCAAAAGATGCATTTATTACGAGAGAAATGAATTTCAAACCTTTCCCGCCGCTCCAGTCAGACTCATTAATATCTTCTCTGAAAGTGAAATGCAACGTAGCGAAGACTTGGGGATTCGAGATAAAAAAAAAGAAAGAAAGACTGCGACATGCTGAGTTTAGTTGTAAAATAGGTCGGTTGAATGTATACACGAGCACGTCTTTTGACGTTTGACTTTTTTTTTTTTTCTGAAAGCGCTGTTCGAGTGAAAGTCGTGTCTTTGCGGATAAAATGTTGTCATATATTGAAACTGCTCGGAACCAATTTTTCCTCCTGTACCTTCCTCCAAGTCTACGGCTTACCCGCCGACATTTAAGCTGCGCTTTCTTACCGGCGAAACGGGAAAACAACTGGATTGCTTACTACGTAGTTACGCTCATTGTGTGCTCGGCTCGAACAGAGACAAACTTTAGTAGGAGTCACTTTAACATGTAGTTTGAAAGCGACAAAATTTGTAAGCCTGAGTAGTATTCTTTTTATAGCCATATGGAGAACCGAAAACCGCTAACGCAATCTATACTACGGTATCCAGAGCTTTAGGCAGCGATCCAAAAATATTATCGGCAAAGTCGTGCCAAATTTTGCTGTCCTGGGACTTTTCCTCTCTCTCCGTACGCTGACAGGAAACGATTTATAATCTCTCCTTTATCACTTGGAACTGCTTCTGATATACTCTTTTCTGCCGAACAGGGGTGAGGGAGAGGAAGGGGAGCAAATACCTGCTTAGCAAAATAAGAAATCAAAACTTTTTGCGTTTCTCAAGTTGTTTTTTTTTTTTTTTATTTAACACTCTGCCTGGGCACGGGGACACTGCTCAAGGCATCGTCTTGATTCAGCCCTCTTTCGACATGCAGGTTTTCCTGGCTTTCTTCGTATCGCTGCTAACAGCTGCACAGTTCAACCAGCCAGTACCTCTGGCCTCGTCACCGGCACCAAGCCCATCGCTCGATGACTACAATTGCACGCTGCCTCCCTACCATGACCTGATTTCCTCGGCACAACTTGATGAGCTTCGTACGGCATCATCGGCAACGACATCACTACCAACCGGCTCTTTAGGCAGCCACCTTATCGATCGAAGCTTAACTGGGCACGAGGCACTGCTGAAGGCATCGTCTTGATTCAGCCCTCTTTAGACATGCAGGTGTGTAAAACATTTGCGCTATATGCTAAGAAATCCGATAACATGTTCTTAGTAGTGTTCCCGTGCCCCGGAACCTTGCGCGAAACATTGTGCGAGTGCTTCTCGATGTTGTTTCTCTTATTGAGCTGTGGGGACACCGAATCCAATCCTGGACCCCCTAGGCGTCAACCCGCTCTCACTGAACTTGAAAATTTACCTGATGACCATGCAGAACAAATATCTGTCCTATTCCAGCTACTCAAAAATTTCCACAAGCGTTCGTCACAAAGCGCGAAGTGTCAAGCTGAGTTGGCGGCCGACATGAAATCCATAAAAGCCGGTCAAAAAACTATACAAACAGACAACATCGACATTTGCAAGCGATTGGACGATCTAGAAACAAAATAGGATTTATTCGACCATCTCTCAGATGAAATAACATCTACTCAGGCATCAGTAGAACTAAAAGCTGAAAATTGCCCCTTACAGTTGCGTCTGAACGAGCTAGAAGATCGTTCTCGTCGGGACAACTCAACTTTTTACGGCATTCCCGATTCTCAAGAATCCTGGCTCCAAACAGAAGAAAAACTAACAAATCAGATTAAGGCGGTTTTCGAGTCATTTCCTACTTTTTCATTTTCCACTGATTCATTTCATCGTGCTCACCGTTTGGGCAATTTTTCTTCTAACAAATGTCTCCCCGTTATCGCATAGTTTACGACTTTAAAATGCCAGATCAAGTGCTTTCACTGCGTAGTGAGTTGAAATCAAGAAATGTCACAGTAAACGAAGATTTTTCGTCTGCTACTAGGACCGTCCGCAAAAAGCTAATAGATGTCGCGAGATCTCTACCTCAGTCACCGAAATTAAAGCTAAAATATTATAAACTATCAATCAACTAGAGGTTGTACATGTATGACATAGTATCGGATTCTGTTAAAGAACTTCGGACACGCACAGATAGCATTGCCAGTCATTCAGATGCATCATCCTCCGCCATTGTTTAGGGGTGAGAGAGGGGCTGTGGTCTGAATCCGCCTTTTGCGCGAGGATGTGGCGCCATCATACGGGAGCGGGCGGGAAACACATTGAGCGGCAGTGTAGCAGACGACGCGAAAGCGCACCATAGGAAATGGCCACGCCAACGCTGGTAGAAAGCGAAAGCTTCCCCCCCTTTTTTGGCCTCGGAGCGGAAAGTAGTGACAGTGATTGCAGCATATGTTCACGCAGTATGGGGGAAGGTAGAGCGTTTTCACAATCCACTCATAACGCACGTACGCATATACTATCTTCGTATTGTAAGAGCGTGTAGCGCGGGCCGTGTTCGACGTGACAGAATGAGACGCTCTCAGGGTGCAGGTTTTCGGCAGACAGGAGAGCGTGGGGGCAGAGAGAGAGAGAGAGGGATCTCAAAGGGCAAAGCAGCCAGGGGTTTGTTGATGCTGCAGAGCTAGGTGGAATCGTCTCCTGTGACTTTGAGCGGCGCATATGCGCGGGGTGTCTTGAGTTACCGAGCACAATGCGGTCACCGCGGCGCCGGCATGGTGCAATGGGCGTCGCTTCCTCCTCGCGTCATCTACAACCGTGCAGCTACAGGATTTCATCCACGAAGATCGGCAGAGAGGCACATATACACACCCCGTGAAAAGGGCATTGTCCCGGCCGGAATGCACACCTGCAGGAAACGCGCTGCATTTTTCTGGCAATGGATGATTCAGAGCTGTAGCCGGTTTCTGGCCTCAGGAGTCAGAACGGATGTGGTCGCAGTGGTGAAAAGGTTCTCGGTGCGCAGAGAATGGTCATTCTGTTGTGAAAGGATCTCCAACGTTCATTTCTGCCTCCGCTGCGATTTCTGCGGAATCCACAACTTGGTGACACATGTGAATCTCCTACATATCGGATGCGCATCTCGGTCAGGAACCAACCCTGTTCTACGTCCAGAGCGATCCACTCTGCAAGTGAACGAGCATGAACCCTCCAGGAGACTCATTTATTGTGCCGGGCGGTTTCCTTGCCGTTGCAAACGGTTGGACGAAGACGACGATTATCAAGCTCCCTAACGAAGTGCATCTGATTGCGTACATTAAAGGAACAAAGTCCGGATGCTTTGGCGTGCACGAAGGCGAGCCTTTAATTAAAAAAAAAAATACTGTGCGTCGTGCAAGTGTCAATAAGTGCGTCATATATGCTCCGAGCGGCAAAAACACAGATACTACAGGTATGTATGCATCTAAACGAAATATGCATGATGAAAAGTACCTACTGGTGTTTTCACCCAGGCTGTAGCGCACCAGTGATAGCTGCAATGAGGATTTCTTCGGTGCGTGATTGCTTCAGTTGCACCGGGGCCTGAAGGCGATGTATTTTGTCCCTTCTTATCTTTATGTGCGAAAGGGCTAGGTAGTGTTACGTTTCGAACTTCCCGAGTAACGAGACGGTGCACGTGTCGAGATGGGCGTCCGTTTTTCTAAGAAGACTGCATGCGACCACCTCGGAGTTCGTGGACCAGAACCACCCAGGACGCAGCAACGCGGTGTCGCATATCGGCAGCGACGGCAGCAGTTGCCCCAGTTTGTGTCCGGAGGACTGTGCGCAGAGGCGCTAACGAATTCGCCGAAGAGCGGGCGCGCCTGTGTTTGGAAACAGAGAGCCGCGGCGCCTGCGTGTTAGCACCGAGGAGAGAGAGCGGGTCATATCCCCCCCGTGGAGAAGGACGGTCACCGCATTCCTTTCCCGCGGAGTGCTCCCTCGCGAGGGGTCCGCGTGGGTGGCGCGCGGTTCCGACCTTGGACAGCAAGCAAGCCTCCTTGGGACCCCCATGCCTGACTTCCCCCGGCGGAGTCGCCATCGTGCCGCTAAAGTGGAAAGAGTGCGCTGGGAGGACGTTCTAGTGGGCGGTTCCCGAATGTCAGCAGATCAGGAACTCAAATGTGATTGGACTTTGACAAAATAGAAAATTCCCCAACTAGGTACTTGGGGACAAAAAAGTTGTTAAAAACGAGAGCACGAGTGCTCTCCGGTGGGTACCTTCTCAGATTCACCATGTAAATAAACCTTCGTTAAGTTCTCTCTAACTCTCGGCCAGTCTCTGCTTGGGTGACCACCGCCCAATATTGAAGTGCATGCAGCCCGACGTCTGACTCGGCTTTTCGCTACCCGTTGGTCCGCTACCGGAGCAGTACCAACGCAAAAGCTGGTTGGCAGCGTCGGGATGGACTCCGCTGGAATCATGGTTGCAAGGTTCGGTGAGTGCTTGGCTTTTCTTCACTGAGGTTTTACCAGGCTTTGTAGTAAGTAAGTTTACAAAGGTAGTGGGAATTGTTTATCGTTAGCACGGGACTTGAAAGTACGTGACGATAAGAGATTTCTAAAAGGAAGAAATTGCAGCACTCGGGATAACCATGAATTTGAAAGTGTTGAAAAAGCCACTTTTGCTGGAGTTGGCCAAAAGTCTGGGTTTGGATCTTCAGGACCAAACGAGAAAGCCAGATATCATTGAGGCTATTGAGGCACTTGAGGCAGACGACGATGAGCTCTCGGAATGCCTGGAGCTGATTGCTGAGAGAGAGAAATCAAAGAGGGAAGCAGAAGAAAAAAATGAGAAACGCATGGCTGAAGAGAGTAAGCGCTTAGAGCAGGAACTTGAGCTGAAGCGTCTCGAACTGCAGGTGCTAAAAGCTCGAAATGAAAGTGATGAGAGCGTAGCATCGGGCACAGTAGAACGCAAGTCGTTCCGCATGAAAGACCTTATGCAACCTTATAGGAAAGGAGAGGACATAGGTCTGTTCTTGGTAAACTTTGAGCGCACGTGCGAGAAGGCAGGGTTTAGCAAAGCAACTTGGCCACAGTGCTTGCTGACACTGTTGCCTTGTGAGGCGGCAGATGTGATAGCCCGCTTGACTAAAGAAGATGCAGATGATTACGATAAGGTTAAATCTAGTCTGCTCAAAAAGTATAGAATGTCAGCGGAAGCTTTCCGGCAAAAATTTCGCAAAGCTAAAAAGGAGAATGATGAGTCGTACCCGGAGTTCGCGTATAAGCTTATGGCTAACTTGGGGGAATGGCTCAAAGAAGCTAAAGCTTATGACGAAAGCCAAAGAATGTTGCAATGCTTCGGACTCGAGCAGTTCTACTCTTGCTTGCCTGATGAAGTAAGGCATTGGGTGCAAGACAGGCCAGAAGTTGCGACTGTTTCGAAGGCAGCAGAACTGGCAGAAGAGTTCGTCTCGCGCCGTGCGCTGGACAGGACGGAAAGCCCTAAATACCAGAATAGGAAAGCAGCTGGATGGAGAGGGCAGCCTGTAGAAGAGAGACAGCAAGCACGAGGCGTAGACGTCTCAGAAAGAAGTGTGATCGTAAGAGAGGAAGCACTTGAAGCAGAAAACGGTCAGAAGAAAGCTTTTGAAAAGAGACGGCAATTGGTTTGTTACAACTGCCAAAAGCCGGGACATTTAGCTGCGGCTTGCAAAAGCCCAAAGATTGTTTGCTTGTCAGTGAACAGCAACAATGAAAGTATGCGGCTTTTAGAGCCATACTTACGAGATCTCGTCGTGAACGGAAAACCGTGTCGCGTGCTTCGAGATTCGGCGGCTACAATGGATGTAGTTCATCCTTCGTATGTAGAGCCAGAAAATTTCACTGGAGAGTGCACATGGATTAAACAAGCGGTGGAAGCAAATAGCGTGTGCCTTCCAATCGCTAATGTCAGCATTAAAGGTCCATTTGGCGTACTTCGCACAGAGGCTGCCGTGTCAGCCAGTCTGTCGAAGCAGTACCCCTATCTTTTCTCGAACAGATCTGACCAACTGTTACAGCAGAAGGGACTAGTGTTCGGAGAGGGGGCTGCCCAAGGGTTGACTCGCTCGAAAGCAAGAAACCGGGCTGCTAAAGCCAGCATACTGGAAGCGTCAGGTGGCGTTGATGCGGCAGAACATGAGCCGTTAGACACGACAGAGGCAATCCACGCGTCGACTAACGAGGATGGTATGGAGTTTAAAGAGGCCTGTCGGGAGCTTCTCATAACGCCGCCATCTGACAGCTTGCAAAGATTGCTGGGGGTGGACCGATCGTCCCTGATAGTCGAGCAAAGAGCCGATTCCACACTGCAGAATCTTTGGCACATGAAGAGTAAAGGTATCGCGAAGAAAAACGTGATATTCTTAGAAAGGTCCGGAATACTTTATCGAAAGTATCGTGATCGCAGAGGAGTGCAGGTCGACCAATTGGTCGTACCAAAACGCTACCGCGGTGATCTTTTGCACTTGGTTCACAAGAGCTCGCAGTCAGGTCATTTAGGGCTCAAGAAAACAAAGAATCGGTTGCTGCAGGAATATTACTGGCCAGGATGTTTTCGGGAGGTGGAAAATTTTGTAAAGACCTGCGACACATGTCAACGGGTGGGCAAGCCAGGAGATAAGGCGCGAGAGCCCCAATGAAGCTAGTGCCTGTGATCACGGAGCCATTTCGACGACTCGTGATCGACACTGTTGGTCCCTTTCCAAAGACTAAGACTGGTTACAGCCACATTTTGACAGTGATCTGTCCTGCCTCCAAGTTTGCTGAGGCAGTGGCCCTGAAGGAGTTAAGCTCAATGGAAATTGTGAACGCACTCATGTCCATTTTCGCACGGGTTGGGTTTCCCGCTGAAATACAGTCAGATCAGGGGACTGTTCTTACCAGCGCACTGAATACAACTTTCCTGGAGAAGTGTGGGATTAAATTAATCCATAGTTCAGTGTACCACCAGCAGTCCAACCCGGTAGAAAAGATGCACTCGGTAATGAAACGCATACTGAGAGCCCTGTGTTTTGATCGCAAAACCGACTGGGATGCCTGTTTGCATGCAACAATGTTTGCGCTGAGAACCGTGCCTCATGAGGCCACGGGGTTCTTGCCAGCCGAAATGGTCAACGGCCGCTCCCTGCGATCGCTACTACGCTTTCTTCGGGAATCGCGTGAGGGCAGGGAAGAGAACCCTACGATGGTCGAATACGTGCTCGCGCTGCTTGAAAGGTTGCACAAGGGGCAGGAGCTCGCGGGAGGCGAAATGAGTAAAGCGCAGGTGAGGGCCAAACAGTGCAATGACCGAACAGCGAGATTACGCTGTCTTGAAGCTAGAGACGCGGTAATGGTGCTAAAACCGTCCCAGAAAAATAAATTGGAAGTTCAATGGGAGAGCCCAGCGGAAGTCATTCAGAGACTGTCCGACACGCGCTGTCTAGCTAACTTGCCCGGAAAGCGAAAGATAGAGCCACGGTAAACCTAACGGCAATGCCGATGACTTAAGTCAATGCTTTTGGTGTTATTGATAGCATCGATGAGTCTGGCTTGGGTATGTTTTTTTTCCTGGCATAGGTTTGCATAATTACCATTTTTCTTTTAATCTTGAACATTGTGTTTGTGTGAATGAATAATGTTCTGGTTGTATCAAGTGCTGAAGTAGTAGTAAAAGGATTAAAGTAATATTGGTATGAGAGCCTGGTGGATCTCGTGGAGAGAGTCCTGGCGCTTGCCGTCTTTGCGGCTGTGATTTTCGTGTTGTTCAAACTGATGCTGTCTTTCCTGTGAATGAGCTGGTCTGCAGAGATCAAGAAGCCCTCCATAGTCTTGACAAGAAGCAACGAGGAGCTGCAGAGTCCGTTGGAGGCAGCAGAACATCAGCAACAGTGAACCGAACCAGAACGACATCGTGTATCCCTCTGGACAATGGTTGCTGACCTTTGTGCATCGGGATCTTCAACCGCCGCCGGAGAAGCTGTTACGTTTCGAACTTCCCGAGTAACGAGACGGTGCACGTGTCGAGATGGGCGTCCGTTTTTCTAAGAAGACTGCATGCGACCACCTCGGATTTCGTGGACCAGAACCACCCAGGACGCAGCAACGCGGTGTCGCATATCGGCTGCGACGGCAGCAGTTGCCCCAGTTTGTGTCCGGAGGACTGTGCGCAGAGGCGCTAACGAATTCGCCGAAGAGCGGGCGCGCCTGTGTTTGGAAACAGAGAGCCGCGGCGCCTGCGTGTTAGCACCGAGGAGAGAGAGCGGGTCATCTCCCCCCCGTGGAGAAGGACGGTCACCGCATTCCTTTCCCGCGGAGTGCTCCCTCGCGAGGGGTCCGCGTGGGTGGCGCGCGGTTCCGACCTTGGACAGCAAGCAAGCCTCCTTGGGACCCCCATGCCTGACTTCCCCCGGCGGAGTCGCCATCGTGCCGCTAAAGTGGAAAGAGTGCGCTGGGAGGACGTTCTAGTGGGCGGTTCCCGAATGTCAGCAGATCAGGAACTCAAATGTGATTGGACTTTGACAAAATAGAAAATTCCCCAACTAGGTACTTGGGGACAAAAAAGTTGTTAAAAACGAGAGCACGAGTGCTCTCCGGTGGGTACCTTCTCAGATTCACCATGTAAATAAACCTTCGTTAAGTTCTCTCTAACTCTCGGCCAGTCTCTGCTTGGGTGACCACCGCCCAATATTGAAGTGCATGCAGCCCGACGTCTGACTCGGCTTTTCGCTACCCGTTGGTCCGCTACCGGAGCAGTACCAACGCAACAGTAGCTTAGATATCACAGGCGGCTATGTGCGCTAGGCCGTAATATTTAGCATGTTTTATCGTGACTGCCATCTCACTAACAAGAAAAAAAAAAATACGGCGTTTTATGCACTGCCGTTCGCGAGCCTCATGACCAGCTCAACCACTCGGCTCGCTAACGGCGGTGCATCACAACAAACACCCTTTTTTTCCTCTTTTTAGTCAGGCGGCAGTCGCGATAAAACATGCTAAATATTACGGTCTAGCGCACACAGCCACCTGTGATATCTGCGCTACCCGGCCCCTTCGCACATAAATAAAACAAACGACAAAATAGATCGCCATCAGACGCGCCGAACAAATGCTCATTGCGGCTATCACTGGTGGGTTACAGGCTTGGTGCAAACTCCGGTAGATACTTTCCATTATGCACATTTCCTTTAGATGCATACATACCTGTAACGAAGTGTTTTTCGCACAGTCGAGAGCACGCAGTCGGCTGCCAAGGTCGCCCATTCACGTCTTGACGCTTGGTTGCCCTAATCCAAGCTTCACGCCGTTGCAGGTCGCGGCTCGCCGAAGGAAACCTAACAAAACGCCTCTTGCATCCCGGCACGCCTCGAGAGTGGCAGCCGTAAGCGGCACAGGTGGTTGGCATCGTTTTACCGAGGCTGTGAACGTGACCGCGCCTCCAGCCCCCGTGCGTTGGCTATGAGTGCGGCGACGAGAAGCGCCGTCGACGCCGCTCAGTGTGTTTTCATCAGTAGCCGCTGGGGCTTCGCGCATGCGCAGAAAACTCGCGCAAAAGGCGGATTCTCCATCCAATACGAAACTGTCTGTTATACTTACTAACGCTAGGAGGGTTCAAAATAAACATAATGCATTATCATCTATTACTGATACATGTTCTGGACACATTATTGCTCTTACAGAAACGTGGCTCACGCCTAACGTTCTAGATCACGAAATTTTTCACAATGCAGATAATTTTAATATATACAGATGTGATCGGTTTAATCATCGTGGTGGCGGCTTTCTACTCGCTATATCTAATGACATTTCATCCTCAAGTATCATATTAACACTTGTCTTGAAATATTCTGGGTGTCATTAACTGTTGATCATCTTAAATTGATACTGAGTACATGCTACCGGTCCCCATCTGCACCGCCTACCTTTATAAACCAACTTCATGACTGTTTTAATAAAATAAGCACGACTTTCCCTTCTACTCCTATACTCCTGCTCTGCGACTTTAATTTTCCGAACATTTCCTGGGACAATAATACGATGTCCATTTTGTCTGCCTTCTCTGCGCAGAGTGATGAATTCATTAACTTGTGCTCTTTATTCTCGATGACGCAGCTGATTACTGAACCAACTAGAATACCACCTAATGCCTCAAACACACTTGATCTCATCCTGACTAATAGACCTGATTTTGTATCAGACATTCTATTTCCAGGCATTAGGGACCATTTATCAATTACTTTTCACCTTAATGCGGCACCCCCAAAACATATAAAGGCAAAAAAGAGAACACGCGACTATAACAAAGCACATTTTGTGGCAATAAAGAATGAACTGTGCACTTTCATGGAATCTTTTCTTCCAAACGTTCATGATTGCTCCATTCAGTCAAATTGGGATGTCTTTGCAGGCGAAGTTGACCGTTTAACAAACAAATATATTCCAATTCGCAACATCGTCTCTAACTCGCACGCACCATGGTACAACGCCCATATAAAAAAAATTATCAAACAAGAAAAAACTACTTTATCGCATCGCAAAACGTTCACCAACTGACTCGCACTGAGCTGCTTACAAAGCTGCCTCCAAAATATACATAACGGTAATAAAAAATGCCAAAGGCCACTTTTTATCTAATACCCTACCGGACATGCTGCAAACAAATCCCAGAAAATTCTGGCGAGTAATCAATTCCACATCTAGCAATCCTTTCGCTGTGTTAAACTCGTGTGGTGAGCCAGTTAATAATGATATCTGTGCTGAAGTACTAAATGAGGCTTTTGTTAATAATTTTTCGTCCCAAATTTGTACCAGTATTCCTACTATATGTCATGATTACCTGGTGATGCCACCAGTGACTGTTAACACAGCTGGTGTTGCTTGCCTAATCAATACTCTAAAAGACCATTCTAGTCCAGGATACGATTTCGTTAATGCAGAATTCTTAAAAACCACTTGTGCCTATAGCTCAGATATGTTAGCTCATATTTTTCAACAGTCACTGGACACTGGTACACTTCCTGAACAATGAAAAATTGGGAAGATCGTTCCACTTCACAAATCAGGGAGCAAGTCCTCTCCTGCTAATTATCGCTCCATATATTTTACTAGTACATGTTGCAAATTACTTGAGCATATCATATTCGCCACACTCATGAAATTTCTTGAGAGTAATTCATTTTTCTCGTCTGCACAACATGGTTTCCGCAAAAATTATTCATGTGAGACTCAACTAATTTCTTTCACAAATAGCGCACATCATATTGTTACGAAGGGGGTAAGACGTCGGAGCGCTGAATAACAAGACGATAGGGTCGGGAGCTCAGCTGGTCAACGGCAGCGCGTCCGGCACGAGAGTCCTTTTCCAATGTCTTTCTCCTTCACTTGTCTTCTAAACTTCATCTTCTTCTGTACTGTTACATTTTCCCCCTGGGCAGACGAAGCCCCCCGGGCGAGGTAGTTATTCGTTTCCACGAGAGTGACACGGCTTCATCTGGGCGACATGGGCAACTTCAGTTCTGACTGAACGACGACCACTTGCTGTCATACGTGCTATTTGGTAGTTTACTTCACTGACGCGTTCAAGCACAACGTAAGGGCCAGCGTAATGCGTCAACATTTTCTGCGCTAAACCACGCTTTCGGAGAGGTCGCCAAAGCCACACTAAATCTCCAGGGGCGTAAGACACGTGGTTATGCCGGCTGTCGTACCGAGCTTTTGAACGCTCTTGCGAAGCGAGAATTCGCAGACGGGCGAGACGACGAGCTTCTTCGGCTCGACAAAGAGTTTCCGCAATGCACGGTTCATCATGGACGGGGTAAGGAAGAATGGTATCTAGACAATACCTAGGAGGACGGGCATATAGCAGGAAGAACGGGCTGTAGCCAGTAGTCTCATGGGTTGCAGTGTTGAATGCAAACGTTATAAATGGCAGTATAGTATCCCAATTCTTGTGGTCAGATGCGATGTACATAGATAGCATGTTTGTGAGTGTGCGGTTTGTGCGCTCCGTCAAGCCGTTGGTTTTAGGGGGATATGGTGTGGAATGCCTAAAATGCGATGCACACAAACGAAGAAGCTCTTCCACAACATCTGCCATAAACTGGCGACCTCGGTCACTGATGATCACTCGCGGAGGTCCATGGCGGAGGATCACAGAACGGAGCAAGAACAGGGACACGTGGTGAGCGGTGGCTGAAGGAAGAGCTGCTGTTTCGCAGTAGCGGGTGGGGTAGTCGGCACAAACCACGATCCAACGATTTCCGTCGGATAACTTCGGGAAGGGACCCATAAGGTCGATTCCGATTTTCCTAAATGCGCCACGTGGTGGAGTTACAGGATGCAGCAGGCCCTGTGACGTGGACGTAGGGCGTTTGTGTCGTTGGCACTCAGTGCAGCTCGCCACATATCGCTCAGTCGTCTGGCGCATCTTTGGCCAATAAAACCGGTCGCGGGCACGATGGAGCGTTCTTGCAGAGCCCAGGTGACCGGACGTGGGGTCGTCGTGCATGGCGCGTAAGATGCACGAGCGGTAGCTCTCAGGAACCACAAGCAGAAAATTCGTACCGGTGCTTGAGTAAGCCTTTTTGTACAAAAGGCCATCACGGAGACAAAATGGGCTGGAAGCAGTGGAATCCCACGCCTCCGCAAGCAGGGGCTCGAGGCTTATGTCGGTATCTTGCGCAGTCCGCAGAGCCGAGGCGTCGGGAAACTCGGGCACGACGGAGGCGATATAATGATCGAAATCACCAGAGTCACATTCGGTCGTAGGAAGAGGAAGACGTGAAAGACAGTCTGCATCGGCGTGTTTGCGGCCACTCTTGTACGAAACAGTGAAGTCGTACTCTTGCAGACGAAGAGCCCAGCGTGCCAGACGACCAGATGGATCATGAAGGTTGACAAGCCAACACAGGGCATGATGGTCCGTCACAACCGTGAAATGGCGTCCATATGGGTAGCACCGAAACCGCTGAACAGCGAAAACTACCGCGAGACACTCCTGCTCCGTAACAGTGTAGTTACGCTCAGGTTTGCTGAGGGAACGGCTTGCATACGCAATTACATGCTCGCCTGTTGTCGAACGTTGCACAAGCACAGCGCCAACACCAATCCCACTTGCATCAGTGTGGACTTCAGTCGGAGCGGAGGGGTTGAAGTGCCGTAGTATGGGATGTGGCGTAAGCAGAAACTTTAGTTGGCGGAAAGACGCGTCGCAATCTGAGGACCAGTCGAAAGGGACGTCCTTTTGTAGAAGGGATGTCAGAGGGTAGGCGACGTTGGCAAACCTTGGGATGAATCGTCGAAAGTAGGAACACAGGCCCAGAAAACTGCGGCGCTCCTTTTGAGTCTGTGGTCGTTGGAATGCTGCAACTGCTGCAGTCTTCTGTGGATCTGGCCGAACTCCATCGCGGTCGACGAGATGCCCGAGTACCAGCGTTTGACGTTCACCAAAACGGCACTTTTTGGAATTCAGGACAAGGCCAGCCTTCTGTAGGCAATATAACACAACAGTAGCGGGATTGTCTAGGGAAGGAGTAACGAAAGCTACACAATTCGGGAGAGTTGCGCTACATGAAGCTAGTTTGGAACCAGCTGGAAAAACAACTGGTTCCGATGACCAATTTATAGTCCACAGTCCGGTACGGCCCTCTTCCACGCGAACTAAACAATGAGGCACTAACGCATTTTTCTTTACGCACTGTAAATTAAGAGGTGCCACAGTAGCCTCAAAGGAGTCGTTAATAGCACGGGAGCAGGACACATGGACACACACTGCTGAATGTGGCGATATGACGACTTCATCACACACACACACAAAAAGTCTTCATAATTTGATGCCTCTTCCAAAAGTTCACGAGGAAGAGAACCACTAACACTTAGCTCTCCCGTTCGACAGTCAACTGTAGCGCCGCACATACGCAGGAAGTCAATTCCCAAGATTACGTCGTGTGTAGATCGGGGCAGTACTGCTCCGCCGGAAACACTGTGCCCCCAAAGGAAACTTTAACGCTGCATACCCCAACCGGATACAAAAACTCTCCACTTACTCCATAAAAATTTGCAGTTTTGTCCCAAACAAACATAACTTTGTTCTTCAAAAGGTTCTTAAAATTTAAACTCATTACTGAAACTGTAGCACCAGTGTCTACCAACGCCATCGTTGGCAAACCATCACTGTAGTAGCCGCGGCGAGCGAAGCAGAGGCAGAGCGACTAAGCAACATGTTTATTCGGCATGCTGGGCCGTACAGATTAAGAGACCCGCACGAGCGATCTGCGCGCTGACTTCTTAACAAGTCCACGCTCCCCCTCACGGGGAGCGTGCTATTAACGACTCCTTTGAGGCTACTGTGGCACCTCTTAATTTACAGTGCGTAAAGAAAAATGCGTTAGTGCCTCATTGTTTGGTTCGCGTGGAAGAGGGCCGTACCGGACTGTGGACTATAAATTGGTCATCGGAACCAGTTGTTTTTCCAGCGGGTTCCAAACTAGCTTCATGTAGCGCAACTCTCCCGAATTGTGTAGCTGTCGTTACTCCTTCCCTAGACAATCCCGCTACTAACTCACCTGCTGACGAAAAGATTCTTCCGATGATCAGCGCATCGTTGAACACCTCACAACGACAGATATTGAAGAACCTCTTGTCCCAGCACCTATCCGTTTTTGATTTCACGCAGTCCGACGGCTCGCAACGTTTTCCGCTGTCGCGCGCACGCCACAGGATTGACACAGGATCTGCCCATCCGATCCGTCAAAAGCCGTACCGTGTGTCACCATCAGAGCGTAAGATCATCACCGAGCAAGTCCAAGACATGTTGAACAGGGGCGTAATACAGGAATCCTCCAGTCCTTGGGCTGCTCCCGTGATATTGGTGAAGAAAAAAGACGGAACATGGAGGTTCTGCATTGACTATCGTCGTCTCAACTCCATCACTAAAAAGGATGTGTATCCTCTCCCACGCATCGAAGATGCCATAGATTGCCTTTTCTCCGCGTCTTATTTCTCTTCAGTTGATTTGCGATCGGGTTATTGGCAGATTCCGATGGACCCTGCTGACAAGGAAAAAACTGCATTTGTTACGCCGGACGGCCTATTTGTATTTAACGTGATGCTCTTCGGCCTATGTAATGCGCCGGCCACATTTGAAAGATTTATGGACACAATACTTCGTGGCCTCAAGTGGGAAATCTGCATGTGCTATTTAGACGATGTTATTTTTGGCCGGGCCGGGCCGGGCTACAACATTGACTGGGCACAGGCACGTGTGATAGCGAAAGAAAGGAACAGAGCATCACGGCTCTATCTTGAGTCGCTGATCATTCAGACTACAGCAAATACAATAAACCGTAATCATGGTAATCTGCCCCCTGTGTACGCAAGATGTCTGGGTTCTGTGATGCGCCGTATTTAAGGCAACGGTTTCCCGCTTCGCCTCATTGTGAACAAGGCTCCCGTGTGGGAGCCGAAACGTCATTCCATCTTTCTTCTTTTGGTCGGTGTCGTTTATTTTCCGTCATCCCCCTCACGGCGTTGCCATTCACACACGTCACAGCATCACGTAACACTACATACCAATCGCGCACAATGCGATCACATGATACTTCATTCCCTTTTCCCCTAACTGTTTTACACCAGCTCTATGGGGTATAACGATCAGGAGGCTTCCGAGAACGAGCACTGCGCCGAAGAGGTGGCGTGTCCGGAGGTGGCGCATGCTCCCGGAGCGGTGGTGCAGGCAGCGTGGACCTTGCAGGCGAACTGGCGTTCTGTCCCCGCAACGTAGATGCTTGGGCAGGCTGTGGTGCTGAGGAATCCTGTGGCTCAGACGTATCTAAGGAAGGGGTCTTAGTAGACGACTCTTCCGTTACAGAATCAGGCATTGAACTAGGCACAGAAGGATACACAGTTGGCCCGGATTCAACACTTTGAAACGAACACGGACGTAGGTTGTCAGCATGCACAAACCTCTGTTCCTGCCCTATTCTAACATTGTAGGTGGATGCACTGCACCGCTGTTCTATAACGCCTCGCAACCACTTCGATTTCCCAGGACGTAGTCCTTGGACGAGCACATGGTCGCCTTCCTCAAATGATCTCCATGACCGCCCTCTCTCGTTAGCCTTCTCTTTCGTCTGGTAGAACCTGTCGTCCATACGTTTTTCCAAGTTCGGTTGGAGAAAGGTCAGGCGTGTGCGCGGCTTCCATGTCAGAAACAATTCCGCGGGTGTCAGCCCCGTGGTTGCGGTTGGTGTGTTTCGGAACGTGAACAGAAATTGGTCAACCCGATGTTGCAAGGTTTTCTTGATCCCTGTTCTTCTCTCGTCGAGAACCTGTCGCAAAAGGTCCCGCTTAATGGTCTGTACGTACCGCTCTGCTCTTCCATTTGATGCGAGGTGGTACGGTGGCGTCCTGGTATGCCGCACCCCATTCCTGCGGAGAAAGTCTGCGAAATTCTTGGCACAGAACTGTGGACCATTGTCCGTAACTACTTCTTCTGGCAGGCCGTAGGACGCAAAGACACTCCGCAGCTTTTCAATGGTCTTCTCGGTAGAGGTGGATGGCATGACGAACACTTCTGTCCACTTGGAATGCACATCCACTAGGACTAGGAGCCACTGGTTATCGGTAAAAGCAAAGTCCAGATGGATTCTTTGCCATCTGCGAGTTGGCTAACCCCAAGTTATCAGTGGAATACGTGGCGGAGCATTTTGTGTTAACTGACACGTGTCACAGCTTTTCACAATCTGCTCAATGTCCTCCGTGAGCTGAGGCCACCACACAAAGCTACGGGCGAGCATTTTCATGCGCGTCATCCCGGGGTGTCCTTCGTGCAAAAGATGCAACACCTGTTTGCGCAACCCACGAGGTATAATCACTCGATTTCCCCATGTAACACACTGCTGATCTACAGATAGCTCATGTCGACGAATTAAATAAGGCATTAACTCATCATCTTTAACATGCGGCGGCCAACCACTCATAGTATAACACAGCACTTTCGACAATACTCTGTCAGTTCGAGTGCACTTCTGAATTTCAACAGCAGACAATGGCAATTCATCAACAACTGAAAAGAAATGTGCATAATCCGAGACATCATTGCGATTTGCAAGTGGTAACCTTGAAAAACCGTCAGCATTTCCAACCTCTCGACCCTTGCGGTAAACCCAACGATAATCGTACGCTGCAAGCAGCAAAGCCCAGCGCTGCATGCGGGCTGCTGTCATCACTGGTACGGGCTTACCATGAGCGAGCAAGCCTACCAATGGCTGATGGTCGGAGTAAATCTCAAAGCGATGCCCGAAGAGATATTTGTGGAACTTTTTCAGCCCAAAAACAACAGCCAAGGCTTCTTTTTCGATGTGGGCATACCCCTGCTCTGCTTTACTTAACGTTCTGGAAGCATAGGCAATTGGCCTTTCGTCGTTTCCAATCTTATGAAAAAGAATGGCTCCTACGCCGTAAGCCGAAGCGTCGCACACTAGTCCTATCGGCTTTTTCTGGTCGTAGTATGTCAGCACATTGCTTTGTGTCAACCAGCTCTTACTTTCTTGAAACGCTTGCTCAGCTTCCTGTGACCACTGAAATCCCTTTTCTTTTTTTAGAGCATTACACAGAGGCTTAAGCTTAGCTGACATGTTCGGTACAAACTTCCCGTAGAAGTTAATCAAGCCCAGGTAAGCTCGCAACTGTGCCGCATCTTTTGGACTTGGTGCCTCTTTTATCGCTTTCACCTTTTCATCTGATGGCCGAACGCCCTTGTCGTCCAGAATGTGGCCTAGGTAAGAGACAGATGTCTGAAAGAATTTACACTTTTCCTTTTTCAATCGCATGCATCTTTCTAGAAAACGTGCCAACACCCTTTCCACTCGATGAAAACATTCGTCAAATGTTGAACCTGCGATAAGCACATCATCCAAGTAGCAGCTTACCCGCTCAAGCCCTTTTAACACATCATCCATGACAGACTGAAAAATAGCAGGTGCACTTGTGATGCCATAGGGCAAGCGCGTGTACTTGAAAAGCCCCAGGTGTGTATTGACAACCACCATTGATTGTGCCTCCGGATGCAGTTCCAGCTGTTGGTACGCTGTCGACAAATCAAGCACTGTGAAATACTTGCATCCTGACAACTTTGCAAACAAATCTTCCATCACGGGAAGTGGATAATGGTCAGTTCGCAGGCACGGATTCAATGTAACCTTGAAGTCCCCACACACTCTGACTTTGTTGTTCGCCTTAGGCACAACAACTAGGGGCGTCGCCCAGTCGCTTTTCTGTACAGGGACTAACACTACCTGTTCACAAGAGACTGCAATTCAAGTGACACGGTTTCCCTCAAAGAAAATGGCACCTGTCGCGCTTTGCAAAATACGGGGTTGCTCCCCTCCTTCAAAACCAGCCTGACTGGACTGCCTTTGATCAGCCCCAGAGTGGGCTCGAACACCTTTGCGTACTTCTCAAGTAGCGCCGCAACTTTGTCTAAACACACGCCATGCACACTTGACCAGTCTAGCTTAAGAGCCTCCAGCCAGTCACGCCCTAGCAACGCAATGTCGCTATTGTTGTCGGTTTTAACGACAATGAGCGGAAGTTGCTTGCACTGACCATTATGTTCGACTGGAACCGTCAACTTCCCTGTGACTGTTAGCGGCGACCCACCGTATGTCCTCAGCTTTATGTGGCAAGGCTCTTTAGGTAGACTGGGCCACAATTTCCTGTATAGCGTTTCTGGCACAATGGAAACAGACGCACCCGTGTCTATTTGCATGTTAACATCCTTCTTGGCTACCTTGAGACAGATTTCATAATGCCCTGGGCGTTCTGCACAAGAATAGACATTGTACAACAACACTTGGTCACAATCCGCGTCCTCCACAGCTACCGAATTAGCCGCGTCTCTAGACTTGAACTTGCACATTTTCGCCAAGTGTCCGTAACGCTTGCATGCACGACAACGATACTTGCGAAATTTGCAGTTCGATGCTTCGTGCGCTGAGCCACACCGAAAACAGACCGGCGATTCAGACACTCGGTCCCTTGCTAGCCCTGCACCGGTTGAACGCTGCTGCTGGCGTTTCCCACCGCCTGGCTTATGACGTACGGCGTCGACTGTACCTTGCGTCCCGGTCGGTTGAAATTCCCGACTTTCCTTCCGCGCTAGCTCGATGCTTTTCGCAACGTCGCAGGCGTCCGAAAACGTCAACTTGCTTCTCTTCAGCAACTCTGCTTGCGTTGCGCTGTCGCAGAGGCCCACTACAAAGCGGTCTCGAAGAGCCTCATCGAGGAATTCCCCGAATTCGCATGAAGCTGCCAAACGCCTCAACTCCGCTGCATATGCTGCTATGGACTCTCCCTGATGCTGGTACCGCCGATTAAACTTGAATCGTTCTGCGATGACCATGGGCTTTGGGGTGAAATGACTTCCCAGCACTTCTACGAGTTCCGCATAAGTCTTGTCCTCTGGCGTTTTAGGCTCTAGCAAAGTCTTCAGCGTCTTGTAAGCCCTCTTGCCTATTGCCGTAATAAACATCGAGACCTTGAGGTCGTCGCTCACCTGGGAGGCCTTCAGGAAGTGCTCGAACCTTTCCACGTAGGACCCAAAATCCTCGTCTCCGTCCTCGACGAACTGGTCGAAACTTCCAAGCCTTGCCATCCCTGTGCCTCGCCCAAACGCTCTCCACGAACGCCGGTGCTTCCACGCCCACCGCGATGAGTTTCACGCAGTACAGCAGGATCACGAACGCCGCGATGCGTTTTACGTAGTCCAGCGGGATCACGAACGCCGCGATGCGTTTTACGTAGTCCAGCGGGATCACGAACGCCGCGATGCGTTTTACGTAGTCCAGCGGGATCCCATCCTCGTCGCCAATTATGTTGTAGCATGCCCAGCTTTTTGGGACATGTACTACTCACGCCATCTACCGGCAGGTGGCGGCGACAAAGCGCGTTACTTAATGGGAACGGGTACAAAAAAATACGTAAAACGTGAACAAAAGCACGTACGCAAAATGATTCCGGGATTTATATAATATAAAGTTAGTCGAAGATTGTGCCGAAGTTTCAAATCTCTGCTCTTATTACACGAGCTTCCCAGCGCGTCTGAATATTATGCATTGCTTCCTATGGCAAGGCACCAAAATTTCCCTCTTTTTCAGACTTTGAAACTGTATAGCGTCGTAACGCGGATAGATATCGAAAATGATTCCCGGTTTTAGGTACCCTAACATATGCTGATTAAAATGGTTTGCGTCGATCTGGCATAGATTTAATCATGCAGCTTCCTGGGGCCGTTTTATGTGCAACCTGATGTCGCCTCGCATATGAAACACGGCGCCTGCAGTGGGCAGTTACACAGAAGAGATGGTTGGGTGATTCCACATCAGATGGATCAAAGCGTGGCTTGTCGAAATTTTTATGTGATGTTTCCTGATGTTTAAATAAAAAAAATATCTGCAACTGGTTTTAATCCATTTTTGTTTTCTATAACCACCGGATATAATTAATGGCCAAGAGGTCTAACGCCGCGATTAAATGCTCTGCTGTTTGGCTAAGTTTTTATGAATGACATAAAATGTTAAAGTTATGTAAATAAAATCGTTTGACTACATATCAAAATGTTTTTATTTCCGCTCAATTATTTTTATTTTTGTTTTTATAGCGAAATTTTTAACGAAACGTCAACCCAAGGAAACGACTTTTTTTTGCTATTTTGCGTATCTAAAAAAAAAAGGTTACTACAAAGCAACAGAAATGCGCATTATGTTTCATGTTAACTTATCTATCAAACTGCCAGCGCTCCTATCTAACGTTTCCGATTAAGCGTTATGATCGGTTATGTTATGTTATGCGCAGCGTTATGTTAGAAACGCTGCGCAATGGAAAGTTCGGGCAACAATGAAAATACTTTGTATTTCTTAAAATTTGTCCACGTATTATCCTCTACATCAACTTTCATAATCACTAAAAACTTATTGCGTAATTTCATTGCACTAATAGTTACGGCTTCTTTAATGAGGTCCCTCTGCAAGGCTCAGCGCGCAATGCGGATTGTAGAGTCTACGGGGTCATTCCAAGCCAACGCATCCAGACATTGCACTTGACCATCTTCGATTTCTTTTTAAAAGATTATGGCCTGTTGTATTACTGTGATGAATATTATCCTGGCCTTGTTTTAGCGGAAAAAATTTTTCCAACGTGGCCGCCGTTTGCAAACGGAGCGAAACCTAGCCGCAGAATCAAATTTGTAAAAATTAAAGTTCTTGACGCACAACTTTTAATCATTTTCATGCAAACAAAACAAACATGTTTAAAATGAGTGCACATATAGATTATTTATTGTAAATAAAACGCGCATAATTATGATTTACAAACATTTCAAGCTCTGAATGTTACATTTCGTTCTACTGTATACCCTTTAGAGGAGGCACTCGAAGCAGTGGAATAGGTCTCTGTCCATGCCGTCGCAGTCAACCGCATCGCCCCTGTTACGCTAGATGCTAGTTTCACTAAAAAAAGGCAGTTCGTTTTGAAAATGGCAATATAGTGCGAACATAAAATATTTCAATACACACTGTCCTACGCAACAATTCGAAACAAAATTTGTGCAGTCAGAATCACCGCGTCATTACAATGTATTGCTGTTACATATACAACCTAAACAGTCCACTACAGATGTCGCTATAATATGAATGTATAGCTATAAACATTTCACAACAGACAGGACACATAAAAGAAGCAATGCTTTAAGAAAAAAAAGGAAGGCAAACTTCTCGTCGGTTAGCAAGGAATATCAGTCAGCAAAAGTTGACATAATTTGAATATAAATATGCTCACGGTTTATACAGATGCAGCTTATGTCGGACAATGTAGCAATATCCTTGAGAGTTTCAAATGTTGTGGCTCGAGCTCCCCAGATGGTGCAGAAACAACGGCACAGAACGGCAGACTATCACATGCAGGAATAAGCGGACAAAGGAGTCAGGCCCTCTTAAATAACCTCGGGCGTAGTTTTGGCGCCTTTTTTGCCTGACAGGAGTGCTTTCTTCTATATATCTTCAGTCCTGCTGTACCTGATTGGTGTATTTTCCCTCGCCGGAGACGTCTCCGCAGTCTCACTGACTTTAGATATTTAGCTTTCGGCATCGCAAGTGTGTGTGTGTGTGTGTGTGTGTGTGTGTGTGTGTGTGTGTGCGTGTGTGTGTGTGCGTGCGTGCGTGCGTGCGTGTGTGTGTGTGCGTGCGTGCGTGCGTGCGTGCGTGCGTGTGTGTGTGTGTGTGTGTGTGTGTGTGTGTGTGTGTGTGTGTGTGTGTGTGTGTGTGTGTGTGTGTGTGTGTGTGTGTGTGTGTGTGTGTGTGTGTGTGTGTGTGTGTGTGTGTGTGTGTGTGTGTGTGTGTGTGTGTGTGTGTGTGTGTGTGTGTGTGTGTGTGTGTGTGTGTGTGTGTGTGTGTGTGTGTGTGTGTGTGTGTGTGTGTGTGTGTGTGTGTGTGTGTGTGTGTGTGTGTGTGTGTGTGTGTGTGTGTGTGTGTGTGTGTGTGTGTGTGTGTGTGTGTGTGTGTGTGTGTGTGTGTGTGTGTGTGTGTGTGTGTGTGTGTGTGTGTGTGTGTGTGTGTGTGTGTGTGTGTGTGTGTGTGTGTGTGAGAGAGAGAGAGTTTTCTTCTTGGTCTCAAATCGCCGCCTGTGCTACGCTATGAGCAAGGAGGGCAGGCGTGTGTAGCTTAGAAGGCTTCTTTAGAGGATCTAAATATACACACTGCACGTTCGCTACTCCCAAAAGCACGATTCAGCCCCATGTCCCATTTCGTTTCTTCGTATGTGTACATGAAGCGCCCCTCTCCACCCATAAAAACTGGGCAGTAAATCGTGCCTACTTAAAGCACTCGAACGCTGCACTCTTCGTTCTCTTCGCGCATTTATCCTGACTCTTGGTGTCATAGATCAATATGTCATCGGGAAGGCCAAGTCAGGCAGCCATGTCAGTCACATAGAACTGACAAAACGAATGGCGATGCAGGGAAGAAAAAAGGGACAGTATGGTGCTCTTTGTTCTGGTGCCTGTGACGGGCGTAGCCGGGTTTTAAAGCGAAAAAAAAAAAAGAATAAACCAAGACCCGAGGATAAGCCCCTTTACCATGCGTTCAGCAGGGAATCTCACAATGTGCGAATACACGCTTCCAAGAAAAAAGCAATTCCCCTGCCCGCAGTGGCCCAAGTGTCCGAACCCCAGTTTGCGGAGACAGACATCTCCGTTTTTTTTTGTGTGTGTCTTTTTTTAATATAGCCTTCGTAAACTTAAGGAAATGCAGGCGACCTCTTCCTGCAGCTGGTCGCGTGCTCGAATTCTTGTTAGCTGCAAGGAGGAAGTTTGTACACCAGTTCTGTAGCTTCAGATCAAGCGCAGACGTTTCGGCCCCACATTCTTTACTTGGGCTTCCGATGTTTCCGACTCGTCAGGCGAGCAATAAGCTGGGCTTTAAATCAAGAGATGTCAGTTTTATTGCCTGTCTCGGCTGCAAATGCTTTCTTCCTTTGTAGGACACACGAGGGGCGCAGGCCAGCGGAAAGGAGTCAGTGGCGAAAGCTTGGTTCCGCACAGAGCCAACGGGCACAAAAAATACAGGCAGCAAAGCTTCTTTAGTAAGAAGACTCCCCATTTCTTTCTCTTTCAGTCCCCCTCTTCACACTAAGCGGGCGACGGGGGTCTGGGGTCCCACAAGAGCAAAAAATAGTCAGGCAGAAAGAGGGTGCGACCGTTTGGAGAGAGCGGCCGGCCTGCATGAACAATGGGAGATTGTGTTTGTTCAGTAGCAGTCGCGACAACCCAAAGAGGACCGGTCCGAACGTTCGCTTTTTACAAGCGGAAAGCAGAGTACATTTTCAGGGGAAAGCTTTGTTTAGAACAGGAGCTTAATTGGTGACTGACAGTCATTGCGCCGGCAATTCACTCACGGCACTGAAAGCCTCAGGAACCGCTACAGATTCTGAAGCGGCTGTTACACAGAAGGATAAACACGAAAAAAAAAATGTGTTTGTCGACCGTAGAAGCTGCTGTTTTACTCCGCAAGCACCTGAGC
Organism: Amblyomma maculatum; assembly: GCF_055883805.1. Classification (NCBI taxonomy): domain Eukaryota; kingdom Metazoa; phylum Arthropoda; class Arachnida; order Ixodida; family Ixodidae; genus Amblyomma; species Amblyomma maculatum. The sequence goes on from NC_139347.1 coordinate 86,321,404, forward strand.
TGCGGTCAATGGTAAATAAGAGACTGAAGAGGTTAGTAGGGGAATAACACGGAAAAAAGCAAGCGCAGAACTACATATGCACTAATTACGTTATTCAAAACTATGTGCAAGAAACAAGAACAAGCGAAGAATGCCACCCGCACACTGTGTTCGCATCCCTGTTCCGCGCGGATGGGGGGTTTCGAGCTCTGCACATGCTCGGACTTACCCGAAAGCCAGAGCCCGCCAGGAGCGTATCTTCAGGTAACAGCGCAAAAAACATGGATGGAACACAAGAGCAAGAACACACAGCAGATCTCGTTGTGTGTTCTTGCTCTTGTGTCCCGTCTATGTTTTTTTTTTTTTTTTTTTTTTTTTTTTTTTTTTTGCGCTGTTACCTGATTCTATAGCAAGTACAAAACTTTTTTTGGCGTAAGAACTTTCGCCTTGAATGGAGCGCGTGAATGTTGTTGGATGCCATCAGAGCAGATATGGAATCTGTACGACGGTATACAGAGTGCATAAATGTTGATTTTCCAAGAATTCGACAATTTCTGCCTCGAACGCGATATTCAGAGCTCACTCAGAGCTCATTCATACCCTTAAAGAATGAGCTTAAGCGTCCCCAATAATGTAGCACCTTACACTTACAGATCGTGATAGGCAAATAATGTAGAAAGAAGCTTCCGCCGTTGCTTTCGCAATTCAACTAGGGTTAAGTAGAGCTAAACCGCAATTTTTTTTTTTTTTTTTTATTGGAGCTGCCTATTAGGACGTACTGTAGATGTTGTGTCCGCTAGATAGAAGAACAAATACAGCGGGAATGAAATACGTTGCATTTCAGTATAAACTACAATCTATCCGGTAAATGCGAAGAAAGCGATCAGCTGGTGCTGCTGACGTAAACAAACCATTGGTCTAGAAAGCAAGAAATAGCAAAGCCAAGACCAAAACAAACAACATATCAGAAGTGGTTCTGTTCTAGCCAAGACAAATAAACTTCTCTGATTGCTATACAAACATGGTTTGAACTTCACTCAGAAACGCACTGTTGGCGTTTCATTTATTTTTCGTCTCAGTAGCGACATTCACAAGTTTGTTACTCAAAGCCGATGTTACCTTTTGACAAAAATGCAAAACTTTCCGAGTGATATTTCTTCTGGTGATGTTTTATAGTTCCGGCTGCTTCTAGCACCTTCGGGGTAAGCTGGCTACATTCACAATATCGTGGCGCTTTTTTTTTTTACTTGAGTTCGTGTAGTGTTACGAGACACATAGCTTTACCGTAGTTAGGAATCGCTAGCTGCGGTGCCACGTCACATCGTGATGGCACTTTGCAATCGCTGCAAACGCCGTTCGCAAATATATAAGAAAATTGCGAAGTGTGTTCAGTGTGCGGTGGTCCATTAAGGAAATGCAGTATCTGAATGAAAGCGATAATAACGCTTATGCTAAAGGATATACATTTCATTTTTGCACATTTTACCCGTAGGATGCCTAGGTCGAAATAAGGTCTGGTTAGAAAATGGGACTGTATATTCTGCTTATAAGGGACCCTCTGATATTGGAGATAAAAAACCTGCTCCCCAGTGCACGTATCTTATAAAACGGTTCACCTGTAGTCGTAAGATTTGCAAAATGAGTCACCAGGAGGTTGAGAAGTGATGCACCCCGGGAAAAAAGGGCGCAGTGACACACAGTGTGACATGTCTCTCCACGTAGGGCTGTATATTTTCGTTGCGTAATACCAACTAGCCCAAAGCGCCACCTTAGTAAACTCAGATTTACACCCCTGATCAGAAGCCAAATTAAAGTTTATTAAAAGATTTACGCAGTCAATGATGCTGAAAGCAGGGATACCGGGGGTTTGGAGAAGCATCTTTTCGTGAAGGCAATTAAAGCGTCTAACGGACCAATGTCAAAAATCATTCAGGGGAGCTGCAGGCTGCCGCTAAGATTTTATAATTGTTTTCGCCTCCCTTTGCTGCGGCTGAGTGACCCAGCTGTTTCATCGACGTAATGCTAGTACGAGGTTTGTGTCCGAAACTTAACTTTTCTGACATGAACCAACCATCACGGATAGCTGCGCTCTTCACGAATTTTGTGACGGGTGTGAGACACTCCGGTACAAGCTGAGGAAACAACGTTTTGTTAAACGACGTCTCTCGCTTCGTGCACGCTGAGCGTTCGTGAAATGAGCGGCCAGCAGTGACAAAAAACACTCTCGAAGTTTTTCGGAAACTTTGGCTTTAGCGGACTGTGCTAGAAACACGACCTTCAAGTTTAAGTACTCAATTCGCGGAATAGCCGACGAACCAGAGTAAGGATAATCCCCCCCATAGACACCACCACCACTGCTTTCGCAAAAAGCTGCACAAAGCACGAGTAGGATTATTCCTTAGTTCTTCTACATAGTTTCAAACAGATGCATGTACCCTTGCTTGCATTCAATTGTTCAATTTTAATTTAACGGTTCCAATGACAACATAAGCATGTAAACTTAATTCAGTTTTCCCCTACGACATTACGTCATTACTATGTTCCGCTGAATCAAAGCATGTCGCTTGTATATATGTAGGCTGCACTTTTCATGACTCCAGTGGTATGTAGTCCTAAATTTACAATACAAGGTCACAGTGAAGTTAATCCCAAAGCTGCGTGAGGCTAAAGAAGTAATTTTCCCTCTCTTCAAGTGTCGTCCGGGGGTGCCTTGTTTCTGGGAAAAGTAGGGGGAGCTACTGGGGTCGGAGTACAAAGCCCTTTTCTTCCGAGCGCGCTGTCATTCTTGGCTTGCTAGCGCCTTGTTCCTGCCGGGTCGGTCTACAGATGCTCAGGCTTTGTGCGCGAGAGGCATCCCCAGAGGGGGCGAAAAAAAAAAAGAGAGGGAAACCTGCGAGCAGCAGTTCGGAATATGCGCATGTTGGGAAGGGCACGTTTTCAAGCGAATCCTACAGTTGGGTGTAAACTTGTTGGACGAGGGTCGGTTTTTTCGTTATTTTACTTTTGTTCTTTTTTGTAGAGTCTTGCTCTTCAGTAAGCACACAGTAGGCGTTCAGTTGGCTGCTACTTTCAATATCTAGAGTACTGTTCGAATTTTGTTTGTGATGGCTGGCGCCGGTCTCACCTTGCCCCAGGGCTTGCGCACGTGCTACTTGCATGATGTGCAGTGCGTGCTGGACGAGGTTGGTGCAATGGCTGTACTGCGTGGCTGAGAACGATTCCATCATATATATAACGTAGCCCCGACGGACTTTTCTTGAAGTTTGACGCTGGTCACCTTTCATGAGCTTCTGGTCTTGCGCGAGTCCGACACTGTCAGAGCTTGACTTCGGCTTTGCATATACAATTAGATTGTTTAGTTCTCGTTTTCGATCCACGCGGTTCTATTTTGAATAATCCTCTCATGTTATCAACATGTTGGCAGTGCTTTAAGGCCTGAGGTGCTGGTTACGTAGTGTTTTGTAAATGCTAGCACTAAGTCGAAATAAGTGCCAAGAGGGTGTGATTGAGAACGGGTAACAGGCTAGGCGGCAAGACTCATTGCTGCATCCATGTGCAGCGAGTGCAGCGACTGTCGTGCTATCTTTAATGACCGTCGCTGTGATTGCTAACTCGCAGATAAATTAAAACATGGAGCGTGCGGACATTGTCCGCTTGATTGAGAGCGTAAGTGCGTGGAGAATTCTGACTGTGTGTCTTGGGCAAGCTCCACCCCGAACCTGCGCTGCGTGAGTAAAAAGCACTTACACCTGCGAGGCGCTCATCATCAACATCAAGACGGTGTATTCTCAATATAATAGTATCTTGTTCTTGACCAGTGGGGTTCATGCAGTAAGGAAGTGTCCGATGGCCGTGCTACTTTTCTAGCAAGAAACGGCAAAAATAATGGCGAAAAAAGAAAGAAGCAAACTTTTCTAGTCCATTGTGGTTGGCAGTCGGGCCGCACAGAAGAGGCGAACTAAGGACTGCATGCCGACCTATCTTTGGTATCCAAGTGGATGTTGGCTGTCCACATGGATTTGTTGGCGCGGCGCCCAGAGATATCTTCAGCGGGAAGCTTTGTTTCATTTTTTTCGTCATTATTACTCACAGCCTACCCTGCGTGACTCGCTTAAACGGTGGTCCCAGCGCGTCATTTCTACAGTTGTCTTTCCTGACAATTACCACAATGAAAAACCACGCCATTTTCAAGCGTAAGCAACGTAAGCTCAAAACAAATGCCTTCATAATACAACTCATCAGAGTGCTATTGTTATTTACTGAGCTCTACCGATCTATACAATCTAGAAAGCATCACCAATGACGCATCACGGAGAAATGGACGCTTAATTGAAATGAATGCAAATATGTTCCACTGACTAAAAAACGTAATCCAAGAAGCTCGGCATACTGTTTAAATTGCAATGTTTTGGAAAAATTTTCCGAATTTAAATGCCCTAGAGTGTATATTAGAGAGTACATTTCATGGAGAACTCATATAGAATATGCAACTAGCAAAGCACACATGGTATTGAATACCTTAATGAAAATTTCACACCGCCTTACATGTAAAATATTGGCTGCACCTCACACATATATTACATCGATTGTTGAATATGTCAGCGCCGTGTGGGATTCATGTATGGCTACATTATCAGATATCTTAGAACGCGTAAACCGCGTAACCGGCTTTGTTCTACAATTTTCAGCAAAGCATTTCAGAAGTTTGGCTGGGAGTTTAATTCTTGGTAGATCTAGTAGCAGCCTACACAGCTTTATCAATCCCAGTTTTATCAAAACACAACAAATCCGCCTACTAATAGCAGTGCTATAAAATTCCCAGCCAAAAGATTCCATCACTGCTGAAACGTTGTGTTGAAAATTGTAGCCATTAAGAAAAAAAAAAAAAACGGCTACACGGTTCTGTGTGCGTTCTGAGAGTCTGATAATGTTACCGTACGCGGATGTTACACTGTGCTGACACTATTAAGAATTGGTGTAATAAGTGGGAGGTACAGCAGCTCTTTTACAGTTCAGGCTGTGTGAAATTTTTTGCCGAGAAATTCAATATCCTGTATGCTTTGCTAGTTAAATATTCGACATTAGTTCTTCATGAAATGTCATAATTCAGTATGCACGCCCATTATTTAGATTCGGAAGCTTTTTCCAAAGGATTGGAATTTAAACCGTATGTTGAGCTTCTTGATATACGTTTTCTAGTCAATTGAGTATATTTGCATTTATTTCAATTGGATGTCCATTTCCCCATAACGCGTCAATTGGTGGAAGCTGTCTAGATCGTTTACTGTATGCCGCAAATGTTTTATTCGTTGGGTGTCGGGCTGCACATGGTGCAGTCTTGTGCGTACAAGCGAATTTTCCGTGAAACTTTATGAACAATAGTGTTGCTATGTATTAATAAAAATAAAGATGCCAGAAAAGACCCCTGAGGTGGACTGTATGTAGCATCTTTTAAGGCGTAATGAGATCTACTAGACCGGTAGAGCTCACTAAGTAATAACAGCACTCTGACGAGCTGTATTATGGAGGTATTTGCGTTCAGATTACGGTGCTTACGCTTGAAAATGGCTGGTTTTTCGCCATGGTAATTGTCAGGAAAGACAGCCCTGAAAAATTACGCGTGATAACCATCGTATAAGGGAGTCTGTCAGGGCAGGCTGTAACGAATAATGAACAGAATGGAAGCTTCCCGCTGAAGCGGTCCCTGAGCGCCACACCGAAAAATCTACGTAGACGGCCAACATCCACTTGGTGGCCAAAAATAGGCCGGCAGTCCTCAGTTTGCCTTTCCTGTGCCTGCCGAGCTCACAGCACCGCACTAGAAAGCTTTACTTTTTCCTTTTTCACTATTATTTTTTCCGTTTGATTCTCGGAAAGCAGCATGGGCATCCGTCACTTTGCGACTACATGAATCTCGTTGGTCAGGAAGACCCCTTTAGATTGGGAATGCACCGGCCTGATGGCAATGAGCGCGCACGCACGTGTAAGTGCTTTTTACCCACACCGCGAGAGTTGAGGGCGGGGAGCAAGCTCAAGGCACACGTTCAGAATTCACCACGCACTTACGCTCTCAATCAAGCAGAATATGATCTCATGCTCCACTTCGTAAATTCTTCGTGTGTTAATAAGCACAGCAACGGCCGTTAAAGACCAGCACAACACTCACTGCACTACATGCAGCAATGAGCCTTGCCGCCTTGCCTCCGTTCTCAATGACACTCGCATGACAGTTACTTCGACTAACATTCACAAAACTTTATGCAACCATCACTTCAAGCTGTACAACATTGTCAACATAACGATAACATGACAGGAATGACTCAAAATAGGACCATGTGCAACTAAACATTCCAACTCGTGCATGCAAAGCCGAATTCAAGCTTGTATACTGTTAGACTCGCGCAAAACCAGAAGCTCATGTAAGGTGACCAACGTCAAAGCTCAAGAAATGTTCGTCAGGGATACGTTATCTATCTGACGGAATCGTTCTCGGCCACGCAGTACAGCCATTGCACCAACCTCGCCCAGAACGCAATACATACCCCGGAGACCGTGCGCAAAGCCTGAGGCAAACAGGCACTGAGACCAGCGACAGCCATAACAAACAATATTCGAACAAGATTCTAAATATTGAAATTAGAAGTCAATTCGCCGCCCACTGTGAACCCGCTGAAAGGTGAGACTCCACTTTACAAAAAAAGGACAAAAATAAAACTACGAAAACACTAACCCTCCTCCCACCAGGCTTACGCCCAACAGTTAGGATCCGCGAGAAAACAAACTAGCATTTGCCAGCGAGCGTACATTCCGAAACACTGCACGCAGGTTTCCGTCTATGTGTGTTGTTTTTTTTTTTTCTGTTCGCCCCCTTTGTTGGATGCTTCTCGCGCTCAAGGACGGAACATCTGCAGACCGACTCGACAGGGATGAGGCGCTCATAAACACAGAGAAGGGGAAGAAAGACGGCGCGCGCGGAAGGAAAGACATTTGTACCCCGACGCCAGAAGTTTCCCCTCCTTTTCCCTCAACCGAGGGATCCGCGGACGGCACATGGCGACACAGTGCCAAAATTACTTCTAGCACCACGCAGCATTGCGGTTAACTTCAGAAAAACATTGTATTGTAAATTTAAGACTACACAGCACTGGAGTTATGAAAAGTGCAGCTTATATTTTAAACAGACGACATGTTTTGTTTCAGCGGAACAGAGTAATGACGTAATGTCTGTCGTACGGGAATAGTGAATTAAGTTTACATGCTTATGTTGTCGTTGGAGCAATTAAATTAAAATTGATCAATCGAACTCAAGCAATGGTACATGTGTCTGCTTGACAACTAGTAAAAGAACCAAGAAATAATCCTACTCGTGCTGTGTGTAGCTTTTTGCGAGAGCAGTGGTGGTGGTGTGTATGGGGGGATTATCCTTACTCTGGTCTGTCGGCAATTCCGCAACCTGAGTTCTTAAACTTAAAGATAGTGTTTCTACCACAGTCCGCTAAAGCCAATGTTCACGAAAAACTTCGAGAGTGTTTTTTGTCACTGCTGGCCGCTCATTTCACGAACGCTCAGCGTGCACAAAGCGAGAGACATCGTCTAACAAAAAGTTGTTTCTTCAGCTTGTACCGGAGTGTCTCACCCCCGTCACAAAATTCGTGAAGAGCGCAGCTATCCGTCATGGTTGGTTCATATCAGGTAAGTTCCAGACACGAAACCCGTGCTAGCATTACGTCGATAAAACAGCTAGTTCACTCAGCCACAGCAAAGGCAGGTGAAAGCAATTATAGAATATTGGCGGCAACCTGCAGCTCCCCTGAATGATTTTTGATTTTGGTCCTTTAGACGCCCTCATTTCCTTCACCCAAAGATGCTTCCCCAAACACTCGGTATCCCTGCTTTCAGCATCATCACTGTGCCCTTCTTTCCCGGGGTGCATCACTTCTCAACCTCTTGGAGACTCCTTTTGCAAATCTTACAACTACAGTTGAACCCTTTTATAAGATACGTGCACTGGGGAGCAGTATTTTTATCTCCAATATCAGAGGTCCCTTATAAGCTGGGTATACAATCCCATTTTCTAACCAGACCTTATTTCGACCTAGGCATCCTACGGGTAAAATGGCAAAAAGGAAATATATATCCTTTAGCATAAGCGTTATTATCGCTTTCATTTACATACTGCATTTCCCTGATGGACCACCACACACTGAATACACCTCGCAACTTTCTTGTATTATTAGCGAACGGCGTTTGCAGCGATTGCAAAGTGCCATCACGATGTGACGTGGCACCGCAGCTAGCGATTCCCAACTCTGGAAAAAGTTCTGTGTCTCGTAACACTACACGAACTCGAGTGAAAAAAAAAAAAAAAAAAAAAAAAAACGCGCCACGTTATTGTGAATGCAGCCAGCTTACCACCAAGGTGCTAGAAGTAGCCAGAACTATAAAACATCACCAGCAGAAATATCACTCGGAAAGTTTTGCTTGTTTGTCAACGGGTAACATCGGCTGTGAGTAACAAACTTATGAATGTCGCTACTGAGATGAAAAATAAATAAAAAGCTAACAGGACATTTCTGAGTGAAGTTGAAACCATGTTGGAATAGTAACCAGAGCAGTTTATTTTTCTTGTTTATTTATTTATTGTTTATTTGGCTTGGCTATGTCTTGCTTTCTAGTCACAATGGTGTGTCTACGTCAGCAGCACCAGCTGATCGCTTTCTTCGCATTTACCGGATAGATTGTTCATATTGGAAAGGTACATCGCAAAAAGACACAAGACGAACTGTCGCAGCTGTGTAAAAGATGAAATGAGCAAGAAAACAAAAAACTGCCGCCCTTTAGTTGCGAACACTAAAATTTTATTTCGACACCGAGATAAAACAACAAGAGAGCTGATGGAAGCCTACTTGATCCGAAAAAGACAGTCGCAATGTTTAAGCCAGCCTTCGGTTATATTAGTAGATAAGGAGGAGTCGTTTCTGGATAATTCATAATCTTGGCTTCAGTTTTCACGGGAGATGGAAGGAAAACATCCCCCAGAAATCTATCATCCGGTGTTTATGACGTATGATATGTTTTGACCCCTTGCAATGGGCTTCGCGCAAGTGCTATAGGCTTCTTGTAATCGCTTGAAAGACGTATAAAATGTGTTTCTTTCCAATAAATTTAGTTGCGAGTCAGCGTACGTCTATCCGTCTTCTTTTCGCCTTGTGTCTTTTTGCGCTGCACATTTCCAATGTGAACCAATACCCAATTGTCTATCCTTCTTCGGATAGATTGTTGTTTATACTGAAAGTCAACGTAATTGACAATTCCCGCTGTATTCTTCTAACTAGCGGACACAACATCTACGGTATATCCCTGATAGGAAGCTCCAATAATTGGAGAACCCAACGGAACTCCCGGTAAGCTCGCGCAGAAGCTCGCATGTGCAATCGCGCTTGTGCTCCTCGCGGCAAGCTTGAGGAGCTCATCTACGTTGCATTCCCGCTGCAGGTGCTCCTTTTAGTCATTTGATAGACGACTGACTTGCTTTTTTTTTTTTTTTTACTGAAGTTGTAATTATTCGTCATGACGCAAGCGTGTCTCTCTTTTTTTGTTTTCACTATAGCTGTAACTGAACCTGGCGATCGATGGTGCCGCACCTAATGTAAAAATGTCTGTTACAAGCGAGACTGAGTATACCAAAATTCAAGGCTAACTTGTCCTTTATAGCCGACTGTCTTCTACATCGAATGTCTAATAAAGCAAAGATCAAATTAATAAATTTCATATGGGTGCCATTCATTTGGGTGAACGGTGTTTCTTATATCCGACTACCTGTTATATCCATGCCTTTTATGACGGGGTTCGACTTTGTAAAATCAACATTATGTGAACGATGACGTCAACAATTATCTGCCTCTCCCATAATCGACAGTAAATGTAGGCATGAAATGGTTAGGGGCTCCGGGATGGGCTCAGTGCCTTCTTGAGACTATCAGTTTGGGCTTGCTTTTAATATATGACATGGAATCATAAGCGCACATCCAGGTGATTACCAGGAAGGACAGGATACACACGAGCGCTAACTCGCAACAATTTGTTTCAGGTCACAGAGGCATATAGCATACCTGTATATTGTGGAAAAAGTGTTAACAGCAAATTGAAAGGTGTCCTAATGATCGCCTCGATGAACACAGCAGGAATGTGTGTGCACACACATCCGCCGTGCGCCCTTCGTGTGTTGATGGCCGCCCAAACAGTTTCGTTTCTTCTGTACTTTTTCTCTTTTTTTTTTTCCACGCGCACTCCGCGTGCGAGGCGTCCGCTTCTCTTCCTTGCTTAATTGTTCGTTTTTCGTTTGTTTGCCTACGTTCTCTACCCCCCTCCCACCCCTTTTCGCCCTGCGGTTATCTTCGCGGGGCGTACTGACAAGGAGTTCTGCGTACGCGACTCAACTTGTTTCGTTTGTTTGCTGGTTCGCTAGGTTGTGCTCCAAACAGGCACGCTATGTGCTCGGCCTGGTCCGCAGCACTCTAGGCCTATGGCTCAAAGTTGGAAAAAAAAAAAGTAGTGCGCAGCGCTCAGATACCAGCGGTTCACGATAAAGGGCAGCAAAATTAAACGAGAACCCACAGCTCATATAGTATCCCAACAAAAAGTGTCATGGCAGTTCGGTTCCAGGTGGAGCTCCAGACTGAGCCGGTTGGTTTGTATGCAATGGTGCGCCGATGAAAATTAAAGCACAATGAGGGGCTCGCAATGAGATACATAAAAGAGGAGACAACAGCCACTACCCACACAAATGAAAACAAGTGGTGTGTGTGTGTGTGTGTGTGTGTGTGTGTGTGTGTGTGTGTGTGTGTGTGTGTGTGTGTGTGTGTGTGTGTGTGTGTGTGTGTGTGTGTGTGTGTGTGTGTGTGTGTGTGTGTGTGTGTGTGTGTGTGTGTGTGTGTGTGTGTGTGTGTGTGTGTGTGTGTGTGTGTGTGTGTGTGTGTGTGTGTGTGTGTGTGTGTGTGTGTGTGTGTGTGTGTGTGTGTGTGTGTGTGTGTGTGTGTGTGTGTGTGTGTGTGTGTGTGTGTGTGTGTGTGTGTGTGTGTGTGTGTGTGTGTGTGTGTGTGTGTGTGTGTGTGTGTGTGTGTGTGTGTGTGTGTGTGTGTGTGTGTGTGTGTTTGTGGGGGGTGAGTTCATCAAGGCGAAATAAATAATGCAGCGTCATTGGAAAACTTATTATAAATAAGAAGAGAAAAAAAACGTATGGAAGGTGTGGAATTCGAAACAGTGAGCTCTAAATTTCAAGCTAGAAGTAGAAATTAGACGAATTCTTGGGACATCGAGCGGCATTATTGAATTGGCATTACATTTTTAATATTGCGGCGCAGTATGGATTCGGCGGCTCGTTGCCGTTACGGAAAATATCTTGCTGCAGTTTACACACCTCACGCACGTTTTAAAAGCCTCTACTGTGCTTTTCTTAAATAAAGTGGTAATAAATGCGATTTGGAGAGTGGTTGTAGTTTCGTTCACTTAGTTTTCGTTTTGGTTTTTTATGTATAACTGGAAGTAATCTTAGACTAAGTGAATTAAATATCGGAAGTAATTGTAATTTAATGTGAATAATTTCGGAGTCGTAAGTGGTATTTTTTTTATTCCTTTTTAAACGCAATTTTTCCGTGTATGCATCGGCGGCATGTACTAACATATGCAATTGTATACCTCCTAATACTCGCTAGGTTACGCGTGGCGAGAGTTTTTATCACCGAGGCATGCTCCATATTATTATGGCTGGGACTGTACATACAACGCGCCAGTGCAGCGCTGACGTGATTGTCGTTGTGCCAGCCTTCTTGCCGACTCGACTTCCTCGCGGCTCCGCTCGGACAGTGGAGACTGCTGCGACGAGCAAGCGCGCGACGATGCCAGTGGCGAGAAAGCGAGGGACTGGTGCCCGCGCGTGAGCTTCGTCTCCCCGTGCCACCACCCCCTGTGGTGTTGGTGGTCGGTGGTCGAGCGTCCAAAGAAAAAAAAAGGGGGGGGGGGGGGGCGCGAAAAAAAAAATAAGTGCGTGGTGCAGTCTCTTTTTATTCTCCACACCCTCCCGTCTGCGAAGCGACGTAAAAAAGCTCACCGCTGAGCCCGGCAGCTCTGGCCGCTACTCGTGTCCTTCCTTAGGCGAGAGAGGGAAGGGCAGAAGAAAATGGAAAGGAGGAGTTCACGGTGGTACACCGCGTGGTGCCAGTTTTCCGAACTAAAGACCCGTGTTCGGGAAAGCTGGGCATGCCGCGGCGAGCGAAGCAGAGGCAGAGCGACTAAGCAACATGTTTATTCGGCATGCTGGGCCGTACAGATTAAGAGACCCGCACGAGCGATCTGCGCGCTGACTTCTTAACAAGTCCACGCTCCCCCTCACGGCGTTGCCATTCACACACGTCACAGCATCACGTGACACTACATACCAATCGCGCACAATGCGATCACATGATACTTCAATCACAATCACATTGACCTTGTTCTTTAACATGAACACAGACGGAGGAATAATAGGTAGCAGCGCACATTGTCCAGCGACCTCACCTCCGTTGGCCGCGCTGGCTAGTTTTCCTGCGTTGGTGGTGGAGATCGGCGCCGTGGAGACGGGGAGCGGCGCACACGAAATTACGGAGGTGGTGTCACACTACGGTCAGACGCTGGCGAATGGCTGCGGTGCCCTTCGTTTTGAAAACGGCCCCTCCGGGAAGGATGTTCTGGCCGATAGTTGTCGAATATAGGGCTGGTCGATGCGTCAGTTCGGTGCCGTCGGGGGATTCCGGAACGATGTGCGCCGATTGCAGTAGCGGGAAATGTTACCCGCGGCACCAAACCGGTAGCACACCGGAAGAGGTCGCTCAAAAAGTGGCGTGTCAGCTGGTTCCTGCATGGTAGGCCGCGACGAATATCCGGATGGTGGTTCCGGGACGATGTAGTTGTCCGGCGGTCGGCGCGATGTACGACTGGAGTAAGAGCGAGGATCTCTACGCTGATGGCAAGAGAATTGTTGAAAATTCTCTTCAGGCCTTGGTCGCGGAGTGTATAGGTCTTCGCGGCAGACAAAGTCGGTGACATTCGCGGACATCGGCGGGCACGCACCCCCATAAGTTGGACGAGCATATACGTCCCCTCCGAAGCCATTGGGCCGGACAAGCTGCTCACGTCGTGACATCTCATCTCGAACAATTTCACGGATGGCGCACAGTAGGCTTTGAGATGGCGATTCTTCAATGCTAGCCACTGTAGTCACATTTGCGAGCCGTCCAAATTTCGGTGTAATGCGGCGAGTCTTTGGGGCCTCGAATGTTCGGCAGTGCCGGATAACGTCAGAGACCGAACTCAAGTTTTCCTTGGCAATGAGGAAGGGGTAGACATCTTCCGCAATGCCCTTGAGCAGATGGCCTACCTTATCATCTTCAGTCATCCTGCTGTCGACGGTCTTGCACAACTTGAGTATGGCCCCTATGTAGGTGGTGCAAGTTTCTCCTGCTGCCTGGGCCCTCTGAGCAAGTGTCTGCTCTGCCTGTTTCTTCTTTGCAGCTAGGTCACCGAAACATTCCTTGATAGCTTCGACAAAACTTTCCCAAGTTGTCAGGGTGTCCTCATGGTTCTCATACCACATTAAGGCGGTTTGCGTCAAAAAAAGACTACATTGGCTAGTTTAGCCACTGAATCCCAGCGGTTATAGCGGTTCACACGTTCATAATGAGTGAGCCAGTCATCAACATCTTCCCCTGCTTGGCCGGCAAAGGAACGAGGCTCGCGAAACGGTAGCGTCGCATTCGTGGTGGTCGGCGGCGCATCGCGAGACGGGGGTAGAGGGTCCTGTGTTGATGTTCGGGGCTGCTCGGTAGTCCGCTGCATTCTTGTTGAAAAGGGTGGGAGACCAGCGAGGCGACGGCTCCGACGAAGCTCCAGCGATTGAGGATGCGTCTTGAGGGTAGTCGTACCCCGCACCTGACCACCAATTTGTTACGAAGGGGGTAAGACGTCGGAGCGCTGAATAACAAGACGATAGGGTCGGGAGCTCAGCTGGTCAACGGCAGCGCGTCCGGCACGAGAGTCCTTTTCCAACGTCTTTCTACTTCACTTGTCTTCTAAACTTCATCTTCTTCTGTACTGTTACAATATATTGGATAAGTCAGTAGTCGCTGATTGCATCATTTTAGACTTCTCGAAAGCATTTGATAAAGTTCGCCATCAGTTGCTTCTTCAAAACGTTACAAGGTTTCAACGCTGCTTAACCAAATATTGAGCGAAAGCATTAGCTGCGGGTGACCGAGCGTTCTTCCTCTTGTCTTTTTCTCCTTCCTCAGCCCACATATAAAGCCCCGCTTTAACCAACCCATATGAACGTGCCTTAGTAACGTGAGTATAAGGATAACGTGGATGCCAGGGTCCTAGCAGGCTGATCCTGACATAACCGCCTCATGTGAAACGAGAGACCCAAGTTGGCAGCTCCTGCCAGCCCGTGTGTCACGTGGGGTGTGACGTCACAGCGTCACGTGGGTAAGACGTAACTGCGGCCGGGTCACGCGAAGGCTTGAAAGTGCGAGTATTATTGCTTTCGCAATAAAATTATTTCAGCTATATACTGACACAAATTTCATCAAATAGATCGAATATTTTCTCACCAATTGCTCACAATATGTCTGCGCTAATGGCTACACCTCATATTTTGCCAATGTACTATCAGGTGTTCCACAGAGTTCCGTCCTCGGATCGTTATTGTCCCTAATTTATATAAATAATCTTCCATCCTATGTGTCATCTCAGTTCAGTTCAGGCGTTCAGTCGTGTCCGACTCTTCGTGACCCTATGGACCATGTCACGCCACGCTTTCCGGTCTCTCACTATCTTCTTAACATCACACAGCTTCATCTGCAATGCCTCGAGAATGCCATCTAACCATCGCGTTCGCTGCCTACCCCTTCTCCGGCGACCCTCAACCTTTCCCAACATCAAATCTTTCTCCAGCGACTCCTCTCTTCTCATCAGATGACCAAAGTAGCTGAGCTTTAACTTTAGAATTTGACCCTCCAATGAGCAGTCAGGGTTTATGGTCGACAATATCGACTGATTTGATCTTCTGGCAGTCCAAGGAACTCTTAAGAGTCTTCGCCAGCACCACAATTCAAACGCGTCAATTCTTCGGCGGTCAGCCTTTTTCACAGTCCAACTCTCGCATCCATACATCACAACTGGAAAGACCATAGCACGGGTTATACGGATCTTGGTTGGCAGACTAATGTCTCTGCTCTTTACTAGGCGGTCAAGGCTAACCATTGCTCTCTTTCCCAGAAGCAGGCGTCTCCTAATTTCATGGCTGCAGTCTCCTTCCGAGGTAATCTTGGCGCCCAAGAACAGAAAATCTGTCACAGCTTCCACTTCTTGTCCATTGATGCTCCAGGACTTGATAGGGCAAGACGCCATGATCTTCGTCTTTTTAATGTTCAGTTTAAGCCCAAACTTCTCACTCTCTTCTTGTACGCGCATCAGAAGTCTCTTGAGTTCCACTTCACTTTCTGCCATTAGAGTGGTATCATCCGCATATCTAAGGTTGTTGATACGTTTTCCAGCAATCTTCACTCCAGCTGAAGACTCGTCCAGACCGGCCTTTCTCATGATGCACTCTGCATATAGGTTAAATAGGCAGGGCGACAGTATGCAGCCTTGCCTCACCCCTTTCTCAATCGGAAACCAATCAGTAAGACCATGCCCAGTTCTGACTGTGGCCTCTTGCCCTTCATAAAGGTTCCTGAGGAGACAGATGAGGTGAATTGGAACTCCCATCTCTTGGAGAGCTTGCCACAATCTGCTGTGATCTACGCAGTCAAACGCTTTCGCATAATCAATAAAGCAGAAGTAAATGGGTTTCTGGAACTCTCTTGCTTTTTCCATGATCCAGCGAAGGTTGGCAATTTGGTCTCTAGTTCCTCTGCCCTTGCGAAACCCAGCTTGCACGTCCGGAAGCTCCCGATCCACATACTGCTGCAGCCTACCTTGCAGGATTTTTAACATCACCTTGCTAGCATGCGAAATAAGCGCGATCGTGCGGTAGTTGGAACAATCTTTGGCACTGCCTTTCTTTGGAATGGGGATGTAAACTGACCTCCTCCAATCCTGTGGCCACTGCAGGGTTGTCCAAATCTTTTGACATAATGTATGCAGTGTGTTAACAGCATCGTGGTTGAGGTTTTGAAGCAACTCAGCTGGAATACCATCAATTCCGCTAGCTTTGTTCTTAGCAAGGCTGGCTAAGGCCCATTCAACTTCACTCTTCAGGATTCCCGGCTCGAGATCAGTAATCACAACCGTCCTATGTTGGGTTTGCACATCCGGGTCCTTCTTGTACAGTTCTTCTGTGTATTCCTGCCACCTCTTCTTTATCTCTGAGGCTTCAGTGAGGTCCTTGCCTTGTTTGTCCTTTATCACGCCCAGCTTAGCACAGAAGCTTCCTTTGATATCTTTGATTGTCTTATACAGAGCTCTTGTGTTCCTTAATTGGCTGTTGTCCTCAACTGCTTGACACTGTATGTTCAGGAAGGCATTCTTATCTCTCCTTGCTATTTTCTGAAAATCCGCATTGAGAACCTTGTATCTTTCTCTTTCCCCCATACCTTTTGCCATCCTCCTTTCCTGAGCTATTTGTAAAGCCTCTTCAGATAACCAGTTTGCTTTTTTGCATTTCTTTTGCTTTGGAACTACCTTAGTAGCAACTTCTTGTATTATATCACGAACATCAGTCCACATCTCTTCGGGCTCTTTGTCTTCTAGATCTAATTCTTGAAATCGATTCCTCACTTCCACAGCATATTCTAATGGAATCTGATCCAGATCATACCTGAGAGGCCTTCTAGTTTTCTGCGTTTTCCTCAATCGAAGCTTAATTTTGGCAACAAGAAGCTGATGATCGGTGCCACAATCGGCCCCAGGCCTTGTTTTTACTGCTTGTATAGCGCTTCTCCATCTCTGCCGGCAAATAATATAATCGATCTGATTCCTGTACAGACCGTCCGGTGAAATCCATGTGTACAGGCGCCTCTTGTGCTGTTGAAAATGAGTATTCGCTATGGTCAGGTTGTTTTCTTGACAGAACTCTACTAGCCTCTGCCCAGCTTCATTTGGCTCACCAAGACCGAACTTGCCTGTAATTCCGGATATTTCTTCACTCCCGACCTTAGCATTCCAGTCTCCTATGAGAAAAACGACGTCTGATGATGGGGTGCGGTCTAAAAGGCATTGTAGGTCCGCATAAAATCTCTCAACGTCACCTTCTTCAGCAGCAGTGGTCGGTGCATAGACTTGGATAACTGTTATGTTGAAAGGGTGACCTTGGATCCGAAGTGAAATCATTCGGTCGTTTTTGGGGTTGTACCCTAGCACTGCTTTGCCCATTCTTCTGTTTACTATGAGAGCGACCCCATTCCTTCTCTTGGATTCGTGCCCACAATAAAAGACATAATGGTCGCCGGAGTTAAATTCTCCCATTCCGGTCCACTTGAACTCGCTGATACCCAAGATATCAATGCTCAATCTGTCCATTTCTCGCTTGACGATATCCAGTTTACCTTGCGTCATAGATCTTACATTCCATGTTGCTATGTGATATATCTCCTTGCAACATCGGACTTTCCGGTCGCTTCCCGACACATCCACAACTGAGCGTCCTTTTGGCTTTAGCCCAGCCGCTTCATTCGTCCTGGAGCTACTAGGAATCGCCCTTTGTTCATCCCCAGTAACATGTGGGACGCCTTCCAACCTGGGGGGCTCATTTTCCGGCGCCATATCGATAATGGTATTGTGACTGGCCATAGGGTTTTCTTGGCAGGAAATACTGGAGTGGGTTGCCATTACCTTCTCCAGTGAATCACATTTTGTCAGAACTCTCTGCCGTGACCTGTCTATCTTGGGTGGCCCTACACGGCAGAGCTCACGACTTCATCGAGTTTCGCAAGCCCCTCCGCCACGACAAGGCAGTTATCCATGAAGGGGATGTGTCATCTAACATACATTTATTCGCTGATGACTGCGTTATTTTTCATGAAATAAAAAACGATGATGATATTAATATTATACAGCGCGACATCACGGCTAAAGTTAATTGGTGCAATCAATGGCTGATAGAACTAAACTCTAACAAATGCAAAGTAATGCGTGTCACCCGTGCTGCTAATTCGTGCCCTGTTTACACTCTGAATGACCTTGAACTTGATAGCGTCAATTCTTATAAATACCTAGGCATTCATATTTCATTCGACCTAACTTGGAGGCTTCACATAGATTACGTCATTAACAACATTAACAAAACGCTAGGTTATCTGTGACGTAATTTTTCCCGCGCACCTTCTACTTTGAAAGAAGTCCTTTATATAACTTTAATACTTCCGATGTTAGAATACTCAGCAGCTGTCTGGGATCCTAGCCATGACTACTTAATTACTGCAATTGAACGCTTTCAGAATAAGTCTGCTCGTTTCGTTCTTTCTAACTATAACCGAGGAGCAAGCATCACAGGAATGAAAACTATGTTGAGTCTTCCATTATTGGCTTCATGATAAAAAGTTTGGTGGCTAACCCTATTCCCCAAATTATATTATCATTCTGTCTTACAAAGCCCCCTTTTTTTCAGAGACCTTATTACATAGCGCATCGCATTGATTATCCCTGCAAAGTAGCCATCCCCTTATGCAAAACAGATTCTTTCTTACGGTCATTTGTTCCCTGTACTGTCAAAGAATGGAACGATCTTTCAAATGAAATTATATCTATTACTGATACAAATAACTTTCGCGAAGCTTTACCTTACATTGTATAAGCACTGCCAGTTTTTGTTTACGAATACAACTATTGTCCATTTCATAGATAATTTTGTATATATAGAATCTATTATTTATGTACCCGCTTTTTAACATTGTTTTCTCTGTATTTCTTTTTGCCCACTCCTCAATGAAATACCTGTACGGCCCTGAGGGTAAAGACATAAATAAAAAAAAAAATAAATAAATAAATAAATAAATAAAATCTTGCGTTGTCGACATTATGAGTGAACAACCACCATCATGGCTATGGCAGGTGGTCTTCGACAAATGACATTGCTAGTTACTGATGGGTCGGCTAGTTGTTTGATGTTAAGAGACCCCGTGACTTGGTTTGAGCTGCTCACTCGGGTTTATCATCTCAGATGGAAGGATGAGAAGGGAACCGAGCTTTCCTCGACCTTGAGCGAGGAGTATAAGGCACGTTACTCCTAGGGCACTCAGGCACTTCCTTAGACATTGGCTAAACCCTATCCGTGTCGGGTGATCTATAATAGCCGCGACTGCATGTCAGTAAATAGGTGTGAGAAACTATAGGCACAATTTAGTGATAAACATTAATGATTAAGCGTTTAGAAAAGGACTTTATGTGAAGGAGGATCGGCAAAGGAAGACGCAGACGGGAGAGATTATCACTATTGCGTTTAACCTTAGAAGGCAGAGCTCAAGTGTCCCTCCAAGTGTTTTCTTGTGTTTGTGGTTATATTTCCCCTGTTCATGTTTAGCCTGCTGCCACAATAAAAAAAAAAAGTTCAGCGTTTGTCTCAGCTTCTCGGGCACGTGAACACATAAATATCGTAAAATTATAATCTAGTCCATTATTTCTGAGTGCCATTTTCGCACTGCGCTATGATTCGTCTATTACGAAGCGTTCGTAGCCATTTTGGCAACAAAAGATATATGCGCAGTAACAATTATTAAAACATAAAGACTGAAAGAAAAAAAAAACGTAAATGAGGAAAAGTTGGGCGGATTGAAAAGGCAGACTGCCTCAGGACACGGTCTCTCGAGTCAATTGTCATTAAATGTGAGCGAGGATAAAGACTAGGAAAGCAAACGCACAAACTGATGAAAGACAACCTAATTAGAACAAAACGAGTTAAACGAGCCGCGGTCAGCATCAGCGTTTGGACTGGGTTTAATGCGCGCTGAAAGTGAAAGCCGCAAAACAGCTGAAGTTCTTTAAAGCCAAGCAAAATGAGCGCTTCGGTGATTAAAGAGCAGAGACTGGACAGCAGCAGCGAAAACACGCTCCCCATCCAATGACGCTAAAACTCCTCCTTCATAACAAAAATAAAAATACTACGCTCGCATTACGACCTCGAACTACACCATAGCTTATGACTGAGATATTTAATGTGCCTTTGTCACGAATATAAATGATCGATAAATCCCTTTTTACGACTCTCTTACTTCGTCGCCTAATAAGGCGCAAGCTACGAAGATCGATGGACATTCATTAACGCGTTCGCTGCTCTCTCTGTGCACAACGAGGCCAAACGCGCTGACCGATGACGTCATACGACCGGCCGAGGCCCATAAATCAACGGCTCGCGTTAAATGCCTGCGCATGACGAACGCATCAAGAACGGCGGGCTTAAATGAAAAGAAGACTACTATTATATCTTGTTTCAGCTCCCTTTAGCCCCCCCCCCCCCCCCCCCTTTTTCACTTTGTTTGTTTGTTTGTTCCCCTTATATCTCTTGTGCGTGCTTACAAGTAGACGAAAACTATCTTTTGGGAAATCCTGCGCTCGGTTAAGTGGTAAAATAAAGGATAATAAAACTTCTACTTTCCCCACAAAGTGGAAGTCTACGGAAGCCAATCCCTCATACCTCTGACCTTAAAAGTGTATACGGCTTGGAGATGCAGCATACCCTTCGATATTGTCTTTCTTGATGTGTGAGTAGTCTAAACTGCAGATGCATAATTTTATTTATTTTTTTTTTTGCCCTTTCCGCGTTTTTGTTACTTTGCGTTCGAGTACCTCTTACGCGGCCTGAGGGTGATTATATAAATAATGCTACCCCTTTGGGAGACGCAAATGCCAACACGAAAATAAGCTAAAAGCAACAGCTACGATGTCTTCACCTCATTCTTTTCACAACTATTCTCGGCACCACAAAATAAACAGCAAATCCCATAGTGTCAGACTACGGCAAATATTTGCGGGTGTATATGGTAAATAGCTGTAAGAATAGGTGCCACACACAAGGGGCAACCAAAAAAAAAAAGAAAAAAAAAACGAGCTCTAATGTTGATCAGAAGTGCGCAAGCTTCGGAGCACGCGTACTTTAGGACCCTGCAAAGGTTTGTTAAATATGAAGTATTGACACCGTTGAGCTGAGGTGGCGGGTTCTTAACGCGCGCAAAAATGACGCTCATCAAGATGGTCAAAACCATCGTGCGGGAAGAATGGCCTGAAATTCTAGTCGCCAGTCCGCGCTGCTTCTGCGCTTGCTGGCTCCTTCGCGGCCTCTAAGCACCTAGTTTCGGTTCTCTATTTTTGATACTCCGCTCAAATGTGTGGACACATCGTCAGGAAACCACTTACTTGCACGCAGTCATCAAGCACATTTTCAGCTGAGACCAGTCCTTCAGAGCCATTAGCGTGATAGAGGCCCAGTGTGCCTTTGCGCACACAGCTTGGATAGTGAGAAAAGGTCGGAAGTACCTTTAGTGAGCTATATGCAAATGTGTATGGGCAGGCTGAAGAAATATGCGCGCGAAAAAAAAAAAAAAAACGTTTTTGCCACGTACCTCGATGTCCTGGAAAGATCGGCTCATCATGGCGATGAGCATGTTGATCATGACGGTCATGGCCATGATCATGTAGGCGCCCAGCAGGGCATGGCCCACCCACTTGGTGAAGGGCTGGTCCTTGCGCGCGCTGATGTCCTTGATGGGGATCACGCCGAAAAGGGACCACAGCAGCGACGTGTAACTGGCATCAATCCTGGACGGCGACACGCAACAAGAGTGCGCATCATTTATTACCGCAAAAGATGAAACGGCGCTATATCAGCCAAGCAGGCACTAAGCCATATGTTAGGCTCGTTTTTGTTTCACATATGTCAGTGTGCTTTTTAGCGATCATTTTTAATCTGAGCACGAGGGACCAAATGAGTTTTAAACGCAGAAGTTTATATGTTTGTTTGTTATTTCGAATTGCAGCAGCTTCGTGTAAAGAGGCTGAACAGGCTTCCTGTTTTCTTAACACCTTCACATTTCTTTCCACTATACTTGACTTCAGCACATTGAGATTCGAAATATATAGAGAATGATTGGCGGAAGGCAGCGAGTATGCCATGCTGATTCCTTTAAAGTTAACTGGCCTCCCCTTTACGAGGTGCACATCTGGCCGCTTGTTGCTCGACTTCGTCCCACAACTTATTCGCAGCATAGAGCGACGGCGCGAGGGGGCAGCTTCAGGACATGTATGACTGGCTCGTCAGCGTGTGAGGACATTTGTGCGAGCAACCTTCTTGCGCTCATTTATTTCACTGCTGAGGAGTTGTGGAAGTACACGTGAATTAGAATGTCAATTTTAAATTCTGTTTAGAAATGCGGCCAAATGTTATAGTGAATAAATACCGGGCCTATGGCTGGAAATGCTTCTGGTCGTCTTGGGCAGTATTGCCACGCGTTCGGTGCGTTTTGGAAAGAGAAGGTAAGAACTAAAGGGATTACTCTCCAGGCGCGACGCTGAGTGCACAGGCAATATAGAAAGAGCAGAGAGAAGAAGAGAGAGGGTGCTCACGTGAGGAATGCGTCCGGGTTGTGGTGGCAGTTGAAGGTGATGTTGACGCCTCCGACCTCCTTGGTCTCGCAGAATCCCATGGTGGGATCGTAGTACCAGTACAGCTGGTTGAGGCCGCATACGAACGAGGTGAGCACGAGGAAGAAGATGAAGAGGAACTTGGCGATGTCGACGATCATGCAGCCGAGCGATATCTGCAGCGGACCCAGGTGCGGGTTGGTCTGGAAGAGGTAGATGATGCGCGCGAAGCTGAACACGTTGGCCATGGCGAACACGCCCTCCGAGATGAGCGTCGGGTCGTTGGCCGGCCACTGAACGCGGTCCAGGACTCGCGCCCCGTACTGGCCGCTTTGCACCTGCGCGACGACCAGAACACCGATCGTAAAAGTTATCGGATGCTTTTCTTGTGCCGATGCAGGGAAATACGGGATTATATATTAAGCCCTCACGTGCTGGCTGGCTAGTAGGAAAAAAATAGGTTACAAAAAATAGAAGGGCCATGTAGCGGAGGGATAAGTTGTATATTCCGCACAGGAATAAGTCACTGCAAACATAGACTATGACTTTGATATACCACGACTAGCACCCCAAAATAGTGATCCCTAAATGTGTCAAATCACTCGATTGATCTCATATAATCAAGTAATATTTTCCATGCTTCCTGGTATCTGCATTTAGAAGTATAAAACAAAGTACAGAGTCGGTTACACTCGTCTAGACCGCTCGAGCAGTCTGCATCGAAGTAAATGAAGCAAGCTATTCTCGGCGATTTTTTGCACTTGACAAAGAACTTGTGCCTGTGCTGTTCTCAGACTACTCGCCTCCCAGCCAGCGCAATTATTATCGGTGAAAGCCAGTAGGTGCTTCAAAATTTCGCTTTATTTATTCCGCATGAGACTGCGCTTGCTCTAGACAAGTGTGAACGACTAAAGAAAATTTGCCGGAGTAGTGTAATGTAAAAGCCTAAAGAAAATATTCAGAAAGAACTGCTTCATTTGCTCGCAATCAAGCGTCAGATTGAACGAATCAAACTAGAAAGGAAATGAATGACGGCATCGGTCATCAGTACATAATTCGGAACAGCTGCAGTGGATTAGCAAGAGGAGGAGGTTGAAGGACGGCGAATACGGAACTCTAGAGCAAAAGGCTAAGTTTTCAGCCACTACCGCCAGTTTCCTGCGTGAGGTGGTGTTACAGCGATTGCGAGAGTAAAAAGAAAAGAAAAAAGTAGAAGAAGAATTAGACCGCTATCGAGAGCCATAATAAGGGCGCCGGCACACGTTCTGCCATTAGAGTGAATACCTAGAGAGTGGGCGTTAGCAGTGGAGAATGGTAATCGCGGATAGCTTTGGCCTTGTTCTGGTTCAAACTTTTTTTTTTTTCTGCCAGTTAGCACAAACATGTCCTGTTCACGATTCTGTAGCCATGAGTTCAAAATGGGTTGAATCCAACCTAATTGGAGGTTTCAGAGGAGCTTTTTTATTTCGCTCTCTTTCTGTGTTAAAAAGGGTTAGAGCATAAAAACATGTCGTCAATCTAGTGGAGAGCCTGCGCATTTCATTCATTGTAAAATAATACCTTAAATGATTCGTTACATGTCCTTATTCCCCGCTAAATTTGTGATATCTTTCCTCGGGAAGAGAGTTGTTTTCATTTAATTTATTATTTAACTGTAGTCTTTTTACTAATTGAACTTTACATTTGTCTGACGTCGCTTGCTGCCTCGTAATTAGTTTTTGTTTTTTCCAGCACGTTTAACGTTTCAAGGCTTTTCGAAGACGCTCCTTTGCCTTGAAGTCACTAAAGCTAAGCTTGTCTTTTTTTTTTTTTTTTATGAATGAAAGCGTTCGGTCACTAAGCTTCACCTTAAACATTAAGCAGGTGACCTGCGCGTTCACAGGTGGTATTAATTTGTGCCTGAAAAGGTAGCCAGGCGACCGTATTGAGGGCTCAGCTGCCTCGTTCTATCGCCATCCAAACGACTGAAGCGAGCTTGAGTGCCTTGCTCGTAGCCGACTGCGTGATCTCGTAAACCCTAATACTGCTGTCGTGCTCCAGCGATTTTCGACTAGGCAAAGCTGCACACTCGCCAGATCAGAATTCCTTTCCGCCTTTTTGAGTTTCGTATTAGTCGGGAATCGATCCCACTCCCGTTTCGCCGAACTGGCGCACCAGAGCGGAAGAAACAGCTGGTGATATTCGGCGCCGACAGTTTGCGCCAACGACTTAGGAATCGAATCCACGTGGATGTTTGCGCGTTGAAAAAAATATTTAAAGATCGGCCGGCTTTCGGCTCTGGTATGCCGCGAAATCCGACAGAGTAATTGCGCGGGCCACGACCAGTTGTGAAATGTTTAACATGCAAAATACTCCGTAAATTTCACGCTTCATTGGCTGACGCAAGTTTTCCAGCGCTGCACACATTTACATCGACACGGCTTGAGTTCTCTCTTCCTGTATGCCGCAGTGCATTTTGTGTGGCGCCAACTGCAATATTGCACTGGCCACGGCGCCTTATGTAAGTGCCCATTGATTCTCTAGGTGTCACGAATCACCTCGAAAAGCAAAAGGAAAACCCGCCGGTTGTTTTTCAGGCTTGGTACTGGTCAATTTTGGTTAGCGGAAGCCTTACTATCTCTCTCGCGCTACGAGTGTGCTAACCAATTTCTTTCGAGTCTTTGTCTGCATGCCGCACAGATGTGCCCTTATCTTTCCATTAAGAGTGGCCGGAACCAGTTATCAAGATTCGTTTTCGTTTTCTTGGATCGTAAGCATGTGATTTCCACTGTTTCTGTGAAGCGTGTATAATCGCTAGAAACGCATTTTTTGTGTTCTGATCAAATTCTTGAAAAAAAAAA
This sequence comes from Amblyomma maculatum, assembly GCF_055883805.1. NCBI lineage: Eukaryota > Metazoa > Arthropoda > Arachnida > Ixodida > Ixodidae > Amblyomma > Amblyomma maculatum. The sequence continues at coordinate 86,346,828 of NC_139347.1, forward strand.
AAAAAACATACTCCGAATAGGCAGTGTAGAGTTCTGCTTAGGTTCCCTGTTGCTCTCTCATTAGGTACTAAGTTCAGATTTATAAGACATCACTTTGAATGCTGAGGTGACTGTGGAATATTGTAAGAGACGGTTATGCACATGTTTATGGGGACAGTTTAAGTTAGAAGCGTGCAGCGAAATTTTGCTCAATAATGTTTTTATGTTCTCGCACGGAGTAGAAAAATTTGCACTAGAAAACGAATAGGCTGCGTTTCTAAATGTGAGGTAACCGTAGAATATATCGAGAGACGTTTCACAAATATTAATCGCAATGGTCTGAGCTTTCAATGCGTAGCAAACTTTTGCTTCTGCCCTGCCCTCACACCGACTAATTAAGACTACCGCGGAAAATAATTAAAATACGTTCTCGTAAAAAAAAGAAAGCAAAAGCCTACAATCCTGCCAAGAGAGGATTTCAGGATACGTTTATGGTTATGGTGCAGTTTTACGATATGTAATGACGAAAACAAACAAAACAACGTTCCGGGATCTTGTCCAAAATTTCTGGATATGACCATTACGCGCTCCAAGGATGAGTTTTGAATGTTTCGGCGTTCACTTCTCTGCTTGAATCCGGCTTCATAGTGCTAGCTTCTCGGTCACGCAAGAGTGAATATTTGGCATTTCAAAAACGGAATTCTCCTTTCTTGATCTCATGAAAGATAGGAGAGTGAGTGAGGGGCGAGGATAGAGAGGAGTGAAGTAGGAGTGAAGCAGGAGCAGGACGCACCTGAAAGTAGGCGACGGCTCTCAGCGACCCGGTGGTCAGGTAGAGCGAGAGCATGATGAAGTCCAACCAGTTCCACCATTGGCACACGTACGCCTTGAGCCCTTCTTCCCAAAGCTGCTTGCACTCGGCCCACACCATGCCGGTGACCCAGAACAGAATGAGCCACTCGACGGGCGAAGGGGCGGGGCCCCTGATGTTCTGGCGGGCGCGGTCTGTGCCTGTCGAGGCCAGTATGAGTAGCAGCAGGAAACAGCCGAACGAGGCGCTGTGGTAGATGAACTTCATGAAGGGCGAGCGCACAACGCGACTGAATCGGGACCGCGGAAAGGCGAGATAGTAGCAGGCGATGAGCGGCAGCAACATGATGAGTCCCGCGCAGAGGCAGGTCTTGCTGAGTGCGTTGCGGCGCCGCCACACGGGCAGCCCCTGGTACCAGATGGAGGTGAGCAGTTGCTGGCAGTTGGGGTGCGCCACGAACTGCTTCTGGTCGTACTTGAGCGCCATCTTGAGGCGCGAGAGGGTGAGTCCCCTGGGCGCCTGCTGGTAGGGCCCGTTTCCGGCCACGGCGGCGCAGTAGTCTTCCGGCGCAATCTCTACCTCTCCTTCGTCGTACTCCTCTTCGTCGTCCGAGTCGTCCAGCTGCTCGGGGCTGGTTCGCTTGTTGAGCACGGCGATCACTTCCTCGCTGCTGCGGCACAGGTCGAGCAGCTCGCACGAGTACTTCTTGCACTGGTTGCTCAGCTCCAGGTAGATCTCCTTGAACTCGTTCTCGCGCTGGGCCAGCCTGCCCAGTTCCCACGAGAGCTGCAACGAGAGAACAGTGCGCTCAATCTTCACAAGAAGATATATCAGAGCTCTGTGCTACGCTCTCATCATATGGAAAGACCTATTCAGCACGTACAGGAGGGGGGGGGGGGGGGGGGTCAAAAGTTCCCAGGCCACAGGGTCTGCTTCTGAGCAGTATAGACAAACAGCTACGACGGCCCCAAATCTGAAAATACAGGTGGAGGGTAGAAGAAACATTATTCTAACCTCTGAGATCATTTATAGCTTTAATGGGATCTCACATGTCAGAATATGCTGACCAGAAGCAAAACCTGCGGCCTGGAAACTTTTGACCCCACCTGTATATTGACTGAGTGCTCCCCACTGGCAGATTCTGCGGTGAAACTGAATAAAAAACAAAGTATAAGGATCCCAGACCATGCTCAAGAATTAAAGCTGGCTGACACAGTTCGAATGCATAAGGTCCTTCATCGCCTGTGGCACTCAAATGTGCGTGAAGAGGGACGTATAGACTCATAGAAAAAATTATGAGGGTCTTTAGCGACTAAAGTAGTGAAAGGCGGAAGCCTGAGTGGCGCATTCTGCTTCGCAACTGTCATTGATGAGTAATTATAAGTCGTTAATTAGACATTCAATGAAATACATAATTAGTCGTCAATAATTATTTAAATAATCAATTATTGCTGATTATAAATTAATTAATTAGTAATTGGTCATTGATTGACATATGGCCATATAGGGCACGCATTCGCTCACACTGTGGTGGGGCTTTGTGATTGGTTGAGCCCTCCATGACGTCATCTCGCCTCAACCAATCCGAGCCGCTGCAAAAGCGAGACACATTTTGTCCATGACAGCATGAACCATTAAAGGCTTTCGCCTTAAATCTTCATTGCGTACGGTTCATCCTCATCTCCTATCTGCAGCGCTAGAACTGAGTGCAGTGCGTTGAGCGTTTCAGTAAAACGAAGGAGTAAGTCCGAAGACGTGGGACGCCAACGGTTCGGCAAAGCGGCTCGATAAATACACTTCACGAGGCCGAAAGGATACGTGTCAAGTTTTAACTTGTACTGTCGAAAATTATGAAGTGATTGTCGAAACAAGAGCAAATTTCACATTAATGCTCACTTATTTCCTTCCGCGTGTAAGAGGCTTAAATGGCGAAAATATTATGTAAGGTGGAACACCCCGCTGAGAGTAAGGATACAACAATGCGATGCACTCCAGAAGCCTTTAGGTAAACTGTTCCTTAAATAAAGCAAGCTAATAACTAAATATGAACGTATATGTTATACTTAAAGCCCAAATATGTAATTGCAAGGCAGTCGACAAATGGCTTACAGACCGCAGGCCAAAAAAGTGTGTAGGATTTGTGCCTGTCTGCACACGCGCACGCGCACGCGCACGCGCACGCGCACGCACACGCACACGCACACACACACACACACACACACACACACACACACACACACACACACACACACACACACACACACACACACACACACACACACACACACACACACACACACACACACACACACACACACACACACACACACACACACACACACACACACACACACAAAATAGAGAGGTAGCCGTTAGCTTACCTCAAGCATGTACACAATCTGAAGCCACTTGAAACAAACTAAATAACAAACTAAATCAACGGTTTAAAAAGGATGAAAATACAACTGTCAACTTATTAGTCAACATGTTATTATAGGAAAGAATAAACTGGGTCTGAACTAGCAAAAGAAATGGAAATTTGAGGCGCATAAAGAACCCTCAAAATTCAAAGACTCTGCCCCTGGGTTAACTTATGGAGGGGACATGCATTTTCTTCTGTGGCAAGGTTCGACAGCAGGGTCCTGTCTCGATAATTGCGCAGGAAAATAGCTAGAAAATGAACATAAACAATACCAAGCGTGATTAGCTTTTGTCTGAATGATTGAGGATAAGGAGTGATAACTTAGTGACGAAATGCATGGTTGAGCAATTACTGCCACTCATAGTAAGCGCCAGCATTCGACCTACCACGTCCTTTTGGAATATGGGATGATTTGCTGAATTGCATGCCACTATTGATGGCTGAGCTCCTTGATTATTTTCGAAGAAGCCTTTACTTTCCGCAGACGCGAAATCGATGCGCGGTCGGCAGGTTTGGTTACGTCGAAAGTAATACCGCACTTTATTCCAGCTTGAAGACAGTCAGCAAAACTGGCTGTAAAAATAAACTTGCTTTTTTAGAAACTTCACACACAAGAATGAGTTTCATATCAATTCTCATGTTAGCGAAAATGACTAAGGGTGCCAGAAATTTCAAGACGCTGGAGACGGACCAATGGAACTTTCGGCTGAAAGACAAAAATATGTGAACCTAAAGGCATGAACGTGTGGTTTAGGATATTCACCGCTGAAAGCGCACATAACTCTAAATCCCGCAGAGGCAATCAATCTGTCATGGACGGCAACCCGTTCTAGGAACAATTCATTCTGCCGAACGAAGAGTTTCGGAACCTTTTTTCGTTTTTTTTTTTTTTTTAATTCGTTCTTCACCATTATACATGTGCGTTGGCCAACACTTTCTTGCAAATGGGGCAACGTACACTGCCTGCCCAGAGTTATGAAAGAACCCAGATATCTTCCTGCTGCACATATTGCGTCCAACCGTTCAGCCTTGCGGATGGCATACTTCATGAGAGAAAAGAAATAATAGAAAGTCTCCACGTGCTTTGAATCAAAGGGTATTTGAGAGAACATTACACATGTTGCAGTCCACAAAATGCAATCCTTGTAGCGTACCTTCAGCAGCGTCTTCAGGTGTGAACGTTGCTTATCTTTACATAGAAAATAGGAAGATAAATCACGACCTTTTCGCGTCGTTAGCGATCACTCAGAACAAATTACTGGGATAGCTGGTTCCACATGCTCCACTTATCCACAGCACACAGAACTGTCACGGAAAGACGCCCCAGAGATTTATGGCGTCCTCTCCGTCTGTCCATGTTTGTTCCTTGCTTGCTGTAAAGAAGTGATTTCAACGCTCGATTTTTTTTCGAGTGTTCATGGATTCGTTTTTTGTTTTTTTTCATAGAAATTAGCCAGTCAGTAACTGGCCAGTTAAACATCAGCAGTTTTCAACTGGTTGCCTCCATCGCTTGAGAATCGCACAAGTGTTGATGGCAACATCACTGGCACCCTATTTTCGGGCCAGTATGGCTCGAAAATATCTGTTCAGTGGAGAAATAATAACCAGCCTTGTCAGGTTAGGATATCCGTCGTTACAATTAGCCTTCTTTTGACGCACAGGGGAGAAGAAATCTCGATTAAACCCCTGAATATTCGCTACTTTTGTCGGCAGCCACGGATGGATAGGCCACAGTGGACCTACTACGATAATACCATTTTGTGCAGTATCTTATGTATTTAAAAAGAACAAACAGTTCTCGTCAAATATTCACGAAGGAAATATTGTTCAAGCGTGAGCACGTTAACTCAGATTTATGAACTCCTTAGAAGAAGACGCCTACTACGCATTTTTCTAAAAACAAAAAAGCGCTAAACAATGAAAGAGACGCTGTGCTGTAGTTCTTTCTTTCTGCCATGTCTCGCCTACTTTTAAGTACTTTTAAAGAATATTGCGTAGCCATCTTCGTTCTGCGTGATTTTCCCATGCTTTTTATCGGCAAGAAAGAAAATGCCCCGTTGTATAGGTTGCGGGACAAGTTTCATCTAATCAAGTACCATTTTGTAAGCACAACTATTTCGTCAGTAGTTGATTCGATTTGACTGCCGCCTGAAGCTTTTCTTTCATTTACTATCAGCGTGCCATCATTCGCGCGCCATCGCGGATAACTACAGCGGCTCTGACGCTTTGACGCAAACGGCAGCCGCTGCAATAGCGTTCACATTTAGGGTGACGTAACTATATCTCCTATATTAAGGCGAGAGCCTTTAATGGCTCATCGTTGTCGTCAGCAAAAGTGTCACGCTTTTGCGGTGCTCTGATTGGCTGAGGTGGGGATGACGTCATAGAGGTCTCGACCAATCACAGGGCACTATCGTTTGGCAGGTGCTGCCAACTTGGGCCTCTCCTTTCGCATGGGAGGCTGATATCAGAATGAGCCTGCCAAGGCCCTTGCATTCACGTTATCCCTAAGCCACGCAGGCACGTTCATACTGCTTGGTTAAAGCGGGGCTTTATATGTTGGCTGGTAGCTTACGCTATCGCGTCATACCGATCCAGGCGTCCGTGCGGCGCCTTTAATTCGGCGCTTCCTCGAACGCCGCACCACACAGCCTATAGAAGCAGATGCAGTAAAACCAGGAATCAGCGAAGTTTCGAACAAAGGCCTTATCGCACTTTAGTGGTCCAAAGTGCCACACAAAATTTTCCTTGTGTGCAAGGGTGAAGGGGTTTTGGGCTGAGAACGCGTTAACTACACCTAACACTTGATCCACTTGAAATATTCCCTATATATAAAACTTACCATCTTCAATACCCCGTGACAACAAAGTTGCGAATTCCAACCCTAGAGCGCCTTTCCTATCACATATTCCTATGATGCTTTTCCTACCATAGAATGACTATCTTAGGCCATCGTCATGCACTAAAACCACATTGGATCTGCAGGAACGTAAATATTACGATACAGCTATTGCCGATAAAATATTTCAGTACCGAATCGACTTTCTTACTTGTCAAACTTGTGGACGTGGTTAAAGAGATATTAAAAATTCGCCAAGCCTGTTAAAATTCATATTAAAATCTTGCTGTCCCTTGAAGACTTCGTCACTGCCTGTTTCTTGGAAGGATGTCTAGATTCAAAAGAAAGAAAAAATAGGCCCTCCAAGATGCGTTGAGTCGTAATTTTATAGTGCGAAAAAACTCATACAGAAGCCTGAGCCGAGCAAAAATCTTGTATTGTGACTGGCTAGTTGGCATAGCAACAATGATGCTTATGCTAAGCCTAAGCCCAACCTAGCGTGTTGCGATGGTCAAATATCGCCAATCTACTGTCACAACCCTTGACGTTTGACCATTTTATCAGTGCCTGAACCGGTATGACGTCAACGGTTTCCACGGCGCCAGGCAATGACGTCAGGGGTTGAGATAGAATAGCTGCATAAGCGGCGTGTCCTCCGGCCTATATATATATATATATATATATATATATATATATATATATATATATATATATATATATATATATATAAAAACGTGCAAAAGCATGACAAACAGTGCTTTCGCACATATAATTGGTCTAAATCCAAATACTTCTTTTTATTTGATTTTGTTTGGTTTTGGTTTAACGCTCCAAAGCGACTCAGGCCATGAGAGACGCCGTAGTGAAGGATTCCGGAAATTTCGAGCAGCTAGGGTTTTTAACGTGCACTGACAGACAGCACAGCACACGGGCGCCTTGCTTTTCGCCTCCATCGAAAAGCAGCCACAGCGGCCGGGATTCGATCGCGCATCCATAGGCACAGAAGTCGAGCGCCCTAACCACAGCACCACCGTGACGTGGCTAATTTTTCTTTTTTCTTTTTAGTTGCAGTAGAGCACTAACCTTATCTTACAGTGGTAGATGCACCAGGGAGGCCGATCTGGCATTGATTAATTCGCTGGCAAGCGCATAAGAAAACTTGGTGATTTTTTCTATTTCATGATCATGTGCCCCATCTCTCCCTTCCCTCTAGACCTAGAACAATAACAATGAGTAATCATATTCATTATTTATTCGTCCATTAGTATACAATTATGTCTCGGTCGTGGCCTAGGCGCCCTTGTGTGATGTTAGTGATGCCTCGAAGTATGCCAAGGCCCTCGATATTCAGAGAAAAATGTGACATAAATGTTCACTTCGTCATCATTAGTTTTTATTCACAGATCTAAAAAATAAAGTAAAATTACAAAGTTCTTCCCGACCGCCGTTGCATCTTGGTCAGCGAATATGAAACGCCCATCTTAATTGGAACGTACTAAACTCCAATGAAATAAATGAAAAGTTTAAAACGTAGCACTTTGTCCCATTCGATTATCAAAATGAAACAGTGCACGAGGCAAAATGAGACGCTTTTCTGAAATCAAATCCTTGCACTGTACTGACTCACTCAGACACTTTACTTAGATCGTACACGGCGCCATTTTGTTATATGATCTGCTATGGCCTGTGCAGGTCTACCTCCTGGCACTGCGCACGGCCCTGCTGCGCGGAGTTTCTGAATTGCCAGCTTTTCTCACATTTTTTTTTAATGTCCGCGTTGCTGTTTTTTTTTTTGTCAATAAATTTGAATGCGCATGCTATTTGGGTTCATTTGTAGAACATAGGTGAGCAATATGATCTGAATATGATTGTGAACTAGATGGAACGGGGCTTGCTTTAGTGACAAAAAATGTGTTGGGGGGGGGGGGGGGGGGCAAATGACTGTCCAAGCTAGCCGGACAAACTTCCGTGCTGAGGTTCGCAATATACTTCTTATTCTGTTGCCGTCTGACATATTCATTCTGGTATTCTCTCTCCTGATCTACAGCGCACGCCTTTAACATCGCTAAAATGTGCGATGACGCAAGCAGCCTCTTCAAAGCTTTCATCATGTTCTAAGCCCGCGAGTATTTACTTGTTCACTCCTTGCAAAAGAGCGGGAAAGCATCGGTGCACCTTTAGAGTAAGAGATACAACTAATATGTTTGTTTTTAATCTCATGAGATCCCATCAAAGTCCCGTTTCGCCCACGCGTATCGTGTTGTTGAGGTAATCCTCACTTAAGGAAGGAAAATCGTTCTCGAAAATGGGCTGCAGAATAGGCGTAACAATATTTATGACTATAAGATCAATCAATCTTCTTCAAATTAATCATTCAATCTTCTCAAATCAATCTTCTAAATTAATTCAGTTTTGTATCAGAGTTATAGTAAGACTGAAGTTTTGCCTAACCATTTTTATTTTAGGTTCTTAAGATTTTCCTCTTATGCGCCTTTCTCTCGAACTGTATCAAATGCAGAGCAGTCGAATTTGTATTCAGAATACAAATGGTTCTGATAATATTGTCCTTTTTATTGTAAAATAATTAATCATCGGACACGCCGAAAGCTTTTTCTACCCCTTAGTAATTTCCCTTCTTTCGTCATATTTGACTGCCAAGATCTAGAATTAACGAAGGCGACGACCGAGACTTCAGGTTTGTATGCACACATGCGCTGTTTACCACTGCAAACTCCTGTTGCAGGTTTAATAAATATTAATATATCGTTCTAGACTCAAAGTTCACTGATGACCGCTCTCTTATTTGTAATTTTAAATGCTTACGCGCAAATTTACATGTCCGCTGCAGTGCCTCCTCCTCACACCGCTACCATTTTTTTTGCCATTTAGTGTGAGAACTGATATGCAGGGCAGGCCAGCTTAAAATCCGCCTCATTACGCGCCCATTCATATTACGTGCCCTGGCATCAATGAGCCGTACAGGGTCAGCATGCTGATGTCTACGCCGACACGCTGCAGCTTAGAGTGGTCTCTATTTTAAAAGAAAACGAGCCAATAAACGAGCCTGGCACGCTAGACGCATTTAACTGCGTAATGAGCCGTAACCGGGACACGCCTGACAATACCAAAAGTTCGTGTTCACTATAGACATTATGCAAAGTGGTCACTTATTTAACTTTTCGTGCGTTTATATAAACTGATATTCACTGCTTAGTAAAGAAAGTAACCTAATATATTTACTAATGTGACCCCCTGCGGTAATTAGCAGCAATAGAGCTCGTGATGAAACAAAATTCATTTGAAACATCTTTTTACTTAATAAACCCGTACAGAGACTTCTGCTCCTCCCAAAAAAAAATGTATTTTTCGAAACAAAACATTTGGCCAGAAAAGTTGAAAGTTGAAAATCTATTGGCAGCTGCAATAAGTTTCCGCTGTATTTTAAACTTCGCGTTATCTATATATGATCTGTAATGCAAGCTATTCGAATCAATAAACATCCGTTTCTTCGTAACAGTAGTGGTTGTCACGTTGCGTAGCCCGGTGGCGCTGTGTTTTTTGTGAGAAGCACAGTGGTTAAGGCTACAAAACACGCACACCGGACGGGCTATGCTCGCGAGGCTGAGGTACCCACCAATCCCTAGCTAGCAGACCAGAAATCCCTAAGCCTCGCTGAAAGCTACAACACAAGTAGCCCCAATAGCAAATTACATGCACACTGGCTCGCTATCTTCACTCTCAACCCTTAATCCTGTGCCGTGTATGTTTGCGAATATCTAAAAAAAAAAAAAAAAACATTCACAAGGATACCTAAGAGCGTTATTGATTGGTGGATTTTTATTATTCCTCAAAGGTCCGTTTCGAAACATTACATGAGGGATTGAGATAACACTACCAAAATAGCATTACCAAAATAGCATTGAGTTAAAATTATGGGAAATGATTTGCATTAATAAAAATGCTTCTGCGATGATGGATTTGTATAGTTGATGGTTAATGATTGCCACCACTTCCGTCAGAAGGTCAATCCAGTCGCAGAAAGACTAGAAGGAAAATGATTGTATATGCTATACATGAGCAAGTAACCAAATCCTATTCATGGTAAAAAAAAAAAAAAAAGCAACGAAAAATTAAACAAAACAGCTCAGACGTACACTTTCCCGGCAGCAAAATAAAAAAGAAACAGAACGAAAGTTTTAGGACGTTAGATTGGAAATCTGCTGCCCGTTCATGTCCACGCTCCTCAAATGATCTAAACGCGCCGGTGAATTCCATTTTGCTTTTCTATCTCTCCGCGACATCACTGTTACCTCCGGGTGAGGGCAACTGGTGGAGAATTTATTTATTCGTCTTGCGTGCATGAGCCCTTTCGAAAGTCCTCGATGCACTGGCGGTGTTTTATGTCATTTGTTCGAGCCAGAATTACTCTCTTTTTTATGTATTTGCACTTGACCGATCCGGTTTGTCTTCTTTACCTGTGTCCACGTCAGTCTGAGCAATATAGCTCTTGTAAAGGTTGTTGAAGAAGGAAGGCAGTTGATAGCAGATCCATAAACTCAACGGGAAGGAGCTTGCCTATTAACACCAACCGCATCACCTTTCACACAACCACTCACATACACACACATCCTAGAATATTACAACACAAATCCTTGTCCACAGCTGATGTCCCTGCCTGGCGACGGCTTTAAGTTCGCACCTTCCCGAAGCCTTACCACAAGCATCTATTTAATCGATGTACCTCTTGAATTGCCTGTAAAACGGTGGCGCTAAATCCAACCTGTATCATTCCGTATGGGGATATCCGAATCAAAAACTTGTCACTCATTCCCCATTCCCATGGACTTAGGACAGCCCACAGAAAATAATTGCTCACCCCCTCGCCACTTTCCAAATAATGGCTTTCAATAGTAAATATTTTTACTAGCGGTCATCCCATGCGGGCGCTTTAGGCGTTTCCTGAAGAGCGTGCTCTGCTGCAACCACCACAGCTATGCAGTGAAGCCTGCTAAAAAGAAGGCTTGAAAGTTTGGGTTAGACAATTAGGGGGTTGCGTTTCAAGCGTCAAATGCGGAAATGAAGTCTAAGGACCTCATTTTAGACAAATTAAAAAGAATAGTTCGTGAAAAATGTGGTAAATTTGAAGAGAACAATAGAAAAAAAACCCCGAGGGCGAAATTGTTTGGAATAAATTAACTCTATTACCCGAACAGGGCTCGAACCGAGAGCAGCGCAAACAGATCAACTTTGTTTCCCGATGGCTTAGTCCACCCAGCCATCGCTGCTTTTTTTTGCATTTATTTCCCAACTCGATCATCGCCGATGCCTCACACGCAGTACGAAGACAGACTGAGTGCGGACAGCATGAAATTCATTCAACAAAGTTAGATCGATGTTCAAGCAAAATAACTTGCGCAACAAGAGTTTGCGAGAAATTTGTTGAAAGCTTTATTTACCATCAAGGAAAATTAAGGTTGGCGAGAAATTCATGAATAAAGAGAGCCATTTGGTTGTCACAGAAGAAGTCTTTCTGGAACCCATGAATCTAAAAAGGAATTAAACAGTTTTTCTTATTCACTCTTTCACTCTTCTACTATTGGCACAGGCGACTAGTGACGTCATAACTGACAACTACACAACCAGTGCCATTTGCATGTCCTGATCTAAAAAGCGGGGCAGAGGGTGAAGGAAGAATTGGTAAAAAAATAATAGCAAATTGACACAAAAGTCATTCCAAGGTCTTGATCCAGCCAATGGATAGCAAAGAATTCAAAAGGATCTGCGAAAAGGTTCGAAGTTATTTTTGTCTAAGAGAGCTAATAAGCTAGCTGCTAAAAAGAAAAACAACCTGGCATGATGTCTTTATATGAGGCCTGAACTCATGACGCGAATAGATTTACTGCACATACAAAGATTACAAAGCTTACTCTTATTCTGGTTCCACATACGTGTAAAACAAAGTTCCAATAAACGGAACTTCCACTTATATAAGCGGAAGTTACACTTATACAAGTTGAAGTTACACTTAATATTGGAACTTTTTTTTGACACGTATGTAGAACCAGGTTAAAAGTGTGGTTTCCTTACGCCCTACTGCTTACTCTTATGAATAAAAGGCAACATTAATAGCGCCGTTTTAATGGGTTTCTAAGTAGAATCAGTAAGCGATGTTTAGCTATACCCGAACTATTGCATGCTTAATATGGCTGGCAAGGGGGAAATCAAGTGCCCATCACAACTGGCAGGTGCCAGTCAGGATGGCCGATATTATTAAAAAGACTAAACACTTGAATGAATGTGGAACTGAGCATTGTCATTTTCGCTGCGTTAAATTTTATTAGAGAAAAAAAATGTGCATTTATCACAGCATCCTATCTGCTTGGAGCCTATTTCATGATTGATCTTGGTAGATCTTTGGGCGCTGCACATCATTTAATTAAGCCACAGAAAATTTTGCACCGTTCTTACCAGCTTCGAGTTTTTTTCTTTAGCTTTTGCAGTTGCTATGCGTTTGTGTGGAGAGGGTGAAAATTTATTATCATTTATGACTACTACCTGTCCTCAGACCTCACATTTATTAGGTCGCAAAGAAAAAATGACGTCGCTGTAAATAGCGTCAATGAAATTTACTGCTATTCAGTTAGAAATCTTTTGCCGCTCCTGGGAAAGTAACTGTAACAGAACTTCAAAGACCAATCTGCACTCAGGCTCCTCATAAACTGCATTTGTTTCTTACTTTAGTGGCATTCATTTTATTGGAATAAATACTGCTAAGCAGAGACAGATACATGAACAGAGCGTGGAGGAAGCTGCCTTCCTGTGAGGCACGTTGTTCGACATTTAAAAATTACTAGCTCATATATACGCAACTTTGCGCCAGTTAAATCATCATTAAGAATTATTTTGCAGCTTGAGGACCAAAATTTAAAATACTGCTTGCTCTATTTCATGAAATATTCCCCATTATGTTTCACACCATTTAGTCTTAAGACAACGGCAAAAGTTATTACAACGCTAAAATACACATTTTTGCAATACTAACTGTGCGCTATAGGCCACAGCACCCAAAAAAAGGAGACCCTTTTCTCTTTGCTTGCTGTTTGACGATACAATGAAGATGTCCTTCGCTGGGTGTGACTCCGTCTCGTTCGACGCAGATGGGTTCCGGACGATACGCATCCACACCAGCTTTTCTTTTTGATATTATAGTACACGTTTCCTATCCCAACGCCTCTCTGTCCTAGGCTCTGTCGATTTGTCTCTGTTTGCTTATCGTGGGCAAATCTTGCTCGGCATTCTCATCGCAAAATGGAACGAGAATGACTAGAAAACCTCACTACTCGTATAGTTTTTCTTTCTTCTGCCTGCGTAAGTGTGATGTACTGCTATATTCCAATCACTTCTTTCGTGACCATAGAATGAGGCGATGTCGGGATGATTGTGGATGACGACTACATTGTACAACAAAAAGAGGACGAGGTTACGCGGCGAAGGGTGCTCTTTCAGAGCAAACAATTGCAACAAAACGCAGCTTCGGCACAGAGAATGAATGCTTCGAAGGATGCAGAGCATTGTATCCTTGTTCATATCCTGTCGACAACGGCGGTTGTAGCGTTGATGTGTATCTAACAATACTTGATTTTCTTAGTTCTTGCGTCGTTTACATCGCATCCGGTGCACATCTAAGGCCGTCTTTACCGAAATGTTTTGTGGTAGCCGTAGCAGTGAGGTTGGCTTTTTTGTTTTCTCTTTATATATTTAGATCTGCACCGTTCACTTAGCTATACTGTGAAACAGGGAGCCGTACTCAAGTGCTCGGGAATTCACACTAGCATATTTTTTTTTTACAGAAAACAAAAATGTTGTCAATACAAAGTCGTCAGTTCGCAGCTTTTCCTGCAGTGGCAAGGAAAACCGAGCAAATATTATACCATGCCTCATTAATGCGCGGCCATATAGAAACCGCCAGAACCAAGACCGTAGTGCTTCCTTACGGCTTACACGCCGCATTTTTTTTTTTTTTTTTGGGGGGGGGGGAGGGAAATTTAGCTCTATCGAGTTAATAACGATTGCGATTATACTGCGTTCACGTTCAACTCACAGGACCATAGGTATTCTTAATATTTCTATTGCCCAAGGGAGCTAATCTTGTGCATGCAACATGATATCCTATGCCAAAATACGAAGAGATAACTAGTTGTTGTCAAAGCAATAAAAGAAGCAATATTCAAACAACCATGCAAAGAGAGTTAAAACAGTTTGTGCTCACATTAATGTAGACAATTACCAACTTTTTAAAATTTATAACGAAATCAGAGAAACATGAGAAACTAACGTTAAAAAGCCTCGTGGCGTAAATGAAACGAAATATACACAAATCATCGTTTTATTAAAAAATTTTCAAGGAAGGAAAGGACACCTCAACTGTCTTATAACTCGGTGCACACCTCAACTTAGCTTTGGAGGAACGATAGTGCGGGAGTTCGGATAATTTCAACCACCTGGGGATATTTATTGTGCAGTACACCCGATGTCTTTGCATTTTGCCTCTATTAAAACATGGATGACGCAGCTAGGGTAGAAGCCTGGTATTCCACCTCACGATATAAAGTATAGCCAAGAGATAACCGGGTGAAATATAGATGAAGAGAACACATTTATAATAGGACACTTTAATGGCGTCCTGGGTCACCAATTTTCTCCCCCGACACGTCCATGACGTGGTGGATGAGGAATAGTTATAAATTTAACAGGGATAACAAATCTGAGGCTCTCACGTGCACAGAGAAAGAAGGTAGCTGCGGCAGGCTATCAGAGTCGCCAGTAGGCGCCTTATGTAGCCACTTATGCACCCTGTTAACAGCGAGAACACTTCCACAATGAAACCGCATGAGTACAAAAATTATCTCAGTCGTTTCTCCTCATTTCCAAGAACATTTCAAAGAACTGTATGTAAGTGGTGGGCAGTTGAGAAAGTTTTAACAATTTTACCCGAAGACTTAAACAAGTATTAAATATATGATACTAATGAAAAGTTCATATGCATAAAAGATGACACAAGCGGTTACTCTAAATGGTATCTTTTTTGCTCATTCATAACGCCTATATTTTTGTTTTTCTATAGGAGCCTTGCTCAGCATTATAAGAAAAGTTTTATAAGTTGCAGCGCACGTCAATTTGCGCGCATAGGAGGCTGTGTTGTTGTCAAGCGCAATGAAACAGTAAATTCTAAGGTTGAATATTTCTCTAAGATGACAAAAATGTCTCCAAGAATAACTAAACACTCAAGTTTGAAAAGTGGATGTATCACTGCGCAAGACGCATTGTGTAGGCCTTGTTAGTTGATGGCCTGGGTCGTTTCTTAAGGTTAAGATTTTTAAGCTTCCCATAGGCAAGAAACCTGAGGCCATGAAGACGAAGAAACTTCAGCTGAGCAAAAGTTTTTGCTCAAGTGTTTCAAAAAAAGCCGCATCGGGCGATATGTAAACAGAAGACAACATTTCAGTTTGGGTTCTCGTTGCTGATGGCCAATCGCGTTCTTATCCTTCACGAGACGAGTTCGAGGCCTTCACGCTTCACGCACTCTCTGGCGATGCAGTGAAGCAAGAACTTATTCGCGACAGCACCGCTGCAAAAAATAAATAAATAAATAAATAAATAAATAAATAAATAAATAAATAAATAAATAAATAAATAAATAAATAAATAAATAAATAAATAAATAAATAAATAAATAAATAAATAAATAAATAAATAAATAAATAAATAAATAAATAAATAAATAAATAAAGCAGCTATCTTGACGCCACTGTTCACGGATCCAAACCGGATAAGCAATGAAGCTCCGAAATTTGCCGCACTGAAGAAAGTTGCAGTCGTGTTGCTTTCTGAACTTTTGCGGCGACACATTTTTCGCCGCAGTCCGCCTCACCTTACCGGATTCGTACATTTTTGTTTTGCTTCGATGCGGCATATTCTTGTTTGCCTCACGCGGCAACTGAATTACACCGCATGCAGAAGCCACGCCGAAAATAAAAAAAAAATCGGAAAAGTTTCACTTTCGACTCATTGTCTGCTCGGTGACAAACGTCCCTTTGGTGAAAAGTAAAATAAAATAAACATACACGCGAAGCAGTGCCACGCATTATCGTGTATTATTTTTTCCGCCCTCTTTTTTTTTTTTCTGACACAACGTACTCGCCTTTTCGTCCGTGTGCCTTTTCGGCGCTTTCGTCAATCGCGCGCTTTTAAACTAAGGCAGCGAGTGAGGGACAGGGAAGTGGAACGCTGTAACGCTTGGCTGTGTGTATACGGTGAACAAAGCGACGGAGTGAGCGGGAAAAACGAGCAGGCAATTTTCTCTTCCACCCTTTCGCTTTTTTTTTTCTTTCTATCTTTCATTTCTGTCGGGAAAGCGAAGAACAAAGTGGTGGTCGGTGAGGAGCAGAGAGAGAGAGAGCACGAGCGTGTCCAGGAAGCTGCGAAGTGCGCTTTCAACGGCTACTAACGATGGCGGTAATGGTAAAGAAAAAACAAAAAACAGAAACAATGAGAGTTGAAGAGAATCGCGAGAGCGAGACACCAGTGATGCATTGCGGGAGCGGAAGCACTGATGACTGCACGAAAAATAACGCGGAGGGACGGAGGTGAAGCCTTCTTTCGCGCCGCGAAACAGGAACGACAAGCCGACAAGTGCCGGAGTACAGAGGAGAAACAAGAAAGGAGAGAAGGAGGATGAAAAAAGAACTACAGAAATGGGAATAAGGGTGGAGAGGGTACGGGGAAATAAGATGAAGGAAATAGTAGCACAGACAGAGAGAGAGAGAGAGAATAGATGGAAGAATACGGAAGACATAAAAAGTAGTGCAGTGGAGAAGGAACGGGGGGGGGGGGGGGGGGGGGAGGAGTAGTGAAGTGCACCAGAAGAGAACTAAGAAATAAAGAAGCATAAAGAACACAAACAGACAAAACAAAACAAAAACACGTCATTAAAGAGAACGCGGACAGTGCACTGCAAGAAAGGAAAGTACGGGGGGAGGCGAGCGAGAAGTGGACGGGGAAAGACAGTAAGGCTAGGGTAAGCGGAGCTAAGTAAAAATGACGGCCAAGAGAGAGCCTAGGCCGACAAAATTACAGGGGGGCGCGAGCTCTGCTAACGCAGCAGATGCTGGCGTGAAAGAAGAGAGCGGCGGAATGGGAGCTAATGCTGCTCTTGCTGTCGCCGACATGCACGTATCGGAGGTGGTGTGTCTACTCGGTTGCGAGGCAACTAGCGTGCAGCGCGGGAAGAAGCCGAGAACGCATGAAAAATTGCCGCACCTGCCCACGGAGAAATGGAGCTCCAGGGGCGCGCGTTATTGCGTTATGACGCGAAGCTGTATAACGAGCCGGAATGAACAGGGACAGCGAACAAAGGTCCGGATAGGCTCACGGTTACTCTGCATTCGTTGTATTGTTTTTCTCCAGCTTTCTGACTAAATCATGGCGCGTAGAGAGAAGTGTTGGCACTTTACTTTCAAAAGACCTTGATTTTCTCACGGCCCCATATAAGGAAGCCTTTCACTGTAGATGGTGGTTCAAAGATATTGCTTCGCGCTCCTTTTTATGCCCAGTCCATCGTGCTCAGGTTTCCTTGGGATAGCATATATTGCAGCTGTAGGTCTGTTTTAAACATACATATAGTTAATGCCGCACTGAAAAAGAGAAAAGGAATTTTCTATTCCTTTGTGTGTACACGTATGCCTTTGATAGACCTTGTATTATGAGACTACCACTGGTTTGTCAGCCTAAGTTCACCTCAAGAGCCGTATTTTGCTGCCTGGCAGCTTTTAAATCGTAATACCAGAATTGATGCTCAGTAAAATCGTTCGTCGGAGCAAGTGGCCCTAAAAGGACTGATGGAAGAGCTAGAAACTGCGATAAGCGTAGGTCAGAACTAAGTGAATGAATAAAAGTCACAAACTGAATCACTGATTTTACTGACAACGAAGTTAGAGTCATTGTTACGCTGTTCCCAGACTGTCGAAAGAGGCATACTGTGTTTCTATAAGTGGCTGTTATTACCCTGATCTAGTAAATGACCTGTACGCTCGCTATGAGAAGGCCTCAAAATTCCACTTGGTCGAGGCAGCCAAGCCAAGATGCACGCGGACATATAACGTTAATGTTTTCTTAAGGGAGGCATTAAACGCGCATTTGACGAACCCTCCAGCTACATTAATAAGTTGAAAACAAGGTCAGACATCTAGAAGAGTCGAGGAAGAAAAATGGTCACGAGAACCTTGATGGCCCATAGTTGTCACATGCTAGTAGAATTACGTTTACAAGACTTGACAAGAATGGATAAAGAAAAGCTGAAAAAGATTAAAAACCACTCCTACTATCCTAATCTAATCCCCGAGGCAACATAACAATTTCACAGGATGGATTGTTCACATTAGGCCTCGAATATTTATTGTGTGCACTTCCTCTGCCGTTATTCTTGTGCTGTTAATTCGTGCTGCTATTACAGACTCCTGACATTGGCCGCCATATGGTATACTTTTATCTCGTAGGAAAGGACGCTCTCGTAAGACTTCTCTTTCTGTTTGAAAACTGCATATCTGTGATGAACAATGTGCGCTTAAATGACCAAACATTTGCCGCCAGTTTTCGCTACACCTAACATGAGTTCGGCACGATGCACGCACACCGCAGGTAACACGCAATGCTGAAGAAGAGCTAACTGCAGTTACTTCTCTGAATTAGTACTGAAGAAAACGGGCAAGTTCTGATGAAGACTGTGAAGCATTCTATAGCAAAGGCCACGCCAAATTAAAGCATGAATCTTTCGCATTAACGAATAAGGCCCCAATAAAGGCGCTCCCCTAAAACGACTTATAGCCTTTCGAATTGGACAGTGAGTAAACGCACGAACTTGGAAAGAAAAGGAAACGAAATAAAATTTTAAACCATCCTTTCCATTCCACTCGTTGGTTAAGAATAATTCATACCTATAATTAGTAACGTAAACTGGGTTTCTTGCTGCAGTTATGTAGCAAGACACTCAGCTTTGGTTGTAGCCGTTGCTATAGTCAAAGTTTTCGTTTTTAAAGAAAAAAAAAAAAGAAACAACAAGCATAGCTGACTTACCAAGTAAACGAAAGACAAAAGTCTATTCTATCTCCAGTAAGGTACCTGCAGTCACTGGCCTTTTCTTTACGGTGAGCGATTTCCAGCCTAATTCATTCAAGCGAATGCAGACATGTTGCAAGCTCTAAGCAATCAACCGTGCCCACCACCTTTTACAATGAATCGCCGCGCAATGGATGAAGCACACTGCGTTCTGCTCCGAACAGTGTCCGCTGCCTGCTCTACAATATGTCTTCCATTAAAACCGTGCAGTGAGCGGGAGTCGTAGCAGGCGCAGCCTATAGTGGTGAGCCGAACAGGCCCAACTGCAGTTGCGGAAACACTTTGGAGGTAGTGGCCAGCGCTGTGGGTGTTATATCATAGACTATTGCGATTGGTTATAGCATGCAACATAAAGGGTAAATTAAGGTACTGATTAAATAGATACCTGCCACCTGCTCTTGCTTTCCAAGCCCTGCATGTTTTTCGTGGTGCCGCTGCACGCAGTTTCGATGGCTCGCCCAGAAGCTGTCTTCTCCGCAAAAATGGTGTTCGAGCGGAGCAGCGCAACTTGCAGGCGACGGGAAATCGCGCTATTATGCAGCAGGCGCTCTTTTACAGCAGCAGCGGGGAAGCCGATTTCTCATCCATTTTCCCACCCATCTTGAAGACGAGACGTGTAGGTGCGCATGACAGGCTCTGTTTTTTCTTTTTTTCTCACGCTATACAATCGTAGATCCAAATACTATTCCATTTTGACCTGATGTTGGAGAGATATTTTCCCTCGTGAATAGGTTTTGTTTCTTCTTCTTCTTACTGCTGACATCATCTGCGAATCAATGTTGAAAGTCTTTTTACTGCACTCTTCAGAAATATAATGTAGAAAATAAATAAAATTTGATGCTGCTACCTTAAAAGAAAAAACATCAAAGAAGCGCCTCGTCTCCATCATGCATGCCGCAATACGCACCTATATAACAAAAAACTATCCAAACATTGCTACGGAGAGCACATCTAAGCACACCAGGGTTTTTGACAACAGCTATAAAACCTCTGAGTTATGCAGAAAAATTGCAACTCGAGTATTTCTGAGCTAACTGGTTGCGACAGTCAAATCGATATTCTGCCTTTTTAAAGGTACCTTGAAGACTGTATTCAAGAACGTGACCTGTAGCAGCAGATAAATGGAATGGTTTCCACTAGAGCGACATTCCTACTTGCCTTCGTTATGCCAAAAAGAAGCCCTTTGAAAGTCCGTTTCGGCAATGTAATTGACAGCTCGAACGCTGCTTCGACTTTGAAGCTTTAAAGCAGCTGCCAGCTTCAGATCTTTTCAGCTTCACTAGATGTCGTCTGGAATGCAAACTCCGGTATGCGAGATATTAATATATTTTATGTCGTTTTCCCCCATTAATGGAGTTTACCCACTAGATGTCGATGCTATTAAAAAGGCGGAGCTCCAAACGAGGGATCGAAGAAATAATGACTACAGCGTTCTCGTTTGTTTTTATTTTTTTTCGAACACCTTACTTGTCATTTCATGCACTCGCTTTAAGACGAAGCATGTAGTATTTGTGTAAATGGCTTTACTCTCTAACATAGAAAAATACACTGAAATAAAGGTTACGACGCGTCAAAAATAAACACGACTGTCAAATATAGCTGAAACTGTGAAAGTGTATGTTCTTTTGATTATATTTTTTGCACCGGTGAACGGACCACTTTCTGCTACACAAATGACTGAGCAAAAAGAAAGAATTAAAAAAAAAATTCATTACACCTTGTGCTAAAGAATTAATGATTATGATAAAATTGTACATACTTAAATGCTTTCTTTCTAGTCAACGGCAGCTTGGCGTCAAGTTATGGAAGAATCATGACAGAGAAAAGAATTGTGGGGTATAAATTGCCAGCTACTATATTCAAGACATATATTATCGACAAATATCTGCAAGACACGTGCAGATTCGTACATCCCGTGCGCATGCCTATGGATGCGCGGTGTAGAGCATTCATTCACGAGGCTGCACACTCATCGAAGATTAAAATAGAAGTTATTCATCTATTACAGCCCTAAAAAATGCAGGCCGTTCACATATCTGGAGCAGGCGTACATATTGAGTGATTCATGCCTGGTAGAGCTTGTGGCGAGAAGGTGGTCACCGCCATTTGTGCAAACACGAACTCACCTGAAGCCGTGCAAGGTGTAAATAGATTCCAAGCTGACCAATGCGTATACAGCCGTGCTCTCCAATGTCCAAAAGGTCCTCAAGACCTGAGAATCTCGACTAGACCTGGCGTTGTCAAAATCAAACTCAGCGCCCGGACTGTCGTTCACTTATTTTATTCTAGTGTGCTTTTTTCCCAGCTAAAATACGGCTGTTGTGTTTTCCTAGTTCGTTTCGTCAACGCTTTTGAAAGTCTCTTCCCTGCTGCCGTATATTGCATTCCTATGGCATATAAGAGTATACATATTTTTCTAGAGGCAGTTTATTACCTTGTCATTTCCTGTGTAGGATATATGAAAAGCTTCCTCAGCCTTTTCTTTGTGTGTGTGTGTGTGGGGGGGGGGGGAGTGGAGAAGTTCTTTATTTAGAAACTCGTCGAATTTCCCGCTGTAGCTATTCGTCGTTTCATTTCCTGCCCGCGGCGTTTCATTTACTTCCTCAGACATTGAAAAACACGCTATCTTTGTGTGTCATGCTTGGCGGCTTTGTTTGCTACGACACTAGCTGTGCTCTCCATTTCTTTTTCTCTCCCAAACACATTTTTTTTATACAAAATAAAAGCATGACCGCGTAAGTTGAGAGTCCGCATCTTAGTGTACTTAGTCTAGTAAGGGCAAATGTGTGTCGGAAAGCCAATCTTCCCCACTGTGTACGTACAGTACACTCAGGCGGCATTGCAGGTCGTCCGCAGTGCGTATAGCCGAAATACTGCGAAAGCTTGCGTTCTGCTACCTTCAGCAAATTCCTATAGTTAGGAACCCCGACAGTCGAAGGTTTCCATGCATCACGGTAACCTTAAATGCAGAGCTACTCAGGGTCTAGCCGTGGTTGTATTCACGAGGTATCGGCCATGGTAGCCAAGCAAACATATTCTAAATTAGTCACGTACACAGTCAGCAGACAAAGACAATAATCCGATTGGCGCGAAGATGGGTGTTTTTGCTGAAAGCGCTAACTAGTAGCGAACTAGGTTTTTAGAGGTGCAGTTTCTGTTCTATAGCTCTGCGTGCTTGAGAAGCATTCGCCTTAAATTCTCTCTCTTCTGGTCAACCTTCTTGCAATCCTATTCTACTTTCTTTCCAACGCCAATTTCATCGCCATCAACAGGCAATTTATTGCCATTTTTCACGATCAAATAGCAAGCGAGAGTTGGGGAGTACTGTGTGCTTTTGTGGCCCGCAGGTTATAGAACCATCAGTGCCTCCTGAGCATACCACCCTCTTACTTTCCACACGATTTCCTTTTCTTCGCCACCGCTTGAGAATCCAGCCGCAAACGCAGCGGGAAAAATGGAACAGTGAACCGATGTCGTCAAAGCTCTGTTGATACCCTGATCACGCTCGAGCGCGTCGCCGAGTCTGATTTCGCGGGACCTTTGCCTATACCGGGCGTATACTGCGCGGCATCCAGTTCCCGCCAAATGCTCTGTCTCCCCGTCGTCACCGCCAGAGAAGCAGCCGAGTCACGAAGCCACTTGTGAGCCCATACCTCGGCGACGACAGAAAGAACCCAGGAGGCCAAATCGTGTGGCCCGCGCCAACGTGCTTTGCTTTTGCCACTCTTCTCCTCCCTCGGGATCCCCCGATGTTGTTTTTTGGGGCGTACGGAGTAGAGGGGCACCTTTCGATCCGAACCCGAACGTTCGCCTCCTTGCGAGTGACGGGAAAATCGATGGACGTGCTCTGCCGCCGAATATCTGCGCTGCAATCTGGGCCCCCTTTACAGGTTCGGCCTGGTGTTCCCAGTCGCTGCAAGTTGCCCATCACGCCCTTCATCCTTCGCGTTTGTTTTTCATTTATTTTGTAATATTTCAGCCGTTGCATCATATATTTTTCGGAACGGCTGTACCACCAAATAGTGCCTTAGAGGGTAGGCGACTGGCGCTTTGGTAGAATGTTTGCTTTTGTTTGCATTACTTTAGAAGGCGTAGACACCATTGGAAAGTTTAATTTATGCAGTTAGTATACTGTGCGATACTGTGGATACTTTCTTCAGCGGCAGCTGAACGTTTCTGCTCATGGCCTCAAAACTGATGCAGTTGACTCACAGCGCTAGGTTATATTATGTAACGTTAGCGTCTGCAAAGAACGCATTTTAAGAATAAAGTAGCATTGTTGATACCCCCGATTTCTGAGGTGCTTTAGTTGCTTTCAATTCATTTCTTTCACGACAATGACTGTTTGGTTTTTAGCTTCCATCGGTCTTTCCAGCTTTGCATCACTACCACCGACAATACCAGCAGCATCCACCAACACCACCATCTTCATTGTCGAAATCATAACGGTCACACTATGCACGCAAGGCCCTTCGCACAGATTTTCCCCCCTGCTGGGGCCACCGAATGCGCGAACACCTACTGATCCCAATCCCATAACCTGTAGTGTCCTGCTCAATCGATCTTTGTTTGGAAATGAATTCGCTACTCCAAACTACCATTGGTTATGTAATTTCCCTTGTTTCAAACTCTACTCGCGCCCATTTACTATTCATTAATACACTATAACGCATATAGCTTGTTAAGTCTAATAGCCGTTGGTCGCTGTCGTCGCACCTATAGTTTGAAAGGAAGATGTCAAGAATGCACCGGTGAAAATCCTGTGGCGCCAGCTTGCGGTTGCCGCCGGAACTACCCCGAGACCGGATTCGTCGTTGTCAAGAGAAAGCGTCTTTTACAGCGCTAAATGCGCGTCTATGTCCATTTCTCAACACGGAAACACCTCATGGGGCCGAAGGCTGGTATCGCGGAATACCCTTAAAGCGGAGCTAAGAGTACCTCTATTAAGGCGAAAGCCTTATATGGCTCATGCTGTTGTGGACAGAATGTGTCCTGCTTTTGCGGTGGCTTTGATTGGCCAAGGCGGGATGACGACACAGAGGTCTCGACCGATCACAGAGCACAACCACAGTACGCGCGAATGCGTGCCTATACGGCCATATGTCAATCAATGATTAATTACTAAATCACGACTAAATTAATAATTACCCACTTAATGGCTAATTAATTACTAATTAGTACAGTTGCGTATCAGAATGCGGCACTCAGGCTTTCACCTTTCACTACTTTAGTCGCTAAAGTCCCTCGTAATTTTTTTTTTTTCAGCGATGCTACACATAACTCATGTTTTCTTCCCTGACCCATTCTGCTTTCTTCCTGTCTCTTCAAGTGACCTATATCCCTTCTTTTCCACAGCTCACTGTGCCATAATCAGTGTAAGTCTCTTTGCTATTCGCTTTCAGATTTCAGCTTCGTACATGTGTTCTACAAAGATACAATTGTAGAAATTCGCCTGCATTGACGACCATGATCGCAACTGCATAGAGCACGGACCCCGCGTGAGGAGTGGTGGAAGGAATACCTTGAAGGCGGTCAGGATGGGGTCCTCACTGGTGAGCGATATCCAGGCGGGCGAGGCGAGCGCGCGGAAGGCGTGTATGCGCCTCAGCGAGTGGCGCAGCGAGTCCCGGCGCGTATCTTCGCAGCACCGGCGGCATCCGCAGGACAGGGCGTGCGGCCGCTCGATGCCGGCGCCCCGCGAGAGCAGCAGCTGCAGGATCTCGAACTGGTTGCAGTGCGCGGCCAGGATGACGGGCGAGATGTCGGCCGAGTAGTCGGAGCTCTCCTGGGCCTGGCTGCGCGCCCAGCCGCTGGCCAGCATCTCGGCCGTGATGCTCGGGTGGTCGATCAGCATCTCCACGATCTTGTACACGCCTGTAAGTACGCATAGCGGACAATGTAATCACTAGAGGAGTACTCGGCATTTCTGCATTTCGAAAACGTGGCTTTATCGCACTTCGAGATTCGACCTGCTTACTGTCCAAAAACATTTGTTTCTGTAATTCGCGTTGGCTGGTCTTTCCAGACTGCTTGGTACGCAGCGTAGTTGTCTTGACATAGACAAGACAAAAAGCAGAGGACGAACGCTCTTTCATGTCTCGTTCATGTCATGTGAGACGAGGTGCATTTCAAAATAGTTTCACAATGGCCCGCCCTGCTAACTTCCTTTTTTTTTTTTTTTCATGGTTTTCTCGAACCTCGGAGCAGCATGATCGTAGGCTAGATCCAAGTAATAAAAGCGTTTTTGTATCATAAAATTCGCATCCAGGCGGCATTCTGATGGAAGCCGGAAGGTATGCACAGACGTACAATCTTAAGATCGTTAAACTTTTCGCCGATTATTTCATTCATTTGGTGCTTCAAGCCAGTAGTGGCTCACTTTTATTTTCAGAGCACTCCATCCTCACCGTCTGGTGTCCAGTTCACACGCGCTGCGGGGCTCGGCCGCCCACATTAAATGAACAGTAGACGTGTGTCGAACAGCCGTGACACCTCAGTACCGGAGTCTTCTTCGCGTCCGAGATATATACAAGGAGCCTATATGGAAACGCACCTATTTAATCTGTCTTAAACCTGGAGTGCGTTTCGCGTAAAAAAAAAAAATTAATTCGATAACAATGAGTGCATTAAGTCACAAAACATCTGGCAGAAAATTACGTTCCTGTAAGCATTTCGCCCGCATTGGAAAAAAAAAAAAAAGCTGTCAAGCTTACACTAAGGTAAAAATTAATATTTCAATACGAACCCCATTTTCATGAACTTCGTTTCAGTCGCCACTAATAAAGAAAAAGTGTTCCTTATGAACCAAAAAGCTGCGAACGCAAACAGTTTTAAAATCCGTCGTGGTTCGCGTAAAGCCCAGCAAGTAAGCGCGCCGTTCGGATCTTCCGTGGACACCGACACGTCTCCATTAGTGGAGCTTCCTGGGCGGTGCCGCTGACTGATGGCCGAACCCGTTGTGAAGCGCGGGCGCTGGGAGACCGGCTGAAATCCACCTTCTTTCTCCTGCGCGAGTCACGACCGAGGCCACATGCGTCTGCCAGTGCCTTCGGCGTCAATAAATCTCTCTGATGACTGGGTAAGCCTTCAAAGGCAGCAACCGCGCCTGCACAGTGATTGCGGGGCAGGCTCATGCGCCAACCGCTAATTTGATGTTCCTTTCGCGCCGAGAAGAATGCCGCATCCAATTTGGCGCTGTTAACAAAAACAAAAAATTATGATTGAGTGTTGCCTCGCAGAATAACATGGTCGCCATAAAGGCGCGCGGCGCAGGCGTTCGGGGGGTTTCGTCGTAAATAGGAGTTAGCTTGTTTCCGGGTGATTAGACCAGTGTGTTTGTAGATCTTACGTAAGGTGGAGTGGATTTGAGTGGAATAAATATTTATCAATTCGAATTCATATGAAATCAGCCTTAAGGTGCGAAGAAAAGAGTAGAAGTTTTTACGAATTATCAAAATGAAAGAAACAATCACCCTTTTCTTGGGCTTGAACCAGGAAGTACCTCCTGTTTATGGCAAGCGGTCGTATTATGTACTGACGGTCGGCTCAGCCAACTATCACATCTCACTTACCTTCATAGTAGCTTTTTAGTCGCTTGGCGCTGAGAAGCTTTGACGGGTGACCTCCTACCACGGCCTCATTCGTGGCTGCATCAAGCTTAAAAGGCACACGAGCAACAAACGCTGATATACCGGGCGATGTTTTTTTGTTTACTCTATAGATTCCTCTTACAAAACCCGATGAGAAGGACCACGGTGTAGTCCGTGTAGCGGGTTGTACAGCGCCCGGTGTATGCCGCCGCCGGATTATATATGCTCACTCCATGTATTGCAAATGTTCATCTCCATCCGTAATGCGACATAGGCTCAAATATATTTTTTTTAAAAACAAAGTATCCTGTCCCCGCAGTAATACTGTGCTGGGAGGGGCATCACCACCCTCTGTTCACTCAGGAGAACTATACCTAGTTGGAAAAGCTTCGATAAAAACCAAAAATGTTCATCATATTGCGAATGTTTAGAGTGCAATTGTTACGTGTAACGCACTAACTCCGATTAAGTATTAGTACTAATTGTTATTTTATTGCGAAAGCAATACTCGGATCGCCAAAGCGAGACCTCGGGTGGCCGCAGCTACACCGTGAAGAGGCGTAGCTACGGTCTCCTCATAAAAGCATCAGCCTGTCATTATATTTAAATTCACGTTACCCCTATGCCACGGGCAGGAGCTGCCAACTCGGGTAGTCCTTTCATATGCGAGGGTGATATCAGAATCAGCCTGCCAGAACCGTTTGCATTCTCGTTACCCCTACGACACGCACGCACGTCCATACGGCTTCGTTGAAACGTGACTTTATATGTGGGATGGTAGATTACGCTGTCGCATCATAACTTTAAAGGATGAGCTTAAGTGCCCCAAATAATGTAGCACCTTACACTGATAGGGCGTGATAGGGGAAAAAATTAGAAGGGTTCAACGCTGCTGAACCGAATATGGAGCGCAAGCTGCGCTTGACCGAATGCTCTTTTTCATTTTCTTCTTCTCCCCCCCCCCCCCCCCTTCCTGTTTAAAGTATCTAAAAAAACGAGCTTTCTTTTTCTATATGTGCTCTAGTTACGACATTGATAAGGTGTTATATACATCTGCTTCCTAAATAGTTGTGCAAACAAATTTGGAGTGATTTAAAGAGGTGACTGTTAAGCACAGTACGAAGTAGATTAGCTTATGTAACAGAGGCGCATTTACGTAGTTTAAAAAACTGCCTTCTTACAAAAAAAAAAGTGTGTGGGGGGGGGGGGGGGGGGGTGCGAAAGAAAAATGCCTCTACTGCTGCGACTTATAACCAAATTTCAAAGCTCAGACAACTGCACTATTCTTTCTAGAGTGCCGAGAGCAGCCTAGACTTGGTTAATTAAAGGTTATGCTGTACGCTTAGAAAATTAAACTTCGTCGAGAGTAACATACGAAGTAAATTAACTCTTGAGTCGCGCGCGTGAAGCGCAGCTCATCACGATAATATTTAAGAAAACGGAAACATGTAGACATAAAAGGCAAGAATGCAAAGAACTTAAGCCCGAGCCCAAAAGGTAATCTCTCTCGCTGTTAATGGCCATGCACTTTTGCAAGACTTCTTTTCCTTGCATTCCATTTCTTGTTCTGGTTTTTCTTCTCTCGCTCTCGTCATCTTAGAAGCTCAGTTCCGACGTATCGATTTCGGGAGTACAGTGCACCTACTGGAATCTCTCCGAGCAGGTCTGGACGGACCTCTCTGCACGACGAGCACAGCTGACAGCGAACTTCCCTGGTATCCGAGCGGCTCGACCGAGTGAAGACGGAGCCCAATTAACGATGAATTAAGCTGGAGAGCCCCCGTAGTACCGACGTCGAGAGCTCAAGTTTAAAGCTGAACCGATGCAACATGATAGCCTCAGCGATATCAAAAAAAAAAAAAAAAAAAAAAAAAAAAAGGCTTAGTCCTTCAAAAATTATCACCGTTTCCGAATCTAGCACGTTTTTATCGATGAAACAACTTGCCCTTTCAGAACTGTATAAAAAGTGCAGAATTTCTAAAAAGCTACGCCCGGCGTCAGCGAGATAGGAGAGTGTTTGTTTTTAACGAACTGAGTTCCTTCATAACAGTGTGCCCTCTGGTAAAGCCAGATTTGAGGAAACATCTGTAAAGATGTTAGGGAAAGGAATAATGCGGGATTATTTCCCTAATTGACCCCCTGTTTTGTAAGCTTGACTCGAGAGACTGTCTGACAGCTGCGCATGTGCCCAGTCAAGATAACAAATGATGTGATGGTGTACGTTCCAGGAAGGAGGGAATTAGGAACCTTATAAATTAAGAATCTCGCAACAGATAGATGGCAGGCCACTTTTCACGCCCGTAGCAGTAGCCATCCATGCATGTTCCTTAAATCAAATTGGAAATAGAGAACAGCTTCTAGTTAAGTTGAAGAAGAATATGGATCGCGATCACAGACAGGTCTCAAGACAGGGAGGTGAACATACCTGCAGGATATGCATTGTACCATAACTCTGTACTAAGTCCTGCTTAAAATCGCTGTTCGTTTTCTTCTTCAAAATGTCTTACCAGTTGGTCAAAATGTTACCGTGACGTTTAAATTACATTAGAGGCCTAAATTGACGTTTACCAGCAGAACGAACTATAAGGCAAAAAAAAAATAATCACAGCGGCTTCTTACGCTCGCTCAATTCTAGAGATAGGCGGGCGCGCTGACCAAGTCACTATAGTGTAACGCCACGTGACTGCGAACTAAAATTAGCCCCTGGTAATACTATGTTGCAGCGGTCCATGAGGCGCGTAATAGTAAAAATAAAGGCGAAAGTTAGGTTCCTCTGTCGGATTTTCCTTGTTAACTTTCCCCAAAATCTGGCCACATGAATGTTTCTCTGGCTCCGACATACTGATGCTCTGATGGCATGGCTGAAAACATGGTAGCTGGTTCAACGAGACGTATGTCTCCACCCTAAGCAACTAAACATAGCAGGCTCTTCTGTTTTGTTCAGACGCTACGGTGGTCTCGTTAGCGCTCCGGTTTCTAGTGCAAAAGCGCTACGAATGCAGCCGGAGAAAAAAAAAATCATAGGCGATAAGTGCGACTGGTGTGGAGGACGAAGTTTTAAAATGAAGGCCTTATTTTATCGCGAGGGCTGCGTGTAGAACTGAGTTTACTGAGGCCAGTGACAATTTTATGTCCACGTTATCCCGCTGGAGTCATTCAAATATTCCGCGTGGCTTGCTCTATGTTTGCTGGGTGGGGCTTCTTTCCGCCTTCTTTTCTGCGTGAGCTGTGTTGCCAAGGTTACGCGTGCTCTTGCGTTTGTAAGCGGTTACACGAAGCCGGCCACGCGTTCGAGCGTAGCCTTGCCCACCAACTGACCGCGTGCTCTAGCGTCTGGAGTTGCAAGTGCGCTGATGAAAGCTGATGAAGACAAATTAAAGGACGGCACGAGAGTTCGGTAGTTCTTCAGGCTAGAAAAAAAAGGTCACCGCTGTGAAATACAAGGCCGTACTATTGAAACTCGCATCTATATCACACGTTCGCTGTTAGAGACAGTGTCTGGTGGAGTTAGCAAGTGGCTCTTATTAAGATTGAGCTCGCAAAAGCTTTCGATGACCTGTTACATGTTTTTTTTTTCTTTGCAGTGTTAGGAGTGTAAATATTGGATATGACTTGCTCAAAGGCATACAATGATGTTATAAAGCGTCCTCTAAAAGCTGATGTCAGAAGCTTACCGGACCTATTACACTTAAATCATCTATCCGACAGAGCTGTCCGCTGTCGCCTTTGTTGATCGCTTTATATATTAAGCACATAAATCTTAGTACCATGAAAAACAGACTATTTCGTGGCTCCTCGCTATTATAATGTGAATTTGGAGATTTTGGCTTATGCTGATCACGTTTCCTGTTTTAGTTCTGATAAAAAGAGTGTGCTGGTGATTGTGGCTGTACCTGGGCGTATTGTGAGAGTCGGGACGCTGCTCTTAACTCTGACAATTCTAAGGTGTTTTGATAGATCACTGGGGTACAAATCCAAGCCTTTTTCGAGGCACCAGATGTGCCTCAGGAGATTCACTGCATTTGTGAGTTCCCTTGCATAAGTGCCGCAACTGTCAACCTCACTGATATTTCCAAATCTCATTCTCCAGGTGACAAACCCATGGCTTTTATGGGAAGGGAGCTGTCTGTGTTTAATTGAGCACAAGTTTGCGATATCTTCTCGGTGTTGAAGCTCATCTATGCAGTACAAGTGCTTCATTACGCAAGGAAGAAAAATAAATCAGTGAATGCACAGAATTCTTCAGACCTTTACGTGGCGCAAAGGTTCCTTGTTAGCGTTGAACATGTTTTATTAAATTTGCTTGTCACTTGTGTTTAGTAGGTTACTTTTGATAAATTCATATTTCACTGCATTGTACTATTTTCGCCCCTCCTGCAAGGGCCCAGTTAGGGCCTGCAGTATTTGATAAATAAATAAATAAATAAATAAATAAATAAATAAATAAATAAATAAATAAATAAATAAATAAATAAATAAATAAATAAATAAATAAATAAATAAATAAATAAATAAATAAATAAATAAATAAATAAATAAATAAATAAATAAATAAATAAATAACCTACGTGCGTAGATAATTTATTTCATCCTCTTGAGTCTGGCGGCGCTGGTTTAAAACACCTGTTTGTTCATCAAACTATTACCAAAGGTTCTGCATTTAAAACAGCAAGTCATCCCTTCCTGGTTGCTATGCTTAAGGAACAATTAAGTGCCGAATTGTCTATTCTGTTTGCTCCGCCGGTCAGAGAGGCGAAGGTGCTTTGTAAGGTTTCTTATAAGAAGTTTCCCAATTCCACCTCCACGTCTACATTCCGCATTCTACTTCCGTAGTATACGTTTTTCCTTAGAGTACCTATAAAGCCTCTCCTGTAATCAGGCCGTAAATGTTCTGACTGACATATTTCCTTTACCGATAGAAGTCTTATCTCGCCTTTCTAGACAACAGTGTATTAAAGCTGGTGCATAAATGCACATTCAATCGATACAGCAAAGAAGAGTGTTATTTTGTTTTTTTAGCTTAACACGTCCCTCTTGGTTGTCAGAACAGGGCTTCATGTAAAATAGATGTTCGTACCGTGTTCAGTGGATTTATGCCCGTGCAAGCATTCACAGACTGTCTATTATTGAGTTGTGGTGTTGTGCAATGATGCCGTGTATTTAATGCGAAAGCATCGCTTGCTTCGTGAATGGCGTGCACACGAGTTGTCAACACGACGTTTCCCAACATGCTGTCAATCATCAATAAGAAAATAAGAAGCATAAGTAAATCGGGTTAACGTCGGGACTCAAAGCACCGTCGTTCCATGCCCCAACCGAGCGCGCAAGCCACTACTCTACGCTGATTTACTGAGAAGCAGTTTATAATACCGCTCCCTTGTCTCGCGCAAGGGCACAAGAGGGCGCTAATGGAAAGGACCAAAATGGAAGTAAGTAAAAAAAAAAAAATACTAATAAAAATAAAAAAGGAAAACAAAACTGAGGCAAGCAATGAAAACAAATAAAGTATAATCAAAGCGCAAAGTAAAAATGAAGGCGATTAGAAAGAAAACCTGATAAAAGCAAATAAAAAAGTAAGTAAATGTTAAGTTGCGGGCTTTAAAATAGCAACGAAACGCAGAAGAAGCTGATAACGAAACTTGTCCCAGAACTCACAATGCTTCCATATTTCCGCACGTAAGGAGATTTAAGTGCGCCCCTGTCAATCCTTTAGGGCATTCTTCAGCAGACTTCCAAAAAGAACATTGAGATCATGTCCTATACTTTGAGATTTTTGCCTACACTGGAGGTTCTAAGGTTCCATAAAATCTCTTTGCGCTCATTGAACTGTTTATTTTGTGGAATAAGAGCCACATGATAAACCTCTACACGGAGCTGTCAAGCTCAACGAAATCTTTGTAAGCACAGCGGTCTCGTTAAGAAAAACTTGAAGCCTATCAGCGTTACTGCGCTTCCACAAAATAAAGTATAAGAAAATGTTGTTGCTTATAAGCACCGGTGAACGATGCTGATGCGCCACCGCCACACGATTATCGCTCGAGGCCATAAATGCAGAAGGTATCTTTTTCTGCCTTGTCACAGACTGGCCACCGACGGGTGGCAGCCGCTGGGTTTTCGGTCGATTTGGTGCTTAGGAAAGATAGCACACGAATGACTGCCAGACTAGAAACCAGAAAAGGTTAAGCTTTGAAGTCTCGCGCGACGAGAAACCAGACAAGCTGAAAACAGCGTTGAAGTCTCGCGTGACAGGACTGAATAAAATCAGTCAATCATCCGAGACGCTAGGCCAAAAAACAACCTTTCGTCTTTCTAACATTTTACCGTGATGCAAAGACATATGTATCAGACGTCCGCTACGTAAAGAACGCAGTCAATATTTATTTTCATCGTTATAAATCATAATTGTACAAGTGTACTCCTTGCAACTTCTTCGACAATTTAAAAAGTTCACCTCTTGCAAATTATGCGTCCATCGCATGTGCTTGTTCAGCGTACTGGCCCTAGATGCGTAGAGTCATTCGGAACACAGCGCTCCTTTGTGAATTTGCAAGTACAGAGACAAATAAGTAAAAATAATGCGTAGTGACTAAAGAAGCGGCGAGCGCGGTCAACCGTGTGCGACGTTAAAGAAAATGAATCTGGGTCGCTGTGTATGGGACGTTCGACGCACGCTTAGCTTGTTGCGAGAGGAGCACGCAGAAAGTCGTTCAGTGTAGAAATAGCTTGTCTTTGCGTCTTATACGCTGAAAGAGACCCACTGTGAAATCTTCGACTGGCACGGCGCCAGAACCAGTTGTCTATGGGCAGGGCTGCAACAGAAGAATCATGAAAGTTATGTATGGTTGGGTGGCTGTCCTAAATAGCTCAGTGCCTTTTTTGCTGAGCATTCATTGAGTCAACTGCAGCTGAAGAGCAGCAGCAAAACAAGGGCATCAGCTTGCGCAAAACGGAAAGGAACGCATATGTAAATTTCCCTCTCCCGTTCGCCTCTTGGCAACCCGAGTACACGACTCGGCCGCGCAGATGCATTTCGAAGACATGGTGGCATCGTCTAGGCGGCATTTTTTGTTTTGAATGCAAGAATGCCTTAAAACCTGTAGGCGTTTCGGACAGGCAGTTCTAAACAAATTTGGCTCCTAATTTTTTTTTCTGCGCTCGCTT
Organism: Amblyomma maculatum; assembly: GCF_055883805.1. Taxonomy (NCBI): domain Eukaryota; kingdom Metazoa; phylum Arthropoda; class Arachnida; order Ixodida; family Ixodidae; genus Amblyomma; species Amblyomma maculatum. Next base: position 86,380,802 of record NC_139347.1, read on the forward strand.
TATTTTAGGGACTTGTGCTCTTTCTTACTTCCTTCGACTTTTTTGGCCGGTTTTTCAGACATAAACTTGATTGTCTGTGCCCTTTTATGGTTATAGTTAGCTAGGGAAGAACAAAGTAGAATATATGGAAGGCGTTGTTCGATGGCACTTTATCGGCCCTAACCGGCGTCAGGAGTTACGCCTTTGGCATTTCATTGTACGGCAGCAGATTCTCCACGACATCAGGCTTATTCTCTCGCACCCTACAATCTTGCAGAAAAATGCTGAGAACACTCACAGGCTTTACTTATTCTAGCTGAAGCTGGGAGATTCGTTGCATTTTGCATGGCACGATTTGCTTTTTCTCAAAGCGGAAGGCTTGAAGTAAAGCAACCTACGAAGATGCACAGATCAAAAGATGCCGCCGCGGTGTCTGGGTATTTACACGAGGTGACGATTCTTTGAACAGACGAGATTCAGTCCATTTTGGAGAGAGAAAAAAACGAATGCTGGTGCATTTGGCGCCGTTCAGAGGATATAGATATTGCGAGGCTGGGTCGCTGGAAGCGGTTGCGAGAACAGGAAATCTGCCGCTGTTCAAACACCACCGCCGGAATTACTGCGTGCTTGTCTTTTTCTATATGCTGCGTATGGAGCAGACGAATAGCGTCGAGGGCTTTCGGAGCAATAAGACGCCGAGCGGCGCAACGTTCCAAATCGTTTGAATAGAACGCTCGGGACACGTACTTACGAAGAAATCAATAAATATACTTAACAGCAGCACCTGAAAGCCAGTAGACTTGTAATGGAGCGAGAGAAGGCTATTTACAATGAAGAGCACGGAAATTGGCTTCAGCGATGATTGCTCGGCCGTGTATTCTTTAGTGAAGACGGGGAAGGTTGAAAGAAGACTACGATGCATGTAACCGGGACGAAGACGGAGTGGTAATTTCTTATAACAAGGCGTTGCGGATGAAGGCAATGCGAAAGCTTGTGACTCAAAACGTACCACATAACACAAAGCATGTTGCTTGTTACCCTATAGTACGTCGATGTATGGAGTGATCATACTAATTCGTGCTGACTTCGTTTGGAGCAGCCTCTCTCACCAAACATCTCTAGCAGTAATTGAAAAATGTATCCTCGCTCACTCTGGCCATCATAAAAAGTAAGCAATAGATATAATAAAGTAAACAACATTATAGTGTCTTGTATTCAGAACTAGGATAGCTGGTTTACGCGGTGTAGATTATTAATATTTTCTTATGCTTATTTTAGGCAGCGCTCGAAATGGTGTACAAAAAATGTGTGGCAAATAAATAGGCACCAAACAATGCCCACGTCACTTTTTATTTCTCGCGGAACTGACTGATTCCAGGTCAATGGTTGCTTATCAAGTGAGAGAAATCGATCCGTATACAGGGCCTAGACAAAAAATAACCTTATTTGGCATTACTGTTCCCCCCGCAAAGTCTAATCTCGTTTACTCCTATATTTTTTTTTTTTTATCCCTCGTAACTTCCAAATTTCGGCGCTCAGATAAATAGTCAGAAGGAAGCGATCAACCGAGAGGTGTTTGTATCGGCTCACTGATCCCGTAATAGGTTCTGTAAACACACCCGGTGCATCTTTATGGGGAGCTTGCAGGTTTTATGCGATGCGCTCCACCGAAAGGTATAGGCAGAGAGGCGGGGCGATAGGTACTTTCGAGCTCCTTCACCCAACCTCTCCCTTCCGTTCATATCGCATTCATAAATTCTGCCTCACTGAGTCCCGACCTTGCCTCTGGAGATCGCTGCTTTCCTTCACACGCCTTCGGCATCTCAATCACTACACCCCCCTCCCCTCCGTTACACCTACTGTGTGTTTCTATTTGCCTTGAGCACGCTCGAGCACCATGCCGAAAATCGAAGGCTTGGTCATCCGACCCGCCTGGCTGTAGCTCAGCTATGATTGGCGCCACATTTTTTAATACAGCGAGGCTAGCAGCCTGAAAAATACCGCAGCCTTTACGCTCACATTTCTGTACTCAACAAATTAAAGACGATAACTGTTAAAAAGCATTTCTTTTCCAAATGATTCCAAAGGCTCAAAAAAGAGCCCACCACTCCTGCCCCTTTGACAAAAATAAGTGACGATGAGTGCGGCGCCAATTATTACAAATGCATTTACTCTAGAAACATTGCGACCTGCAACAAATAGTATCGATGATTGTTTTATTATCCCGTTCATTGAACGAATCACTGCTCAGACGTCTTCAATAGAGATATTATTAGTTCGAGGGTTTCTGGCGCTTCCAACACACTGCTGCATATGTGCCTCCAAATATTTTTCCCATTTCGGCAAACTATTGACGTGTAGGAACATCAAACTTGTCTTGTCTGGAACATCAAACAGTGCACATAATTAGTTCAAGCAGCAGTAAACTATTTTTGTGCGCCAGCCAGGCTATAATTACAATTATGCCGGTTTACACCGTCGCCGGCCTTAACACAGGCTGAAAAGCGACTGAAACCACGTCCTTCGCGACACATTACAGGCTACTTATAAGCGTCTTAAGAGTTATCGATTAAAAATTGATCTGCGCACTATATTGCGCGCCATTTTGAAACCACTTCAGGTAGCAGTAGCATGAAAGTCATGAAAGTTTTGCTGTCATAGTAGTGTGCAGTTGCTAAAGTAGCTTTACGTGTTATGGAGGGCCGAAGTGACTATTTCATGTCACTTCAAAGGGTTTCATGTCACAAGAGGACATATTAGAGTTAGCAGAGTGAACTATAGCCACGGCAAAAAATCAGAAATTATGTAGAGCTAGTTATGATAACTTAATGAGACATTGAGACACGCCCTAACACACACTTGTAGTACAAACAGTAAAACACTCCATGACTCTATTCACGCTACTATATTGTGCCTCCGATATCGCTATTACGCTCCGAGGTGTTATTGAATCATACTTGTGGTGTTCTTATACTGCCGCACTCAGTTCATGCCAGACATAGCCCTGCAACCGTGCGACCTTCTGGGGCTTCTGCAGTGATATTACAATGAAGGCGCTCGACCGGCGTTCTAGAGCCATTCTCCCGCAGCCCCTGTGAGCATCCGTGTAACAAACATTCGCATTATACGCCGGATTATTCGTTTATTGCGTGGAAAATCAGGTTAAAGCGCTGGTTAATCGCAACTAATGATGCAAAATTTGCGGAAATTTTTAATGGCTTGAAAAAGAAAGAGCTTTTTACGTGTTTTTTTTTTTATAATTATAATTTTTGAAGAAATTAAGCACATGGCTAGAACAGTTCAGAATAATTTTCTAAAAAATTGCAAAAATCAATAATGAAGGTTCATCATATTCATAGGCAGGCTTAGGTCGCTTATTCGATGCATGCTATGCGCGGAAATTACTTGCGGAACTACCAAAAGCTCTTTCTACGTTGTTGAAGTTGCCCGTGACGAATGCTACAATGCCTTATCGCTTCCGAGCGTTTTGAGTCACTTTGAGAATCTTGCAAGCAACATATGCCACAGTGTGGAAATTCTTGACTCATTTGACTGAGCAGTAGAATGATCGTAGTGGCGTAACCACGACCAATTCGTGAGTACCACGCCCCAAATATTGGTCCACCGGTCTGTAAAAAGTGTCAGACACGAAGCATTTTTCAAGGTGCCTTTATGAGGCCTTACTCGCGTATACTTCGAACTGAGCAAAGCTCTACTCAGAAGGTATCGAGAAAATGAATGTAAAGATTGGCTTGCAGCTCTGGAGCGATACGGTATGGAAGACATGCAAACCCCTTCATTTTTGTTTTATAAGGGGTGTTGACATTGACCTCTGCAGAGTACCAATTTATTTGACTCGGTAACTGCACTAATACACAATCCTAATGCTTGGCAGTTGATTCGCTGATGCAAATTTCCTTGGAGCCCACCCGAAATCTCTTAAACGACAGCAGATGTCTTGTAAAACGCGTCGCATCAGGCAATCCATGCTCAGCATTACAGTACTTGTATACTTGTAATGGTGCTCGCTTTCTTCCCACCAGTCGTTTTACATATAGCAAGTTCTTCCAGACCTTAAAACACGGGGGAAGTATTCGCAATATTTGCAACAATATATCTTGTCATTCGACTCTCGTCCACTATATGTACAATCTTTATTTTGTTTGCTGTGTGAAATTACGCGTGGCAAAACTGCGCAGTAGTATGAGTTGAAGCGTTCGCTTGATTTTCCAAAAAGTTCGAATGTATCTCGCTTAAAGTTATGGTACACCATTCAGGAAAAGGACCTACATAGCGCCTAAAGTCGCCCGCAGCAAGGCTTCCATTCTGATAAAGCGGCTTATGTGGGCAAAAGCGTAGCTTTGTGCCGTGTGCACCACTCGGTAGCACGTTCAGTCATTTCATTCGACATTGAGGTAAATCATCCCTGGTTTTTCGTCCAGGCTCGCTGTAACAGTTCTCAACGCAAAACATATAGCTAAACTGAAAAGGAGGTCCAGGGTAGAACGAGAGAAACAAGGTGGCTACACAGTATGAAAGAGCACTGCACAGGGGTTGAGGGGGAAGCCTCAGTTCGAAAGCCGAGCCAAAGTTTCGACAACCTAGACGAAGACAAGTCCCCTTGTCGAAACTTTAGCTCGGCTTGCGATTTTAGGCTTATAAACTGAAGAGAAGCACTCATGAAGCTTTGAAATTAAGTTCGGAAACTTTCGATGTTCCTTTCACTTTTTTCTCCGCAAAAAAAAAAAAAAAAAAAAAAAAAAGAAAGGTTTATTTCTTAACTTTCTAAACTTCGTGTTTTTTTACGGCTTCACATTAATTTCAACTCGTGTCCAACTACAGGCCTACAGTGCTTGGCTGCATGCAGTTTCTTTCACAAATTTATAGCCCCTTTCGAACACAACGGCAACAGAGCAGCAATCAAAACGCACTCAGTAAGCAAGCAAAACGCTAAACAAGGAAGCTCCCCTACGAAAATATAAGAGAAAGCAAGCACGCCCCCATTAAAGCCAAAACGACAAATAAAACCTTCACTCAGCAAAGTAAAGTACTCTTTTAGTGTGAGCCATGGACGACCAGCTGACGCAGCATGCGACGTCTCAAAAGCCTCGGAAATCTCGAATGAACTTATTTTTTATCTCTTTCCGGTGACACAGCCGCGCACAAAGAGCCTACACGAAACACTCTGCGAGATATTTTAAAAAGCCGCAGCGAAGCCAGGTGCATCGGCGCTACGTCGATGGCTCTTACGCTCAGACGCTCAGAGAACAGGCTCTCGTATCAGTGAAGGCTTTGTTCGTCGCTCGGATTGTACCGGTACAGGTACACTCTCTGCGCTTAAGTTGAGTGCCTTGCTTACTTTCTGCTCTGCTCAGGATTATTTTGTTGCTTCTCTCCTTAGGAGTCGCATTAACGGGACCAAGTATGACCCCCTATATGTTGTGTTTTCTCTTCTGCCACTTCCAAATAGGGCATAGATGCATGTAGAACAGGGCCCAAGACCTTCCGGATTTCGAAACTTCGCGCGCAAACAAGGAGGTCTAATGCTTAGTTGAATATTGCTTAAGAGGCGGGCGTGGATACTGCGGTGAACCATAGTAATTTTTATGCGTTGTCAACAGCCGCGCGCAGGTGGCCGTATTCATAGAGTTTCTTACTCTTACCTAGAGGGAAAGCTGTGCTGCCATCTATGGAGTTTACATGGAGTTTTCTGACGACCGGTTCAGCCATCATGGGGGCCCAAAGCATCGTGGGCCGGACAGCTGCCGAGTGCACCGAGTGCGGAACTACAACTTTTGGCCAAAACTAATGCAAAAATAAACGTTGTCCTGCCGTAAGCAATGTTCTAACATCCAATTTTGTGGCTATAAATTGCAAAAAGAGAGAGAAATAACATGTCAGTGTGAGATTTATCTAATATAGGCGATGGCTCTTTCTCCTATTGGCTTAGTTTTGAGTAGCACAAGTACCAATATTTTGCACTTAATAGGCGCACTTTTAAAGGAAAGTAACGTTTTGGAAATATTTATGGTTGCGCAATCACTTAAGGAAGTTTTTAGTGGCATTTTGGAAAACAGAAACCTTTTATTGCCGACGTCTGCTTTTGCGCCTTCGCTACTATGGCTTTTGCAGTCTATGTACGCACCTCGAGATGATGACTATGATAAAAAAGAAACATCTTAGTAACACCACTCAACGCACCCGAGAAAATCCGACTGTCCCGCACCAAGTAGCACACCGGCCCATGATCCTTAGCGCGCCCATGGTGGCTGAAGTGTAGCGCCCTCAGCTTTCCCTATAGTTAAGAGTGTAAGAAACTATATGGCTGTATCACACGGCTATTGCTTGTAACGAGCAAAATGGTCCAGGCAGTACTTGTGTACTCTCAAGCCTCAGGGCGGGGCTTTATCATTTCTTTGTCGCACAAGAAGCGTCGAGATGTATCTCGAATGAGTGCACTACCCGCGTCGGCTTCCACATTGTTCAAGGTTGTTTTAGTCACCTTTTTAAAGTTTATCTAGGTGTTTCTTCGCCGACCTTAAATTGAGAGCTGACGAGCGCCACAGGCATTCCTATTCGACGACCGACGAGAACGCTTGCTAAGTTTCGCCGCCGCCGTCGAGTCGCTTAGTTCTTTTGCGGGCATAAGCCAGCCAAATAAAGTGATCATTCCAGTGCAATCCCAGTTTGTTCACTTATTGCCTTCGGCATTGTCATCTCCACGTGGCATTATTAAAGGAACACATTGCACGGACGGATACCATTACGGCAAGGATAAACTTGACAAGAGTGTTAGTTTCTGTGAAGCTTACACGAGCCCTAGAAAAGGTTTTGTACGAACTTTAGCTTCAGATCCCATTTCATTAGGTTAGCCGTCTCATTTCATTAGGTCAGATTTGCGCTGGTTGATCAGCTTATCATGGCTTGCAATCTCCGTGGGATGAATCCTGTAATGCGTTTTTTTTTTGTATAAAATTTTCTACAAAAGATTTGCATTCCTTTACTTTTTGCCGAAGTCGCCTAGTTATCTTAAGGCTCTGTGAACAGAGCCTGCAAAGAAAAAAGAACACAAAGTGAACGCCGAAATGTACTAAACATGAAAAAGGAATACAAGATTAAAAGAAACATTTAAAGGAATATCTCTACTGACTATGTTATCTTTGCTCTCACTCTTTCTTTCTTTCTATCTCTCTCTCACACACACACACACACACACACACACACACACACACACACACACACACACACACACACACACACACACACACACACACACACACACACACACACACACACACACTCACACTCACACACACACACACACACACACACACACACACACACACACACACACACACACACGCGCGCGCGCGCACGCACGCACACACACACACACACACACACACACACACACTCACACTCACACACACACACACACACACACACACACACACACACACACACACACACACACACACGCGCGCGCGCGCGCGCACGCACACGCACGCACACGCACACACGCACACGCACACACACACACACACACACACACACACACACACACACACACAACGCGCGCACGCCTGCGCACAAAGCGACAAATAAGCTAGACTGATGAGGGCGCACAGTATACTCCACTTACAAAAGGAAAGAAAAATCACCATTGCGCTATGGAAGATTCATTATTTGCCGCTATCAGGTTATGGCGCCCAGCCGCTGCGGCCGCTTTGCTTGGTTGGTCGAAATTTCCGGAGGTCTCGTCTACGTTTCCTCGTAGCCTGAGTCGTTTCGGGGCGTTACATCCTATTGACCAACCAAACCATTAGTAATGCATGTGGCTGATGCTTAAGAAGGGGCTGATTGGTTCTGCATATTGACCTGCAGGGATGCGGTATCGTGAAAGCAAGGTCAAACAACTATTCAAGTGTGCGCGAAAATCACCAGCATACATATCCCTAGAAAGGCATCTCAAGCCTTAATTAAACTCAAAAGGCACTCACCTTCGCGTATGGCCTGAAGCAGGGCGTCGCCAATGTGTACGTCCGGCTGCCGCAGCAACAGCTCCACGATCTCGACGTTCTCGTTGTCGACAGCGATCTGGATCGCGCTCCGACCCAGGATGTTGGTGCAGTTGACATTCACCGGATCCGGAGGGGACAGGCACCGGATCATGGTGTGCCGGTCCCCGCGCTCGGCCGCCTCCAGGAAGGTCCGCTCCTGCCACAGAAGGCGAGTCAATATACGTGGTAACTTTCTCCTCTCTACTCGTGTGCCTACTCGGCCATCACTAGTGAGGCCCTGCTCTCGCAGCTGTTCCATGCGCAATGCCGGCTTATGAATGATTTGTCGAATCAAATACGCTGGGCATGATCAAGATGACCGACAAGATCATAGCCGAAATTTTCGTAACTCACCACTACGGCATCTTTCGATCATAGCCTGAGTGGCGTTGGGATGTTAAACAGCACAAATAAACAAACAAGACCGTAACAAAATCGTTAGACGAACGATGGGATTCTTGAACATGGGGTCTAAACGTGTCCAGCACTGTTGTCGGCCACAGCGGCATCAAACCAAGAAATATTTCCTAACGTATGTGCCAAGGGGCGTGATACGCTAGTCTCTATAATACTTCGTTAAGTTTCTTGGGGAACATACATTCTTTAACTAAAAACAGCCCACCAATCGCACATGTTATCTTCTGAATGTGAGCTTAGTATAGAACAATTGAAAGCTAACGAACACTGCAGACGCGTGACAGGACCCTGACAAAGAAAGTATAGTCGACATTCGCGTGTGGTGGGCGAAGTGTTGATGTGTTAAGGCCTGATGAATTCAATAAAGGTATGGCTCGAACTGTTGCTAGTTTCCTTCATATGAAACTGCCATGTTTGCTTTTCTCTTCCGTGGCCTGTAGCATCCCTCCAGCGTCACTTGTTAGACAAGATCACTTATCTACCCAACGTCACGAGTCATGCCACTATGTAACGCGTAGCATATGCGAGATAGACCATTATAGTGGTACCATTTAAGGATGTGATTTACTGGCTTGTGTAGCACAAACAGCGTGTTTGCAGAATGTAAAGCAGTGCATATATTCTGAGAGTGCACCAGCCGCAAGGCCATGCGCTGATGTATTCCTCCTATGTGCGGAGTGTTCTGTATCTGCTGCTCCTATTTATCAGCATGTTTTTACCACCCAAAAAAGAAGTGTCAATACAGTCAGTTTTGCCATTGTTATATAGAAATTGTTCCTTCCTGAAATGGCTTGTCTATATCGTGCTCAGGTTTAGCGCGGCACAAGACAACTTAATGATTGGTGCTAGGCGCACGCTTTTTTTCCTTTTTCTTTTTTGGAACAGCGTGAACACACAAAAGGCAGCATGTTCGAGTGTTTGTGTCCTTCAGAGTCCACTTGCTTACTCTCCTGAAGAGCGTTCTTTGTCGGGTGTATTCGGATCCCGCTGGTGTTGCTGCAACCTCCCCGGGGGCATACAAAAGACCACTTGGTTTGCTTCTCTTCTGCGCCGCTGTCTCCCCAGCCGGGTCGTTTCTCGCGCCCGGAGTGTGTTGCCCGTATACAGATGAAAGCTTTCTCGAGATAAGAAGCGGAATGAAAACGCACGAATGAAGCACACACGAATGGCTCAAGAGGGACAACATTGCTTCTCCGACAGTCAGGCCGTGTGGACATGTCTGAGCAGCCAGGAAGCCTGATGCGGGCTCCGGCGAATACTGATCAGTCCGCTTCCGGTTGTGGCGAGTTCTGTGTAGCAACGTACATTGCGGACGAGGGTCACTTGACCTTTACCTTATCTATTGCTATTTTTGGGCCCAATGTAACATGGGACCCAAGCAGTTTGTAAGACAAGGAGGCTAAAGTAGGATGGATGGGAACTTCCCCTGACTTGGTCCTATGAATTCTCTGCTAAGAAGCGACATAGCATTAAGATGAGAGTATGAAATGGAGGATCAATGCCAAAAAAAAAACTCAAAACAATGTAAAGTACCAGGAGAGTTAATTAAATTACTGTGATTTTAAACTGCCTTATTTTACGGCACAAAACATTTGAAGGCATGTATTTGTACTTGTTTTTCGTAATATGCTCAGCCACATGCTAACTCGGTACGACCGCTGAATAACTTCTATTTAGATGACAAAAAAAAAAGATACAGCAAAATATTTCACTATGAGCTTGCTTGAGTGTGAGGAACAAGAAACTGCATTCTTGATATAATCCCTCTCTTGTATCCTGTTCTTCCATCGATTCATAGGTGGGTGGATAAAAGGAGTTTAAAACACATTTCACTGTAAATAAAAGCGGCCTAACAACAAAATGATGCCTAAAAATGAGAAAAAAGTGTCTCGACCCATGCACGCGTCGCAAATGGACATGACTTTGTACTTCGGCTGCGCGTGGCAGGAGTCCTGAGCAGCCGCATTCCATAAAACCTAGTCCACTTCGCGCTGCTGGGGAAGTGGTGGCTGGTACACGCTACGAACGAATGGTGTTTTCATGCACTGTTTGGTTTGGCGGTTCAAGTAAAAGCTTTGTTGATTTTTTTTTCAGTCTCCTGTTTGTCTCGCTCTACTCTACGGGAGATAATCGGCAAGCTGTAACACGAATGGCAGGGTTAAATTTGTCTCGATTTTCTCAATACTGTAGTACGGTAAACATTTGCGCAAAAACTTCGGATCGGTCAGTACCTACTGCTTACCATCCGTCACTATGTCTGTATTTATATATGTATCTTTAATAATACCACTGCCGCGAAATTGGCAAAAAAAAAAAAAAAAATAGGGCTATGTGCTATCGGGGACAAAATTCTCAAAGGCGAGAGAGCAGCAACTGGAGCAAATAGCTCTGCTATTAGACGGTGGCTTGAGGCCACACGTCTGAAAAGAAAGAACGAGAGAGAGAGAGAAAAGAACGGAAAGACAAGCGGGCAAGCTAGGCGATACTGTATTCGTGAGAAGAGGAATAAAGGGAGGAAAGTGGAAAAAAAAAAAAAGAAGAGAAAGAAATCAGTTCTGCAAGTGTCCGCAAGCCACCCCCGTTGGAGTATAAAGGGCGCGAACTTTATTTTCAGAGCCTTGAACTCAGCCCTTAGCCCTCTTGGAATGTCAATAGTGCATTCGCTGCTTTTCTCTGATACAAATGTGTAGTGTAAGGCCCCGTAATTTTGGCTTCCTTGAAGGGACGAGGATCGTCGGAGAGGAGCAGTCAGGACCACACGTTCACACTGAATAAATGTCCCGTTATGTCGACACCAGTAGCGTAGAAAATGTTCAGCGTTTGCTCAGTATCACTGACTGGTCTCACTTTTTTTTTATTTATAATAGTATATTTTTATGATAAGGATTACAACGATTAATATGCCTGTTTTAAAGTTACAAATGCAGCTACGTCAGAGTGTATTGCTGTTATAGTTTTGACTTACGATAACGTTTGTATAAAATTTTAAATAAACTGAGTACAAAACCAAAGTATGTGTCTCGCCAGCTGTCAAGCTGAAACTTTACTGGGACATACTTGAAGTTGGAAACTGGGGTGAGACGGCAGCACTACGAGTCAAGATCAATAGGCTAGTAAGCGCTTTTTGACATGGTCATCATCATCATCATCATCATCATCATCATCATCATCAGCCTGACTATACCTATAGCAGGGCAAAGGCCTCTCCCATATTTCTCCAATTAACCCGGTCATGTGCTAGCTGCATTCACTTGACCCCTGCGAACTTCTTAACCTCATCCGCCCACCTAACTTTCTGCCGCCCCCTGCTACGCTTTCCTTCCCTTGGAATCCAGTTTTTTACCCTTAGCGACCATCGGTTATCTTCTCTTCGCACTATATATCCTGCCTATGCCCGTTTCTTCTTCTTGATTTCCACTAGAATGTCAGTAACATAAGGTATTTCTCTCACCCACTCTGCACGCTTCCTATCTCTTAAAGTTACCCCTACCATTTTCCGTTCTATAGCCCTCTGCGTTGTCCTCAACTTAAGTAGAACTCTCTTGGTTAGCTTCCACGTTTCAGCCCCATAGGTGAGTACAGGCAAGATGCAACTGTTGTATACCTTCTTCTTGAGCGATACCGGTAAGCTGCTAGTCATATTCTGCGAGTGCTTGCCAAATGCGCTCCATCCCAGTCTTATTCTCCTTGTTATTTCCTTTTCATGGTCCGGATCTGCGATTACTACCAGTCCTAAATAGATATATTCGCCTACTATACTTCCAGTGCTTCACTACCTAACGTAAACTGTTGTTCTTTCCCTGGCTATTGAGCATTACCTTAGCCTTCTGCATATTGATTTTCAAGCCTACTGTTTTACGTTTCCTGTCTAGGTCATCAATCATCCTTTGCAATTCATCCCCTGAGTTACTTAGCAAGGCAATGTCATCAGAAAATCGCAGATTATGGAATTATGGAGATATTCTCCATCTACCCTTATCTCTTAGCTCTCCCATTCTAAGTCTCCAAGTACTTCCTCCAAGCAAGCTGTGAATAGTACTGGGGAGATTGTGTCTCCTTGCCTAACACCTTTCTTTATAGGAATTTTGTTACTTTATTTAGGCAGAACTATGGTTGCTGTGCAGGCGCGATATATATATATATATTCCAGTACTTTCACGTACGGCTCATCTGCACCATGATTTCGCAATATCTACATGACCGCCGTGATTTCTGCTGAGTCAAATGCTTTTTCTTAATCAATGAATGCTATGTATAAGCACTAGTTATATTCTGGGCATTTTTCTATCACCTCGTTGATGGTATGAATATGGTCGATAGTAGAGTACCCTTTCCGAAAACCTGTTTGATCTTTTGCTTGATTGCAGTCGAAAGTTGTCCTGACTCTATTAGCGATTACCTTAGTAAATACTTTATACGTAACAGACAGTAAGCTGACTGGTCTATAATTTTTCAGGTCCTCAGCATCCCCTTTCTGACACGGTAAGGCGCTTAATTAAATGCGAGCGCTTTTTTTTTTGTTATATGTCTTGCACCTGCTCATAATTTGTCCCTATTTTGCATTATGTTCCTCACAGTTCTATAGTATACGGTAGCACGAACCGAAGCGCTTTTACTGCATCAGTTTAAGAATACTGAAACTGTACAAGGATGAAGCCATTGTTCGCAGGCATTTATGAAGAATTAACACATGGGTGGTTCGTCCCAAGTACGCCACATATGCGACCGATAGGTACCATAAGAGGGGGGGGGGGGGGGGGGGCATTAACAATGGCTGGCAGTGTCTCTTCTCCCTCTGTTTTGCTATTTATTTTTTGCCTGCGAGAAACTATGACTTCCCTAGAAATCTCACCAACACTGTGTTTCCCCATTTTTCTTTATTGTTTCCCATTAGGTTCCCACTTTTCCAGAGTCGCGAACCGGTACCTTTTGTAAGTTAACTTCCACGCATTTCAATTACCACCCTCTATCGGAAGAAAAAAAAACGATGAGAGAGATTACGACACTTCAGCGTCACGTTCGTGGCAACTACTTTACGATCCAGTGCCCCATGAAGCTTGCAAGCGATTGAGTTTAAAATGTTTAAAATAAAAAGCAGGAAGACCCTTCTATGGAAAAAGCAAAAACCCCAGAACCAAATTCTCTTCCGGCGGTTCATTCCCTCCCTCTTTCGCCGCTGTTTGCCATACCCCACACCTCATTTACGAAACTGCATTGGCAGGTTGGCGCTGTGCGCGGCGTGGCAACCGGCCTACCTTCACATGCCAAACATTTATCGTAGATACTGTATGCAGTCTGGGCAAGTTGAGAATTATAAAGTGTAAAATGTTTTTTTTTTCTTATTTCTTCCTCCACATGAAAGGGCCGCATCACTCCAAGGTACAGGGTAAATTCTGCAAAGCACAGTTTTTTTTTTTTTCCCTAAGGTTCCGAGAAATCCTGGACGTCGGCGATAACTGCCCGACATACGTCAAAGGCCCTTCCATCAAACCGGTAGAAAAAAGAGGGCCTGTTTATTTACTGTGAGTACCTTTGGAAGGCAATGGTCAGAAGAAAAAATTCCACCTCACGTAGGTTTAGTTTTGTGCGTCCATTTCTGCTTCCTTTTATTTTGTTGTTCTCTGTCTATGCTGGAACCAAATCATAGCCCTACTCAACCCTACTTGCTTTCCCTAATGCGCTTCTTGGTTTCTTTTTCTCTTATGCTTCCCTCGGCCTCCTCCTTGCTTCATGCCGTGATCTGGAGCTATCTCGCGACATCCAGCTTACGCCCTTTTTGGCTCCTGGAGCCATCATCACCTCGGAAGGCTGCGCTCTCTCTGCGTTTTCTGCGGCCGTCTCTGAGAGGAAAGCACACAATGACTTCTTTTCTCCTCTGGAGTCTCCTCCTGAGCTATTTCGCTTACCCTAAGGATTTACAACGAGCACAAGGAGTTTCGTACCAGCAAATTCAGGTTTGATATTTATATATCCACTACAAATTTTTCATTATATTTTGAAACTTCTGCTTTGTTGTCCGAATAGCTTTTCTTTAGGTGCTGTTAATCTCTAGATCTCTCTCACACACGCATCATGTGTTAGAACCACTGTGAGAAGAGCAGAGTTCATGTAACGAACTCTTAACTTACTCTTAAGCCTGGAAATGCGTAGGAAATTAAAGAGACAAAACACATTAGACATTTACACTTTTGGAGAGGGTTCTGTATGTCTGTATTACCAGTTAGGTTAAAAGCATCAACATTCGTATATAAAGTTAAGATGCGGGGTGGGGGAGAGGAGGCGGACATTAAGCTCCCCATTTAAAGGTATGACGAGATAGCGTTAACGGCTACCGTTGCGGATACTCGTTAACTTGTATGCACTTGTCTACTCCATTAACCAGTAATCTCTTATGGGCCTCTACTACTATCTCACGCTTAATTACTCATTGTGATACAGTCTCAAACTGCCAAATTATGAGCAGGACAACCCGACATACATACATAACTAAAGCCTCGCTCCGAGTTAGTCGATACGTGTCTGCTTGGCTTAGCGATAGCGTGTTTGATTCCGGAAGGTTAGATTCACAACACGCCCTCCCAGCACAGCCATGTTGTGTGGTTTTTCATATCCCACCACCTACCGGCCATTCAGTACCATACCATGTCACTGCCAGCTAACACCTGCCATAGGTACACTCATGATTTTATGCTCAGGACACCGACGGCGCCGAGGCCCGACTTTCTGAAGAACAGAGCCTCTAATCCTCTAACGTTATTGAGGATGATAGTCTAAAAAAAAAAGGGAATTATTTCTGTTGATCAAAGAAAGCTTCTGTCTTAGTTTTTCTCTGATGCTAAAGATTCTTGCAACATTGCAAATAATAATCATAAAAGGGTATTATTTGCAAATGATGACCTTATTTATAAATTGCAAATTATATTTGCGAAAGTAGCCAAAATGTTGTCTAATGAGAATCTTTTTTTTTTTTATTTATAGATACTGCGATTCAGTACAGATCATAGCAGGGTCTTGATCATCTTGAATGTATTGCCTCCAGCCCGCTTAACATGGACGCTCAAGCGCGAGACCTGGACATCGCCTGCCAACCATGCCCGAAACCATTAGAGGTATGAATAGTAAGAGACGATGCCCTATGGCCATTTTAGCATGATGCCGGAGCAATCTACCAGCACTAAGTGGAGCTAATATTCGTTGAGGACAAAGGCTTGAGGGTTCTTGCTAAGCGTGCTGGCGGTGGTATGAACTGGTCCTGCTGTAATTGGAGGCACATTAACTCCTCCATAAGCTCAATTAACATGACGACCGCAGTTTAACCTAAATCCTTAATTTCTCTTCGTCCGAAGGTGCACTAGTTTGTGTGTTTGTATACTTTACGGAAGTTAAGCATCCCAAAGTGACTCAGGCTGTGAGAGACGCCGTAGTGGAGGACTCCGAAAATCTCGACCACCTGGGGTTCTTTAGCGTGCACTGACATGACACAGTACATGGATGCCTTGCTTTTCGCCTCCATCGAAAAGTGGCCACCGTGGCAGGGATTTGATCCCGCGCACTTGGTTGGTGGTGGTGGTGGTAAGAACATTCATTAGCTATACATGGGCCAGAAGGTACGTCTGCATTGGCCCATATGGGACCACTCCTTACAAGCACTAGGTAGAGGTCCCTAGTTTGGGACCCCAGTGGCGGTTGCCGCCGCCCGGGCGCGCCCGACTAAGGCTTGTTGGGCCTGTAAGTCATGGGAGCCCAGCACGATCACCTCCCAGTCCTCCCGTGTTGGGTTGGGGATGGGCGGAATAGCCGGGTTGGAGGGGCAGGCCCCCACCATGTGATAGATGTTAGAAGACACCGCTCCACAGTGTGGGCAGCTGTCACTAAAGAAGGGGTCAAAATGTTTTAGGGCTGCCGGGCACAATTTGGGTACAACTGTCGAGCGCCATAACCGTTGTATCACTGCGACGGGGTTGATGGGTGCGTTTGTTGATGGGTGCGTGCGCGTGAAATTGTATGTGTGTGGCAAAAGAAGAACAGTTGTGAAAAATGCAATGATATATTTTAGTTATGAAAAGGTTTCCTCCTATCCCGGGCATAGTAACGCGATAGCGATGCATGCCTTGGAAATCCGCCGTAAACGTTATCTACAGTGTGAGCAAAAAACCGTGGTCATTCCCCTCGCAGGTGGCATAGTTTGTAGGTGGCATGGCCGCGCACAGACTGGTCGTCTGATTCTGTGTCATCACGAGACCGCGTGACATGGCTCACCTGGTAGGCGCCGCCATCTTGGGTTTCGCATTTGAGATGGGGAGCTGAGGTCGGAATTTAGCCATCCAGCATCCCGAGTTAGACACAACATGAGTATGGGGTAGACAATAGGTGCAGAAGCTAGGAAATTAATAATTAGGAGAGCGGGGCGAAACATGAGCGCGAACGAGGATCCGCATGGCTAGCCGCAGACAGGAGTTATCAAAGTGGCCGCGTCATACACTTAAAGATAACACTCCACTATTTTTATGTTCTACCTTTACAAAACACTTGTCCCATTTAAATGTTGTTGTCCCTATTAAACAGCAGACTTCAGAAATAAATATCAGAAAACAACTGCGGTCTTGAGTGTTTATTGTTTTTTCAACTAGAAAATTATGAGTTCTGTGCCTAAGCACTGACACGCTGTTTGAAATTGGAAACGAAAGCTGGTCATCACAAGTGCACATTTCTAGTGCTTTCCCGTATCATAACTCGTTTTGCGTGGTGGGGCGAGAACGCTGCCCTGCGGCGATATGGCCTCCGAGCTACGCTCACCCTTACGTCGCGACTTCCAGCGATGTCGCCTACATAACAGGTCCCGACGGCCTGGAGTGAAAGATGACCGCCGCTAAGAAGCAGAGTCTAAAAACTCGTCCATCATTCCTATACGCTGTGCCTCTCCGGCCCACCCCCCATCCCTCGAGCGGCGACAAGCAAGCACTCAACGAAGGAGAGGTAAACAATAAGAAAGGAGAAACCCAGAAATCCACTCTGCCTCCGGGGTCTTCGCGGTGCGCGCAGCCTTCTCTTGTGCCGTACACTCTCCTTTTCCCATGCAGGCAATGCCGAGAAACGACGTACGTGGTTGTTTTACTTCACATATGAGATTACGTTGTCCTACTCTCCCAAGGAAAAGAGGCTGTGTGAACGAAATAAACAATAAAATGTATTTCGCTCCCGAAAAGTTTGCGTATAGTGTACAAGTTGAGGCAGCCAAACAAAGAACAGTTGGTATTGGCGCAGCTGTCTCGTGGCTTTAGCTTGAACCAGACACATATAAGAGTCAGTGGACACGTTTCTACCTATAACAACAACAACAACAACAACAACAACAACAATAATAATAATAATAATAATAATAATAATAATAATAATAATAATAATAATAATAATAATAATAATAATAATAATAATAATAATAATAATAATAATAATAATAATAATAATAATAATAGTAGTAATAATAATAATAATAATAATAATAATAATAATAATAATAATAATAATAATAATAATAATAGTAATAATAATAATAATAATAATAATAATAATAATAATAATAATAATAATAATAATAATAATAATAATAATAATAATAATTGGTTCACAGAAAACGAAAAGCGCAGTATCTGTCACACTTGTTTCTGTGTACACCTGAACCTCACAGTAAGGGAAGGCAGGAAGGTGGGAGAGAAAACGGAAAAAGAGAAAGGGGTGCTCTAGTGGAGGGCTCCGGAGTTATTTCGACCACCTGGGGATCTTTATCGTGCACTTCTTCTCTACTTTCTCTCTTCTGTCCGCAAGCCCGACTACTGTGCCGGAGTACCCGGGTTCGAACCCGACCTCGGCGGCTACGTTTCTAAGGAGGCGAAACGAAGAGGCGTCCGTGTGCTGTGCGATGTCAGCGCACGTTAAAGATCCCCAGGTGGTCGAAATTACTCCGTAGCCCTCCACTACGGCTCCTCTTTCTCTCTTTCCACTTTCACTCCCACCTTCCTTCCTTCCCTAACGACGCGGTTGCGGTGTCCACAGAAAACAAGTGAGACAGTTACCTCGCCTTCCCTTCCCATAAATAAATCAGAGGCAGCGGAGGTGGCTCAGCTACAGAGCCAGTAGCTGGCCCGTGCATTTTCTTTTCCTTCTTCCTACAGCCACTACAACAACAACAGCACTGACATCGCACAGCACACGGACGCCACTTCGTTTGCACCTATAAACCGCTGATTTGAAATCTGTAGAATCTATTACACTTGCTGATTGGCACAGACACAGAGGAGGTGACAGGAATAGAAAAATGAAACCATTCTGAGCGTGTCACTTTCTGTATTCTGCCCACAGTCTGAACAAGTGAGCCTCACCTGCACGCTAATTTGCTTTATTCGTAAAAGGGGTAAATATGCGATAAAATATAGAAAGCATTCGTTATCAAAGTGATAAATATGTTGGCATTGAAATGGATACGCAAACATTATTTGTCTTTCCCCACAAACCAAACCAAACCAAACCATATAAAATCCGCAAGAAATAAGAAACATTCTGAGAAGCCGACAGACGAAGTCAACCACAACGACCATCGCTCATACAGAGTCATACCATAACTAAAAATAGGCAGCTATGCTTCAGACCTTGCGTGCCTCGCTCTCCAAAGGGAGACTTCCGAAAAAGAGGCTACCTGAAAAAAAAAAAAAATTCTGCCGGGAATCGTGATGGAGTTTCCGACTGTGAGTGCAGAGAAAGCTTGTATCTCTCGAGGAGCACTCTGGCGAATTCAATATCTCTTGAAATATCCCGCCACCGTCAGAGTAATAACTGGAGGGCCAGTTCCAAACTCGATGCTTGTTTTTTGAACTGGAGCAAGAGTTTTGATTCTGTGAGCATGTTGTGATAGCAGCAATCGTAAGGCGTTCTTTTTTTTAGTTTTTCTATATCTCTTTTTGCTTAGCGTGAGACATTGTAAGTTGAACCATTTAAAGAAGAAGGAATCTTGTCAAGAATAACTCTATTCCCGCGCGTGGTCAGCGATAACGTTCTGGCCACGTCTGGTTGCACGAATAACCTATTGTAAGCATCGCGTGATTTGACCATGGGAAGTCTGCAGTAGTCGGTACGGAGGTCTTTTATAGGCATTCTAAGAGTACATGCAGAGGAAGCTAAAACCAACGTACATGCAAGCCGAGCTGCCTTTGGTGTCCGACTGATTGGTTGATTCGAAGTCCGACCGGCATTTTCCGCGTAAAACTGCTCCGTGGACTTGGTATGAGGCACATAGCACATATGAGGACTACTTTTGCCCGCATGGGAGTGCGAATTGCACCGAAACCTCAGAAATACATCACACTTACTGAAAACGCTTAGAATGAGACTTGTGAATGTAAGATGCGTGACTAGGTCGGCGTTACAAATAGTAGACGCCTTTGCTTGAAGCATCCACGCATTTTTGAAAAAGACGTCATGCGCCTTCACAATACCATCTCACCATAGTTTCCAGTCATCTAGGCTGGAATACTGAGAAATGTATACGCCGAGAGCGAGACGAATGGACAGTAATTTTCGTAACCTCCCTTCATGTTTCCCAGTTGTATTGAGCGCACTGGAAAAACCTGGAATTTAACTATCACGCGCATTAGTTTTACGATTTCCTTGAAGGGCATAATTGCGGGCCAGTTCGTGGCACGCAGGATGGTTGTGTTGTCGCTTGCCTCCATTCCATCTCCTTACACGTTTCCGTTTTTCAAAACTATGATTTCCATCTGCCATGCGTATTGCAATAGTAATATCTTCGTAACAACCTCGCCATCACAAGTTTAAGTTGAACAGTGCGTCCCAAAACTATTTCAATAGCGCTTAAATAATACACCAGCCGAAATACAGGGGCGGTGATGCACTCCTTTTTTTTTTTTTATCTCAGTGGCTTCAACTTTCGTGTGCACGGGAGTAGTGAAGAAGAATGTCGTAACAAATTTTGTCATTATGTCAGCGTGCAATGTCGGCTTCAATGCATACTGAGAAATATTCCACTTTCCTGTGCCTCTCAAACGTCATAATTTATTTTCTTTTGGTATGCGCTTTCAACAAACGCTCCTAAGCCTCAGTGTCTTAAGTGCGACGAAAGGGTCATCGGTCTCACCTTTGGGTCCATGGAATGGCCGTCCTTGAGCGGCTCCAAAGGTATGGGTATTCGGAAGCAGTTTGGGGACTGGGGCGACTGTCGCGCTGCGCAGGCCGCCACCGCAGCCGGCGCCATCTGCGGCGGCGGCGACGACAGCGGGGGCTGCAGCATTGCTCACGCTGCCCCGACAGCAGCTGGGAGGACGATGACGCCCGGGTCAGCACCTTCTCCGCCGGTCCACCCCGGAACAACAGCGGCAATGCCTCGAAACCTGCACACGGTACGCAACAATCGCAGCTCAATTGACCTATCGGTTACATGTGCACTTTGTTACTGGTGCAACATTATGAGTGAGTGAGTGAGTGAGTGAGTGAGTGAGTGAGTGAGTGAGTGAGTGAGTGAGTGAGTGAGTGAGTGAGTGAGTGAGTGAGTGAGTGAGTGAGTGAGTGAGTGAGTGAGTGAGTGAGTGAGTGAGTGAGTGAGTGAGTGAGTGAGTGAGTGAGTGAGTGAGTGAGTGAGTGAGTGAGTGAGTGAGCGAGCGAGCGAGCGAGCGTGCGTGCGTGCGTGCGTGCGTGCGTGCGTGCGTGCGTGTGTGTGTGTGTGTGTGTGTGTGTGTGTGTGTGTGTGTGTGTGTGTGTGTGTGTGTGTGTGTGTGTGTGTGTGTGTGTGTGTGTGTGTGTGTGTGTGTGTGTGTGTGTGTGTGTGTGTGTGTGTGCGCGCGTGCGTGTGTGTGATAAAGAGCGACTAACAGCAAGTGAAAGGGAGTGAGTAAATAAAGCAACGTGCTACGTATAATTTTAGATCTGTATAAATCTATAGCTGATTCGGCCTGCATGCGTTAAAGCTCACACTCACGGCCGCGTATTGATGGAGATGAGACGGAAAAGGTGCCTGTAGGCTTGTCAATATCAGCACAGGTTAAAATAGTCACAGGTGGTTAAAATTGACCTGTAGCTTTCAATTGCGACGTCGCTCATTTGTATTGCATAGCGTGGACGTTAAGCCCTCCAATTTAATATTTAAAAAGTGTAACCTGTGTCACAATCTAGTTCAAAGCTTCCGGTCCAAATCAGCCGCCCAAGTCGGCTTTCGGTGGAGGGTTGCCATGGCCCTGAAGCGGTACCTTTGAGCACATGCATACAATAATCTATAACCTCACTGCGGAATGGGTCATGTGGACGGTACAACGATGTGAAATCAGTGGGGTTAGCCTAATACAGATAATTACACTGCCAAAATTATTCTCACTTCGTTATTAATAGCCCGCGCAAGCATATTCGCTGAACATCAATGGGCAGTTGTGGCAACAAAAGGCCGTGGAGAGAGAAAGAACAATTTTAAGAGCTGGGCTCATGGAACTAAATCCCGTGCGCGAGATTTGTGCGCGAAATCTGTCATATTCCGCGAGACTCCGCGAGATTAGTTCTTGTCTAGCATTCCTGTGATCTGCAATGCCACACATGAACACGCGCCCAGAAACTACACGCAACAGAAGCGATGGTGTACCATCCAACCTCACACTTGCCGGAGAAAGTGTGACAGATACTGCGCCTTTCCTTTCCTGTAAACCAATAATAATTATATGTAGCACTGCAACGAACGCCAATAAGAGGCAAACGATCGGAGAATATAAGAGGAACAGCAGGCTTTCGCCATTCTCATCATAAAAGATATCTAAGAGGACCTCTAATTTTTTCTTCTCTTCCAGGACGAAGCAATCAGAGTATTAGCTATATCTTTGTGTTCTGTTGTTGTTCCCCTGTATAGAACCGGACTTTCATTGAGCTCGCTACCACTTTTCTGTTATCTCTTCTGGCCTAGTTCCCCTTTCTTCTTCATGAGCGCTTTCTGTGGGTTAGCGTTCGTGGCACTTTAATTGTAAATACACAAAAAAAAATATCGTCAGATTCTAGTCTGGTGGCTGCACATGACCGTCTAGGCGACAACTGCAACCCAATTTGTTATGACTACATATATCTCGCATGTTCTTTGTAAAAAGTCGAATAATTTATCGAGCTAGCTGGCGCCTGTGTACAAGTACGCAGCCTGAAGTGAAAGGGCTAAATGTCTCAAAAGACACTTCTGCCCATCGGCATTTTACGGGGAACTATTCGAGGCTCAGCAATGCTAACCGTTAAACAATTATAAAATTATAACCTTGCAAGTTTACGAAAAGTTAGATGTTTAATAACGAGACCCCGGTTCTAGAGGGCCAGCTAACGCTCTCAGAATGCTTGCCAGGACATCATTATTTAAGCACACGACCACGTTTACGAAAAACATTATTTGATGCTAAATAATGACATTATATCTCATTTCATTTTGTATGACAATTGTATTTCAGTACACAGAGTTTAAAACGGAATCGAAAAGCTAAATGTCTCCCCGGTAATGCTAACAGTGCATTTCAGTTGTTTTACTCAAATCATAACGAGCACTTGCTCATTCAAGGTTGTTATCGTAAAAACATACATACAGGTCTACCTCATCGGTTATCTATCTACAGTACATTGTACCAATACGGTCTCTCTCTCTTCATACTGCCTTCTCTCCGCCTGTTTTCTTTCTACTGCCGATGTTTTAGGAGAAACGGTTAAAGAGGACGGGTAAGTGAACTTTTAAATACGGAGCACGATAAAGCGCTCGTGTTCGAACACTATAGGTTGTAGGCGTGGACAGGAAGTACTCAGCGGAAGTAGTGCTCCACACTGGAAATTGGAGGGTGAAAAAGAAAATAAAAACACCATGCGAGTGGTCGTCATATGACATCCACCTGGCCAGCGTATCCTCTAAAAGCATCGCTTGCTTTCCCCATATTTTTAATCGTTCATTTTTTTTTTTTTTTTTTGCAATGCTTATTTCACACCATACTACACATGTGCTAGCATCGAATAAGCTCTACATTCATATTTTATATTTTGACAAGAAAAAAAAAAACAAAACAAAAAAACAAAGTAGGAATAATTTATTCTAATGTCGGGGCGAACAGAGGAACGCACAATGACGGGCCAAGGACGTGTGCATGCTTTCCCCATCTGTTCAGCGCTCGTAAACACAATTAATGCTTGTAAACACGTACCCGCGAACCCATAAACGCTGGAGACGGTCGTCACGTTATGCCGTTGTAAACTTCGTAGTCGCTTATCTTTCTGAAGCCAAATTAGCTAGACGTAACTTTTTTTAGTGAAATCAAGTTTTGTTATTATATATATACTGCCAGATTTCCTTCTCTGGCACCAAATTATTATCTTAATTTGTTTTTTGTCAGGATCCATCATCACAGTTAACTGCCCTGCAACGACAGCGCGCTGGGAGCATCAAGAAAAAAATAAACAAAGAGCACGAAAACAATAAAAATACTATGAGGAAATTAAGCTCCACCTTTAAGGGTACAACGCGATAGCGTAGGCTACCAGCCAACATATAAAACATCGCCTTTTTACCAAGCCGTATGGGCGTGGCCGTGAACTAGGGATAACGTGAATGCGAGGGTTTTGACATTCTGATTCCGATATCGCCCTCCGATATAGAAGGAGAGACCCGAGTTGGCAGCTCCTACCTATCATATTATCAGGCTACCCTGCGTCCGGTTAGTGCTCGTCCAAGTCAACTGCTAGCTACCGCCTGCCAGTGTCATGCTCCTGATGTTTTGCTGCGCGCCGGCGCCGGATGTTTTGTGAGCGGGACTTTTTAACGCTCCTTTTTCAAGTACCAAATCGCTCTTCATTTGACAGGGCTTGAAAATTTTGAGCTCCAATAAGCTAGAAATTGAATTTTTCAATTAAAAACCGGTTGGGGGAAATGTTTAATGGTGAAAACAATCGGTGTTGTTTTTTTTTTCTTGTTTTTTGTTTTTGTTTTTTTTTTCTTCTTTTCTCTCGCTCGCAGCTCGCCACTAGTTATGTAATGTTCGCGTGCCGGGTGCGCTAACGTTGGCAACTTGTGCGACAGCCTCTGAGTCCATCGCGCGTGGCGCACAGTGAGCAAGAAGCAAAAACGCACGTGTAACACAATCCACTTTAGGGCTGCGCGCAGTTGAAACCGGATGGCGGACAGCAAAGACTTTATAGGCAGAAACCTAACAAAGAGTCTTACTGCGGATGCGTTGACTATATCCTTTATGGAATGCTGCACGGTTAATTTATTGGTTTAGTCACAATGCACCCTCATGTTATACTGCTGTTCAAGATGATGTGACTGTTCCAGCATTTCAGGCGTTAGTCGGGCCACACAGACTACCAAATCGCGAACGTTCTGTTCTGTCCCCCTGTCGCCGCCAAAAGTTGCGCCTAACATGTGAATCCTGCATCGGAAGCATTCGGACCCTTTTACCGTTACCGCAATTTTCCCCCACTCTTGCTAACTGTTTCGAGACTGCGGAGAATAAGTTTAATTATTTGGAACATGGAAACATTAAGCGGCAGGGCTACCAATATTGGAGATTTTCAGCTTACCGTAGACGTATCAGCATAGGCGTATGTCGGACTAGCATATGCCTGCTGCGGACGTCCAGTAGGCATCCAGCAGCCTAGTACATGTATACGCTAACACACCTCAGCTTGGTAGTCTACACTGCATGTTTTTAACACGAGCATCGCAATTTTGCATTGAAAACAAGCCGCAGTTCGGTATACAATGAAACGTGGTGCTGTCCTGGCCAACGCTGGACGGCTCCTTCTACAGGCAAATCGATGCCGGCGGTAACACGTGCTGAACTTCAAGTATAGTGATCAAAGAACCAGATGAACTCAATTTCGCCTGCAATAAAAGGGCGTAGAAGAATTCTAGCAATCGATCCAGGTTTCGAAATACTTGAAGCAGGTTGATTGAATTTTTTTGCATTCTTGTGTGTAACCATTACAAATAGTTTATGTATTTAAGAAATGCAGCATATTTAAGAAAATATTCACGGGAAGGGCGGGGGGGGGGGGGGGGGGGGGGGGGGGGCACATATGACAAGTGAAAAAGAGTGAATTTACATTAAGCATGTCGCAAACTCAAACACAAAAGTGGATGCACTGGAAATCGATAAGGGGAACGCATGAGTTAGGCAGTAGTAAAGATATATAAAAACAGAACAATAATGAAAATAAAATACCTGTGTGTAGAAGTACTGTTACGATATACAACCAAAATAAGGCAAGCAAAACATTATTTGGCAGTTAATTCCTGATGTTTAGAATATGTGCGCCTATCATACTTGAGCATAGAATGCTGTTCTTTAGTCAATTGTTCCGTTCTGATATGTATACTTCGAGAGAACAGGGTCTGCTGTAGTGAGTTTGTTCTTGCAAAGTAAGGTGTTAAAGAAAGCGAATGAACGCATTTTCGGCCTCTGCTTTGGCGTCATGCAATTACTTTGTCTTTTTTTTTTCTTTTTTTTTTTTTGCCGTTGCTGCTAGGCTATGGTGGCGATTTTTTTCTGCTTGCAAATGAAGCTAATGGTTCAGTGGCTCCATCCGCTATTACCAAAGGCACCCATACGAAGCGCTTCTGCGCCACTTAAAGTCTAGCCACATGGTCGCTGCTCGCACAACTTTTGTGCATTACCTTGTGGGTGCTTGGCGCTTTTGCACTCGGCAACTTCTGAAATCGTTTACTGCAGCCCCTATTTTCTAGTATAACCATTCAGGCTTCGCACTGGTATAGCTTCCAGATTTCCTTTCTCTTTGCCATCTCCCCAACCACCTTGAAGTAGCAGCCAACATAAGGATGACTGGCTCAGTCAGTGCCGACAGTATAAACTTATGTGCTATCAAAGTCTTCTTTTTTTTTTTGCCAGCAATATCTTCAATCATAACAATTACGATAGGCTCTACTAACGAAGTTTTTAAGGTCGCCATTTTTATTCCTTGGGGAATGCGGTACCACAACCTTCACTGATTGTAGCGGCCTGACAGTTTAAAAATCCACTAATTATGAATACGTCTCTAAGTTGGAAGCTGTATTTACCCTTTAAAAGTTGAACTGTGCTGTTTTAATTTATTCAGAATGTAGAGCAACGCAATTTTCCCGAAAACCTGTGAGGACTTCGTTTAGAACCGAACAACTGAGCATAGTGGCTGAAAAATCTCCTCGTTGTATACCAGGAAAAAAATATAATAACGTCGCATGGCCATATTTGGCTCGCAGAATCACACGATAAGAGCTCCTTGCATTTGCGACGAACTCATAAAAAATAGTGTTTCAAAACCCTCGTTTATTTACTGCTTTCACATGCGCACTGTTTATAAAGCGTAGAAGTTGGGAAAGCTTCATGGACGCTCGGTGTGCTTCAAGATATGCGCTTTTTATAGAGTCATAAAGTGATGACTTGTGGAGTACCACACCAATGCACAGGGCTTTGTGAATGTGCCGGGCATTTTTTCGAAGCCGCTGATAAAAGACGTGACAAAAAATCGGCCCCAATAAAGCTGGAATGCTACTGCGACCGACACTTTCGTCGTAAAATGGGACGCCAAAAGGTGGTGTTCACTGCGGTCTGCTGGCTATGTCCATCAGTCATGTGTCTAGTGATGTGGAAACCCGAGAAAAGTAGTGGTTCGTATCGCCGCCATTCGTTCTCATTGAAACTGCGCCAAGAATTCCCCCCCCCCCCCCCCATTTCTTTTTTTTCTTTTTTTTTTTTCTTGCGCACTGCAGAAATTCGCAACGGCGCTGTTGCTGCAACAGTACCGTCTCATCTCTTTCATCTGTTTCTTTTGGAGGGCCGCATGCAGGAGCCCCCGCCATTTTTATAATTTCATGACTTACTAACTACACGCTTTCATGTCTGTTCATTATTTTTTTTTGTTCTCTTTTAGCGCTGATATCTTTAGAGTATCCTCCCATCTGGTGCGTGCGCACGTCACTAAAAAAAAATGATTTATAGCTTACAGGTTTACATATCAGGCAGGTATTGCAGAAAGGAAGGTTGAGAGGAGGCTGCCTGCGTGCTGTCTTTACGCAGACAATGCTCTGGCTTATGCTTCCACAATTCTGCTTTTCGATTATTTATTTTTTGACATTATTATGTCAAAGAAATGGGGGGCTTTTTGCGCCTTATGTAACGCTTCTTACGACTGCATATAAAAGGTGTGTGGAGAACAGAACCACAACAGTTTTTATCACTTCGTCATTCACTTATCTGCAGCAGTGTAATATATCTGCATCTTGGTCAACATGCAGAATAGTCCCGAAGTCAGTATCGTTATTTCGATCGCTTGCCGGAATTTTTGTACCCAAGTTGTACAATAAAGTTAATAATTACAGTTTGCTGGTTTTAACCTGTTTGTTGATAATTGTAGTGTACGCACAATAATGCTTCTTCAGTGATAAACACAGGATTGGTGGCCTACGATCCCTCTGAGCGCGTAATCATGCACGCGTCGACAGGCACGAATTTAAACAACAATAAAAAAAAAGAACCTAGGTCGACGGCTGAAGGGGAGGACAAGGCTGGGACAGAGCTGCACCTCGGATCCTCGCCAACCTTTTGACGGGTGCCAATAAATGTTATTTCTCTCTCTCTCTCTCTCTCTCTCTCTCTCTCTCTCTCTCTCTCTCTCTCTCTCTCTCTCTCTCTCTGCAGTGCAATCATTGCAATTTATGGGGGCATGAGCCTCTGTCGGGGCTCTTACAAAAGAGTTCACTCTCGTTGTTTGTCAAAACATGTTGCGACACTGCAAGTGACTGTTTGCTTTCTTCCTTCTAGCGAAGCAGCTCTTAATTGAAGAGTGTTTTCCTTCTTTTATGTTTAAGTAGATAGATTCCCGAAGAGAGGGAGGAAGCCTTTTAGTTACTCCAACTCACTGCTTCGGCAACAGCGAATTTCTGAACGAGATGTGTTGGGTCGTTGACACTGGTCTACGATGCCCTGCCTCTAGGGCATTGTTTGGTACGTTGAAATTACTGGGAAGTGGTCGTAAAAGCACAAATGCCGCTTAATCGTCAAGCTGCTTCTTGCTATTTAGTCTAAAGCCTGCGCCTGCTTTGCTGGTACCAACTTTCTTTATTTTTATTTTATTGCAAGCAGAGGCGAAGTTTGTTGACAGTGCTCACTGCTCTAAGCATTGAGCGACAAAGGCTTGCATGGGTAATTTCTTCCCTTGACACCAATGTTTTTCTTGTCTCTGTATATCTTTCCTCGTCGTGGAAGCACCGTGTCCTTAAAAAATGAAGGAAATTTGAGCACATCATTATGTGCCGTTGTCCGTATGGCAGAAGGAAAAAGATTTGATTTAGTTCTGTTTGTCGGGTTTATACTCACAAAGCGACTCAGGCTATGAAAGAGGCCTTAGTGGAGGGCTTCGGAAATTTGGACCACCTGATGTTTTTTAACGTGCACTGACATTGCACACCACACGGGCGCCTTGCTTTTCACCTCCATCGAAAGCGGCCGCCGCGGCCGGGATTCGATCCCGCATCCTTGGGCAAGAAGGAAAAAAACGTGGAAGCGGGGAGTAGTAGACAAGTAGCAGCTTTGTGAGGTCAAGAAAATGGCTTAAGATTGTGTACTGAAACCCTATTGCAACCATTGCCATTTACGTTGGTCCGTTTTGCGATGTTTCCTTTTTTAATTTTTCTTTTGGTGCGGCGACCAAGGCGCGCTGCTGGTGAGCAAAAAGGTTCTGCCATGGAATCCTTTTTGCAGCGCCCTCAATTCGATGGAAGTTTAATGCAAAATAAATAAATAAAAACATTTGTGATGTTCGATTTCAGGTCTCGTGGAAGACCTCAGGTGGTCGATATTGCTCTGGAGCCCTCCAGTACGGCACTCCTCATAGCCCAAGCGCTGATTCGGGCACAAGGGCTCTGCATACAACTACATCACCTTGCCTATGTTAGAGACACGCATTTCGATTGCAGCAGAAGGAGAGTGAGAGGAAAGGCTAGCGCCGAACTGTCGCTTTCAAAGCTTTGTGAGCTCTTTACGCTTTGTACAAAAGTAAATTTAACGCCCCACATCAACACAACCTCGAATGTGACAGCAGTATGCAACAAGGGTAGATATTCCCGTCATACATAAGAAGCTCAACTTTGTTGAAAAAAGAAGAGAGATGAAGAAAAAAATGATTTTGTCTCTCCAAGGAAAATACCCGTCGCCGTTTGATTCCTGAATCTTACGCAAACTGAACGGGTATTCTTTTAACGACAGCAATTGTGCATATATTCTAGCCCAGAAAGTCTGTCGCAACGACAAGGCTGTTTCATTCATGTGAGCCACACGAACTACGTGCCTGCAGCAGTCAGAAATTACGCTAGTTAGACGCCTATGGAACGAAAAACAATTTTAACCATGAAATTCAGAACACCAATCATTTCGGAGGAGTACTATACTTTCCTTCAGTACTCGCGATTTCGACGTAGCGTAGCCGATAAGCTGTACTTCTAAACTTAGTGTGAAAACTAACATTGCAGCCAGATAGCGGGACCAATAAATCTTGCTGTGAAATATTCGGTGAAACTCGCCCGTCAGGTAGGTGCCAGGATGAAACGGACACGAAGAGGTAGCGAAATTCGAAAATAACATTTGTAACTTATACAGACACTGTGTATACAAGCCGCACGGTGTCTTCTGCTTTCATTATGAGCAAGAAACATGTACTAGTTATGAAAAGTCGTACTACGTACACCTTTTCTTTGTCAGCCATTGTTTATCCGGCCTTCGATCAAAACCTTGCTGACGTGAACAAAAGGTGAGCGCCGGAAATGAGCACAAAGTAACTTGTGCAACCGAGCGAACAACCGTGTGGCAGTGGTAGAAACAGACTCAGCACCAAGTCGTTTTCAGATAACAACACTATCCTGCGGCCAAGTAATGCCAAGCTTATAGATAACTGCAGCCAGCGAGTCAATCAATTTAATTTTTTTTTTAATCACGGCAAAGTAAATCGCAGCCCGTTCCACGCCCTTTCGAAGACGAGATAAAAGCGCTCACATTAGGCAGCGCGCTTATAAAGCCATGTTGTATGCAACGTTCAGCGCTGCAGCTCCGAACGCAAATGGCTTTCGTGGATCAAGCGATCCACGCAGAATGAGGTTACTGGGCCGCCGGGGTCGAGTGAATGTTAGAGAAACCTGGCGAGATCGCCTCGGCACCATTGCCGGCGAGTCGTCTTGGGGGCTCAATCTTACGAGAGCGCCGCCAACATGTCTCGACGGGAATCAGGCGACCCTCGCAGGGACTGAATGCGCGTAAAAACCTCTCTCGCGCCCCTCAACATCAACGTCGAGTTCGATCGGAGACGCAGTTTGTAGGAGCCACGCACTCGTCGATGCCGCCATCACTGTGATGGGCAGCAAGGACGTAATGCGCTGCCGAAGTCGAACTTAGTAGCCCGTGAAGGTTTAGATTCTTTCCCTCAGAGGGGAAATAATAACCTGTCCCTGCAATCTTAGACTGCAAATTCGATCAGGAAAACGCTACATTATTTAGAGCACTGCCAACTAAGCGAGGTTATTCAAGAAAGCAATCATCTGGCCTCCTCTTTGATGATGAGATGAATGTTTCGTGCACAACGTCCCTTGATTTTTCGCTCCAAAAGGCGTCGCAAAATAGATTTGTTCAGCTTTCTTTTAGTGCTTGAACTTAGCGCCCAACTATATTCGATGCGCCATTGCAGTGATGGGTAGGATGTAAATTATTATGCTGCCGAAGTCGAATTCAGTCGCGCGAGAAGGGTTTGGTTTATTCCCTCAAAAGGGAGATAATTACCTGTCGCTGTAGTCTTGGACTGCCAATTTGGTCAGGAAAAACGCCACACTATTTACATTACTGCACATTGAGCAAGGCTGTTGAATAAAGCAATCACCTGGCCTTCTCTTTGATGATGAGATCAACGTTTCTCGCACAGCGCTCCTTAATTTTGGCTACCAGGGCTTCACAAAATTAAAGCAGGTTGTATTTTTTATTGTTTGAAGGTAGTTATTTTAAACTCTGTGGGTGATACTCAGTGCGGTCTGTGCAGGTGCATCTTAAAGTCAGGCGGACATTATGTAACTGACGGACCTAACTAATTAAGCGATTAATTAAATAAATTTATTTATATTTTGTTTTTGTTTTTTATTTAGGAACCAAAATTATATTAAGAAAATGAAGGTCGTCAACAGCAAACTGAGTCCAGTTTTCAAACTTTCATTATCGGCCCGGTAGATCGAAATATTTAACGTCAAAAGTACGATTTCTTTAGCTCGTAAAGCTGGCTTCCCGCAATTTCCATTTTAAAAATGGCGTAGCTTTAAGTTGCGCATTTTTAAAACAGCACCTCTGGGCTTGGTATTGTCGCGGAAATAACACTCACTGTTTCTATGGCGTAAACCAGACAAAGCGACGCCATTTTAAAAGTGTCCATTACAGGAACTTAGCTCTACGAACTAAAAAATGCCTATTTTTGACAGTAAACATTTCGAACTGCGTTGCCGATACAGGAAGTTTAAAAACAACTGGGCACGCTTGCACAAAACAATCTTAAGACTGTCTTAGCTAAGTCCAGACTGGGCTTCAGTCCTGACTTGAATAAGTGCGCTTGTATGATTACGACTCTAGTGCTGTCTTGGTTAAGACACAAGGACGCCAGGTGTCTAAGTAGAGAAATTAGGGAAATACAGGGATGCGCTGGCACTGTATTTGCTGTAAGATGTACACATTCCGTCAATTTTGCGTTGTGCAAAATCCGTGCCATTGCTTTTTGCGGCTTAAGATTGTGTTACGAGGAAAAATGCCCCAAGTGGTTGCTGAGGCCGTTCTGGGAAGCCACTCTGATGAACATGAACCCGAAGCGTTCGACGTTCGGAACACGAGCCGTCTTATATAAGTTTGGTCTTTCTAAAGACACCATTTAAGTCTGGACTTAGCTCGGACTTTATCGTGCAAGCCGGCCCTGGACTCAGTTTTTATTTTGACGGCCTTCATTTTCTTGTTATAATGTTGACCCCTCAATCAAAAATATAGATTTCATTAGTTATTTTAGTTAATTATATATGTTAAAACTAAGAAGAATAGCGGCAGCATGGAGGCAAGATTTCAGAATCCAAAATTATGTGCTACTCGAGGTTTGCGAAACAAAAAAAAAAAAACATCTTGATTGAAAAGGTAATTCTTATGTCTGGCCTATGCCTACAGGACTGTTGAAGTCTAATTACACTAGATTACAAGTGTATTCTTGTACGCTTTTATATTACACCGGTTCCTGCCACCATGATGAGGACTGACACTGAGCACCTGCAATAAACGGGCATGTAAAATTTATGTGGCGCATTAGGAAGCGCACTGAACGAAAGACTGGACTAAACAAAAAACTTTAATCAGAGTGCACTGTTTTTTAAACAAGCGACGTTAAGCACACTCACTGTCGAAGTTTCACTGAAGAGTATCGCCGCACCTAGTTTTATGCCGTAATCAGCACCATGTTAATAATGCGATACCTCCCCTTAATGTTAATAATACGGTACTATCATACTTTCAAGCCAAGATCCTCTCATTTTGATCACAATCAGGCAGCACACTTCATTTAGCTGTCAATCCCTCTAAGCATACGGGGACTTGGTAAAGGTGAGAAACAAGACGGTATTTTATCTCCACCGAATGGTTCGGTATTTTTATTATTATCCGTTGAAATCAAAAAGAAGGAAACTTCATAGCCTCATTTCTTTGTGTTCCTTATTTGCAGACGACAATCGTACGCCGCCCCGAAACACGTTTCTGCACGCCCTAACCACAAATTTTAATGCTGAAAATTTAATTACCATGACCTTTGCGAGAATGGCTTTCAGGCTAATACAGAGAGCCAGGCGTTGAAAGACGGCCCACATTAAGCAATCGCAAATGCACGGTCGCTAATGCTCGTCTTTTCGACTCCTCTTTCGTAAGACCCCCTTTAAGATTCTCAGGGCTCGCAGCGCAAAGGAACAGGCTAGTCGCTCGCCTCCGTTGCGATTATCTTCACAGACAAGAAAAACGAAACGGGTTCCAGTCGTGTACGACGTATACCGCCGAGCACAAAGCGGTCCCGGTCAGAGAGACGCAGACGCGAAGCGTGGCGTTACACAGATTTGCCTCGGTTAAAGCGGGGAGCGGCGGACACGCAAAGGCGTGTTCGCCATTCGCTCTCAATAATCATTTCCGCCAAGACGAGCTCGAGGGGTGATGGCGCTTCGGTCGCAAAACGGTGTCAGAAAAGGGAGGTTCAAGAGTGCTTGCGGGAGCCAGCCGTGCGCACGTTAACCACGTCGCCGTTGTCTTTCAATTTCGCCACTTTCGAAACGAGGCCAGAAGAAAAAAAAAAGAAAAAGAGGGCTTTTGTTTAACAGCACGTTCTGTTCCTTTGTGTTCTTAATTTATTTTCGGAGTCCATGGCCTCCTCCCTTTCTTTTAGTTTGGGAAGGAACGGTTTCAGCAGAAGCCCGAAAGGCGAGATCACCGCAGTCATGCCTTTAATTTTCTAAAGTGCGCTTAGCAGGGTTTGTCGGTTAAGGAAGAAAGCCGTGAATAAAAAGGAGGGATAAGAATGAGATGAGGTCTAGAGAGAAGAGGTCGAGAAACGATGAGTGGCTGCCGCGTTGGTGTTCAAAGCAGCGTTCGATGTCTGAGTTCGAGGCGTTCGATTTGGGAGGCGGCCGTCAGCAGACACGAAGAGAGACTCGGTTTGCATGATGGTAATTCAACCCTAGCGAATCCTGCCGCAAGGAAAGCGGTAGAGAAAGAAAAACAAAATATGCGGGTGCACGCGCCGAGGGTAGTAGGAGAGCATGGGGGGTCGTATTATTCACGAAGAGTGCGGTTTAGGAGAATGAGGGAGAAATAGGAGATTGTTTCAATATCGGAAGTGCTGGCTGGCGGGTAAGGTCTGTAGCGGTAAACGCTGTAGTGCGTACGCAATAGAAAATTTTACAGCCTGCTTTCTACGGTGTAACGGCATTGAATTTCAGAGTGATTGTTATTTTCGAGCAATAGGTGAGAGGAGCGAATGAAACAACTCTGAGAATTTTAATGTTACTTTCTTTCGCCTAACCACACTCTCTAATTACTGATATCTGTTTTCAACCTCGCAACGCACGCATCAACTGTTATGTCCCCATTTCAGTTCTTTGCCTTGCATTAAGTCTGTATTTTCAATCCGGTAATTGCTTTTAGTGTTTGAGATTTGTTTTAGGTATGGTAAGCGTACTTGCAAGAAGTGACGAACAGGCTTAGTTCATTGAGCAAAATGCTGTATCTATTGTCAACACGTATGTATCATGAAAGCAGAATTAAATCTTCCATTGCCGTCCTGGGAACCATTGCGGTTGCTGTGTGGGTTAGGCTGTGGATGTGGACCCATGACTCTTGTTAAGCTCACCGGCGAAACCCAATGTGGATGCCAAAAACGTACACAACCGCATTACTCCCCAGTCCGCATCATCACCTTTCTGAATCCACATTTAGTGCAAAAGAACTCACACAGCCGTCCAACCCCTAGCTAGAGAAAAAAAAAAGAAAAAAAAACGTTCGATGATTTCGATGCTCAGCCTAGTTGCCGTAGCAGTTGTGTTTCCTTGACGCGTGCAATTGGCACTCCACTCAAGGAAAACATACTTCAGAGCCCAGTGGATTCAAAACCAGGAAGCGGGTACGGAATGTGGTAGCTATTGCCACGTCCGATTACGCCGCATGTTAAACGGGAACACAGTCTCACGCTGTGTATTGTACGTCGTCCTCTCCATCAACTTTCATCTGTGCATGAAAGCTTTTGGACATCCTACTCATTTGAAGTCGAATAAACCCAACGATTTTAGAGCGCAGTACTGTGGCGCCCGTTCTTGCGTTTTTCGTCGTCGTCGCCGTCGCCGTCGCCGTTGCCCCTCGTAACCAACTCCGCAGCCCGCAAGTAGCCGCAAGTAGCCGCAAGTAGCCTACGGCTTCTCCACGCGATGCACTGAACAGCACTTGATGAACGCACATTTTGGAGCAGTGGACAAACCGCGCGGTGGAAACGCGGAAAGCAGTGTCTGAAATATTAGATTGTCTTTTAGATGTCTCTTAAGAGGAGAATGGCGAAAGCCTATCTTTTTAGCCTTTCTGGAATCGTGGTGAATATCTAGCGACTGCGAGATGTGCCCGTGAGACTCCGCGAGATGTGTCAGCGAGATTCTGCGAGATTCCGCGAGATGTGCAGGCGAGTCGTCGCCTTTGGTTTTCCCTCCGAAATAATTTCCCTGGTAAAGACGTCTCAATAGGTTCTATTGACGAAGCCAAATAAAATCAAGTAATGAAATTATAACGAGTACACAAACACGCAAGATAGAGGAAGAAAACAGGTATATAGAAGAGGAAGAGAAAAGGAGGAAACTCTTTCGTCATTAAACTCTCAAGCGAAGCGAAGTGCAATCCTGAAATTTTTTCTTCTCTTTATCCTCTTTGCCTACTGCATGAAGTAGGATATAACTAGTACTTCTGCCTTTCTCAGGAGATTAACTGTTACATATTGATGGCCAGAGGCCTCGCAGCTGGAAGTCGCCAAGCAAATGACTGAAGTGTGTTTTCTGTTGAGAGTTTATATGAAGGAGAGAGAAGAACAGAAGCGTACGACCATGCACCAGCAGACATATCAATAACCTAGACTACTGAGGTAATTTAACATAGTTATTGAGGGCACTTAAGACTGTTTACGTGCTGCGAAAGCGAAAGCATCAATAATTTTTAATTCACCCACTGATCTATGTTCACTTACGGCGCTGTAAAGTAACCCCTTGAGGAGATGCGAACAATTTTACGCCCTAAAATCGGCCTCCATCCCAAATTTCGACTTTCAATGAAACGTAACTCTGTAAAGACTGATTATACATATTCGGTGCCCCAGCTAAATGTAAACAGGCTGTTGCAAAATACGGCGCGTGCAACTGAGAACTGAGACACGGAATGAGCATTCAAGTCGTGACTCTTCCTTTCGTCCCGTTCTGTATGCGATTTTAGGTTATGCTGAACCAAAACCAAATAACCCAGCTTTATGCTTTGGCGAAGAGCTGCTAGCTAAATCACTCAGCCAGTGCGCACACACTGATTCATTGCAGAAAACGCTGACAAGAAAAACCCATTTTGTTATCTGGGACGGTCGGCAAGAAAAATACTTTTTTCTGAACGCTAGATTGGCAGAAACAATGTAGCTAGCTGTTTTTCAAGACGACTTATTAGTTTTCTATTGCTCCTCAAGCGAATAATACAATACTTGTAGAGGTTAAACTGTCCTTGAACCAAGATTCACGAACGAAAGCCATCGGTCAGAGCCACAGTCGCTCAGTCGCTGCTGTACCTTCCTCCATGCTGCTGCAACTTTGACCTTGTCTCGGTTCCGGCTTGGTAGGCTTCTCGGCAACATACTAGTCTTGCTTCTCGTTGTTCGGTGGTTCTAGCAGACTTCCTGGCACGGTTGCAGTCTCTGTGGCTTCATCTACCCTATGCCACCTCCTTTGTTGCGCTGCCTGGTGGATTTGCCCGACACTACGGTCACGAACTTCGCCCGCACTCGCCCAGATGGCCGATGTTTATACCTTATTTACTTAGGTCAAATGAAAGAGATGCACTAATTAAACTTCATGAAGGCGGATGTGTTCACCGGACAGCGCAAATGTATATCGCACTTTTCCATGAGGCGTGATCGGCTGCGGTGATATAGAATCTGGAATGCATCTCCAGCTAAAGGTTTTTTACGATTTGAATTAATTTCAACCAGACTGTTTTTCGCTATTGACACGGTGTTTATCTTTGTCGTCCTTTCAGTTACACTTTCTCCGGAATTAGTGCAGCTCAGCAATCGCTCAGAGCTTTATAATTATTAAGTATATATTCTTCGTGTACATAACCCAATATAACAAATAACGTGTATAAAAAAATTGCGGCGGTAGCATAGTTCTCTCGTGTTTCGGCAAGGGAAGCTCACCTGTTCGTTCTGACGCGAGTTCAAAACGCAGCCGCGGCAATGTTTTCTTGCGGTGCAGTTGTAGCGAAGCGCATGCGCAGTACTTAACTTGCGCAGATGAATGACCTTGGAGAATGTAGAGGACGGTAAAACAGACGTTCTAAGCCAGATGAGCTAGAGGTTTGCATGGAAGAAGTAGAGCTCATTCTGTAAACAGATAGCTGATTAGTATTTACCCATTAAATTTGAGAAAAAAAAAACTTAAAAGTTAGTCAAGCGGTTTTAAACAGCCTTCAGCTGGTTTCACTATGTTAGGAGACGCCGTACATTTTGAAACAATGGTTACATGCCTGTGACTCGTCACATGTCGTCTAAATCGTACGATGAAGTATAAATTGTGTGACATACGAAGCGTTCAATACGCACCTTATTGAGGGCAGAATCCTACAACGTCGCATATCTCCTCTCTTATTCATTTCCCCCAATTTATTTATTTTTAACCTCGTATACAGCTTGATTTCGTTTTGAAACGTTACCTTTCTAGATGCGTAATAGATAAAATTTAGAAAGACGAGGTAAGCAGGCCTGAAATATGTTTATAGCTTAGCATCTAGACTTCCTGGACAGAAACACAGAACACATTATCCGTGTGCAAACACGCACGTTCTCTCTCCGAGGAGATAATTATCAAAGTGCGGGCGAAATGAAAGCGCTTTCAGGACCAACCGCTGCTTCACGTCACCTCAGTTCAAACTGCGACCAGCGTGTCCTTCAGGTTAAGGTGTGCTGAAGAACGTTTCCCTATGAGTCTGCCCTGGAGCGCCAAGATATCATTTCGGCTTCATAAAACTGCAACGTTCTAAAAGCTGCCATGAGCGTGCACTACTTTTCCGTTCAGTTTACAAAGCAGCTTAAATACAAAGGCTTTCTTGACTGTTCTCTATTGTGATTGGTTCTCTGGCCGACTTTGACCAGTCACAAACGCTTCTTAAGCGAATGCAATATCTTATTAGCTGATGTCAATCCTGCATTCCACAATGCGACACTACTTTCGTGTATCGACCTGCGGACATACGGATCGTTGATAGTACAAGGAACCATAACGTCGTCTCCCAGCGAATGGATGCTAAGATCCGGACATTCCTTGCCTGTTTCGTCTGTCGTTCTAGGCATTATCGCATCGGCAATAATCGCGTGACGGGGACTGTCTCCCTCTTGCAGCTCACGCCCACAGAGAAAGACGAAAAAAAAAGGATAAAGAATGGCTCCATCATGGAATCCCCTGCCTATCTAACGAAAACGAGGTCTGCCCACTGGAATCTGCAACGTGCGGGGTATTTCTCATATGCATCACGTATATCCTTGGTTCCGTAGCTCACCAGCGCAAGCTGTCACAATCAGCTTACCGTCCTCCTCGTCTGCTTTCTTCTTTTGCCTATTTATTGATATAAAAATAAACAAACACATAAGAAAATGACTGTAACAAAGGTCCCACAGGCAGAGAGAAGGCGGGTGCCTGAGATGGCGTTATGCAAGTGACGTCCTTAGAATCTTTATTAAATAATGTCAACGCTAATAAAATGGCTTGCCGCGCCTGTCCCCCACCATTAAGTGAGCAACATCTCATATGCATACACGAAACACCAGCCCGTGCTGTCACCTAGAATTCATGCCATCGTAGCTGAGCAGAGGGTCACCATGACTTCGCCTGTGCACCAAATTTTGACATTTGGACTTCGGAGGACCCCCACTGTACAAAACCTTTCCATATCTTCCATCTCTATTTCCTTTACATTGTCCATTCCCTTCATTTATCTTTCTCTCTCTTTCTCTCTCTGCCGTGGTTATGTGCACTTAGCAAGGTTGTGCGTAGCCATGTCCTTTGAACTGCTGCGCTACACAGACAAGACAGTGAAAGTAAAAAGTGTGAAGGAATATGTTTTCGCGGGCAGTCTCAACAGTTTCAACGCCTATGCCACGTTCGTTCTTTTCCCCGTCTGCTATGCGTAGCGGTGTCGAAAGGAAATGAACACCTTTTGCTCCTACAACGTCGGCTCATTGTTTAGAGTGCTCGACTACTGAGCCGCACGACATAGCTTAGACCCGGTCATAGCTGCCGCTTTTCGATGGGGACAAAAAACAAGGCATCTGTGTACTGTGTGATGTCATTACGCGTTAAAAACCCCGAGTGGTCGAAATTTTCGGAGGTTTCCACTCCGGCGTCCCTCAAAGCCCGAGGCGGTTAGGAGAGTTGAATCCTATAGAGCGATAAAAAAAGAAGAGCATTTCGACGCTGTCGGACTATCGAGCGGTAGCCTAGGGTACTTTACCACTGATAGCACGACCTGTTTGCTTGCATGTCGGCGTGAACTGATTTAGAAGAGCTGTACGAAGTATTTATAAGGTCAAACGAAGGAGTGAGATGTACCTTCATGAAGACGACGATACTCAATGCACAGCGCTAGTTTTGCTCCAGAGTGTTGCAGTTTTATACGAGGCGTGATAGGCTACTGATTGCATAGTGCCCTAGTGCTTGGGCATGACAATGAAGACGACGACGTTTGCTGGACAGCATGATTGAAACAGTACGGGACGCAAGAGTACGTGGCGCCATCTGTGGAACGCATGAGCTACTAGTTGTCAGAATTACACGAAACTTGCAAATGAACGCAATAACGCTCTAAAACCTTAAATCAAGCCACGATTTAATCAAGTCTCGGCCATAGATACATTTCCTCTGCGGCTGTCTCAACAAGCGCGCACGTGCTATCATTTTTCACAACACAAGCATTTACTTTGTTTTTCTGCATTTCTCATGGTTTTCACACGCGTCCTGGGTGCAATGGCTGGAAAATGTCCGAACCCGAAAAGTCGGTGCAACCACGCCTGACCAACTCCCGACCCGCTGCTTCCCGTCTCTACACAAAAGAAAGCCTGGATCTGGCATGATTCTCGGGTTCTTGACTGATGTCGCAGGAGGCCATGCAGCTTTGACGGATAGAAAAGATCGCTTTCCGAGATGAACAAAATACAAACGGCAGAGCACAGATAAGATCAGAGCCTGCATGAAAGGACGCACTGTAGTCACTACATAAAAAAAGTGCAGGCGCAAAAAAAAAAAGATAAACTGCTTTGTAAATATTCATTCGAATATAGGACAAATAGGGCGCGATAAAAGAGATAAAAAAGCACGCAATCCCTGGTTTCTTGGAAAGAAAGAGAGAAAGAGTGACGAAACTCCGTTCCATTCCTTAGAGAAAGACGGTTGAGCCCACTGATGGCTTCGTGAGCTTTGGTGGGCGATGCGCCGACCATTCCTCCCGCTTCCTCTTCTCCCTGCCACTGTTCGCACTTCCTCGGTCCCACCAGCAAACCACGAAGCGCGACAGACAGAAACGAAAGTGGGACGTCTTCGCGGGGTGGTGACACAATGCAGTCTCTTTGTTCGCGGGGCGCCTTTCTCGGCTGCTGCGCGCGCGTCTTTCATTTGGGCTGAGCCGGATCGCGGCTGTAATACAGCTCGATGCGGGGAACCCTATCGTCGTTGCCTCGCATTCTTTGGGGACGTTCGTACAACCGCGACGACTACGACTGCAACTGCGACGATCACGGATCTTGCATCGACTGCAGCCGTTCAGAACGTAGTGGCCGTCTTCCCGAAGGACAAGCTCTCGGTGTTGTCCGAATGCTTTGGCATGTCACACGTATTCAAGCGCCTGTGGAAGCCACAGCTCTATTGGGTTGATGTTGCTGCGTATACATAATCGCAACGAATAACTGTTTTTGTATGTGCGCACTGCGATGAAAATTTTCAATTCCTTATTACTTCCC
This sequence comes from Amblyomma maculatum, assembly GCF_055883805.1. Taxonomy (NCBI): domain Eukaryota; kingdom Metazoa; phylum Arthropoda; class Arachnida; order Ixodida; family Ixodidae; genus Amblyomma; species Amblyomma maculatum. The sequence continues at coordinate 86,422,093 of NC_139347.1, forward strand.
TGCACACACCCTAATGGTGGTCTCTGGACGTAAGCATCCTTTCAGTTTAATGAGACATGAAGGATTAGATCGCAGTGCCAGCTGGATACCCACCAATTTCTCAGTGGGTGTAAGCTCTGCGCTGACTTTTGGTCGGCTTATGCGAAATGAGATGCTTGGGAATCAGTCTTTGATTCGACCGTTCGCAGAGCAAACACGTCGGCCGTGGAGCTGTTAGCCCAAAGGTGCCCTTGCCCCGTTATAATTAGGTCATTATACTCCACCCTCTATATTTTGCCTCCCCCCCCCCCCCCCCCCATCACCCGCCCTATGACTTACCAAGGGCAAAAACATCTTTCCAATACCAGGCGCCTGCGTCTGCTTGACCTGAAGGCATTACGACGGCTAAGTTCGACCGGCAGATTATGCAATACTTAGTTCGCAACAGTGTCTGGGTCGGTGCCAGCTGCATGGACCGTTGAGATTTCAAATAACGCGAATATGCGAGGTAAACGACTGTCAATAAAAATTAATGTACAAACAACAGAATGTTGATGAGGAACCTTGTAAAGAAATGGTAACGAAACGATGTAAATGAGTGTTGCAAACGGACAGCATAAGCTGGCATGTCACATCGAAAGCGACCGGAGCACACTTCTTAGCCCACCAACGGCATGCACGCAATTTACCACCGCCTCTAAAAGTCATACTTTCTCCCGAAGAAGAAACCGAAATAGCAAGGATGGAAAGAAAGAACGAACGAAAGAAAGAAAGAAAGAAAGTGGAGAACGCAACCCTAATCGGATAAGAAGCGTCATCTCAGAGAGCGCCTCCGCTGTGGACCAGCATCGAATGCTTCGAAGAGGCTGAGCTGGTGAGTGGCTCGCAAACGGGGTGACACGCTGTCCTTCGATCCGTGTGGTCCTCCTCGGAAGAAGCAGCGTGTGACACCGACACCGAGGCGGCCAGCAAACGGCGGGAGAAATGGAGCGGGCAGTTTCGGACGCGCCGCGTTCTTTCTGCGCTTCATTGGCTAGCTAAGCACCGGCTGAAGCAAGATGGGGCTCTTGCAACTGCCGCCTTCTATGCCCGCTCCAAACACGCGTGGAATCGGTGCAGCAGCTGCTGCGGTGTGCAGCAAAGGCTGTACACCGCGCAACAGATACCGGCCGTCAGAGGGGGAGTGGCTGTGGGGGAGGGACAAAAGGGGTGCGTTTGACGGAGGCGGGAGGATAGGTAGACGCAGCCGTCGGGTCGATCGCTAGATCGGGGAAGAAACCGATCGAAAGTGTCTCGGACCAAGCACATCGCCACTTGCAGCTTACACCACACATCGCTCCCTACCTTCCCCTATTCCCGTATGCGGCATTCCTACCCCTCTCAGTTCCCCGCTGCTGCCATCACCGGACGAACGAACGCCAGAGACACGCAATTGCTGTCCATGCTAACAGATTAGATCAGCTTTAATATCTGACCTATATCTGACCAGTGGCACCCTACTTCGAAATGGGTACTGAAAAATGTACGCTATTCAGGCATAACTGGCACATTCTGAGTCAATGTCCTTCGTTGGGGATGTGGGTAGCTTAGAAGGCCATGGACAGCTGACTGTCCAGTGACAAAATGATGACCACTGTAAACAAAACTTTAAAGAGGTGCTTGGAAAAACGGATTAACGAGAGCGCTTGATTGAAAGACAGGCCAGCAACCGAAAAAGGGAGCGAAACAAAAGAAGTGAGACAGGGTCCGTCATATCAAGTGACAGCTCAGAGAATCCCGACAAAGGCAAGAAAAAGCAAAAGTAATCAAGAACATAAAGGCAAAAGAAACGCTCAAGAACTACAAAGTGATACACGTTCAGTTTTAGCAATAGGAAAAATTTTGAGCACGCTTGGTCATACAGACAACAACATGCGCCATGTGCGCTAGCCCCGCCGGTGTGGTGCAGTGGTAAGGCCCCCGACTACTGTGCCGGAGTTCCCGGGCTCGAACCCGACCGCGGCGGCTGCGTTTCGATGGAGGCAAAACGAAGTGGCATCCGTGTGCTGTGCGATGTCAGCGCACGTTAAAGATCCCCAGGTGGTGAAAATTACTACGTAGCCCTCCACTACGGCTCCCCTTTCTCAATTTCTACTTTCACTCCCACCTTCCTCCTTTCCCCCTCGCGCGCGGTTCAGGCGTCCACAGGGCAAGTTTGACAGATACTGCGCCTTTCCCTTCCTGTGAACCAATTATTATTATAAAAACAATCTCATCACTGCATCAGGATGCGGGATCGAATCCCGGCCTCGGCGGCCGCTTTTCGAAGGAAGCGACAAGCTAGGCGTCCGTGTGCTGTGCGATGTCAGTTCACGTTAAAGAACCCCAGGTGGTCGAAATTTCCGGAGTCCTCCACTACGGCGTCTCTCATAGCCTGAGTCGCTTTGGGACGTTAAACCCCACAAACCAAACCAAACCTATCCTGTAAACCAATTATAATTATATGTAGCCCTGCAACGAATGCCGACATGAGGCTAACGATGGGAGGCAAATTATAAGATAGGAAGGGTAGGCTTTCGCCATTCTCCTCTTAAGAGACATTTAAAAGACCCTCTAAATTACTATTATTTTCCACCTTTAACAGAATTTGAAATTATGCGTGACACGAGTGGCATTTTCGTATATATAGAACGATACACATATGGTATGGTATGGTATGGTATGGTATGGTATGGTATGGTATGGTATGGTATGGTATGGTATGGTATGGTATGGTATGGTATGGTATGGTATGGTATGGTATGGTATGGTATGGTATGGTATGGTATGGTATGGTATGGTATGGTATGGTACGGTATGGCACGCTACAATATGTTGTGATATGAAATGGCTGCCTAGAGGACTGTATTCATTCGGACCAACTGATATTCCTAAACGGGCAGCGATATCGAACATCACACTGACTTTGTTTTTCAATTTTACCAACATAAAAATGCGGCCACTCCGCGAGTCCATCCCGCAACCTTGAGCACAGCAGTCGGACGCCTTAACAAAGGAATCACCACAATTGGCTCCCACGCTGTGGCATCGCTCTCAAACAGCCAGATGCCAAAGCGCAGAAAACTACTGCTTAATTGCGCTGTCTGAAATTCCTAAATAAATAACCTTTTATCGATGAGAAGCGTTCATGTCACAGATTTCAATGGTGATGATGACAAAGGTATGGATTTGGTTGATGATTACTGTTATGGTGGTGGGATTTGACGGCGATGTTAATCTATCTGCTGATTTGTACGCCTCCGCCCCCATCACTCGATGGCGGAGATGAAGTACAGAGACATGTATGTGCAAGTAGTATGAGGTATGTCATAAATGCAGTGATAGCTGTGTTACAACAGCTGTATTACGCGCAATTAAGGACCGGCAGGATTAATAAGTATGACGTCACATTCAAACTTGAAATATTAATTTTATTGTTCAGGATATCCAGAAATTTTACTAGTGGTCTCTTAGATTAAATAAAAGCTGCAGTCACTAACTCGAAGCCCAGAGAGTCATCGTACATAAGAGAACCATTCACGCAATTTTCAATGTAAAAAAAAAAAAAAAAAAAGGAAACGTTGCAGAAATAAACCATACACTGGTTTTAAATTATTCTGTATGAAGCTTTGGTTTGTGGAGTTTTGACGTCCTAAAGCGACTCAGGCTATGAGAGACGCCGTAGTGGAGGACTCCGGAAATTTCGACCACCTGGGGTTCTTTAACGTGCACTGACATCGAACAGCACACGGGCACCTTGCTTTTCGCCTCCATCGGAAAGCGGCCGCCGAGGCCGGGGATTCTGTATGAAGCACGAACGCATTCATTATTATACTGCGCAACTTACTACCAATACAGCATGCAGTTCGTTGATTTTGAGTACACTTACTCGTACATAGTCTCGAGATTGTTTTTGTTTTCTCCATGTTTGGTTGCTAGCATGAAGACTAATGTTCCGCGTATATTATAGTATTAGGCGCATTTTAAAGCACTGAAGTAGGCTCCCACCCTACGCGGCGGATTAGTGGTTATGCGCTCGGAAACTGCAAGCCAGAGCGCGCCTCTGGTGAAAGTGACGGTGGATGGCGAAGGGCCTTCTCTTCTGGCGCGACTCGCACGTATAGGTAGAGCAGCTGCGCGTCGAGCAGCCTCCCGCTCGGCGAGTGAGCGCCTTTACACCACCGCGTGCAGTCCTAAATAGTGGTGAGGGAGGCAAAAAAAAAAAAAATACGATGGACTTTAGTGACTAAAGTAGTGAAAGGCGAAAGCCTGAGTGCCGCATTCTGCTACGCAACTGCTACTGATGAGTAAATAATTTTAAACATTGATTAGTTAACTAATTCTTAGTCATTATAATTATTTATTCGCTGCAAGGTTAATTAAAATAATAATTAATCATTAATACATAAATGATTAGTCATTGGTTAGTAATTGCTCATTGATTGGCATATGGCCATATAAGGCACGCATTCGCGCGTACTGTGGTGGTGCACTGTGATTGGTCGATACCTCTATGACGTCATCTCGCCTCGGCCAATCAGAGCGGCCACAAAAGCGGAACACATTTTGTCCACGACAGTATGAGCCAATAAAGGCTTTTGCCTTAAGAGGTATCTATTAAAAATGATACAATCAGCAAGCCGTATACGAGCGCGTGTTCACTGTGCGAAATTTCTTCATGCAAACAACAAATATGCATGATGAGCGAAATATTTCACTTGTATTTCAACTATAGTCCAGAAGTCAGGCTCATACACACAGCCACACATAACAGTCCATACATAAGAAAGGAGCCAACAACCACCGATGCAAACGAAAGCATAGGCAATGATATTTTGGAGTCGGTGAATGTAAACTAATAATTAATCGTAAAAGTAATTAGCAAGAAAGTAGAAGAATCAACAACCACATGCCGAAGGTGTAATTCGAACCCATGACCTCCAAATTTCGCGTTCGGCGCGCTATCGCTGAGCTATGACGATATGGCGACGGCTTTTTTACCTTGTACTTTCTTAGGTATTTACGTTTCGTGTAACCTATTTTTGAGCGTTTCCATCCGTCGCCCTTCACTATAGCAGCGGACGCGGAACCTCCCATAATACCGCGAGCGCCCCGTACAACGTGAACGCGCTGAATGTGAAAAACAGAGCAGATAGGGCCTTGTGAAAGCTAAAGGTCATTCGCCGACACAAGGTCGAGCTCGGGACTTGCGACGCGAAGAATATAGAGCTTCCGCTTTAACAGGATAAAATGTGTAGGTAGAAGATATTATTCGCAAAAAAAAAAAAAATGACAGCTGCGGGCACGCCTGCTTTTCATTCTTTTTATTTTGGTTGAAATAAAAGTACATACACTAAGCGTTCCAGCTAAGTGTGACCAATATTTTAAATTAAGATTACGAAGCGTGCTAGCCCCGTGAAACCAAATGCACACTGTTGAGAGGCAAAAGGTCTAGTCTGCGGTACATTCTTTCGTTCTCCGAAATGAACAATTCAGTAAATTTTGTAACGACCAAAGCGAGAACTTTTGTAGCTACTACGCTTCAGGAATAGAATTTTGAAGCCTGATATAGTTCTGAAAAACAGCTGGCTGCAATGTCCGCACCACGGTACCATTTACGTAGCTTTATTCATCGACGTCAAAAGAAAGCTACATATTAAAAGCTAAGCTGCTGACGCACAGTGCACACGCTAAGCTTCGTCGAGGACAGCGCTCCAGAATAAAGCGGATTTTCGTCTTTGAGTCGCTTCCTGTGTCGCTATCAGGTATAAGCTTTTGTATTGTGCGAGATACTTTTATAAGCTGTTAAAAAATGAAAGCAGCGTTTTCCAAAAACAGCGCTTTGGGAGGAATATTTCAGCCAGCTACTTTTCAAAATGACCAACATTTTAACTGACAGTTTGTTCTGGAAGGTAATAATTTAAAAGCCAGCTGCTTAGACTTTACTGATCAACAAACATTGTCAAAAAGAAACAATACTGCAGATTAGGCCACGTAGCTCTAATCAACCATCAGGTATTTTCAGTGCACTTGAACATTGTGTTTTCCAGACAGGCAACAGGCCTAATCGAAAGACTATGAGTTTGCTGTTATGTTACATGATATGAGTGTGACGTGATGTGATATGGCATGTCTGTGATGTGACTGTACTACCTTCACCCATCCCTCTCTCACAACTTTTATATCCACTCACCCCTTTACCCCAGTGCAGGGTAGCAAACCGGTTTCTTTTACGAGTTAACCTCTCTGCCTTTCCTCCTCATCTTCCTCCTCCTCCTCCTCCTCCTCCTCCTCCTCCAGACAGCACTGGTCAACAGAAAGAAAAAAAAAAAAGAAACTATTTATGAAGCAGGATGATCCTATTCGCATTTATCTTCCTTGCAGAACTCAGAACAAACCCGCAGTATGTTATTCGATGTGCAAAGCATATATAATAATCTGATTTTAATTTACGGTCGTAAACGATTTCTAGAGCGCGGCAAGGAGGAGGAGGAGGAAGATGAGAAGGAAAGACAGGGAGGTTAACCGGTAAAGGAACTGGTTTGCTACCCTGCACTGGGGGAGAGGGGTAGGTGGGTATAAAAGTTGTGGGTGAGAGAGGGATGGGTAATGACAGTACAGTCACATCACAGACGTGTCACATCAGAGCGCGGCAAAATTTTCTACACCCCAGAGTGCTGCTTACACAGGTACTTAATGTGACAACATCCTCTAGGATTTGAAGTGAAACACCTTGAGCTTTACGGCTTACCGGCTGTGATGTGATCATTCGAAAATCAGATTGCGGTACGTCCGGAGTCTGAATTGGCTGTTTACTTGGTCTAAATGCACATCGTTGTCCACGATGTCGCATTTATCTTTGAAACGAATCACTGCGGCCATTATGCTTCGCTCGGTGCGGAGATTACAGCTCGTCGCCGGTCGTTGTTCCCAGCGGCGCATCGTAGCGCTTGCGTCAGAGCGATTCGCTCGCGATTCAAAAACATATCTCGCCATTACACGTTCCAGGAGAGAGCAAACAGTGCCTCGCCTGCGGGAAATAGCCGACAAATAACGGCATCAGTTATTCGCTTTCTTGACTATGGCAGCTGCCTTCTATCGTTTTGTTTTGCTCCGCTCGCTCGCTTATTCGGAAGAATGTTTGCTCCGAATGGTGTCTGTCTGGGGCGATAACGGAGCGAAAAGCCGATAGATAGCCTCTCAGCGAACAGCTCGGGAAATAGCCGTGGCTGCGGATACAGGCGCTGAAAATCCGATCACACTTCGGATTTGGCGTCGGCAGCGTGTGGCGCCGGCCTATTGATCGTCCCGGATATTGCCGTCCGCAAAGCCCACGTGTTTGACCACAGGACTGAATGGCTAGCGGTGCGCCCCATTAACTCCCTCTTTCGTGTGCATGCTTGCGTCTTCCATAGACCGAAGCGGTTTTTTTTACTCATTATTTAAACCATGTCTACGTGCATATTTCCTGTCCGTTTCATGTTAGGGCCGTCAACTAAGCCGAAGCATAGCGATAATGAAAGTCCGACACGTAATGCCGGTACTTAAAATGAATTTGCTTTATATCTCGGCTGCCCGTGTATTCTCTCATTTACTAACGTTTGTAGCGATGTCTAATAGCAGCTTTAAAGAAAGTCCTTTAACGCTATACAAAGGTAGCAAATGTAAAAAAGATTTGTGAGGAATAGTTACGCCTCCAATAGCGGCGGTCGGACTTCCGAGAGGAGTAGGGGTGGGATGTATTAATTAATGGAGCCGAAGTATTTCGTTCCCGAAGTCATTAATGTGTGTTTGCCTGACCTCTGCTGAGGAGGTGAGATAAGAAAGAGATGCATGCACAGATATGTGTACTCTAACTCGACCTCTGTTGAAGAACAGGGACAAGAAAAGAAAAACATGCAGATGCTTGCACAGGTGTGTTGCTCTATTAGCTACCTTAGGCAAGAAGATGCCGTCCAAGAGAGAGAAGGAGGTATGGGCCTTTCGTGTTTATAGAACATTACATTATCATGTGCTCAATGCGTCAAATAAAAACAAACAACGCCTAATCATATTGGTGGCAAAAAAATAAAGAAGCACGTATAGCTAAGCACACTTTAAACATTTGATTTTCCTCTTCTTTACATGCCTAGCAAATGAGTCCACTGGTGCTTTACAATGACAAGACCTTTATTACAAGACCTTTACAAGACCTTTATTACAATGAGCGTGGCCTAGTTTATTTCGTTAGTGCAACTTTGACAAAAGAATCAAGTCGATGAAGACTTCTACAAAGCGCAGTGTGAAGGAGTGGTAGTTTAGCGCCTGAACTGTAGCCACGGGCTGGTACGTGCAGACGGGCGCTCATGGAGTCTTTTTTTCTTTCTTTTGTAAGTTGGCCAGCTACGAGTGAATACCCTCTAGGTACACAGAATGAATGTTGCCTCTTGTGCGGATGGCATTGTCCAGGGTCGTTACCAAACCCTACGAGAGAGGCTCTCAGAATGTTTAGCTTTCGAACAGGAGAATGCACGGGCAAAAATGCGCCACCTTCGACGCCCTGGCCTTACATTCGCGGCACACCATTGTTGTGTCGTTCGCGTTGACATTCCACACCCTCCACATGCACTTTCCCTCGCTGGCCTGATTTTGCCGACTGCAGCATTCCGCATTGCCGTTTCGAAGCATTGTCTCCGCGACAACCGCTGCATGTTGCTTCCGCGCGATTTTTGCATCTTTCCTATAAACATGGCAGAAAGTAACGCGTAGAAGGAGCACAAGAAAGAGACAGCGCATGAAGGTAGGTTAAAAAAAAAATCAGGAAAGAAGACTCAGCAGTCAGTGGCACAACAGGCCAAGCGAGCCGACCGCTAGATACGGTGCCGAAGGCATAAAGGGCATACAAAAACGGACGGTGTTATAGAAGGAGTACTAATTATTAGCGATGCCTTCAAACTCTTCCAATAGGAGCCACGTGAATGGAAAAGCGAGGCAAGGGAAGAGGGCCACACTGCATCTGTGGACTGAGGGAACATGCTGAGCGGAGGGAAGAGGTGTCTCAGCTTTTCCTTTTGGAGAGTGCTGGCGGACCGGATAGAAGAACAAAACGAAGAGAAATAAACACACTAAAATGATGCAGCGGTTGGGAGCAATGTAAACAACCGCAGAATAAATTAAACTAACTCTGCAGATACCTGAAATCATTTTGTACAAACTTCATAGAAAGGGCACTCCAGGATTCCTAACTTCGTATGGAGACTTTCTGGAACAAAGAAACGAGCTCACATGAGCCGCGTGAAATTTTCTCTTCCCAACCTCACAAAGGGTAGATCTTATGCCACCTCTTCAGCAGCACAAGCGACTTTATGAGCTTTTAAAAGGCCCTCATCAAACCCAGATTTGAATTATTGTGACCTACGATAAATGTACATATGATAATTATTTTTCAACGGCGTATGTAGAACCGAAGTATGCGCTATCAACGTCAATAATTAGAACACAAAATCTTTGGCAGTGACGACGGCGGACTTAGACGAATCAGTTACTACGCATAAGATTACATATGGAATAACGAGATCCACAAGTTTCAATTTTTTGTGGATGGACTGTGAAACGTACAGTCTTCGTCAAAAGTATATGGCCCAAGGAATTTTGTTCTAAGCCCAGTAAAGAGGCTCGTAAAGCAACTCTAGCGTTATAAAGCTCATAGATGACAAATCTCGCCCTCATTCTCCTCTATCTTATATTCATATTCCAGTATTGCTGCCAATAGCCGTGTTACAGTGCTTAGAATCGAACCTCTTGGGCCGTATACTTTTGACAAAGACTGTACATAGTTTGAAAGGTCGCGTGAGGCTTCTCCAACAGCAATTGCTTTATATTTCAAAACAATGAAGTAACGAGAAAGGTGAAACTATTCAGCCATTGTTTAGCTGATAGTATATCTCTCTTTCCCGCCCCCAATTCTGTGTCATATCCCTTCAAAAATACTGTTTCAGTCTTTTCCTCTCTTTCCCGCTAGCTGCACTGTACGCACGTACTGCTGTTTTTCTGGGCACTCGCGGCCCGATTAGCGATCGCATCCAAGCCTTGGCCAACGCCTGCTAATAGCTGTAAAGTGATGTGGCGGTGGCTTAGAGATCTATGGCTAACGGGGGTCTAAAAAAATGCGACATGGTTTGACTCTGCTGACCAACACAGTACTATGCGACCGCATCGAAATCTTGCTGCCCATCCACATTTAAGATTTTCCGACCTTATAGTGGGGGCGGGCCAACGAAATTTCGAGTGTGGGTCCAGTAAGTTATGACTCTTACCATGGACCGCCAAGTCATGTGACCTGCCAAGTACCGCCTGCCAAAGGCATGCTTGTGACGAGGACCGTGATATATGGTGTTCAAGTTGGCAGGAACGAGGTAGATATAAAGCCCCTCTTTATAACCAAGTCGCACGAATGTTCCTGCATGGCCTAGGGATAGCACCTCTGTCTGAAGGTTGGTAGCCCGAGTTTGCAGCTTTTGCCGACTCGGTTACCTGATAGCGACGCACAACTTTATAAACCTGGTTAGACCTCGCGAAGGAGTGCTTTTGCACCTAAAAGGGGCAAACAACGCAAGAACAGGAAGAAGAGAGGAACGAACAATACAGCGCCTATGTCACAATCGCCGGGCTCACTGCCTGTACTGCAACTAGCCATAAGGATGCCAGTAAGATCTGGCGCTAAAAAGTTTTTTTTTTTTTTCAGCTGCATTCAAACACCCTTCCTGTTAATATATGACTTGAACAGAAAGGAATCTTCGTATCACAGACAAATAACCGCTCTTTGTATATATAAAACAACTAAAACAGTTGAGCATGCCTTCATTTATTGTTGGGAGGTCATCTTTCATTCCGATATTCTACCCATCGTACTCTCAAAAAAGAACTTCCCATAATCGCGAATGGAATTCCATACCTCACAGTTGAAAGGGATGAAGATATACCGTTTGATACGTTTGTGGAAAGACGAGGATGGCTGTTTTTTATGCAGCAGTCGATGTTCGTTCTGTACGTGATAACTTCGTTGAAAGTGTTTCGTTCACTTAGAGAAGTGTATTGAGCCCAAAGGGAACCCTCTGAGTGGGAGAGAATTCTTGATGACATTGCCCGCCTAAGAAAATTTCAGTATAAGGATGCATTCCCGATGATTCATTGTACGTACATACTTACCAGTAGTTGTATGGTGTTATCTAAGCAGGTAACTAAGAAAAAGAAAACACTGTGTGAAATGTGATTATATGCGTCAACGGAACATAAAGAACTCGATTTATTGCGGATTTAGTTTACTAAATGTTCGTGCGGCAACTTCAAGCCGCTGACGATTTACTGCATTGAAAGGTCAGTTTGAATCGTGAGCTGCCATAGCGCATGCGCCAATACGTCTTCGCTCTGCTATATATCTGTAATAATGCTCAAATTCGTACTTTATTTTGCCTGATTTCTTTTTTGAGCAGACCAGTTTGATGGTAAACCTTGGCAAATAAGGCAGAAAAGGAAGGAGAACGCTAATCTTCACTTTAAGAGCAGAAGCGATAGCAACTTTAACACCGCTTTTTCATGAGTCAATCTGTTTTATTTTGTTTAAATTATCTGAAATTTTTCAGTTGGCAGTACTCTGACATCGTTGCAGAACCGCAAAACAAGTTAACGCGTTAACTAGGCGCCCCTCTTACAAGCTTAGTACCGACAACACTTCGTGGCCTATATGTTGCTGCTCGCTGGCATTAGAGGCCCAGGGTTCGAAAACCAATGGTGACGACTTTATTTTAATAACTTATTTCTATTTTTCCGCATATACCCTCAATTAGAGGAACTCTCTTGGCCACTTTTTACTTCATTTGGACCCTCACCCTATTCGTAAGCTTTATTTCAAACTTCTGGATTTTTTTTTTTTTTAGGACCAACACTGAACCACAGCGACCCTGGGTTTTCAGCGGGCCAAGGTCCTTACACTATCATCCAAAACAAACGCCCCGGAAAACCTTCCTGTCACAGCGCTCAAGTTTTACTTTTTAAACTTGCGACCACAGACCGAAAAAAAACTGCAAGTGTTAAGACTGATAGCCTTGACGTGCTTCTTTTTTTTTTTTTTTTCGAGCGACCTTTAATACTTGTCGTCCCTAAGCTGGACGTGAGAAGAACGCCACCTGTTATAAATGACGCACACCGTCTCAGAGCGATGCGCGGTCTGGCGTGCACAAAACAAAATCAAAGACCCGAGCAATCCCTTCAAAAGGGCTTTCTCGTGTCGGTGAACATAAGTTTCGGCATTTCGAATACTAACAAACACTTTAAAATACGTTTAGATGCAACATTGGACAAATATTTCAACGCTCTTAGAAATGGCGAAAGCTACTTTGCGGGACAGTTTTCACTAATATCATCGTCATTTATATCCCTACTATATCATCGTCTAAATGCTTCTAAATTCTTCACTGTCATCGCTACTATACCACCATTATCACTAAATACAGCCTTATTACCATCGCTACTATCGTCATTATTAGTAACACTAACTGATCGCCATTTTCATCGCTACTATCATCCTCGCCCGAGACAAGGGGAATTATGATCGGTTTCTCACAAGCCCAGCGTGGAGTAGTGCTTAGAGCGCTCGGCTGAAAATCAAAGCGAGTTGCCCGGTGGAGGATATTTTTTTCTTTATACTTCATGCAGCAAACACTCCCGGTGGACACTCACGGCGAACGAACACGACCGTCTCCATGAGCTTTGAAAGCATTTCTCTTTAATAATGACTCCTCCCCCCCCCTCCCTCCCCCCTCTTTCCTGGCTCCACAAGTGGCAGGGTTAGCCATGGAACGACAGGAAATACTAAAGAACCGCTTTCTTTCGGCTAATATTGAAATATCTGCATATACATATTTAATCCCGCTTAACTTGTGCCGGACAAAATTAGGTTCAGCGAAAAGTGACAGCATTGCTCACCGTCACTACACGCTTCATACTTATCGCGAGGACTATAAAGGCGCCGCTATCATCCAGCGGGATGCAAGAGGCCTGAAGTAGGGAGTTTAAAGTTTGCGGCAATATGGTTTCACTAACTACTTCCGGATATTTGTAATCTGCGAGCCTAACTTAGCTCAGGCGATCAATATTCGGGTACAAATGGTTTTTCGATCCTACATGCGGGGAGCGCAGGAGACTCTTGGCATACATCCGCAGTGACATATAGTACGTTTACTCCCCAGTTCCACCAGACAATGACGCGAGTTTAGTGTTCAGGAGAAGAAGGCTACATTCTCACTGACTGCAGCGTGTGTTTCTCCCTCTTCTCAAGGGGACTGCTAAAGGCTCGAGGCAAATATTGAGGCATCCTGTGCCCCTTAGATTATTGCTAGCGATTTTAACGCCAAATTTATGACTCCATATCCAGTATATATCGAAGTTCACATCATTTCTTACTGCAAATCTCATCGTTTTAGGGATTCTGATAGACCGCAATTTATAATGAGCCCACATTGCATCCTATTAAAAAAATAGCCAACATTTATAGTTCGCTTATTCCAATTTCTTGGCGGAAAATCGTGGGGCTCGTCGGTTCAGTAAATTCTGGAGTTGTACAGATCGCTATTTTGGAGATTATTGCGGTACCACACACGTACCAGTTCTTTCAAACGTTCAAACCTAGTTTACGGGCTCTCCGGATAGACCAGGTTCAAGCCCTTCGCACATTCCCGGGTCTCTCTTGAAGAGCATCAAGAATGGGAAGTATTGCACTCACGAAAGACCATCCGCTTTCGACGTATATAACCATAGGTTCATTGCAAATGCACATGCGCCAAATTTCAAGAATTCCACTGCATCATTGTGAGCATGTACAGTCTTTGTCAAAAGTATACATCCCAAAAGGTTCGCTTCTAAGCACTGGAACATGGCTGCTGGCAGCAATACTGGAATATGAATGTAAGCTAGAGGAGAACGAGGGCAAGATTTGTCATCTACGAGATTTAGAACGCTAGAGTTGCTTTAAGAGCTTCGTTACTGAGCTTAGAACAAAAATCTTTGGGCCGGATACTTTTGACAAAGACTGTACGTATACAGATTCCGTATTTTGTGTTTTCAAAGGTCATAGCAACGCAACAGTCGTCCAGCCCAAAACAGTTCACTCCGGCATCACAACATGCCTCTCTACTGTGGTGTTAATTGTTCCATGTGTGCTCCGATGTGCGCGCTTTTCTCAATGCCCAACATTAACATGCGCCACGCCACATTAATTCCAGCCTAATGTCCATGCTACATTATTGGGACCATACTCACGTCTATACGGATGGTTCGGTAACCTCAACTAGTCCTGCTTGCGCCGTGGTTATTCCTGCGGAACAGGCTGAGATTACCCAACTAATTTAACATAGAACAACCCCTAATGAAGCAGAATTGGTCCCACTTTGTGCGCCTGTAAAGTACACTTTTCAGCAAACACCTTAAATATCGGCTCTGTTCTGTGACTGTAAGGCTGCCCTGCAATGTCCTCAAACTGAGCGACCATGAGCAACTTGTAGCGGAGGTATGACATACGAACCACGATGGAATAGAACAGGGTCACGGCATTATCTACCAGTGGCTACCACGCCATAGTGGCATTGTTGGCGACGACTTAGCTGATGATGCTGCTGAATCAGCTCATAATACAGTTCAATATTTTTTCAAACTTCACTGACAAAATGCGACGCAGGAAGACATCTTCGGGTGCTGCCCGAAACATGGCTACACAGTCATGGTCTGATCCTGGTGGATGGACGACACGTTCACATCACTTCGACCTCTTACTTGAACAGCTAATACAAACTGGCCTCCTCGTTGGGATTCTACGCTGTTATGACGCCTGGGGCTGGGTGTGGCGTTTACTAATGCGTACTGCCATCTTATCGCAATGGCAGACATTCGAAAGTGTGAACAGTGCGGATGGGACGAAACCATCGGGCACATACTTTGCGACTGCCCTCGGTTTGAGTGAGAGCGTACCCTACTGGCTGTTATACTCCACCACTTGGAATTTCGTCCTCTTGAACAAGAAAAGATTCTAGGACCTTCTACAAAACTCTCATTCCAAAGCAACATGGTGGAGGCTGTCTTGGCGTTTTTGAAGGACTCAAGGTTGAGTTCGCGATTAAGTGTGCGCCCTCTGTCCCTTTAACTTAACGGACTATAGACAAGTAAAAATCCTATTTCATTGCCACTTTTACTTACCTTTTTTTCTCCATTTGTTCTCCTCCCCATGAGTAGGGTAGCCTACTCGGCACCGCCTAGATAACGTCCCTGCTTTGTTATTCTGTTTATCTTTTTCTTTCTCTTTCTCTTTATTCACTGCACGCATAGATACACTGCGCAAATCAGCCTGAATTCGAATTTGCAGAAATTGCTTTCTCACCAGCTGCGGTGGCTGGGGCATCGGGATTCTGCTTCTGAACTCAAGGTCATATAATTTGTTTCTTTCCATTTGTTTCGTTTCCCATTTCTAAGGCTGCGATGGCTTAATGGACAAGCAAGTCCATGGCTCTGACCGCGGCACGTCTGTTCCACCCCGCTCCGCTTTTGTAACATGTAGTCATTGTATTTTTTGCTTATGCTCTCACATATTTCACGTTTCTCTTTAACAACTTGTAAATGTATAAAACATTAACATTACTAGCCCAGTGACGTCCACCGTAACAAGTGACAAAACGAAAAAGTGCGAATAATTCGAATTTCTTTTCGTGTAGATAGTAAACAGCCACCATACATGACAGTTAACGGTCGTCAGCAGCATATTAACTCACGAAATACCAAATTGCAACCTGCCATAAATGCAAATTCTAGTGTTATTGGTCAAACATATCAGTTTCTGTGGCGTACGTAATACTGCATTCATGATTGATGAACCAGTTCAGCCAGTTCGGACTACTGCACTGTATTTCCTGCATGGACCTGCGTATTAGAGCACTGTTTCCTGGTGCTCAGACAATCACATATTGTAAATGTTAGCGGAAATAAATTTATGGGTTATTATTTTTAAACTCATTTCCTGCTTTTTTTATGTTTCTGTAACAACGGAGCTATTAGCGATGAAATCCTGGAGCTTCGTAGTTTTTATGTTGTGTTTATAACAGTTGGTTGCTATGGGGTTAAAACCGCCTACGTACAATGACAGCAAAATACAACACCCGAAGCACAGGATCTGAGAAGTCGTTCTTCGTTCCGAGCCCAACAGGTGTCAAAAATATGCAAATTCTGTACAAAAATATGTAAAAGATGCATTGAAAGCGTTGTAAAGAGCGCCTACAATTTCCTTCCAAGCAGCTTCAGTTTATCTCCTTGGCCATGCAAATGGGGACCTCGCATTGGTTCACACTCTCACGAAATCAGATCTTGTTTTCGACCCCGCTCGACGCGTTCACGCTCCCTGATCGCGCGTGGCCGCCCGACCGAGCGCGCTCGCGGTATACAAATGAGCTGAGCCTCCGCTGCCTCGACAGAATTATACGCAGCGCTGAGGATACCGAAGACGATGACGGATAAGCAGTGGTCGTCATTAGTTCCAAACAGCGCTTGACTTCTATTGGGTTTGCAATGCGGCTGTCGCACTGAGGGATTTATTTCCTGGTTCACATTGGTTTACTACTGTACTCCTAAAGGCGCACAAATTAAAAATTCCCGAAATAACCTTAAATCCCTTTCGTAAAAAAACTAGAGAAAATTTTTTGTTGTTACGACAAAATTTCTCTGCGGTTTTTGACGGAAAACCTGCTGTGACAAAGCGTTATGTAGCAACATCAGAAATTTCTGTAGTTACAACATAAAAGTGCTACAGAACTACAGACAACAGAAATATACCACAGAAAAACTAGAGAACTACAGAAAAAGCTGACGTTTACGACAAAACTACAGAATATTTTGTCGTATTTTTGACGCGGTTCTGTATTTTTTTTTTTTGGCTGTGAATGTTATAAAGGGTCTGGAAAAATATTAGGCTTTCACATGTGATTTAAAATAACCGCGTCAGCACAAAATGTTCGTATGAACTCGGTAATAAAACACTATAACGATGCAATGCTTAAACAGACAGCACACGGAAAGATAGACAGAAAAAACGCAACTTGCAGGGAGCGTCGTTTTAGGCACAAACAGTGGAAGACGTTTTGTCTAGTTATAAACTACCTGGAAACTGTTTAAATTGCAACCATGAGCTTTCCGAAGGCAATAGGTCGCAGTCTTTAGATGTTAACCTAACCTTCAATGACGAAGCCGTTTGCTGGAAGTATTGGCCTGTCTGCCCAATCGGGAGTTTTTAAGCGTGTGATTACTCAAACATACCGGGACGTTTCACTCAAAACATCATGCTGTCATAAAGCAGAGGAGAGCCTTCAGGCACATATTTAGAAGTTGGAACAAACAGGCTATCCTACTTCAATTACAAGCACAATCGCTGAAGCCTTACTGAAACAAGTTGAGGAAAGAAAATAATAAATATAGCACTCAATACGAAGCTATCAAACAGAAAAGTGGGTCAGTTGTGATTCCTTATGTTCATAGGGTAGCGCATATTTTGAAGCGCGTTGCAGCGAAGTACAAAGTACCTGTGGTGTTTTCATCCCCGCAAAAACTTGCCCCCCCCCCCTCCCCCCAAATGTTGCAAAACTGGCCACAACAAGACCGAGAAAAAAAGTTGTTCAGAAAAAAAAAAAAAAAAAAGGCACGTAGTTTCGATTGTGAAGTATGCTGTCGGTGTCATGTATCAGATACCTCTGACATGCGAGAAACCTCTGGCCGATCTACAGTCGTGAGCTTAAGTGGTATGCAACACACAGCCGATAGTGGAGCTCTGGAAAATTGCATTCCAACTTCATATAGCAAGAGCTATGCTATACGAGATTGAGGCAGTCGTGGCGGTGCCAAATTTAATCCTAATGCATGTGTAGCTGTCGCTGTCGCTGTATGTCTAGATGCAATTTTCCCGAGCTTAATTATCGGCAGAGTGTTGTATGCCACTATTGCTCACGACTGTACACTCACGATTAAAAGTATTGTGAAGAGGAAGAAGTGCACAAGGAACATGCCAGTCAGTGGCATCGTGATCGCTGCGCGTGCTGGATCTGCCTGTGTTCGCTGCCGCTGTGTTCGAAGCTGATCTGCTCAGTCCTGCTGATCAAGTCCTGTTGATCCGCTGAATAAACCCCCCATTCTTACATTTGGTGGAGCTGCCGGTCAAGATCTATCCTCTCGCCCTGGAACTCCGCAGCCGTACATTACCACCTCCTGCGATGCCTGAGGACGTCAACCACCAAG
Source organism: Amblyomma maculatum (assembly GCF_055883805.1). Taxonomy (NCBI): domain Eukaryota; kingdom Metazoa; phylum Arthropoda; class Arachnida; order Ixodida; family Ixodidae; genus Amblyomma; species Amblyomma maculatum. Next base: position 86,440,390 of record NC_139347.1, read on the forward strand.
CCGTACAAGTTGGCTCTGCCATCATCTGCCCCGGCTCCCTCCGCCAGCGTGACCCCGCCATCTTCAGCGGCACTGACGACCACGATGTCGAGGACTGGCTCACATCCTATGAACGAGTGAGCGTTTACAACAAATGGGACGCGGAAACAAAGTTAAGCAACGTCATTTTCTATCTCACCGGCGTAGCAAACCTATGGTTTCGAAACCATGAAGCGGACATTCCATCATGGTCCGCGTTTAAAGCCAGCTTCTCTGAAGTCTTCGGCCGACCAGCTGTGAGGAAACTCCGCGCTGAACAGCGCTTGCGTACGCGGTCTCAGCAAGCTGGCGAAAATTTCACGAGCTATATCGAGGACGTCGTCGACCTGTGCAAGCGCATTAACCCACACATGTCAGAGGCCGAGAAGATCAAGCACATTCTGCAAGGCATCGATGACGATGCCTTTCAGATGCTGTCGGCTCGAGATATCCGCACCGTCGCACAAGTGGTCACACTGTGTCAAAGTTATGATGAACTGCGAAAACAAAGGGCCATAACTCGCGCGAACACCATGCACTCCGAGTCCCTTGCTGGCCTGACAGATGCATGTGAACATTCTGCGCTCCTACCACAAATTAAGAGCTTCATTCGGGAAGAAGTTGCTCGACAGCTCTCCCTTATATCCTGCCATCAAGAACCTTCCTCAAACCTAGCTCCTAGTTTGCGCCACATTATTCAAGAACAGGTAGCTGAATCTCTTCCTCCAGCCCCTCAACCCATGCCTGTTACAGCGCCGTTAACTTATGCGGCTGTTGCGGCCCGACAGCCACCTGCATATGCTCCACCGCCACCAGCCTACGTTCAGCCGCCTCCTGCGCCTGCGCGAGAACCTGCGCAGTTTATGCGACCGGCTCCAAGACCACGTAATCCCTGGCGCACGACGGATAACCGGCCAATCTGTTACACTTGCGGGCTTGCTGGACACATTTCTCGTTACTGCCGCAACCGTCTCCCGGTGTCGGCACCACCTACTCATGGTTCTGCATACTGGTCTCCGACGCCTCAGTATTCCGCGCCTACTGAGCCTCCAGCTGGCCCTCAGTTCTCCCCAGACCACTCAGCCATGTCCGACCGCCGTTCACCGTCGCCGCGACGCCGCTCTATCTCTCCGATGCGACGTCGACAGAACGCTTCACATGAGGAAAACTAGAGGCCGCAGTTCCTGAGGCGAGAACTGCGACCCAGTCGAACTTCCCAAGTCCTCATCTGTCGCCGACAAACCTAATTGAAGTTTTCGTCGAGGGTGTTGCTGTCATGGCTCTAATTGACACTGGTGCTGCGATTTCGGTAATGGACGCAAAACTATGTCGCACTTTAAAGAAAGTGAAGACGCCAATTGCGGGACTTTCGTTGCGAACGGCCAGCGCTCAGCATATCAAGCCTTTAGCAGCGTGCACCGCTCGAGTAGTTATTCAAAATTCCCTTTATACGATTGAGTTCGTCGTGCTGCCAAGTTGCTCGCACGCTGTAATTTTAGGCTGGGATTTCCTGTCGCGTCATGCTGCTATTATCGATTGTGCTCGAGCTGAAGTGGGGTTCTCGACTATGCCCGATGCCTTACCAGACGCTGATCAGTCAAATTCCGGTGCTAAAGCCCTCGTCGCCGAAGATATCGACCTTCCTCCCTGCTCTTCAGTGCTTGTTCGTGTCGCTTGTGCATCTCTTAGCGATGACACCGTTCTCTTCACACCAGCCCATACTTTCCTGCGCCGCAAGTGCCTTCCATTGCCCTACGCAGTGCTCGCTATTTCCGCTGGCTTTTCCATGTTATGGGTCTCTAACCCATTTAACTCCCCTACTGCTTTGCGCCATGGCGAATGTCTCGGAAGTATCCAGCCAATCGCATCTCTTCTGATCTCTGAGGAACCTGACGACGCGCCGCACTGTGCCGTGACTGCGCTCAGCCCCCCTTCAATTGCGCCCGCTCCCCCCTCTACAGACTTGTTTCTCCGTTCCATCGATGCCGATCTTCCTCCAGAGCAGCGCACTCAGCTTTTGAACCTACTACATCACTTTCGCTCCTCCTTCGACTCTCATCAAAGTTCTTTGGGTCAAACTTCTACAGTCACTCATCGCATCGACACCGGCACCCACGCACCACTACGACAGCGTCCCTATCGTGTGTCTGCAACCGAACGCCAGGCTATAGAAGAGCAAGTCGACCTAATGATCCAGAATGGCGTGATTCAGCCCTCAAGCAGCCCTTGGGCCTCACCTGTTGTCCTTGTAAAAAAGAAAGATGGTTCTATCCGCTTCTGTGTCGATTATCGCCGCCTTAATAAGATAACGCGAAAGGACGTCTATCCTCTCCCGCGCATCGACGACGCTCTCGATTGTTTGCAAGGCGCCGAACTCTTTTCTTCCCTAGATTTACGTTCCGGGTACTGGCAAGTCCCCTTGGAAGCGGCTGATCGCCCCAAAACTGCCTTTGTAACTCCCGACGGCTTGTACGAATTCACAGTTATGCCGTTTGGCCTTTGTAATGCTCCGGCAACATTTGAGCGGATGATGGACACCATTTTGCGTGGCCTAAAGTGGAAGACATGCCTCTGCTACCTCGATGACATTGTCGTCTTTTCTCGTGACTTTGACACACACCTCTACCGTCTGAAGCACGTTTTGACCTGCCTATCTGATGCCGGACTGCAGCTGAATTTGAAAAAATGTCGTTTTGCCGCCCGCCAGCTCAACATTCTCGGCCACGTTGTTTCCAAAGAAGGTGTATCTCCAGACCCTGCCAAACTTCGTGCCGTAACAGCCTTTCCCAAACCGACTTCCATCAAAGATCTACGTAGCTTCCTCGGGCTGTGCTCTTACTTTCGCCGCTTTATTAAGAATTTTGCTTCCATTGCTGCTCCCTTGACAGAACTTCTGTCCGGCAGTTCCGACCTTTCGTCGTGGTCACCAGCGTGCGACGATGCCTTCAATGCTTTACGACATATCCTCACGGCACCGCCTGTCCTACGTCATTTCGACCCCACAGCGCCTACTGAGGTCCACTCAGACGCCAGTGGTATTGGTCTCGGCGCTGTGCTCGCTCAGCGCAAAGCAGGTTATGCTGAATACGTGGTCGCCTATGCTAGCCGTACACTCACGAAGGCTGAATCCAATTACTCTGTCACTGAAAAAGAATGCTTAGCGATTATTTGGGCTCTTACTAAATTCCGCCCTTACCTCTATGGTCGCCCTTTTGACGTAGTGACGGACCACCATGCGCTTTGCTGGCTTTCCTCACTGAAAGACCCGTCCGGCAGACTGGCAAGATGGGCTCTTCGCCTTCAGGAATATGATGTCCGCGTTGTTTACCGCTCTGGCCGCAAACATCACGATGCCGATGCACTTTCCCGCTGCCCCCTTACAGCTGAGGTCGCGAGCCTTTCCCCTTCCGACGACTCCCCGCCATCGCTTCACATCAATGACATGCCGTCAGCGCAGCGGCAAGATCCTTGGATAAACTCTATCCTCGATTTTATCTCCAATCCTACAGCTGCTTCTCCATCGCGTGCTCTCCGCCGCCATGCTTCCCACTTCGCCATTCGTGATAACCTCCTCTACCGCCGCAACTACTGTGCAGATGGCCGCAAGTGGTTGCTAGTTATTCCCCGGCAGCTACGTTCGCAAATTTGTGACTATTTCCACGCTGACCCACAATCCGGTCACGCGGGCGTCTTCAAGACATACACTCGTCTCCGGCTGCGTTACTACTGGCGGGGTATGTACACCTTTGTACTCAAGTACGTTCGCTCATGCCTCACCTGTCAACGTCGCAAGCCATCTCCTCAACGTTCTGCTGGAGAGTTGCTGCCGTTACCCAGCCCACCACGTCCTTTCGACCGCGTCGGCATTGATTTGTACGGGCCGCTTCCCTACACTGCGGCCGGCAACCGCTGGGCTATCGTAGCCGTTGATCATCTGACGAGGTATGCAGAAACCGCCGCACTTCCATCTGCCACAGCGTCAGAAGTAGCTTCCTTCATTTTGCAGCGATTTGTTCTTCGCCATGGCGCACCTCGAGAGCTGCTCAGCGACAGAGGACGCGTTTTCTTGAGTGATGTTGTAAAAGCCTTGCTCACCAAGTGCAACATAATTCATAGAACCACCTCCGCCTATCATCCCCAGACTAATGGCCTCACTGAACGTTTTAATCGTACCCTTGGCGACATGCTCTCTATGTACATCTCCTCCAACCACTCAAACTGGGACCTCGTCCTTCCGTATGTCACGTACGCATACAATACCGCAACGCAGTCTACTACTGGCTTCTCTCCTTTTTTTCTCCTCTACGGCCGTCACCCCTCTGCAACAATCGACACCATACTCCCGTATCAGCCAGACATATCAGAGTATACACCTGCGTCTCAAGCAGCCCAGCATGCGGAAGACTGTCGACAAATCGCCCGCGCATTCACGGCCAACACCCAGTACCGCCATAAATCCAACCATGACAGCCAACACTCGACACCGCACTTCTCGTCTGGCGCTCTTGTGTGGCTATGGATACCTTCCAATGCCCCTGGACTGTCTTCAAAATTTCTTGCTAAATATCATGGCCCATACCGTGTTCTGGAGCGCACCTCTCCGGTTAATTATGTGGTGGAACCTGTTACGCCGTCCCATGATCTACGCCGGCGCGGACGCGAGATTGTTCACGTCCAGCGCCTCAAACCCTATTACGACCCTGCCGTCTTGCTCACACCGTAAGTCGCCAGGATGTCTCCTCTTCGTCCCGCGGGTAATTGTGAAGAGGAAGAAGTGCACAAGGAACATGCCAGTCAGTGGCATCGTGATCGCTGCGCGTGCTGGATCTGCCTGTGTTCGCTGCCGCTGTGTTCGAAGCTGATCTGCTCAGTCCTGCTGATCAAGTCCTGTTGATCCGCTGAATAAACCCCCCATTCTTACAGTATTAATGATCTCCTAGCAGTGCATAAACGCAACTGGAAGAATGGTACGGGATCCCACTTACCACACCATTGCAAAAACGGCGGCGAAAACGACATGAACTTGTGCGAAACGAGGCTGAAAGATATAGTGAAAGTAAGGAGAAGATAGCCCGTAGACTTCTCGAAGCATGTCATATCAATGGAAAAGGTTCAGTTCAGTTCAGTTCAGGCGTTCAGTCGTGTCCGACTCTTCGTGACCCTATGGACCATGTCACGCCACGCTTTCCGGTCTCTTACTATCTTCTTAACATCACATAGCTTCATCTGCAATGCCTCGAGAATGCCATCTAACCATCGCGTTCGCTGCCTACCCCTTCTCCGGCGACCCTCAACCTTTCCCAACATCAAATCTTTCTCCAGCGACTCCTCTCTTCTCATCAGATGACCAAAGTAGCTGAGCTTTAACTTTAGAATTTGACCCTCCAATGAGCAGTCAGGGTTTATGGTCGACAATATCGACTGATTTGATCTTCTGGCAGTCCAAGGAACTCTTAAGAGTCTTCGCCAGCACCACAATTCAAACGCGTCAATTCTTCGGCGGTCAGCCTTTTTCACAGTCCAACTCTCGCATCCATACATCACAACTGGAAAGACCATAGCACGGGTTATACGGATCTTGGTTGGCAGACTAATGTCTCTGCTCTTTACTAGGCGGTCAAGGCTAACCATTGTTCTCTTTCCCAGAAGCAGGCGTCTCCTAATTTCATGGCTGCAGTCTCCTTCCGAGGTAATCTTGGCGCCCAAGAACAGAAAATCTGTCACAGCTTCCACTTCTTGTCCATTGATGCTCCAGGACTTGATAGGGCAAGACGCCATGATCTTCGTCTTTTTAATGTTCAGTTTAAGCCCAAACTTCTCACTCTCTTCTTGTACGCGCATCAGAAGTCTCTTGAGTTCCACTTCACTTTCTGCCATTAAAGTAAAGGTAGGAAAAGGTAGTGATTGTTTAAGAACCCTATCTTTGGCAATTCGTAATAATGAGATAGCTTTTTTTTTTTTTTTTTTTTTAGATAAAATGCAGTGAGCCACGCGGGTTGCTAGATTCTCTGCTCCAACCCAGCTCTCGCAGGCATGTTTGGTTCCTTCTGTACATATCGATTCTTTTCTCTTATATTCACCCCCATTCACCGTGAATAGACAGTTGGCCTGTCTGTATATCTGTGGGAACAGTGAACAGCCACCAGCAAATATTACTGAGCAATAAAGTGTGTCAATAATTAATCACGTGAAATGATCAAAATGTACAAATAGCAAATCAGCAGTCCGAAAATTTAAAAACAAAACTGCCGTTTTAGGGGAGCACTCGAATGGGTGATAGCTGGCGAGTCAAGTGAGATTTAGTATAGTCCTGGGCAGCCAACCTCAATTAGGCAGAACACCTAAAAAGCTGTTTTCAGTGAGGTTGTACTATAAATAATACAAGTCATACACGCACACATCTCTTGAATCTGGTTGTGCCCCAATTTGGATAAGCATTCAATATCGCAAGTAACAAAATTACCGTTCGGAGTAGTTAGTGCACAATAAAACACACAAAACAGTGTCAATTTTCCTTCAGTGCTTCCTTTCCCATGATCTCTTTGCTAAGCTCCTCTGCGCGATCACTAAGCAGCTCGATTAAAAATTAGGAGAAAGACCCATGCTGGCCAGTTGTGACTGACGGTCAGCATTTTAGAGGCGCAGCTGACCAGATTGGGAGCCGCACTAGAAGCGGGGCTTCCCACTGATTTGTCTTTTTCTTAGCTTTATGCTTCAATATCTTGGGTGAAGCTTTCAAGAGGCTTGAAAGCTACGCCTTCCAGAGTAAAAAGTGATAACTTAACCGTGTCCCGTTCACATCGCCTACCCAGCCCTCACACGCCGGCTTATGAAAACGACTGTTTGACATGCCTTGGTTTGTCTTGTTTACATGCTCCAACACGTGTGATGCGTATGCATACATATCGAACACGATCTGGATATCCACTTTGAAATTTAGGACCGACCCTATCTACGGGTTCAAGAAGTTCAATATAACTTGATCATCATTTCGCTTCAGCATCAGAATGGGCCGAGCAGTCCTGGCATGTACGATTCTAATCTACTTTCCGGTGTCTGCGTAGTTAGCAACATATCCTCGACCGCTTTTGAGACTGCCCTTTCAATAGCCTCGTGAATCTTGTATCTATCATTCAACTTCAGCCCTCCTTTCTTTTGCCTTGCCAACTCTGCTTGTTTCTTCTGACTTTGCTGACCGTCCCCTTTCATACGGATTTGTGCAGGATGTATATACTGCTGTGTATTTTCTAGCAGTTAGTTTTTCACTTGAATGTTTATTTGAATTTTGCAGGGGGAAAAACCGATAGTGGTCACTAAAACTCCGCCTTTAGGGGGTATGATTAATAGCTTTGCTGATCCCCGTCTGTGCTCCCCCTGTGTAACCTCATTCATGTAAATGTAGTTTCTGTTTCCTTAATTACAAATTCATTAAATTTTGCCTCTAATATCTTACGCATTCTTATTATCACAGAGTCCTAAGATACCACGCCATCTAGCTACCTAGGCGGCCACCCGACACACATATAAAAGCCCCGCTGTAAGCAAGCCATATGAATGCACCTGCGTGGTCCACGAAAGGTGTGTGTGACTACGCAAATATGATTCCTTGACCTATTTATATTTTTTTTTTGTGTCATGATTTTTCCATCACTGTAATCAACGCCGGAACTGACGGCGATGACTCCGGGCTTTCTGAGACACGGGTTTCTCAGCGCTGTCGCGTCAAAGTCATTCTGGCTTCTTGCTGTGGTTTACACCACGCTGCACGCTTTTAGTGGCCCAGCTCTGGTCCCAAAGCACGTCACGCGCCGTGAGCAGATTTGGTGCGAGCCACTCTGTGTATATATCGGCAGTGCATTAGCATTCGTGTTTTCCTGCCCATGATGGTCGCGCTATGGAGATGGCGGGGCGTCGTGCTGACGTGCGCGTCACACGCGGGGGTGGAATAAGACGTGCGCGACACGAGATTCAGCATCGCTAACACGAGTAGCGACGCGGAGCCGCACTATACAATGCGGCCGAGGAAAGCTGGCCGAACGTGGGATTATTCTGCGAAGTGCTTAGAAGGCATTTGTAATGATTCAATCCATTTGGAGACCGTTGTGCAAGCCTGAAACAGATTTAAAGCATTTGCGCAAGCGTGTCGAACGCAGTTGCAAATTTCGATGCGCCGGCGGCACTGTTACTAAATCTTTGCGCGTGCCTTAAGACCATGCCGCGAATTGCCCTTTCGCTGCCATTCCTGTGACTCCTCTGATTGGCTAGCGCGTGAGTGGCAGCCGCGCACTGAGCAGCGTTTCTCTAACTTGCGTCATGCTTAGTTAGAAATGAAATAGTAGGTAACAAGAAATAACAATAGTCAAGAAGAACGTTCATTTACATATTGATCAAAAACAAATTTCAGCCACGCAATCAACCAGTTTTCAGTGCCCGCTGATTGACATGAAAATCAAGATAAGTATGCTAGTGATTAAGTGTTGGGTTTATTAGCTAGGTCTTTTTTGGAGTGCGTATGGGTTTATGAACCCATTATTTCCATTAAAAATACTATGATAAGTCCAGCCAATCGTGTCCTGTCTGCCAGCTATATTAGCATCGTTCTTTGACGTCGTTGTAATCGTGGAAGTGTATAGAAAAGACGCCCTTTAATGACAAGTATATGATATCTCTCTGTGGGCTAATTATTTACGCTTCCGCTTCCGGTTACGACGATTGGCCGCAGCGTAGTCTAGACCTATCAAATATGCTGAGTGATGTAGTGACCGAATGGCTGCCTTCCAACTCCGGCTAGCAGAAACCAAAATTGTTTTAAAAGCGTCAGCAGAGGAGTGAATGTATTTGTCTTCGCTGCAGCTTTACTAAAAAAGTACGTTGAATGCGTATGTTTCTGCCCAAAGCGATCAATGTTGTCAGTGGAGTTAGTGCCAACTGACGATAATTTGTCTTTTGAGAACTGAGCGCGAAAATAAAGCGCTAAGTAGAGATAATGTTTTCAAACCTCTAGACCTTTAAACACATAGCCGCAACCTGCTTCATAAAATGTCACGTATTATTCAGAGTGAGAAACGCTCAATATGGCGAGCCCTTGTGACAATGAAAATCACCTCTCTTATACCAGCAAAGCCGAGAGAGAAAGGTCGTTAGTTTAGACTAGCGGAGCTGGTGGTCACTGCCTTTCGCCGCCGTTTTATTGCTCACGATGGTTTAAAAAGAAATTTCATCATATCCGAAATTGCTCGAGTAAATGTCTATGTCTAAACTCTACAATCGCGACAGATAGGGCTGTAAAATGCATTTACCAAAGAGATCAGGATACTTCTGTGGCCCGGATTCATAGCCTTGTTGAGTCACAGCTGACGGTAATGCTGTGGAGTGACAGTCATAAGCGTCCCAGAGGAAAACGAGCCGTGTGATGAGGGGCTATTGAAAAATTTAGGGGAAGTTCAGCGAACTAAGAGCCCGGCTCTTCCTTAAAAAAAAAAAAAAGAAAAAAAGAAAAAAAAACAGGGAAAGAGCAGAGGGGAAATGGAGCGCTTGTTAGACTCGTTTTCGGCAACATAACCCCTTATTTGGCCAAGGAATTGCTCTAGGGGCATCCAACATCAATATGGTAGCTACAAGAGTGGGCGGAGTTTCTTTTAGCAGCCCGAATCAGCTCACTTCTGCAAGATTCATTCTCCGCTCCACAAGTGCCTCGTTGGAACACTGCCTGCTGTTCATCTCCTTGTCCGGCGAGCGGCCTCTCCTTCTTCATAGTCAAAATTAAAATAAACAATTTTTTTTTTTACTTTCACTATCATTATAACTTTTTTTTTTTTTCAGCGCCGTGATCGATTCCTGCGTTACAAAGAAGTCCGTGAGCGAGGTTTGGTGTACTTGACACAGATTCAACCGTGTTCTCGCTTGACGTCCTGCACATAGCAGTGAGCTTGACTGGACTGCGATGAAGCTCTTCGTGAACAATTGTGTGTTCACCAGATATTAGAAATAAGCGCAATACGACGTAATAGGATGTGATCGTTATCAAATCAGATCACACCGTTCCAGATCATGAGAACTCTAAAATTAGTAGATTCTGCTACGCATTTGTTGCGAATGTGGCGGCGAATGACGCTTCGAGTAAAAAGAGGGACTACTGTTTCACATTAGTAGCATTGTTTTATCCTTACACTGTTAACTCTTGTTGAAAGACGCGCAACAACGGAAAAACAATGTCCGCCTATTTCTGCAAGCAGGCCCAACTTCGCTAGTGTTTTTCACAAAACAATGCGAAATCATGACATGGCTACTCCGAGAAGAAGGTATGCATGCAATAGTGCAGCAGGTTCGACAAGTGCGGAGAAAAACTCGCACATAATAAACACGACCACAAGCTGCAGCAGAATGTTTAATAACCTTGTTAAAAGCTTCGTCATGGTAGCGATAAGCACTGCAGGGCAGTCTAACGTAATCCCGTGTCCCTTACAAGAAAGGCGGGCATACAAAATGACATCCACCTCCTCCTCCTCCTCCTCCTCCTCCTCCTCCTACTACTACTACTACTACTACTACTACTACTACTACTACTATCGTTATTTCCCCCTTCATATGCTTCATCATTTCCATCACCATTATTAATAAAACTTTCCTCCTTCACACTTCCTTTTTTTTACCTACATCTTAATCTCATTCCTCTACAGTTTTTCTTCCACATCACCACCCTTTTCGCTTTCGTTTTCTTCTCGCGTTTCTTTTCTCGTCGTTCTTGCCCTGCCAGCCTCTGTGGCGCCGATCTAATTCTCGCTCGTCCTTGGAGCGCTTCAAACAGGCAGAGTTGCGCGGTAAACAACGCGAAAGCGATAGCCGCTGTCGCCGCGGCGGCCTTCTTGTAGTCGCACAGGAGTGTCTGCATTCGGGTGTCGGAGGACGGACGTATAGTCAGCGGAGCGAGACGACTGAAAACGAGATTAGACCAGTAAACAACGGCGGTTGCCAGCGAGTGAGCGAAACGAGCAGGGGTAAGTTTAAATACAATGCCGCACATTCCGATACGCGACGAGCCTTCTTTGTACCAAATAAAAAAAAAAAACACGCGCACAAGTGCCTTTTTCTATCTTACATAGATGTCGTTCTTTTTTTTTTTTTTCCGCCGCCGCCTAATCTAAATTAGTGGCCGACGAGCCAAGAGCTACGAGTTCTTCAGTGGTGCAAAGTAAACAGCCGTTTCTTTTTATTCAATCTACAAGAAATAAATTCACACGAAATGCATTCCCTCGTCGAATAAATAGCGTCATTCCATTCAATGCACACTTTTACCGAACATTGCTTTAATAAGAGATCCGCTGGGATGAGTCAATCTCTATGCCGTTTGGCTTTCCATCTGTTATCCTCTCTTCGCACTACATGTCCTGCCGATGCCACTATAGAATGTCGCACTCTTGATTTCCACTATAGAATGTCAGTAACTTGAGTGATTTCTCTGACCCACTCTGCACGCTTCCTTTCTCTATCTCTATGCTATGCCGTTTGGCAGTCCGGAACAAGGTCCAGGGGTCTAATCCCTGCACCGAAAAGACCACTTGCGATGAAGAAGAAATTCAAAAACTACCGTTTGTTGTGCAATGCGAAAGCGCATTTTGGCACGCCAGACGGTCGATATCAATCCGATGCACTTTACAACGACGTCCATCATAGCGGCGCGTGCAGCTTTAGCATGTTAAACTACGCCCAGCATACCCTTTCCCCAGGGAGCCTAGCTTCGTGACAGCCACAGTTTAATACCTATGATTCTTTCGAATCACTCGTCGGTATTCGTGGAAAGAAAGCAGATTGATTCGATTTCCGACTGCCGTCTCGGAGTGACTCATACGTCGGGAAACTGAAAACGTCTGCAAACTCACAAATAGGTACAGAAAAACGCGACCATCTGAAGAGTCTCCTCTTTGGAAAAAAAGAAAAGAAAAAAAAAAGAGAAAGTAAAGGCCACCAGGGGGGGAGCCAGTCGGCGCTGATATAGCTTTGACTTCAGGGCATAAATCTCCCAATATACGCCTTATATCGCCAGATAAAACACAGGCGCTCCTTTAACACGAGAGGAGCTCGCAGAACGAGAGGAAAAGGTGAACAAACAGCAGGAACAACTGAAAAAGATGGCGACGTCGAACAGTGAGGGAGGAGACGATTCTTCCCGCAGCACCTTGAGAAGCGTATTTATAAGCCATACTCTTTGGCAGGCGCAGAGGCCGCTCATAGAAAATAAAGACATGAAAGGGAGCATAATGAAAAGAAAATGTACATCAAGTGTTCTCCTCTCTCTATTACTGGGTGGTCGTTGCCTGCAGCGCACACATTTATCGACGTTATCTTATAATGCGGTTCCCCATTTTGTTTTGAGGCTGATGCGAATCCTTTCTTTTTTATTTTTTCGCCTGAGGTCTGGTGCGCGATTCTGCTTCAAGGGAAGATCGATACCGAACACGATTGGCTGCGGTGTTCAGCCTCTCGGCTCCGAGATATCTCTACTCTCCCCACCTTTCCTTCTACGCACACTGCAACCATATCCACCCACATCTGCGAACGGTGGACCACGCATTGGCTTATAGCACGCCCAACGCTGGCAGTAGCTTCCAGCGATGCGAAAAGAAAAGGGGACCTCTTTTTTTTTTACTCTTTTTAACGTGCCGCCGTAGTGGGCTCTGTCGCTGCTTTTGTTCGGCGCGACTCTTGCACTTGCTAACGGATTGGCTTGGCTTCGTCTGGCTTGACTTCGTCTGGCTCGGCTTTTTTCGTCTTTGTTCGCTGTCTTTGCCGACCGCCTCGCTAAGCGTGAAAGCGATGGCAGATTGTGTTTTCTTCCGCTCCAGTCGACTGCTGTCGAAGACAAACGAACGCGGGATTCCGATACTTTCTGTCGCTACGGCCGCCAGCCCACCGACACGGGGCAGCAGTGCGTTCGCGCGCGTATCATCCAAGGTCCGTTTGAAGGCCACCGCTGTGAACCATGACTTACTGGCCCATACATCTTCGCATCGTATAGCGAATAACGTTTTTTAACACTTAAGTTTTTCTCTGCCCACTTCGTTGTTCATTCCAAGAACGCAATGGCGCGAGTAATCGGAAATGACGTTTGCTTCAAAGTGAAATGCGGTGGTTGCGGAACCTGAAATGTGCAGCACCGCGGTTACAGGTGGCGATAGACGGGAAACAACTGCCCAGTGTCCTTCTGCCAGGAAGGCGAAAAAGGAAGTAACCGAATAAAAACGAAATACACGCACATATATTTAGCTGCGAACAGCATTGACAGGCATGACACCAAGAAGTAGATTGGCATGCTTCACTTGGAGCTAACTATTGTGCCCGGACGTTTTAAAATAAAATCCCACTAAATATGACTGTACGCGCACACTGTTTTCTCCTATTAATTATTAAACTGCATATTATTATGTAGTCTGGATCTCTTTGAGACAACTATTTCGAATTCAGAATAACGCTGTTCGCTTTTTCGGACTCATACAGGCATAAACCTTGTCTCAACGGGAAGGCACTTTGTTTTTCTTTTCTTATTTAAGTGCAGAATCAAGAATGTGCAAAGGCAGCAGATTTCACTTCCGAAAAAATCCTTTTTTTATATTGTATTAATAAAATTACTTATGGAAATTTAATTCTTTTCCTGCGGTCGTGTTCGGGCTCACAAGAACCTTTTTACAACACCAGCTTAATTTGTAATCATCGTGGCTTAGCTCGTCAATATGCTATTCAGTCAAGGAAGAAAAAGAACATGAATAAAGTACATAGGTTGACACTGAAAATTTACCTGTGCAAGGAATGATTTATGTTTCTGAAGAAATTGAATGGTTCAGTTAAAGCACCATTATCAAAGAAGATAAATGAAGGGAAAATGAGGGTGCTCGTTATAATGCATGAAAGAAAGAAGCCAACAGTCGGCGAGGCCAAGGAAAGCATTGGGGATTGTAATTTATGTCTTTTTTTTTTTAATTTTCACTTCGGTAATCACATAAATTAGTAATATAATCTGTTTAGAGGAAAGATAAATAAACACAAAGTAGAAGGGAAAACAACATACCGATGGTGGGAAACGAACCCACGACCTCCGAATATCGCGCCCGGTGCCTTCCAACAGAGCTACATCGGCCGCTGTCCCCCCTGCTACTTTTCTGGGTATTAATATTGTCTGCATACGAACCTTGAGAGTGTTCACCAGTGCCACCCTCAACCATAGCGGTAGACGTGGAACGTCCTCTGTTACCGCCAGCGTCACGTAGAATGTGATCAAGAGCGAGGGCGAAAGCTGTGCTAGAACCCTCTTACGCTACCTATGGCTTCAAGACTGCCAGAACCGAGACCCCCGTAAGCTACAAGCAGATAAATGAAGGGAAAATGAGGGTGCTCGTTATAATACATGAAGGAAAGAAGCCAGCAGTCGGCGAGGCCAAGGAAAGCATTGGGGATTGTAATTTATGTCTTCTTTTTTTAATTTTCACTTCGGTAATCACATAAATTAGTAACCCCTAAACAGATTACATTACTAATTTATGTGATTACCGAAGTGAAAATTAAAAAAAAGACATAAATTACAATCCCCAATGCTTTCCTTGGCCTCGCCGACTGTTGGCTTCTTTCCTTCAATATCAAAGAACTTTCACTGAGCGGTGAGCCTGAAAAAAGCTCATTGCTTTAAAAATGTCCTTACAGCTTGTGCCTCGCGTCTTTGTGTATTCATCCATTCAGCCGTACGGCCACCACAAAATAAAAAAAAAAAACGCTCTCACGCGGACAGACAGAGATGTGGTTGAGATTGTTGTATGCGTATTTATGACACAAGCCTTGCGGAATCTGCGAGCAATTGCTACGCTGTCGCAGAAATGTAGTCCTGTAACCAGTGACCGTACTTGCAATGGGCTTAGGCCGGGGGTAGCGGTGCTTAGGAGATTGTTGGTAAAGATGATTTTCCAAGAGAAGCAATTTGAATGTTGATGCCATTGATGTAGGCAGCCCTCAGTCTACATGTCTTGACACGAATGGCCGCTTGTCACGGACAGTCCAGTGAAGTGATTGCGCGTGCTGTGCATAGCCAAATATGGCCATGTATATGGCCATAGACTAACTGGACTGTATAGACTGTATAGACTGTAGACTTACTAGACTGTATAGACTAAGCTCTGCTCATCGCAGAGTGAAAAGCCAATAGGTGACGATAGCGGTGCCGACAAGGGCGCGTAGAAGGCGGACCTTGAGCTTTAGAAACTGTCGTCTCTCAAGACATCCCTGCTCTGAGGGCCACCCGAAGTAGCCTTCACCGGCGCCCTGCAGCAGGATTATGCCGTCTATTTAATTATGCCTGGTTCATCCAGCTTTTTTTTTTTTTTTGCCACTGCTGGCAACTGCACTTGTCAATCGCTCCTTTTAGCCGTTTAGTGGTTTCCTTTTCGATTTCTTGCACACCATTCCGAAGGCCAAAATAACGCACCGTCGGATATTTGCACTTGCAAAATACCCAATTTGGTGTACGGCCCCTCTGAACTATTATAGGAACGAGTTGCGCGCAAAAAGACACACAAAGGAAAAATAAACACAATGTAGGCAGAAAGAGCGCTCTTTCTGCTCCCTGTTGTGCTCTTCTGCCTACCTTGTGTTTAGTTTTCCTGTGTGTGTCTTTCTGTGCGCAACTCGTTCCTACAATAGTATGCATCAACTCGCCCAACAAGAAGCTCTTCTAAACGGCCCATGTAAAACATGCATTTTTACAAACAAGCTCAATTAGCGACAATGCCAACTTTACAAAATCTACCTCGAATGAAGGAAATTATTCTCAGTTCGGAGTTCTATAGAGCGTTGTAATGGACAAGGCGCAGTGAACTAGAACCACAAGAAGCGAGATTCTGTGGCTTTAGTGCGCGATCGGTCCTCCTTGCGAGCATTCTTCTGGTGACTGACTGGTCGGAGAGTTCTGTTACGTCATGGAAGTAGATTTCATGTGCGAAATTGGGGGAGCATGCCAAAATTGGGCTTCTCTTTTGATATGGACGACGTACCTACCGGCCTTGGAATGGCGACGTACCTACCGGACGTACCTACCGGATCCCCGAGTCAGGCACATTCGTTCAGCCTGGTTAAATGGGGGTTTTATGTCTACGTCGCTCGTGCCAACTTGGTCAGCATACATCTTATGCTATGTCGGCCAAAGTAAATCAGTTCAAACCATGACAGACTGTGGAAAGTCAAGATTAACGATGCAAAACCAGGGTTAGTCATGCTGGCGCTCAATAATTTCCGGTTGTCCCCAAGCTAAGCTATGCGGCCATTTTGTTTTCCGACGCACAGTGTTCACATAAAAGCGCGCGCGCACGCACGCACGCACGCACACGCACGCACACACGCACGCACGCACACACACACACACACACACACACACACACACACACACACACGCGCGCACACACACACACACACACACACACACACACACACACACACACACACACACACACACACACACACACACACACACAAAATACGCCTCATGAAACACAAGAATTCATTTAGTCAAGAACGCTCTAAATTGACCGACCATTGCCGGGATTGCAAGAGATTAGGAAAGCGTACGCGATGTACGCCAAAATTTCAGAATGCTACTGTTCTTTTTACACACCCAAACAAATTCACACACGAGCTCAAGGAAGCCTATTTTATTGAACAATAAATTAACACATGTGTCAGCACCCCCTCTGTCACCCTAACTACTCCTGAAATTGTATTCCTTGATGAAAGATTAGTTTGCCGCGTGCTTGTTCTGTGCCGGTGTTCTCTGCTTTACTTATACGCGTATTAAGTTTTATTACGCGTATGTTTTCGCACCATGGTTAAGATCCGTGATGGGGCTTCGGGTTTTGTTTGTATCTTCCCCCGCTCTTGTGTTCTTAAGCTTTTTTTCTTTTTTTTTTAGAATAAACTATTCAGTTGCGAGTGAGCGCTTGTGTCACACTGTCTTCTCTCAGTGTTCTTTTCACGCTCGTTTACTAGAAAAAAAAAGTACATGCCGGCAGAAACGGATGCACGCAAATGATTTTCAATGGAAGAAATGCATTTTGCTTGCATTCACTCTGTGGCGCAGACTCTGATCTTCAAGAAACGTTGCAGTGCAGTTTCAGGGCTGCGCCACGGACTCGTCAGCCTGGAGCGCAGTAGGGGAAAAAAGTATGGCGGAGATGGTGAAAACAAAGGGAGATCTGGGATTAGGACAGGGAAGGAGGGGGGGGGGGGGGGGGGATTGTGGGGATGAAGGAAAAGAGGAAGATAAAAGACAAAGGAAGATAAAAGCAAAGTAATGTCAAAAAGAGAGCAAGAACAAACCCCGAGTGGAGGAGAGTGAAACAAAGAGCGCGGAAAATAAGCCGCCACCGGTGGATGGAGCCGACTGCTGCTCCCAATTCCGCTGAGAGCTTTCCGGGCGCGACAAGTCAGCACCGCGGCTTAACGACGGCGACGTCAGTTGCGTTGCGTATGCTCTCTGCGCTTTATTTGTATTTCTGCTGCTACTTACGCTCGTCTATTGACAGACTAAAGAGACGAAGAAAGCAGACGAGTAAATAATTAGTAGCTAATTACGCTAAGTGTGATCGTATTGCGAGGAAAGACTAGAAAATATTGAAAGAACCAAGTACTGGCGTCAGCTGATGTCTTCGTACGGAGCAAACCAGGGTCTAAAATTTATTTCGTGGTCGTAAAAACGAAGAGCGTCGTAAGATCTACATCGCTGTCAGCTACACTGCGCAAGAGTTACGTCACTGTTTCTTTTTAAGCATATTGGATGTGCTTAAAACATTGCAGTGCGCAGTGCATGCACAAGAAGAAGATCGAGACGAACCGTCCGTACCAGACGTTGGCTGCTTGTTGTTTCTATGAAATGAGCTGAGGCAGGCTAGCGCGTGCGGCGCGGCTCGCCGCTGCGAGTGTGAAAAAAAGGAGCGCAAAATAAGAGCGCGCCAGTCGAACAGTAACGTGCGACATGATTGAGAACAGAGCGAGCGCTCAGGAGCCACAAGGTCCATGTAAACTGCAATTTAAAGCATGGCTGCAGGATGCATTACAATATCAATCCTCAATCTAATGTCCCAGTGAGCTTTCGCTGCTACAGTATAATTTTGACACTTAAGCAGCGCGCCCTATGCAATTAAAAGCTTTAAGATCAGCCAGAATGTCGCGACATGGTGCATTGTGAGAAATTCGTGAAAAGTGCGGCACTAAACTATTTCCTGGGCTTATTGTGCCCTTACTGGGACATTGCTTGCGAGTAAGTAAGTGATGTGATGCAGTGTAAATAATAATCAGTTGGCGCTGAATTGAAGGCAGATAGCCTGATTAAGATCAAGATAGGAATAGACGTCGCTACGTAGCTGCCCACGTGCTGCATTGTGCAATCTACGAGCAGTACGGTTCGTAGATTAACACGGAAGCCAAGACGGATTCTGAACGAACGAACGCTATTCTATGACGCCAACCAACTCATTGCCTTACGTTCACCCGCGAGCGACTATCCCGCATTGCCCTGAGTATCGCACGCTGTCAGCACAAACCTGCCGACACAACCGAGTCAATCGACACAGAAAGTCTGCCTACAACTAAATCCAACTGTGCATAGCATGTGTGCCAGCGAAGCAAAGATAAAAATATGGGCCTTGCTTCTAAATTACTAATTTTTCAAGGTGTGTGAAACGTTTTTCGCCTACAATTCACACTTGCAGCGTTTGCGCAGCACATTTAGCCTAAAAACGCAACTGTTTCACTAATGAAGCAAGCACCCAATAGTGTTCAGCCTTTTTTCACAAAAGCAAACACCGGAAGGTCTACGCACTACTTATAGCTACCACGTACTGTTACCGTTACCGATATCGCGAATTACGTTCGTTTCAAGCGAGTTTTCAAATAGGGGATCGTTTCATGTTACCGCCACTTTAGCGGTATGCTTTAAAGGTACTACTGTACTGACATGCTGCGAATGTTAACACGTATATCACCAAAAGGTTTCTTATATAAGACTTCCATACAGCGCTATGTTTCAGATACAGGTCTCTTGACTCGCAGACTTGTGTAACATTCCGGAAATTTTGAAGGCTGCAAAAAAAAAGCAACAAAAAAAAACGTTTTTCTATGCTTTTTTTTTTACTAGCTGTTTGTTTCTCGTGCATATGTTGCACTACTTTTTCATGATTATAAAAAGACATAGGATACGATAAAAGAGATAGGCGCGAAGCGTGCAGAGTGGGTCAGAGAAATAACTCGCGTTAATGTCATTCTCGTGGAAATCAAGGAGAAAAAAATGAACATGAGCAGGCCATGCAGTGCGAAAAGAAAATAACGGATGGTCAAAAGAAAGGTACCATTGGATTCCAAGGGAAGGAAAGCGTAGCAGGGAGCGGCAGAAAGTCAGGCGGACAGATGTGATTAAGAACTTCGCAGAGATCAAAGGGATGCAGCTAGCACAGGACCGGGTTAGTTGGAGTAATATAGGATAGGGATTCTCCCTATCCAGCTGACGACAGGTCAGCTGACGACGACGACGACGACGACGACGACGACGACGACGACGACGACGACGACGACGACGACGACGACGACGACGACGACGACGACGATGATGATGATGATGATGATGATGATGATGATGATGATGATGATGATGATGATGATGATAAAGGAGAAGAAAAAGACGAAACCTTTCACAAATTAGCCTACAATTGGACTACCAGATGGATTCTTAATAGAAATGGACATGGCGTGACACTACCATGAACTCTGCACACAGAACTGTTGCGTAACAACTTGGACAAGAAATGTCTTCTTTTTTTTGCCATTTTCTGTCCACACTTTCTTTCCACATCTACTGCTCACCCCACTTACGAGCCAATTAAAGCACGCACTCACAGAATGTTGTTATTCTCAGCTTGTAAGGACGACTCGACGCGAGCATCATACTTAAAATACCAAACCCAAGGCTGTCTTTGTGCAAAGCCATTAACTGCCGAGAAGTGCGACTGCTCCGAAACACCCTGCCAGCCCATGCTTCCGAGGCAACGTACCGTTCGATTCTCAACGCTTGCACGAAAAACCAAAACGAATGTTTCTATCACCGCATAGCTAACCCGTGTTTTCTTACACTTCAAAAGTCCGCGCCGCGACCCAGTTTTCCGCTCTGTCACGCTCGACGTCTCCGTCCCGAGCGCATTTTACGCTCTAACAGCATGCAACAAGCTCCTGTTTCGGGCCTGCGTGCTGTTCACATCGTCGCGTGCGACCCGCCTCGCACCCTTAGAGACCTCTCCCGACCACTTCCTTTCCTCTCTTTGTTTCCCCGCATTCCCCAAAGGGAGTGCAGCGCCCCTCACCATCCGAGAGAATCCGGGGCATATCGATTCCGCCGAGCCGCCGCTCCACAGCCGCAGGAAAGCCTGCGGCAGCCGAACCGGCCGACCGTCTGTCGACGACGGGATCGCAATCGTTCGCCGCTACCATCTCCGCCGCTGAACGCCCTCATCCACCTTCCATAACCTGCGCTGTAGAGTGGAACACGAAAGGAAAGAGACCGCGCACACGAGCGAGCGACCAGCGCTGCGGTCTCACACCATCATCGCATCACGCGAACGCTACATTCGCGAGGCACACTGCGGCGTAGCGCTCATTCGGATGAGAAAACTGCGCTCTCATAGTCTCTACGCCGATCACAGCCCCGTAACACATGCACCGCTGTGAGTAGATGAAGAAGCTTCGATAAGAACGTGCAGTGCTTTCTCGACTGCACCTGACCAAGTATTTATCAACGCAAGGACGTCCTCCGCGTTCTGCCGATTCCACACGTATCTAGTGCATGTGGCCCAATTTTTCAGTGGACCACATGGGGATTGGTGATAGCTTTATAGTTGGCCTTACAGCACAGTCTGGACTCCGCATATTTTTTTATTGCGTAAGCAATATTACGCGAGGTTTCAGCACGTCGTGTAAACCCGGCCGGTTGCCACGTTTGACCTTTAGAGCAACCGCAGATGAGGCCCCTCTTCAAGCCGTCGGGTAAACCCGGTCGGTAGCCACGCCGCGCCGCAGAATAATAATAATAATAATAATAATAATAATAATAATAATAATAATAATAATAATAATAATAATAATAATAATAATAATAATAATAATAATAATAATAATAATAATAATAATAATAATAATAATAATAATAATAATAATAATAATAAGAAGAAGAAGAAGAAGAAGAAGAAGAAGAAGAAGAAGAAGAAGAAGAAGAAGCTGTTACATCGGCTTTACTTACACAACCTACCGGATTTAACTAAAGCTAAACCACAGCTATTGTTTATATATATATATATAAATATAAATATATATATATATATATATATATATATATATATATATATATGAAGGAAAGAAGCCAACAGTCGGCGAGGCCAAGGAAAGCGTTGGGGATGGTACTTTGTCTTTTTTTTAATGTTTTCTTGGATAATCACAGAAATTAGTAATGTAATCTATTAGGGGAAAGATAATTAAACACAAAGTAGAAGAAAAGTATATATATATATATATATATATATATATATATATATATATATATATATATATATATTAATTCATAGACGCCTGACCATCGGCTGAAGATTTTTATATGCAGCATTTTCGACTTCAAGAGGTAAGCCATTCCATCGCAACGAAGTCTACGAGACAAAATACTAGAAGTGCGATTGCACCTTATAACTGGTGTGAACAATTAGCACTATAGCTGTTAGCGTTTTATGCTTTTGCATTTTTTGTTTGTTTGTTTGTTTGTTTGTTTGCTTGCTTGTTTGTTTTTTTGTTTGTTTGTTTGTTTGTTTGTTTGTTTGTTTGTTTGTTTGTTTGTTTGTTTGTTTGTTTGTTTGTTTGTTTGTTTGTTTGTTTGTTTGTTTGTTTGTTTGTTTGTTTGCTTGCTTGTTTGCTTGTTTGTTAGCAGAGAAATAGCAGAGATACGCAAGATTGTTGATGTGTGGGAATGTGACCACAATATTCTTTGTGGCTACAAGTTCGCCGCAAATGTTTCTGCATGCATTAAATTTCTTCCTGCAACTTCATATGTCTGCGTATTGCTTGCGCAACAAACCGGCGCTATTCGGGCACTCTCGCTGCAAAGCGGAGAGTGCCGAGTTTGCAAGGCCGGTAGCGAGTCGCAATCGAGGTATTATCGAGCTTTAATATAGTGTTATTTCAAGCGATGAGTTCATCAGTGTCAAGGGAGAGATCATTGCCCATCTGCCCCTGCCGCGTGAGACAGTATTCGGCAGCGTCGGCCGTCTGAGTGATGATGACATATTTTATGGGCACCGCAGACTGTCTCCACATAGACAGGGATTCATGCAATGGTACTATTAATGCTTTCTTATTGATAAAGGCTGAAATTTGAGCCTATAGCCGCTTCCAGCAGTGACAGGAGCTTATAATAAAGAAGTTGGCCCAAACTTTCGTTATCGGCCACATCGTGTACAACAACCCATGCCTCCAGTTGAAAAACGCAGACATCCTTAATTTCGACACCACCACAAGAGCGGCATATAAGGGAACCCTCAGTCTGGCTATCTCAGCCTCCACAGAGAGACTGCTCCCCTTGAGAATCCACAGTATGGCCAAATGGCTTCTTTAGGCGCATCTCAACGCACGAATCGCAAAAACGAGCTGCACCAACCGAACAAACAAGTTGTACGTGACTTCCGCGTCAAAAAGCTTATACTACACGAAACAAAAATTAGACATGCCCAAACAATGGAGAGCACACTTCGCACCCCCACCCATTCCAAAACACGAATTCGAACATTCACGAAGACAGATGTAAGGCCAGAGCCAAATCAATACAGAATTATCACAAGCGAGTAGGCGTATACAGCGTCGACGCAGTGAGGCGAGATTAAAAATTATTGTCATCGCAGACGTCATTGAGCGTATCAAGACAACAAACGGGATATCGCTCAAACCTGAGGAAATGGTCAATGTGGCCCAAAGGGAGTGCAGAAGACGACTCCCTATAATTTCGGTCTCGCTAAAAAATGATCAAAGACTAGGCTGAAGCAAGAGTATCCCCAGAGGCAGTTGAAATTATTCGAATCTAAAACGCAGCACGAAGCACTCATCTGATCGGGGTACCTGGATACCAGGGCATTGCAGAGAATGATGTCGCACATGCCTCAGCCCGGGCTCTTTTACCCGTGATCCAACAAAAGCCTCTGCGACCACAGACGCACAAAGCCCGTTCACAACACACAGATATCTTTCAACAAGACAAGCTATGACATGGAAATACCTCCTCTTGAAAAGGTCTCTGAAGAATGAGGGATACTATTCAGGAAACTACAGGCACGATCTTTGAAAGCCAAAGGGCACTCAGTTCAATGTTCCAAGGCTCGTTTTTTGCGCAATGAAAATTTTGTTGGGAGAAAGAGGCAGACCTCTGGCACATATTGTGATCCTGCCAGGAAAATCCCACCATAGCAATAAACGCACAGCCAAAGATGGAGGTGTTAGAGGCTGCCCTGTACAGCTCAGTCTTCGAGGGCCAACAAGAGCTCATCGAGAGAGCTAGGGCAAGGCATCGTCTGTCACCAATAGGGTTCTCGAATAGACGCGCCACCTATCATCTCTAATATCTGCTCTTAATTGTCAAGAAATATCACCATTGGTGTTGCTGGCCCCTGCCGTACCTTTGGTTTGGTTTGGCGAGAATCTATGCTCAGTCTCAGAACGAGACGAAGGCCATCCGAAGTTTTACAGTGCCAGGAGTGCAGTAAAAGCCTCGCCGAGCGTGCAGCAAGCACAGTGCATTATGAGGTTTTGAGCAAAGAAAAAATGGGAGTTGGCGTAGAATATCCCCTTTTCTCGTGGTAAGAGCATACGAAGGTCAGAAAGGCCAACGCGTGTGGCTTTTTTCTTTCGCCAAAGGGGGCGATCTTCTTGAAAGGTCACTTGGCACATTTACGCCTAGCAGCCTGAGTACAGGATATCGTTTTTTTTTTTTTTTTGGGGGGGGGGGGGGGGGGGGGAGGGCGCTGCCACTCTGAAAATTTGCTGCATAAATAACTTGCCCCCGCTGACGCAGGTTCGGGAGGCTTTACAGCTTTTTATTTATTTATTTTTTGCTCAAACGTTGTTTTGTGTGCATTTAGTTTTCAGCGCTATGCGCGCAGAGAGCTCAGAAAGGCCCGCCTGTCTTCCCTGAAAGCAGTAAACAGATTCCACTGTGTATACACCACAGAGTCATTTCGAAAAAAAAAATAATAAAAGAAATTTATGCATCTTCGTGAAAAAACCTTCACGCGCGATGAAAAGCGCCATATTAGGGTCGATTTCACATGTTTCAAGCAATAGCGCACTAAAAAAAAAAAAATTGACGTCTGCATGCGCCCTATTTGTAGGAGAGCTCAAGAGTGTAGGTGATAAAAGTGCTACTGTCAGTAAAAAAAAATTTAATTCGGAAGTTAATTTAACTACTTAGATTAAATCATTTCAATTCTTTTTTCCTCATTTTTGTCATATATGAGCTAACTATGCACCCCTCCATGAACGTTCGCTGCTGTGATCACGACTCGGGGCATGGGATCACAAAATTCATGCGTCGCCGAGCATAAAAAAAGAATCACCTCATACAAGCAGACCCGGCCTTTTATTCCTGTTTCCTTCTTTTGGTTAATCGCGAATCTTCCTGCACTAAAGAAATTCAGTTTATTGGTAAAAACTGGGCTCAGTTATCCTGTTGATCGCAGCAGATTTATTCGGATTTGTCACCAAAGAAGCATAGATGTGACACTGGTTTATTTTCGAATCCCTCCACTAGCAGCGTATGGAAACTACCAGTGCTCAGTCTCAATGTGTTTTAGAGCAAATGTGTCTGCTGGTTGTAGTCATATGCGCACTGATGTTTTGGAGAAAGCAACCGTCTAGAGATCACAAAAAGAAGCTCCAATTGGTTTCACCGAAGTGCGTATGTATCCTTATGTCGAACAAAATTGTCCGATGACGTCGACGGCGTCAGCGTTGACTGTTTGAAGCACCGTAGCTTAAAAACGTAACATGAATTTTGGGGCAGGTGACAACTGACAGATGACATGACTAAAACCTAACTAGTCGCAGGTGCGATTTCCGGAAGCGAAATCACCACAACGAAATAAATTATTCGGACATGATTACCATGAATGTTTATTTTGCATAGACAATAGAATAATTATACAGCACTCTGTAGAAAGCAGTCAAACGTATATGCCGCATTGGTCTCACTGATCGTCTGTGAATGTTTTTAGGTTCTGCAAAGGAAGAAGGAGTATTTATGGGTATGATGTTCGTGACGTCAGATAACCGAGTTAGTTTACCCTTGGAAGTTGCCCGCATTTAGGCCACTAAATTTTAAAATTGACTTGCGCTAAATCAAAACGCCGCCTGGCTGCGAAATGCGGCACAAATAACGAGAAGACTCCAAAAACTTTCCTTCGAAATTTTTGTTAAAATTCTCAACAGATCGAAGCATCCCTCAGTTACTCGTTAAATTGAATGAAGTAACCTGCACTGCTAAGAGCTTGTTCAAGACAAGGGCAGTGATGCTGGTTATGTGGCGTTACCATTGAGCAGTGGGTTGTGACTTCGGAGGAAAGTACTGTGAAAGAAAGCCAGGTCGAAACGGCAAGGTCATGACGGCAAGGCAAGGTATGCCGTGTCAGCTTTTCATCCGATGGAGAACCCACGCACGTGAAGGAGCCGGTGCCGTGGGACGATGATGATGGTACGTACAAATGAAAGAAGATCCGTGGAGGGCTCACACAATCTTCCCGGGGGCCGGAAGCGGCCAGCCTGGCCGCTCCTAACTAACCGATGCACCGCGGCGCACAAACGGCTTCAAGCGAGATACATGAACCATTTCAGTTCCACGGTGGCGTCGGTCGGCTGGGGCATCAACAGGTGTAACTTGGTAGTTCACTGAGGAAGTTTGGTTGATGACCTTGTAGGGACCAAGATAGCGGCGCAGAAATTTATCACTAAGGCCAGGGGTGCGCAGTGGTGTATAGAGCAGTACTTTGTCACCAGGACGAAAAGAGACCACGCGATGCGTCGAATCGTAGCGGCTCTTGCGGTCTTGCTGGCACGCTTCTGTGTTGAGGCGGGCAAGATGACTGAATCTGGCCACACGGGATAAGAACTGGGCTGGTAATGATGAGGAGCAATCGGACGTAGAGAAGAAGGAAGTGTCGAGGATTGTAGTGGGAGGACGGCCAAAAACGAGGAAAAATAGAGAGTAACCGATAGTCCGCTGTACTGCAGTATTATAGGCGATTATGATGAATGGTAGAATAGTGTCCCAATTTCGATGATCCGGTGTGATGTACATGTATATCATATCCGATAGGGTGCGATGAAATCGCTCAGTCAGACCGTTAGTCCGGGGTTGGTAGCTTGAGGTTGTCTTATGGAGGGTGGATGACGCACTAAGAATTTCGGATACGACTGTCGATAAGAAGGCCGTCCCGCAGTCACTTAGAAGAACCCGAGGAGCGCCATGCAGCTTCTAATTCGAGACATTAGCAATGAAATTCGCATATAACCAGCCATCCCTTCCGGTGACATGGTCTAATTCCAGGATAAATTAACTGGTTAGTGTTGCTGTGTGACTGGAAACGGGTGACGCGTAGCAAAAGCTCCACAGGATGACGTACAGAAGCTGCAACCCTTGTGTTGCGTTTCTTTATTCTTTTTTTTTTGTTTGTTTCACGAGCTCAAGACTTTATAGTTTTATTCCTTCAACTTCTCAACACGGGTTGTAGGAGTGGCGGTACAAAACATAGTTCCTACAAATAGCGCTGACTCATCACGCCCGGAAAGTTCCGGGAGCTGGTATCACAAACCGAGCAAAGATACAGAACTCAGATTGCGCGATGGGGTGTACGGTCGAGCTGGAACAATGCCCAAAGCGATCATTACACACTATAGGCGCACGTACAGGTCTTGCTTTCGCAATTTCTTCCCACTCAAACAAAGCGATGACGGATGCCGCGGTTGCAGCGGCGTAATGTGGTATTTAGTCAGCACCTTCTCCCACCATCTGACTGCCAGTGCAGCGATATTCACACCCTATCTGTCGTCTCCTTCCGACAGCTAAATAATGCCTGGTACATCAGCTCGACGGTACTGGTGTGGGGATAAACAAGGAAAGGTTGCAAGATGTACGCTCGGAGAGACGTTTTACTTGTGTTAAAGCGGCCGCTTCACTCGCGACAATGCCGGTAGTGGCGCGTCGCAAGGCACCACCGGCGACTCTAGAGTGGTCTAGACGACTGCCCTTAACTCTCCTCAGAAGCTGCCCCTTTTGGGGCGCAACATATGGGAACCACGTCACAAGTGAATATCTTGGCTGGAGGCACGACAGGCCATTCCGTCCGCCCCACTTGGCTCTTTGTGAGCGGAGAATGCGTCTGCCCCGAATGGGGCCTCTTTATGTCCGGCACTGCGGAAAGGGGAATCACGGTTTGCGTTTCCCTTTTCAGGATGTGTGGGCACAGCTGAGCGTTGGGCATGGGGAAGCGCTGACGCTGGCGCACTTTTTGCGCGATACCCACAAATCTTTCCTAACTTAGGTTGCCTTGAACACAATGTCATTTTCTAAAAATGAACTAGCGTGTGCTTATTTTCAAAGCAGCACGAAAAGAGTACACGTCAAACCCCTATATTAATTCTACTAAGAGAAAATGAAACTCCCAGTCACTTCTCTCTCCCTCCTAGAATATCCTCAACCAATTGAATTCGATTGATTGATTGATTGATTGATTGATTGATTGATTGATTGATTGATTGATTGATTGATTGATTGATTGATTGATTGATTGATTGATTGATTGATTGATTGATTGATTGATTGATTGATTGATTGATTGATTGATTGATTGATTGATTGAAATGCTTTATCTAGCTTTGTCGCAAAATCACATAAACAAAAATTGGTGGGGACACAAACTCCGCCTTTAGCCGTGTGACATTGCTTCGCAGCAATAAATAGCATGCCGAAGAAGGATGCAGTCGCGGCCTCTCTGCAGCGTGTTCGTCTCGCATTGTAAGGTGTTGGCTTCGACCCCGAATACCCGTACTAGCTATCCGAAATTTACTTTTCAATTTTCTTGTTTTTCTATGTTACAGCAACCTCCTGGCCAAATTTTAGTTTCATTTGGACCGTTTCTTGAACCTTGGGTGATAAGGTGAGAAACAATGCATTCGCGGGCGACGCCCACGACGGCAGGTTTTCTGCGACAAAGGGCTCTTACTCTATTGCGTAAAATATTATGCCAAGGTAGGATCCTCACAGTTTAACGGGTGCGCGCGCGGGAATTACTATCGCAGTAGAATTAGAGCCCAATGTGTGCCCGTTTCTGTGCACAGCTTCGCGATTTTTCAGTTTCGAGCTTTAAATACCTGCACAGCTTCGCACCAACCCCCCCCCCCCCCCCTCCCTTCTGGTTAAGACGTCCCAAAACCGACTACAAATCAAACTTTTCTTTTCGGCTACTGGTTTCGGCGCAGCATAGTTAAGTTCCTCGTTAAAATTTCACGCAGACTTGCGCATTATTACTTTGCTACTACTGCGCCTCGCCGTCTAAATTATTATCCGGGCGGCGTCCCCTTTAACATCCGTCCATCCGTCGCCAGTAACGAGAACAAGAGCCTTACCCTCGCGCTGCTATTAGGGCCAAAAGACTACTCCCCCTTCAAACGAGGTTCGCTGTCGACGTGAAGGCTTTGCTCCGTAATTTGGTAAATTACTCCTTTCTACGAAGCAATTACATCGCATCTCCTCTAAAAGCATTTTCTCTGTGGCACTCAGATGTCGCTGCCACGCCGAGGAGAGCTCCTTCTTACAAGGAGAAAAAAAAATAACGAAACTATGCACACAACAACGAACAGTTCCGAGAGACACAGGGTGCGACGTCAAAGTGCGTCGTACCCGCCTCGATCGCCATATACCTGCGCTCGGCTGTAGACGCGAACTCGAATTGCGGGGCGAATTTCCCGAAAGTACGACTCAGCTCTTCTCTTGAGATCGCTCGCTTTCTGGTGCCTGCCGGACCTGGAATTCGCTGTACAAGTTAAGTGCGGAGCGCTGTTAAGTGGCCCTTCGCGAAATGGTACAGTGAGCTACGGTGTCTTTCCCTTCTCTCTCCTCCAGTCCCTCTCTCCGAGTGGGCCGAGTAAGTCTAGGTGGTTAGAGGTATTGCTTGATATTTTCTTGCTTTTTTTTTTTTTTTCATCAAAGCTTTCTGACTTGGCCTCCACAAGTTCTGTACTGATGGCTCTTTCAGCTTAACCCGTAGTGTGCGATAATTGCCCGCGAATATTTGTGGGTGATTTTAAAGAACAGTGTATAAGAACTGTTCTTTTTTTTCTTTTTCGAAGAACCTGGCTTGGTTTGTGCACGCATGTTTGGCAAGAGCGAGACGTATCTTCCTTAATTCAAAAAATATATGCGTGCGTTGAAATTGCCGAGAAAGTCAAGGAAGCATTCGGTGAACCCTGAATTCCCAGTTGGAAAAGAAACTACAGAATCATGTTAAAAATATGACAATATATTCAGTATAGTTGTGTCGTAAAGGTCACATTTCTGTGGAGTTCTGTAGTGCTTTTCTGGAGTTCTGTAGTACTTTTCTGTTGTATCTACATAAAATTATGATGTTGCTACAAAAAGTTCTGTTACCACAACATGTCTTTGTACAAGCTGCACAGAAATTCTGTCGTAACAACAGAAAGGGTTCTGTAGTTGTTTCCGACTAGAAATTCTCCGAGTATTTGTCTTTAATCGCTCCAAAATATCTAGCATCCTCTTACGGCGTGAGCCTTTATACGTAGCAAATCATGAACCGTCGCGTGGATTAAGTCCCTCCAAGGCCACCTATTAAAGTCGCCAGGAATTCAAGATAACACGAAAAAGAATATTGACGATAAGAGAAAGATTGGAAAAAGTAGGTGGACAAATTTGAATGATGCCGTCGCGAACATAGAGGCAGAAATAAAAAAAAAATATGTGAAGAAATATTTTCAATTACTTTTACCACGTCCACCCCTCTAAATCGGCCCTACGTAGGTCTCTAGAGAGAGAGAGAGAGAGAGAAACAACTTTATTTGCTCGAGCTAAATACGACGTCTGCTTAGACGCCGTCGATGGGAGTGGTTCCCTCTTTACGGGACCCATATGCATCCCTGGCCGCCTGGCCCCTGGAGATTAGGACGAGCTGGTCTTCTACGGCGGGGCTGGTTAGCAAGGTCTCCCATCGCTCGGTAAGGGAGGATGAGGGATGGGGTGGTGGGGTAGTGGGGCAGGTAAGGAGTGATTGCTGAAAATATGGTCTCCAGATGTACATTCCATTCCTATCTCTGACCCTATAGCACTGCACCTCAATGCCTTCATCGGCTAGGCGAGCGGCTGCAGCTCGGAGGCTCAAGATGAGGCATAGACAAGACCAAGTTGTACCTTCAACCGAGACAGAAGCCGTTCAGCGTAGTAGGAATGAGCTGCAGCGCACTACAAGGCCTCAGTGAAGCGAAAGCGGCCCCGTCGGCAGCGCATGTTGGTGTGGACCACTTCGAAGCGCCGACGCAGCCAGCGAGGACGTCGAACGTCTAAAGTATAGGCTGACGACTCAGTGTCTTCATCGTTTTCGTGGTAGTCCTAATGACATAACACAATGACAAAAAGTCAAGCATGTAGGTCTGTAAAGCTCAGTTGCTGGGTACGGCAAACAAATCTTCGAGACGTGTCTTATTTTTGCATCCATATTCCTTAGAGGTTTCGATACGAGTGTTTTTTTCTAGATTTTTATCGATAATTCCGCGCATTACGTCCAGAATAGTGGGCGGCGTTCCAGTTCAAATAGCGACAAGTCACCGGGGTTGCGATGAAAAACCGGAGTCAGCTTCGCGCTAGCACCATTTGGTGAAGACTTTCACAAAGCATGCATGACAAAATAATGGCCATTTTATTAACTTTATTTGCTTTAAAGATAAAAATTATGGGGAACACTTAAGCTCCGCCTTTGAGGGTATGACACGATAGCGTAGGCTACCAGCCCACATATGAACAACCGCTTTAACCAAGCTGTCTTGTGTCCTATAGGGATGCCATGAATACCAGGATCCTGGCAGGGTGATTCTGATATCACCCTCCCATGTGAAAGGAGAGACCCGAGTTGGTAGCTCCTGCCACATGAAATATGAAGAGACCCTACTTCTAGTCAATGCTCGGCCATGTCAGCTGCCAGCCACAGCCTGTCAGCGTCATGGTTGGGATTTCTCGCTCACAACACCAATGCCGGGGCCCCAGACGGCCGCCGACACCCAATTTCCGGCGAAAGGAGCCTTTATCGCTCTCGCATTAAAAAAAAAAATCTGTCGTCTCTAGGTTGGCTGGTAAGCCCAGCACCCGCACGCTGATATAAATACCGCCACCAGCATAAAATTTCGGTGGCAAGCACTTGCCTGTGGCTTAAATGACACGTGGCAAAGCTGTTCAAAGCCTTCCCATTTATTTTCAACGTGTCCTAAGGTTCCAGAATTACTCTAGTGGTATCATTGTCCGTACCTGAGTTAAGCAACAGGTAACGGGAAGCACGCATCTCTTGATTTAGAATTTATGTCGTCTCATCGCAGAAAAAAAGACGATAACAGCGGGACCGACACGTGCTTCTTCGCTCAGCAGAAACGAAAGGCCTTCAAAAAAATTCGTGTTCTTCCCTTATTACCGCGGCTTATACTGCTGTAAAATCCCGTGTGATGGCTTCGCCGAAAGGCGCATACCGGTCGTAAACCGATCTCTATCGGAGTTCAAACGGCAGAACATCGCCTGCCGATATCTTTTTACGCTTAGTATACAGGGTTGAATAAAATGTAAAGGAGCCTAGATTTTTATTGTCACAGAATAGGCTGCATGAGATACATTGAGATCATTAGACCTTGCTGCATTGTTTCATTGATTTAATGTTTAAAGTAAAGAACCGATTCATTGACGGGCGAAACTGCTTTTACATCTCCCTAAATTGTATGTACTCAAAACCTTCCGACAGGCGCCATCAATTTTACGGTGTCAGATAACGAAACACAACGTGCGTATTTTTTTCTGTTAAGGTGTAATGCGTTACCTTAATTAGCTGTGAACAACGTTAAGTAAACCACCGTAACTAAGGAGTCAAAGAGACGGCCTTTGACGCATTAAATATGCACACCCAGCAAGTCCACTAGGGTTATGCATTGTCTTCACGACTGACTGTGTGGGCTTTTCATTTCTGTATACACAAAAGGACAGGATGTAAATTAGTAATTGGAATAAACTGCCCGCACAACTAAATTATCATGTGCATACAAAAGTACAGCATGTCTACACCTCACACACACACGCGCAAACACACACATGCACCCACACACAAAATTAACCTTACCCTTTATAGTTTCCTTCAGCCCCTCTACCCGCTCCTTAAGTAAAGGTAACAGAGTATACCGTATGGTTAATCCCTCTGCCTTTCCTTCCCTCCTCCTGGCTTTTTACAGTTGACGTCACCAGAAACGCGGGCAGATAAGAAATATAACCTGTATCAACTAGGACGCTTTTTTTTTAAACGCTCTAAAACAAGTTATGTGTAGTTACATATATTTAGTCTTTAAGGAAGAAAAGAGGCGATACGTAAAGTAGTGAACCGTCTAGTGCTCCTCTAAAAACGTGATTAGATCCAACCTAAATTATTGCTAGCAAAATAACTGTGCGATTTTTGGCTGAGCTGCTATTAGGCCATACCAACTGCTGTGTCTGTATGTACCTTGAGGGCACCAACAGTGTCGTTGACGTCACAGCGTTGTCACGCTGTTTATAAGGTAGTTTTAAATCACCGCGAGGAGGCGCGCTAGAAACTATTTAGCAGCGCATCCTGAAAAATAGGCATCTGAGGATATCAGACGTATACGCACGTTAGGCGTTCAAAAAAAATCTCCGCGGTTTTCTTCCTGGCACCACGTCATCAGAATACAGACCTTGATATGACAAGAGGGTTGATCGAGATCAAATCCCATCGCCTGAAGTCTTCGTCAGCCAAAGGCCATGGCTGCCTGAAGCGTGCGTAAGACACGCAAAGGGAAATGATCGCAGAGTCTGTAAGCTTGTTTTCTTAATGTTTTGAAAGTGGGCACGCCTTTCATAGTATTGGCCTCGAGATCGAGCAAAGTCGCAACCGGCCGTTTCGAAAGACGCTCCTCGGCTCTGGGATTTGACTGCACGTTAAACAATCCCACGTTGGCAACGACATCGAGGCCCGCCACTACATCATCCGTCATATAGCAGATGCCACATGGCACGTTAAACCCATACATGCATTTCATTTCTTCTTTTTTTTTTTTCTGTAGAAAGATTCTGCGAATCCGTAACAGTGGTAATAAGCACATTTCGCTTTAGAGAAATGCTCGAACGTTTGAGAAACAAATCTTCGTAGCACCTGTTACACTAACTATTACATAATACACATAGATCAATGTACACTGGTAGCCCGGCCATCAGAATCATTAGAACCCCTTTTCGTCTGCGCTGTCTTTCGAGCAAACTTGATGTTTCTGACAAGGGGAGTAAAATAGCTTCATACGGGCTTAACCATCGATGCTTTTTTCGGGAATAAATGAATTCCATTTCTTTCAGGATAACTTCATGTCCGGCACCTGTTTTTTAGATAAACGACAGAACCGCCCAAAGTCACTGCTTAACAATAATTACAATGATAAAGGAATATTCAGCCTTCAAAATTTCTCGCCAGAACATGACAGCGACCAAGCGCAGCTTTTACGATGCTCTCGCTGCTACTCATACGTAGCTTGCACTTTAACGCTAGGTACTGAAAATGAATCGTGGATAGTCCTAAGTTATTTGTAAAGTGTGTAAAAGTTCTGTCACATGGAGAAATTCATTATTATTGAAAAAAAACATTACACTCTATTTTACCATTTATAAACATCACACACATCAGAAATTTCTTATACTTCTTTCCGTTTCAGGAAATCATTTAAAGTCATTTCAGAGAACACCAGATTATCTGCCGCAAAAAGCATCCGCTTTGTTGTGAGCTCGGAAAACTATATCCACTCACCGCTCTACAAGTGACCAGTCAGCTTTCCTGTGCGACGAGGTTTCCTGTACAGTCTCAGCGTAATCTCATTTTTTGATAATCTTGTGCCTGGTTGTCCGGCTAGAGTTGATGCCCACTCCGTCGACGGCAACCTGCCGGGCAGTACGCTGTCAATGCTGCATTTCAGCTGCTTAATCCTCGAGTCAAGTACGATATAATGCACCGGGCTGCCTAGATTCATTCTAAAGTACTGCAGTTCAGAGCACTAACCTAGCTTGTATCTCCGTGGGCTTGACACTAAATATGCCTGTTTCACTCGTATAAAACGCGCGCATGCTGTTGAAATGGCGATAAGATATGTCATGTTCAGGCCCAAGTATCAGGCCTGTGAGCGCCGTACAACGCAAAAAGCGCGCAAAGCGATGCCAGTAAATCTAAAAGACGGGTGGTTGCGTGCCTTGTTTTCCAAAAATCCGCGCATCTTGTATTTTTTTCTGTTTTTCCTTGGCTGCATTGGCGAAATTTGCGGATTTTTTTGTGCTTTCTGCAATATTAGAACACTCTAAACAGTAAATTGCTAATGCATTGCATAAGGCACGTTTTCATCGCCAACAAACCCGCCGCAAACTCGGAAGCAACATACGCCGCGTGCGTTTCTGCGAGCGCCGCCGGCTACCGATCGCCACTATCGGAGCGATGGTGGCGCCACCTCTAGGTCGATCTCGCGGCGAATAGCTTTTCTCCGTGTTGATGAATTCCTGTGGCGAGAACTGTCAAGTAGTACAACGTAGTTCCACGACGCCGCAGAAGTAAAATAAAAAATATGGAGGACCTGATCCAGGGAAAATATATTAAAATGAAAGTGCTTCGAAAGAACTAACAAAAAAAAAAAACTCTACAAATCAACTTCGCCGATGAAGCCCAGGCTTCGCACTGACCCGTGACCTCGCGGAGTGAAGCGGGTCAAAATCTCTTCAGCCGCCCGCCCACTCTTCCCTCTCGTCGAACTCATCGACCGGTTAGACGGAAAGAGGCCAGATTCCTCTGAAGTTGTGGTTTCTGGAGGATAGGTCAGCACTCTAGCCAAAGGCCAAAAATAAAAATTGCATTGGCACGAATGCAAAGCAACGATCACGAACCTGTCTAGGAACCCTTTACAAGACGGTAATCACCGTTTTTCGAAGAGAAAAAAAAATAGAAAGAAACTGGTGGCTCTTCGTTAAAGTGTGAACAATATTGTCGCATTTAACGGTACTTCACCAAAACACCTTTGACTACCTATTGAACACACGCGCCCGGAACTTATCATGACACGCATATTATTTACAGTAACCACCCCTCATGACTGTCTTAAAGCTTTAGTCGCCTGTCGTATCATAAAACGACCGAATGTGTCTAGTCAAGACGCTCGTTCCACACTCATTATTGGCACCTTTGCTCAGCCTGTGCGGATTTGTGTTCCCCAAAAGACGAAACTTTATCCTTTAAATCACGTGCAGATGACTTCGCAACCATGCAACGTTGCCTCGATATCTCGCAGTTTACTTCGTTAAATTCCAGCAGCCGTCACGGCTGTCTCGACCAACCTCGAATTTCTGGACACGCGGCCAGCTACGCTGCGCTCTCTGCTGAACGAGAGCTTAAAGGTGTTTCATTTTATTCCTGCACATTTGAGAACATTCGGCAACGAATATTTTTTAATAAATTTTATTGCAGAAGCATTGCTACACGCATTTATGGCTTTCTTAAAGCAACCGCTCAAAAAAAAAAAAAAAGATCTCGCTGCAGGTTCATGGCTTCCGAACCAAGGACGAAGCAACAGATAAACTTCGCTGGCCACTGTTTTGCACCACTTTGCTATTTCAACGTTTTTTTTTTTTTTTCTTATTGCTCTAATTTCCCCAAAAAATGCAGGCTGGCCAATTTTTCTGATTCTACTCCTGATTCTACTCCTGCTCTCCCATTGGAGTGCGCCCTCTTGTCTGAGAGCACTTTCAAAGTGCTCTCGAGCGTCATAAAACGGAGAAGCAGCATCTACTCCGTCTCTGTATCAACACTCTGCTGTGCCCGGCAGCACTCAAACATTTTAATCCCTCCTTCACGGGCAGTTCCCCGCACTGTGCGGAGAAGTCTTCGGACATTTACCACATAGTGTGGGCTTGCCCATCCAACCCAGCTATTCCTCCTCACCCCAACCCCACTCGGGAGGACTGGGAGGAGGAGGAGGAAAAACGTTTATTATGTAAACTTCCTTTTCTTCCTGAGTGGAGCCCTCAGTCCAGAGCTCCATGTGCCGCCTCAATCCTGCAGGCCCGCCAGAACAGCTGTGGCTGGTCTTGCGGGTTGTTGCGAATAAAACGGTCTCAGAAAGAATAAATACAAATCAGTCCATAAGCCCATGGGCCACGGCAATCCTCTCGGCCCACTCGATTAGCCGGCGTTGTTCGGCCAGCTCCGTGCGGGACAAGGCATCTTCCCAAGATGAGAGGGTGGGGTGAGGTACAGGTGGAATGCCACCGGGTGGCTTTGGGCAGGCCCAAACAGAATGCTATAGTGTAGGTCGGTGTTGTTGGCAGGTGGGGCATTTATCTGGGTAGCGGGTGGGGAAGAACAAATGTTTGAGGTACAAATTTGTATACGTGTGAGTCTGTAGTTGTCGCCATGCCACAGCTTCGGCCTTGGTGAGTGTTGGGTGCGGCGGTGGCAGAGTTCTTCTTTGTGTGCGGTAATATAGTGTAATGTGGGTGTAAGACTGTGGAACTGTGCTGGCGTCCTCTGTGTCTACTTCCCCCTTCGCTTCCGTCGACAGCGCCCGGAAGGTTGCTGCTCGGGCGAGCGCGTGCGCACTCTCGTTGCCAGGAAGGGAGGAGTGACCAGGAGTCCAAACAATTTTAACAATGGGAAAGGTATGATAGTTTATAGGTGAGAGCACGCATGAAGCCTCGAAAGATAATGTATTCTTCGCGAAGGCGCGACACGCAACTTGTGAATCTGTGATTATTGTGTATGTCGGACTGGTGGGATGTTTGTAACATGTGTCCATGTGGTGTATGAAGGTGAGTGCTACCGCTATGGCAGTCTCCTCAGCCGTCGTGCTCGAGTTCCTGCCACGAACGGAGCCCATAATCTTAATTGAGCCGTTGGCGTCCGTAACAGCTAGTGCCATAGCGTCTGTGCCCGATGGATATCTCGCCGCGTCGACATATAAAACAGTTTGGACACCTCTGTACTGGCGCAGGAGTGCATTGACTCTAGCGGTCCTACGACCAGTGTGGAGTGCGGGGTCCATATTCTTTGGAACTGGCGCGACCCTGATCTTAGCTGCCAGTTTGGGCGAGATGGCATGGTACCTCTGTTGCAGCGATGTTGTCGGCTCCGGGTAGCCTAGTCTACGGAGAACAGTCCGGCCCACTCTACTGTCTCGAAGGCGCGTGAGTTGGCCATTCCTTTGGGCTTCTATCAGCTCTTCTGCGGGGTTGTGGAGGCCAAGCTGAAGCAGGCGATGCATCGAGGTGTACGGGGGAAGTCCGAGGGCTTTCTTTACTGCCGATCGTAGAAAGATGTTTAGATGATTGAGTTCAGTTCGATTGAACTTGTGATAAGGAGCGTGAAACGTCATACGGCTGAATAATAGCGCCTGCACGATTCGCATGGTATCCCTTTCCTTGAGCCCCCCCCCCCCCCCCCCCCCCCCCGTCTGTTGGAAATACGGCGGATCAAGTGCGCCACCTGTGCGAATTGCTTCTTCAGCAGTTGTATAGTGTAGATCGCTCTGCCGTTGCTCTGCAGATACAGTCCCAGTACCCTTAGTCGATCCACTCTAGGGATGGGAATTCCTTCGAGACGCAAGTCGATTTCCCGGTCGACTACTTGGGTCCTCGCTCGTGCACGAATCACAAGCAGTTCTGATTTCTCAGCCGCGCATGTAAGCCCGCGCTCAGTTGCGTACTGCTGTGTCATCTCAATTGCTTCTTGAAGGCTGTCTTGGATGTGGCCGTCAGAGCCTTTGGTGATCCATAACGTGATGTCGTCAGCATAGAGCGCATGATGTAGATCAGGAATTCTTGACAGCAGCGGAGTAAGTCCTGCCATCGCCACGTTGAACAATGTGGGCGACAACACCGAACCCTGTGGGGTGCCTCGACCAGTGAGACGTATCGGTTCAGAGCGTACGTCGCCGATACCCAAGGTAGCAGTTCGATCCATAAGGAAAGCCCTAACGTAATCATAAGTTCGTTGACCACAATGTGAACTCGCTAGTCCCTCCAAGATGGCATCGTGCGACACGTTGTCAAAGGCCCCCTTCAGGTCTAAGGCCAGGACAGCACGGGCCTGGGTCCTGCCATGATGATTGATCACTTCCTCTTTAAGCTGAAGATGAACATCCTGAGTAGAGAGATGCGGCCGGAACCCGAACATGGTGTCAGGGAAGAAGATGTTGGTTTCCAAGTGTGGGTGCAGCCGCCGGAGCACTACATGCTCCATCAGTTTCCCAACACACGACGTCAAGGATATGGGTTGAAGATTCTGAAGGGCGAGCTGCTTGCCTGGTTTCGGAATTAAATTTATGTCAGCATGACGCCATTCTTGCGGGAGTGTACCGGTCT
This sequence comes from Amblyomma maculatum, assembly GCF_055883805.1. Lineage (NCBI taxonomy): Eukaryota > Metazoa > Arthropoda > Arachnida > Ixodida > Ixodidae > Amblyomma > Amblyomma maculatum. The sequence goes on from NC_139347.1 coordinate 86,479,157, forward strand.
TCCATACGTCATTATAATAACTGGTCAAGGCAGTTATTGATTCGTCGTCAAGGTTCTGGAGCATCTTATATGTAATACCGTCCGCCCCAGGGGCAGTGCTCCTTCTCAGGCTCGCGAGTACTGCTCGAACCTCTGATTCCGTGATGTCCTCGTCCAGGGGTGAATACTCATTTTGATGAGGGTAGTCTCTATATTGCGGTCTGGGACCCGTCAGTATGTAGCGCGCCTCCAGGGTATGCAGCAGTGCAGTGTAGACTGGGAGGCGACCCTGCTCGGCTGCTATGACCTGCAGGCCCAAAGGGCATTGGTCGAGCGCGCCCAGGAAGCGGCCGACGCCACTGGAGTCCCGTTCTAGGAACCCCACCTATAGTATTTGTAAGAGCCGGATCTTCAAAGATCCGGCTCATGCATACCTCCACCTCTTTTGAGTCACTAAACGTTTTTTACCACCACCAACACCACCTACACGCGTCTAGACTAATACAAATCAGGGCGATATTATATTTAGTTAGTTGGTTAGTTGGTTTGTTTGTTCGTTTGTTCCTTTGTTATATTAGTTAGTTAGTTAGTTAGTTAGTTAGTTAGTTAGTTAGTTAGTTAGTTAGTTGGTTAGTTAGTTAGTTAGTTAGTTAGTTAGTTAGTTAGTTAGTTAGTTAGTTAGTTAGTTAGTTAGTTAGTTAGTTAGTTAGTTAGTTAGTTAGTTAGTTAGTTAGTTAGTTAGTTAGTTAGTTAGTTAGTTAGTTAGTTAGTTAGTTAGTTAGTTAGTTAGTTAGTTAGTTAGTTAGTTAGTTAGTCGGTCGGTCGGTCGGTCGGTCGGTCGGTCGGTCGGTCGGTCGGTCGGTCGGTCGGTCGGTCGGTCGGTCGGTCGGTCGGTCGGTCGGTCGGTCGGTCGGTCGGTCGGTCGGTCGGTCGGTCGGTCGGTCGGTCGGTCGGTCGGTCGGTCGGTCGGTCGGTCGGTCGGTCGGTCGGTCGGTCGGTCGGTCGGTCGGTCGGTCGGTCGGTCGGTCGGTCGGTCGGTCGGTCGGTCGGTCAGTCAGTCAGTCAGTCAGTCAGTCAGTCAGTCAGTCAGTTAGTTAGTTAGTTAGTTAGTTAGTTAGTTAGTTAGTTAGTTAGTTAGTTAGTTAGTTAGTTAGTTAGTTAGTTAGTTAGTTAGTTAGTTAGTTAGTTAGTTAGTTAGTTAGTTAGTTAGTTAGTTAGTTAGTTAGTTAGTTAGTTAGTTAGTTAGTTAGTTAGTTAGTTAGTTAGTTAGTTAGTTAGTTAGTTAGTTAGTTAGTTAGTTAGTTAGTTAGTTAGTTAGTTAGTTAGTTAGTTAGTTAGTTAGTTAGTTAGTTAGTTAGTTAGTTAGTTAGTTAGTTAGTTAGTTAGTTAGTTAGAGTAAATGCTCGCATGTTCCTCCAAAGATATCTGCACAATTTATTACGTTTTGCGCCCTTTTTTAGCTAGCAAAAGAGTTCTAAAAAGCGGTACGACGTGCCGGGACTTCGGACTTCGGGACTACTCCTCAATACATTGTTTAGTGTGGGAAAACATGTTGCGACATGACTCATCAAACAAATGGTAATAATCGCTGCTTAAGCATCTGATATTATTTTATTTTTCTCATCGGTTCAGTTCTGCCACAAAAACGACCGTGCTCATTGAAAACGGGGAATAAAAACTGTAACATTTTGGCTCCACCTTGTACTGCTATTTATGAGGAGTTTTTCCTCGACCAAGGGGGAATTAATCTACCACTCTCTGGAGGGCAGCCGATTCCATTGTCCAATTATTATTAGGCATACTCTCTTGAAAAATACAGATGGCAATAAACGCTCTTGGGGAGCACACCCCAAAAAACAGTATCGCAACAGAACACATTGGTGAGACGCTAAACTGGCGTCCAGAGTCTGTATGTATGTGTTGTGTTCGAGCAGGCACGCGTAAAAGAGTGAAAGAGAGAAACAGAGAGAGCATCAAAAGCGGGAATTCTTTCTTTGTATACTGTTTTCTTTCTTTAATCGATTACTTCTCATCTTAAACTAGCAAAAAGCAATGTCATTTATGCTCTTACCCTCACGTTGCTCCTCACGGATACTGATCGCTTCGTTGAAACGTTTCGCAGTGTAGTTAGTGTACCCTGCCCAGCTCCTTTTTCTCTTTTTGTTTTTTGTTTTTGGTATTTTCAAGCCTTGTACTAAAGTTATCGAGCCCCCTTGGCCCAGACGCCGGAAGGGTTGCGAAGGCGAACATGCTGACAACAGACCTTAATAGTCACGTTTCTTCCTCGCTTTCCCAACTCTCATAAGCATTACAGCGATTCCTCTTATTCGCATTCTTCTCATCGCGCGAAATTCAACTCCAATGTCAACCGCGTTGTTTTATTTCTGCCGAATATCAGGCGCCACATGCCCAAGAGACACACTTGCTAGGAATGTTTCGAAAATTAGTTTTGGTTAGCTAACGAGTAACATCCAAAGCAACTAGTCAGCATATTGCTAAAAATTTGCAAAGCTAACTAGCAACTTCACCGCCCCATGCAGTATCAGCTCTTGCCTTGAAACCACAATTTGAAAGTTAAACAAAAAAAGAAAGAGGGAAGGACAATGCTAGGTAGTAAAAAAATCGACACGCATATTCAAATGCGCCTTTACCAGAACCTGTGTAATTAGCTTCACCTTTGACTATTACTTCTTTGCAGCGAATTCTGCGTAAAAGTGTTACGAGAGAACAGGAAATACCTTCCACTCGGCGCCCCGCTTTAATATTCAACTGTTATTTTTGTTACCTTAATCATTGGTCTCCAAACTGCAGAGGAAGCACACCATCCGAGAACTCTGCTTATAGCATTTTCTTTTTTTTTTAGTTAGCAGCAGAGAGGAAAGGTTTCTTGCCCCGACTGCTTCTAGTGTTCTCCGTCGTGAGCTTCGTTATCCGAAGCCGAGAACATTCGGGGAGATCGTCAATAAAAGTTCAAACCGTAGTAAAAACACTTGCAGGCAGTTCTAAAATGGTTCCCGTTACAATCGCATAAATCGTAAAAGCTGAGAGAAGTTGGCGAACAATTCAAGAAGAATAATCAGTTGAAGCTAGCAACAAATATTTACCTCTCACTATCTTTTTTAATCTTAGCTTTTGCGTTTATTTCTAATGTTGAGGTGAGAGGCTTGCTCTCGCCACCTTTATGTGGTTATTTGCCGGAATTCATGGTCATGAGGTAAAAAAGAAGATGGCGGAGGGGGGGGGGGGGGGGGGCTAAACTGCGACTTGAGAGTATGATGCGATAGCGACCTGTGGTCCTCTAATATGCTTCAGCACTGCGGGGAAAGACCACATCCTAGAAATATAAAACCCCGTTTGTAGTCAAGTCCTACAAGCATGCCTGCATGGCCTTGGCAAATTATCGAACATGTTTTCTTAGATTGTTCGGAAGCTTTTTTTCTTCTGTGACAATGAACGATTAGAAAACAACTACCAGTTGATGCTTTTGGAATTATATTTATTTTCCTGTTGAAAATGATGATGGGCTACCACAAATTGGTGCGTGGACGATCAGACAGTGTTATTGAAGACTACATGAGAGTATGGATGCGAGAGTTGGACTGTGAAGAAGGCTGACCGCCGAAGAATTGACGTGTTTGAATTGTGGTGCTGGCGGAGACTCTTGAGAGTTCCTTGGACGGCCAGAAGATCAAATCAGTCGATATTGTCGACCATAAACCCTGAATGCTCATTAGAGGGTCAAATTCTAAACTCAAAGCTCAGCTACTTTGGTCATCTGATGAGAAGAGAGGAGTCGCTGGAGAAAGATTTGATGTTGGGAAAGGTTAAGGGTCACCGGAGAAGGGGTAGGTAGCGAACGCGATGATGGTTAGATGGCATCCTCGAGGCGCTACATATGAAATTATGTGATGTTAGGAAGATAGTAAGAGACCGGAAAGCGTGGCGTGATATGGTTCATAAGGTTACGAAGAGCCAGACACGGCTGAACGACTGAACTAACTAACTAACATGAGAGCAGACCCAGTGCCTGAGTGGCTTTCGACAATAGAATAATTGTTACGAATGCCCGCATTAAATGATTCATCCAACCCAACGCGAGGGCGGTGGCGTTATTTTTTAATCTTTGTCGTCGCGTACTTTCGTGCGTGAAATCAGGTTTTGAAGTCGGCAATAACAAAAACAAAACCTTTATGCATGGCCCAGGAGCAGCGTGTCTGTTTTGCAAAGGGTCGCCAGTTAAATTCCAACTGAAAATTTCGAAATATTTTGTCCAGACAGAATAATTTATATTATAAAGTTACAATATTTGAGACTTGCGGCGTCCCTCAATTCGTATGACATGCTATTTATTGATCGCACACCACAGAACGTAACCCCATGTGTACATGTGTTTCGCGATAGACCGACGCCACCGATGGCACGACGCCGCCTCTTCCGTTGAACAGGAGCCTTAATGTTAGCACGTTAAAACTGCCATTATGATCAGTAACCTCCAATGCAACGCATGCTTTTTCCCACCTTATGCATTTACCTTGTCCGAATATTATCAAACTCCGTCGAGGTTCGGCTCGCCTAACCTAACATAGAAGCGTAGCTCGCCGACCATGTTTCAACAGATGTTCATTCTTAAGTCTCTGTGAAAGAATCCCCTTGCAGCGCAGAGTTCTGTACTTCTTTTTCTTCAGCCTAACGACGTCCGGCGCAGGACAAAAGCATTTCCCATTAACCTCCGATTTATCTTCGTCGGAGCTATCGGCGACTACCCTAACACCGCACGCTTCATAATTCAGTGCAAAGCCTGCTAAGTTCACCTTCCTTTAGAATAAACACCGTTACCCTTAGCCTGTATCGAATATCTTCTCTCCGTGCGGCATCTCCTGCCCACGTCTTTTTCCCTCTTGTTTCAGCTAGCATATAATTAATTCTCATATGTTCTCATAAATCAATTCTTTCTCTCTCGCTAGTGCTATAGTTCTCATTTTCTTTCCATACCCCGTTGCACTGTAATCAATATCAGATAAACCCTTTTTGTTATACTCCCAAATTCTGCCTAATAAGTGAGTACTTTCTAGTTGCAACTATTATGGGTTTTAATATCTAGTTGTGATATCAGGCTGTTTTGACCCATGAGATTCTTGCCAAATGCACTTCATAGCATAGAGTCTCCAAGCAGCGAATGTTGCTGCCTGTAAAGCGTGCACCACCTTCTGAACACTCTGGCTGCGGGTAAGCTGGAGACTTCAAGTGACATCTTCTCGTAGCACATATTTAGACTACACACTTACACCTGTCTGCAGCACGGTAGCCTCTATTTTTCGACTGCAGTTCCTCACACGGGAACATTGATACTGAAAGAGTTGTTTATTTACTTAACGAGTGCATTGTGCCTCGTTTTGGCGCTATTATGTAGGCAGGCACAGCTGCTTATAAAGGTTAGCAACAAGCGGGGAAATCATTCTTTACCAGTTCCTCGTTTATTTATTAACGCGAAAGCGTTACTTCGCTATGTTCAGATTTCTGTCCGCAGACCGTGTCCGCAGACCATGTCCGCAGAACCTGTCTGCAAACCGCGTCAGCAAAATCGTGTCCGCAGCAGTAGTGGGTAATTGATAAGTAGTAGAGGTTAATGAGTGGTGTCAATCAATTGAGGCTGACGTAACGTTTCTGCAGAAGAATAATTTGGTCAGTAAGTTAATTAGGTCATTAATTACAGGCAGAAAATGTAAACGTTGTCCGCAGCAGTTGTGAGTGATTAAGAAGTGGTAGAGGTTAATAAGTGATGTCAATCGATAGAGGGTGACGTAATTGTGTGTCCAAAATAGTAATTAGGCCACTAAGGTAATTAGGTAATTTATCCGAGGCAAAATATGCAAAATTGTGTCTGCAGAAGTTGTGAGTAATTGAGAAGTCGTCGAGGTTAATGAGTGGTGTCAATCGATAGAGGGTGATGTAATGTTGTGGGCGAAAAAATAGTTAGGCCACTAAGGTAATTAGGTAATTAATGCGAGGCAAAAGACGCAAAATATTGTCTGCAGCAGTTGTGAGTAATTGAGAAGTCATAGAGGTTAATGAGTGGTGTCAATCGATAGATGGCGATGTAATGTTGTGTGCGAGAAAATGATTAGACCAATAGGTTAATTAGGTAATTAATTAGAGGCAAAAATGAAAAGTAAAGGCGAAAATAGTCCCATTAGCGAATAGCTTGGCGCCACATTTGAATGTATCAAATACTAAAAGCTAATATAATCAGTCAATTAGAGTGATGTCAAGGATGTGACGTGACGCGACCGAAAGTAGAGCCGGAAAAGGGCATAGCAAGGAATTGCGCATAATTTGAAAGTACCGAAGACTAAAGTAGGCAATTAAGGCAGTTAATTAGGGTGACGTCACGCAACCGGAAGTAGAGCCGGAAAAGGGCATAGGAAGAAATTGGCGCGCAATTTGAAAGTACCGAAGAATAAAATTAGTAAACAAGAATTGAATTATGTGACGTCACGCAACCGGAAGTAGAGCCGAAAAAGGGCATAGGAAGGCATTGGCGCGAAATTTGAAAGTACCAAAGACTAAAATGGGTAAACAAGAAGTGAATTAAGCAACTAGAAGGAACCAAAGCGTCCGTGATTTCGCATTACTACAATGCAGATTCTGCAGTGCTCTTTATTTTTTTAATTAATTTTGATATGCAAAGTTTGATTGTAATAAAGGAGCTTAAGCATTAACATGGACTCAAGTGCAGCCGAAAACTGTGGCTGTAGAATATATAGCTTAGCCGGAGATTTGTAGTTCAATAATAGTTTTTCCTGGTCCGAGTGATAGGTCCATGGTGGTCCACGGATCAGGGTAAAATTTTGCGCTAGTGTATAAGTCCTGCAAAAGCTGTTTTGATTTACTTTGCAGACGTATGGCTGCACTTCTGGGGATGCAGGTTTATAATTTTCCCCTTCATTGCAAATATATTTGATGTTAGGATACTGATACTGATATTAGGTTGTGATATCAGACTTGACCTTGAGATTCTTGCCAAATGCACTTCATAGCATAGCGTCTCCAAGCAGCGAATGTTGCTGCCTGTAAAGCGTGCACCACCTTCTGAACACACTTGCTGCGGGTAAGCTCTGAGACTTCAAGTGACATCTTCTCGTAGCACATATTTAGACTACACACTTACACCTGTCTGCAGCAGGGTAGCCTCTATTTTTCGACTGCAGTTCCTCACACTGGAGCATTGATTTTGAAGGAGTTGTTTATTTACTTAACGAGTGGTGTAACTTTATTTGTGCCACCTTTTGGCGTTATTATGTAGGCAGGCACAGCTGCTTAAAAAAATTAGCAACACGCGGGGAAATCATTCTTTACCAGTTCCTCGTTTATTTATTAACGCGAAAGCGTTACTTCGCTATGTTCACAGATTTCTGTCCGCAGAACGTGTCCGCAGAACCTGTCCGCAGACCGTGTCCGCAGCAGTTGTGGGCAATTGAGAAGTAGTAGATGTTACTGAGTGGTGTCAATCGATTGAGGCTGACGTAACATTTCTGCAGAAAAAATAATTAGGCCTGTAAGTTGATTACGTAATTAATTACAGGCAGTAAATGTAAGTTGTCCGCAGCAGTTGTGAGTGACTGAGAAGTGGTAGAGGTTAATAAGTGGTGTCAATCGATAGAGGGTGACGTAAAGGGTTGTCCGAAATAGTAATTAGGCCACTAAGGTAATTAGGTTTTCGAGGCCAAACACGCAAAATTGTGTCTGCAGCAGTTGTGAGTAATTGAGAAGTCGTAGATATTAATGAGTGGTGTCAATCGATAGAAGTTGATGTAATGTGTGCGATAAAATAATTAGGCCGCTAAGGTAATTAGGTAATTAATGCGAGGCAAAAGATGCAAAATTATGTCTGCAGCAGTTGTGAGTAGTTGAGAAGTCGTAGAGGTTAATGAGTGGTGTCAATAGATAGAAGGTGATGTAATGTTGTGTGCGAGGAAATAGTTAGACCAATAGGTTAATTAGGTAATTATTTAGAGGCAAAAATGAAAAAGTAAAGGCGAAAATAGTCCAATTAGCGAATAGCTTAGCGCCACATTTGAATGTATCAAATACTAAAAGTTAATATAATCAGTCAATTAGGGTGATGTCAAGGATGTGACGTCACGTAACCGGAAGTAGAGCCGGAAAAGGGCATAGCAAGGGATTGGCGTGCAATTTGAAAGTACCGAAGACTAAATTAGGTAATTAAGGCAGTTAATTAAGGTGATATCATGGATGTGACGTCACGCAACCGGAAGTAGAGCCGGAAAAGGGCATAAGAAAAGATTGGCACGCAATTTGAAAGTATCGAAGGATATAATTGGTAAACAAGAATAGAATTAATGTGACGTCAAGGATGTGACGTCACGCAACCGGAAGTACCGTCACGCAACCGTCACACAAAGGGCATAGGAAGGGATTGGCGCAAAATTTGAAAGTACCAAAGATTAAAATGTACAAACAAGAAGTGAATTAAGGTGCCGTAGAGGATGTGACGTCACGCAACCAGAAGTAGAGCCGAAAAAGGTCATAGGAAGGGATTGGCGCGCAATTTTATATTACCAAAGACTAAAATGGGTAAACAAGAAGTGAATTAAGCAACTAGAAGGAACCAGGACCAACCAAAAGCAGCATCCGTGCTTTCGCATTACTCCAATGCATATTCTGCAGTCCTCTTTAATTTTTTAAAACTATTTTGGTATTCAAAGTCCAAGATTGTAATAAAGGAATTTAAACATTAACATGGACCCAAGTGCAGCCGAAAACTGTGGATGTAGAATATATAGTTTAGCCAGAGATTTGTAGTTGAATAAAAGTTTTTCCTGGTCCGAGTGATAGGTCCATGGTGGTCCACGGATCAGGGTAAAATTTTGCGCTAGTGTATAAGTCCTGCAAAAGCTGTTTTGATTTACTTTGCAGACGTACGTCTGCACTTCTGAGAATGCAGATGTGTAATTGTCCCCTTCATTGCAATTGTAATTGATATTAGGATACTACCCCAAAACATACCGATCTGTGTAAGGTTATACATTGCGTCCCATACTTTATCCCCATGTTGACTATTGTAGCGACTGTTGTTTGTGTCTGTGGCCATGATCTTCAAATGAGTCCATTTTGACAGGTTGGTCTTAGAGTGTGATTACGAATAACGCAGTAAATTTGCATGTCTTATTATCTTAGTCCTTCCATGAACATAGGCAGAAGTTTTACAATTATGATTTACTATAGGAGTAAGAACAGTTAGGACAAATAGTGTGATTGTTAATGTGTTTAATTCCCACGAAATGAGGCCGGAGAACCATCTTCCGGCTATTTCTTCACAGGGGTGCAGAGCACGAGGCCTCCATTTTCTAAAATTTGGGATACATCAGTAGCAAGCCGTGTCGGTAAACGACGGAAGAAGAGCACCAATGAGCGTCCTTTTGCCAAAAACCTAGCATGTGCTAGGAGTCTCATCTTTCTGTTGTTTTTTTTTTTTTTTCGTTAGCAAATGATAAATGGAAATCCACTAATAAAGTATTGACTCGCCGTGCTGGTTAAGCGGTCCGCGCATTCCAAATTATTATTTCGTCCCCGACGGCTTCGAAAAAACTGCGCCTGGCCTTTTCGTCAAGGGAGATATTATGCGCGCTTAACTAACACACTGGCGGAGTATAGTTCTAGTGCCCGCCGACGCCTGATTACCTTCTACAAACACCGCACGCTCACCTTCTGCTTTTTTCGAAGCAGCGAATTTTTCGCACGCGTGCTGACAGAGATGAATAAGAGAAGCAGAGAGAAACGGGCTCTCAGTTAAATAATAACGAGCCGGACACCGAGAACAGAGGGGCGGCCGTTGTCTGAACTTGAAGTCCAAGGAACTGAGTTTCGATTAGTGCACCCTAATACGAAAAGAACAGCGTCGACAGGCCATTACAATATTCACCGCCGAGAATTGTTGCACACCCTTTTCGCTCGCGCTCTTCCTTCGTTCTATCCGCTCTCTCCCTCACTTCCCTTCTCTTTCGCCCAATCCGAAAGAAAACTGCGTTTGGGCGGAAAGTCCGCTCATCGATTCTAGTCTCCTGCTGTGCGCAAGCCGCGTCCTCTCCGTCGTTTCTCTTTTCCTTTGTTTTTATTTATTTGGGCGGTATGCTCGCGCGCATCTGTTGGCCGGCAGCCCGCTGAAGGGATGCGCAACGGCTGATGGATATACCATCTTCTATCCTTCCACAGAGAAGACGCTGACCGAGATGCATTGTTTGTACGGTGGCCGTGCATGTGCATACAGTGCATGGCTGCGATATGAGCAGCACATAAGCCCGGCATCGCCCCCCCCTTCTCCTGAGCTCACTCACATTTTCGCCCAACCTTCTCGCAAGGACGCAGACAGCAGAACCACCGTCCATCCACACTATGGCTATCAGTCACCTACTGCCCGCGCTAGGGTTGATACACCCAAATGACCGAGAAGGCAACGAAAGCAGAATATTCTGGGCGACGCATCGCCTAAAACGGCCATCCGTCAGACAGAGCTGGTTTGATTGCTTCATACTCCGTTTCAATCACCCCCGACTCCGCAAGAGGTGTGCAATTACGAACTTCGGCTCCTTCTTTCTCGATGGGGCTTAATGATGAATGTGCAGGGGTCGTTGTTTTATGTGAGCAGTAAATTACTGCTAAGTTACTTTTGCTGCATTTTACGCATGCAATGGCCCATAAGATGTAATTTTCTATTTGAACGCCCAAATATGAAAGGCATAATAGACGACTGCCGCTTTTAATGTCAAAAGGTTTAGTCGCTCCACGTCCAAACGCTGAGGGGTTTACTGAAATGCACGCATGAACCACATGCGCTGCCTTCCGTCTAAGCAGAGGACACAATCGATTAGAGAAGCAATATTTATTAAAGTTCAAGTCGAGACGCCGCTTTCCAGTGCCTAGAAGGTCGCGGGAATACATTATTCCTTTGTTCACAGACATTCAATCTTTGTTACATTCTTGCCTTTTAGTTACCAACCAACGGAGAAAAAACAGCGTGGCGCCCTTAAAAAATCGTCGACACCAGTATTTGTTAGTTTCGTTGTTAGAAATGGCTCTGCCTGTAGATATTTTATGAGCACCTTGACATACTTACCCTCCCATAATTTTATCGATTTTCGCTATTCCTTTCATCCTGTCGTTTTAAAGCCTTTCACTTCGCGATTCATTTTGCCACGCAAAACAGCATGCAGGCTTCACGTCGGCAAAAATATTTCCAGCATACGTTCGAGGTTTCTTTTCTTGTTGACTTAATCTTATTTCAAGAGAGATGAGGGAGTTCAACCTTACGAAGAGACGTGAACAACATGTGGTCTCTTTTCACCGACATTCCCTCAGCTTCCGTCTGTCCAGTTTCTTTTTTTTTTTTTCTCCCCTGCTTGAGTAAATCAGACTCGCTTTGCCCTATTTCCCAAAATCCCGAAGGCATGGCGCCTTTTGCGAGGAACAAAGAAGAGTTCTGCTGACAGTTTGCTTTTCGTATCTGTCGGTAGAATCATCCTAAATGACGCGTTCATTTATTGCAATGATGAACATCGTAGTGAGTAGAGACAGGCGCTATGTATATGTGTAAAGAAACATTTTCCCTTTCTACTACCATTTCCTCTTCCCTTCCTATTCCGAGAAAATAGAAAAAATGTTGTACGTGCAGCTAACGCGGCCTAAAAGGAAGAAGAAAGGAAAGAACATAGTTCGTGCTAAACAGTATTTTTTTTCTTCTGAAGTACTACTTATTTTGCTTCTGCTACGCGGGAACTCAGAGTTCGCTACTTTTGTTTATTACGGTGCATAACTTGCCTCCTTATAATTTAGGTTAGCTACCTTCTCCCCAAGCAAAAAACAAGCAAAGGAGCTAGCAACTACTGAATCACGTGTTCGTTCAGTTGCCTCCAAGAAAAGCTTTGATAAAACGTGGTAGCGCTCCTGCTAGATTTGGCTCCTCAAGCGTACGATGTAAAATAATCTAGTATGCAAGCTTAAGATAATGCTACTGAACCGGTAATTATGGGTGCAATAACTCTGGACCATTCTCTCATATTCAAAACGAGAGCCCGATATTTGTTTAAAGAAGCTTCACTGCAGAAACATTCGTGAGGGACCATTAGAATTGACAGTTAAATTGTGATACTGATTGGTATGGTGTCATGCAGTCTATAACACTGATCTGCCGTGGTATAGCATGGTATGGTATGGTATGGTATGGTATGGTATGGTATGGTATGGTATGGTATGGTATGGTATGGTATGGTATGGTATGGTATGGTATGGTATGGTATGGTATGGTATGGTATGGTATGGTATGGTATGGTATGGTATGGTATGGTATGGTATGGTATGGTATGGTATGGTATGGTTGGTTGGTTGGTTTGTGGGGTTTAACGTCCCAAAGCAACTCAGGCTATGAGAGACGCCGTAGTGGAGGACTCCGGAAATTTCGACCACCTGGGGTTCTTTAACGTGCACTGACATCGCACAGCACACGGACGCCTTGCTTTTGGTATGGTATGGTATGGTATGGTATGGTATGGTATGGTATGGTATGGTATGGTATGGTATGGTATGGTATGGTATGGAACGACATAGTGCTCACTTTCATTCGCATGCAGAACTGAGTGTAAACATACTGTCTTGGCGACAGTCTCCATCGCATGGCGAAGGAAGAATGAAAAAATCTGAGCTTATTACTTATTCTCTCGAGATACCATCCGGGTGGCTCGAGGCGAATTCCGGTAAATGCGACGACACCGAGTTAGTATTGGTCGTGAAAACTCTTCCCAGAAATGCAGCGCAATAATTAGATTTCTACATTACCTCAGGTCTTCTTGCTCCTGAGGAGATCCATCGTGGTGTCATTCCGCCGTTGTTTTTGGACCAAACTCTCACACTTCAGGGAAAGAACACAACGGTTGCCGAAGCTTCTGAGCAGACTTTGACGGAGCGCTACGCTGAAGACGAGCTCTGTGGTTGATGAAACGAAAACAAGGCGGCGACGAACCACGATGACGGGACAGTGTTTAAGATACAAACGAATGATGACATTCCGCCAAGCACCATGTCACAGGTGGTTCACTTAGTCGTTATACTTTTAAAATTAACGAGGATTCAAGTTTTGCGCACCCAGAAGAAAAGGTCCGGAAGCTGGAAAAAGAAACCTTTTCTCTTTGCCGTCGGCTGAAACTGAATTCGCATTGTCGCTTCCGAAGAAGGAGCGTCGCAGGCCGGTGCGATGTCACGCTCTGCGGCCAACGCGCCTCGCACGCGTAGCACAGAGGCACGTTCGAGCTTCGGGCGGGAGCTTGGGGATGCGCGCGGCAGGAGGCATCCGCATCCCGCGGACAACTGAAGAGCAACTGTGACGCGCGGGAGAGCGCGCAGCCTCCGCTCTCCGCGACAGGCGCGATGAAAAGGCGACCGGCAGATGGCGCGGAGCTCCGTGCGATGCCTTTAAACCCGTTGGCGGTCGGAATGTCGATCCCTCAGCCAACGCTTTCGGAGTCCCAAACGTGAGAGTGCTCTACTTGCGACAGCTTCATAAAGTTTGAATCCATAATTCAGGGTCCCTTGCGGATACTGCATGGACGGTCTAATGTTATTAGAGTGGGATGGAAGCTGAGCGCAAGGCGACGGCTTCCGCGAATGTCATCATCAGCCTGATTATACCCACTGCAGGGCGAAGGCCTCCCCCATATTTCTCCACCTAACCCGGTTCTGTGCTAGCTGCATCCACTTGACCTCTGCGAACTTCTTAATTTCATCCGCCCACCTAACTTTCTGCCGCCCCCTGCTGCGCTTTCCTTCCCTTGGAATCCAGTTTGTTACCCTCAGCGACCATCGGTTATCCTCTCTTCGCACTACATGTCCTGCCCATGTCCATTTCTTCTTAATTTCTACTAGAATGTCGGTAACATGAGTTATTTCTCTGACCCACTCTGCACGCTTTCTATCTCTTAATGTTACCCCTACAATTTTTCGTTCCATAGCCCTCTGTGTTGTCCTCAACTTAAGTAGAACTCTCTTGGTTAGCCTCCACGTTTCAGCCCCATAGGTAAGTACAGGCAAGATGCAACTGTTGTATACTTTCCTCTTGAGCGATACCGGTAAGCTGCTAGTCATAATCTGCGAGTGCTTGCCAAATGCGCTCCATCCCAATCGTATTCTTCTTCTTATTTCCTTTTCGTGGTCCGGATCTGCGGTTACTACCTGTCCTAAGTAGACATATTCGCCTACTACTTCCAGTATTTCGCTACCTAATGTAAACTGCTGTTCCTTCCCGAGGCTGTTGAACATTACCTTAGTCTTCTGCATATTGATTTTCAGGCGTACCTTTCTACTTTTCCTGTCTAGGCCATCAATCATTATTTGCAGTTCATCCCCCGAGTTGCTTAGCAAGGCAATGTCATCAGCAAATCGCAGATTACTGAGGTATTCTCCATCTACCCTTATTACTAACTGCTCCCATTCCAAGACTCTGAATACTTCCTCTAAACAAGCTGTGAATAGTACTGGGGAGATCGTGTCTCCTTGCCTAACACCTTTCTTTATGGGACTTTTGTTACTTTCTTTACGCAGAGCTATGGTTGCTGTGCAGCCACTATATATATCTTCCAGCACTTTCACGTACGGCTCGTCTACCCCCTGATTTCGCAATGCCTGCATCACCGCCGAGGTTTCAATTGAGTCAAATGCTTTTCCGTAATCAATGAATGCTATGTATAAGGGCTGGTTATATTCCGAGCATTTTTCTATCACCTGATTGATGGCATGGATATGATCGATAGTAGAGTACCGTTTCCGAAATCCTGCTTGATCCTTTGCTTGATTGCAGTCTAAGGTTGTCCTGATTCTATTAGCGATTACCTTAGTAAATACCTTATACGTAACAGACAGTAAGCTGATTGGTCTGTAATTTTTAAGGTCCTTAGAGTCCCCTTTCTTGTGAATGAGGATAATGTTTGCATTCTTCCATGGTTCCGGTACCGTCGATGACACCAGGCACTGCGTATACAGGGTGGCCAGTTTTTCTAGCACGATATCCCCCCCGTCCTTTAGCAAATCTGTAGTTATCTGATCCTCTCCAGCTGATTTGCCCCTTTTCATAGTTTCTAGTGCTTTCTTGACCTCGTCCTTCGTCACTGGTGGAACGTCTGACTGTTTTTCCCTACCGCCAATCTCTTTACGGTCCTGACTACTTTGGCTACTGTAGAGATCTGTATAGAACTCCTCGGCTACTTTGACTATCTTTTCCATATTAGTAATGACGTTGCCCGCCTTGTCCCTTATCGCATACATCTGGTTTTTGCCTATGCCCAATTTCTTCTTTACCGCTTTAAAGCTTCCCCCGTTCTTTACAGCATTCTCAATTTTCTCCATGTTATACTTCCTTATATCGGCCACCTTGCGCTTATTGATTAGCTTTGATATCTCGGCCAATTCGATCTGGTCTGTTGGATTGGAAGCTTTCATACTCTGGCGTTCCTGAATCAAATCTTTCGTCTCCTTAGACAGCTTGCCGGTATCCTTTCTAACTATCCTACCGCCTACTTCTACCGCGCACTCAGTAATGATATCTCTGAAATTATTGTTCCTTGCCTCTAGGGTAATGTCGCCATCCTCAGTTAGAGCTGAATACCTATTCTGTAGCGAGATCCTGAACTCTTCTTCCCTCCCCCTCACCGCTAATTCGTTGATGGGTTTCTTTCTTACTAATCTGTTGCGTTCCTTCTTCAGATTTAGGCTAATTCGGGACCTCACCATTCTGTGGTCACTGCATCGCACTTTCCCGATTACCTCTACATCCTGCACAATGGCGGGGGTTGAACACATTATGAAGTCGATTTCATTTTTAGTCTCTCCGTTAGGACTTTTCCATGTCCATTTCCGGTTCTTCCGTTTGCTGAAGAAGGTATTCATGATTCGCAAGTAATTGCGCTCTGCAAACTCAACTAGTAACTCCCCCCTGCTATTCCTAGAACCAATGTCATAGTCACCTACTGCCTTGTCTCCTGCCTGTTTTTTCCCTACCTTGGCACTGAAATCGCCCATTAGTACAGTATACTGCGTCTTTACTTTTCGCATTGCCGATTCTACATCTTCATAGAAGCTTTCAACTGCCTGGTCATCATAACTACATGTAGGTGCATAGGCCTGTACAACCTTCAGTTTATACCGCTTATTAAGCCTAATTACGATGCCTGCAACCCTCTCATTAATACTATAGAATTCATCTTTATTACCCGCTATATACTTATTGACAAGGAAACCTACTCCCAGTTGTCGCCTCTCTGGTAAGCCTCGATAACACAGTACATGCCCATCCTTCAGTACAGTATATGCCTCATTCGGCCTCCTAACCTCACTAAGCCCTATGACATCCCATTTCATGCCCTCTAGTTCCTCTAACAGCACTGCTAAGCTAGCTTCACTAGCTAGGGTTCTTTGCCTTGTCAGATGGAAGGAAGGATGCACTAGGTGCGATCCTCCTGTGAGGGTACAGACCTCAACCTGCGACCATCATCATCCTACGGCTACCCCAGGCAAGGCCTCCCGCACCATAAGGTTTGGGGGTTTTTTTGTTTCGGGGAGCGGGCTTTTCCCAGCCAAGGGGCTCATGCAATCCGGCCTGTTCCCACCGGGGCGGGGTCGCAGTGCATATGCACCACGTCCGCACCACCCCGGTGGGTCGAAGCCTGACGCGAGCAAGTCTTCTAATATCTCACTTCGAGTTTTCCGTTTTCTTCTTTGAAGATCACCATGGGGTGTCCCCATTCTTCAAAAAACTTCTTTCTCCCTAAGTGGCGTCTCTCTCTCTCTAGGTGGAACCATAGTTCTTTTCTGATTTTGGCCTTCACTTCATGGAGGCTCGGAGTCTTGTTCGAGTAGGCCGCTTTGCAGCGGGCCAACCACACCTGATAGTTGACCTCTGCCAGTGTCAAGACAAACTGTTTGCGCCCTTCCTTTGGAAGCGGGTTGAAATAGCGCACGGTGGGGTATGGGATCCCGGGGAGGCCGAACATATCTCTCAGACGCTCTAGGAGTGCTGCGGGAATTAGGCAGTCAAGAAAGATGTGCTCCGCTGTCTCTCGGGCCAAGCAGAAGGGACACAGGTCAATCATTCCTGACGTCGCAGGGACGAAGGCACGCCTTCTGATAGGTAAGATGCTTCTTGCGAACCTCCACATCAGGGAGGCTCGGCGTGCGTCGAGGAAATGGGCGGTTATGTACTGCCAACTGGGTCTTTCTGCACATAGCATGTATCTTGATAGGCGGGCAGGGAGCGGAGGGGTGATCATATTGATAATATCTTTCAGGTGCATGGTTCGTGGGTCAACGTCAGACGAGTTTTCTTTCAGGTACTCTAAGTCTGTGGCTGCGGTTCGGTAAAATGATAGGGGCGACCCTGCATGCGGGGTGTTGTGTTGTAGGGCCTTCTCAGTGAATGTTCGCAGCCGTGTCGACAGATAGTACGAAGCCATAGTTTTTGTTAGCGGCATGTCGCATTCGACGGCTCTGAATGTCCATTTGATGTGCAGAGCCCTTGCGAGAATATCCAGATCGGGCAGCCCCAGGCCACCTTTGAATCTGGGCAGGCAGACAATGGCTCGTTTTACCTTATCGGGGGCTCCCTGCCACAAAAAGCGGTATATGTGTTTCTGGAGCTGTTTTTTCTTGTCTGGGGGGATGTCAAGAATGCTGGCCACAAAGCTGAGGGTAGAAATCAGCATTGTCTTGATGATGGTGGCCTGCGCAGTCAGGGGACATTTTAGAGCACCAAGGTTGTGGGTTTTGATGCTCAGTTGCTCTTCAGCCCTATTCCAATTTCTAGGCGCTGGCCCAGCCGAATCGAAGAAATATCCGAGGATTCGTGTCTCGCGAGTAACAGAGATCGATTGGATAGTGGTAGGGGAGGGGGTCGCGTTCAAGGCCATAACAGTGGATTTTTTGTGATTGAGGCGAGCCCCACTCGCTTGGCAGTACTCCGTAGTTAATTCAAGTAGTCTCTCCAGTGATGTTGTGTCTGGCACCACCACAGAAACGTCATCCGCGTAGGCGAACACTGGAGTGCAGGGAGGGCCAGCTGGCAAAGGTGTTTTGTGGATGCCGCCATCTCTAACAATCTTTTGCAGGAGGGGTTCAATCGCTATGACATAGAGCAACGGGGAGAGGGGGCAAC
The DNA here is from genome assembly GCF_055883805.1 of Amblyomma maculatum. Taxonomy (NCBI): domain Eukaryota; kingdom Metazoa; phylum Arthropoda; class Arachnida; order Ixodida; family Ixodidae; genus Amblyomma; species Amblyomma maculatum. The sequence goes on from NC_139347.1 coordinate 86,497,344, forward strand.
CTTGACGGACACCCCTTTCCACGGGGAATGGCATTGAGATGCGCCCTTGTACAATGACTGCTGCTTGTGGTGCGGCATAAAGCGCCTTGCACATATTTATGTACTGTACGGGAATGCGCGCGAGCTCAAGTGTCCTAAACAGGTACTCGTGACTCAGGCGGTCGAATGCCTTCTCTTGGTCCAGGGAGCAAAGAAAGCCATTGATGCTGCGTGATTCCATCCATGTCAAAAGGTCTCTCAGAGCCATGCCGTGGAGTTCTACCGAACGGCCTGGGACACAGCAAGCCTGTTGCGGGCCTACTATTGACGATAGAGCAGGCGTCAGGCGTAGGGAGAGACATTTGGCAATTGCCTTGTAGTCCGTATTTAGAAGGGTTATTGGCCTCCAAGCTTTAAGGTCACTGCTCCTGGAAGTGTCCTTGCACAGGAGTGTGATGAGGCCTTCGTTCATACTTGGAGTTAGTTCCCCTCGCTCTAGGGCGTCGTTTGCTAAGTTGGTGAAAGCGGTCTTTAGTGACGGCCAAAACTTTATGTAAAAAGCTGGCGGGAGTCCATCCATACCCGGGCTTCTGTTTGGCTTCATCTGTTTTAGGGCTGTGTGTAGTTCTTCAGACGACAGCCATGTGTCGTCTAGGTTAGGTGCGTCAGTTGCTACCTCCAGCTGGAACGATGTGGGGGTGCAGGGCTCAGCAGCATAAAGTTCGATGTAGAAATCGCGTGCTAAACTCAATACCTGCTCAGGGTTCGTAACAATATGGCCGGTGAGTGGATCTTCGACTGCAGAGAGGGTTTCGTTCTTTCTGGCAAGGCGACGGCGTAGCAGATGACGCGAACACCATGCCTCGGTTTCCCATCGTTCAGCGCGTGCTGTTGCGCGAAGTCTGTCCCAGCGCCGATTTAGAAGACGATGGAACTCCTTACGCAGGGTGGCCAACGCCGCGGGGATGCTTGGTCCCTGAGAAAATGGGGCCGATAGCGCGATGATGGCATCCGAGACTATTCGGATTTCTTCTCTCTCTTCCCGCGCCATCTTCTTCCCCCACTCTTGGAGGCAAATCTTGATGGAGGTTTTCATATTATCCCAGCTTTGTGCATCCATGTTAGGGGAGACGTAACGCTTTATAACTTTGACGACTTCCTGCTGGACACGCTCGTCATCCAGAAGTCGCGTGTTTAATTTCCAGCAACCCTTTTCTCGTGGAGAAATATCAGCCGCACACAAGCGCGTGATAAGCAGCTTGTGATCACTTAGGGCATTGGGGAATACCCACACAGAGTGCAGGGAATCAGCTACGCTAGCAGAGACATAGACGCGGTCAATACGGCTTTCGAGACCACGGCCAGACCAGGTCATGCCGGCGCGACCAGGTTGTAGTGCGCGCCAAGCATCGGTTAAGTCTAACTCCTCCACCAGATCACGCAAGGCCTGTGCGCCATTGTGGTCTCGTCTAAGCCGCCGCGGTGTACCCCGAAGAGAGCGCGGTCTTCTTTGAAGAGGACGCAGTTAAAATCGCCCAATAACACTATTTTGGCTGGGCCAATAAATCTCTCTTCTAGCCCCTCAAAAAATTCTCGCTGTCCAAAACGGCATGGGGCATATACATTAATGATGCGCATGCCATTGTTAAGGTCAATCGAGACAAAGCGTCCTGCGTTGTCCCTATCATGGCGTAGGACTGACAGGCCGGCGTCTCTTAGGAAAATGAGCGCAACTCCCCCTGAACCCTTCCTTCCGAAACTCCAATAGGATTTTGTGCTGAAACGGAGGTCAAAATTTTCAATTTGCTCTTGCCGGTGAATATAAGTTTCTTGAAGTGCGAGGATGTCGATCTTTTTGGCGCGGGCTATGTCTATTGTTTCAGCTTGTTTCGGTGCTTTAGTAAAGCCGCGAATGTTTAGCGTTGCGAGAACGAAGGAAAAGGCCAGGATGTAGCTAAAGGAAGGAAAGGGGGAAAGCGCGACCACCTCATGAGGAGGGAGCGGTGTCATGAGCAGTGGGAGAAGCGGAAGGTGACTCCGCTGTGGAATCGGCGTCGTAGATGTCCGAGATGTCCGAGTAGCAATCACAATTCGTTGTGTTGCAAATGTGACAGCGATGTTGGCTCGGCATTTCTGTTTCAGTGTCAGAGCTGCTCTCGCTTATTGGTGGAGGGTTTTTCAGAAACGCACGCTTCGTCAACGGCGCGTCGGCGGAAGATTCCGATGATGTTGATGGTGCTGATTTTTTGGTTTTCTTCTTTTTGGGACTCCGCTTGCGTTTGGGCCGCACTGTGGTCGTATCCATGTCCTTCTCTTCATCTTCTTCAGTTTCAACCGATCGGTCTTTTTTTGCGGCATCGACGCCGGCTGCACACTCTTGTTCCTCTACCGTGGCGGCCACTGAGGGCACCTGGCAGTGTCCAGTTTCAGTTTTCTTTTCGGGGTTCTGTTCGGGCGCTGTAGAGGGTGCGGCAATGTCCGTAACCGCTTTCCCGGCAGCGGACGTTGGGGGCACCTCGTGGTCTTCATAGACAACTTCTGCTTGTTTTTCTTCTAACTCTTCACATGGCGCGGCCTCAGCCGTCGCCTCCTTGCTATCTTCCTCGGTGACGGCGTTTGTAGACGCATCACCCTGCGTCTCGGTATCTTTCGGGTTCTCAGGACTTGCCAGCGCGAGTGCTGGTGCGGGCTGCTCCCAATAATCGGCTGGCTGTTCATTCACGTCTTCATTCCCTAGCACGGACGCAAATGTCCTCTTCTTACATGCCTTTACAGCGTGGTCCTCACCACACTTAGGGCACACGGCATCGCACACTTCATGCCCATACGCGCCGCAACGCTCGCACTGTGGCGTGTTGCAACTCGCGCCCATGTGGCCTTCATATCCGCACTTGCGGCATACCCTCTTGACTCCTTCATACTCGCACTGGATGGTTGTATCAATCACATCCAGGAAGTTCGGAATCTCAGCCTTCATCTCTATCTTTATCCGTCGGATCCCCGTGGTGACGAACGGGAAACCGGGGACGGTCTCGCGGGCAACGCTGACAATTTTTCCATAGGGCTGAAGTGCATTTGCCAACTCTACGTCATGGTGCTCCGATGAGTAGCCAAAGACGCGCACCAGCTTCGCGCGCGTGCCTCGATACTCAAAAGTCACCGCAGTTCCCTTAACATCTACGACGGGATCGTTCAGGAATCTCTCAACAGCAGCCCTAGTCTTCAGGAAAATCTCGAACTTCCCGCCTGTGAAATCTTGAACGCCACCAAGTTCCGTTTTCGAAAAACGTTTCACTAGGATTTTCGTCAGTTCTAGCGTTGTGGTGCCTTGCGGCACACGGCCGAAAAACGTAAAAGGCTTCAGCCGCTTGGCTCCTGGCATTGCAAGAACGCGCCGGCGAGCGCCGGACGCGCAAGTGTCCTCTCAGCGACGCGAGGCAAGAATGGCGGTGTGGACGCACAATAATCAAATCACAGGGCCAGCTGGCCAACTCACCCCTTTAGGTAACGTATCCGTCCTTGCGTCGCCTTCCTTATCGCTTCCTGCCTTCTTAATGGAGCATCCTCACGCTACTTCAGCCAGCACAAATATAGTCCTTCAATGAAAGACTCTGGCGTGTGGCATATAGAACAGTGAGGCCTTTCGGCCTGTGGGCCCAAGTGCTGGTTTGACCGCTCGTCAATTCCAAGACTACAGAAGCTCGCGATGGCTGACGATGCCGACGTGCTAGGGTTCTAGCATTAAACGTTGCCAGGGTCAGTTTCCAATGGCGGCCTGTCCGCGAATGTGCTGTGTTTTTATTGCGAAAGCAATACTGCTCTAGGATTCGAGCCTTCCGTGTAGCGCGGAGGTAGCCACGTGTTGCCCACGTGACACTAGGGTGAGAGCTGGGCTACCAACTCAAGCGGTCGGCCTAGCACGGCGGTAGCCACGTCTTACCCAGATGAAGCTGGGACGTCACACCCCACGTGCACAAAAGCGAGAGATGGAACTCAAGCGGTCGGCGTGGCGCGGTCGGAGCCGCGGCTCAGTTGGCAGGAGCTGCAACATGGGTCTCTCGTTTCACGTGGGACGGTTATGTCAAAATCAGCCTGCTAGGACTCCGGCATTCACGTTACCCCTATACGCCACTAAGGCACGTTCCTACGGCTTGGTTAAAGCGAGGCTTTATTTATATGTGGGCTGAGGAAGAAGAAAAAGAGAAGAACGCTCGGTAATCCGCAGCTAATGCTTTCGCTCAATATTTGGTTCAGCAGCGTTGAACTCTAGTAATTTCTTTACGCGATCACGGACCAATCACACAGGTCTGTAACCTGACTCCTCTTTCTCGTAGAGTTCACTCTATCCCTACCATCAAATTGTGAAGATGGCGTCGCTTAAAAGCACTCGCGCCAGCGATCTATAGTCTTGGACAGCTGCCAATTTACCTCCCGCGTGGTCATTTTTTTCCCTGCTTTTTAAGAAAAACCCGCGAAATAAAAAAGAATAACTGCGCTCACGAACTATAAAATTGCAGAGTTCCCAAGTGCGCTTTAAGCGAGCGAAATGCACGCGCTCAACATGTCCATGTGAGTTGTTGTTGTTGATGTGGCTGTAGGAAGAAGGAAAAGAAAATGCACGGGCCTGCTACTGGCTCTGTAGCTGAGCCACCTCCGCTGCCTGATTGATTGATTGATTTATAGGAAGGGAAAGGCGCGGTAACTGTCTCACTTGTTTTTTGTGGGCACCTCAACCGCGCCGTAAGTGAAGGGATGAAGGTGGGAGTAAAAGTGGAAAGAGAGAAAGAGGAGCCGTACTAGAGGGCTACGAAGTAATTTCGACCACCTGGGGATCTTTAACGTGCGCTGACATCGCGCAGCACAAGGACGCCTCTTCGTTTCGCTTCCATCGAAACGCAGCCGCCGAGGTCGGAATCGAACCCGGGTACTCCGGCACAGTAGTCGGGCGTCTTACTACTGCACCTCCGCTGCCTCGTGCGGACAGAAGACAAAATAGAGAAGGAAAAAGAAGAGGGAGAGAAAGACGCGCGCCGCAACAACAGCCATCGTCCACCACCGAAGCAGTGCCAGGTGCAATGACGGCCTACAACAGATAAAATTCGGTGGCTGGCTAGCCCCCGCCGCCAGCGGCGTTGACCTACCGTCCCAGCCCCGTAGGGCCAAGAACTGCCACTCTTCACCACCTCCCGACTCTCCACTGAGCCGGGGCAATTTGGTTTGCTTTTGGGGGAGACAGGGGTGGTTCACTGGTAAGACGCCCGACTACTGTGCCGGAGCACCCGGGTTCAAACCCGGCCGCGGCGGCTGCGTTTCGATGGAGGCGAAACGAAGAGACGTCCGTGTGCTGTGCGATGTCAGCGCACGTTAAAGATCCCCAGGTGGTCGAAATTACTCCGAAGCCCTCCACTACGGCTCCCCTTTCTTTCTACTTTCACTCCCACCTTCCTCCCTTCCCTTACGACTCGGTTCAGGTGTCCACAGAAACAAGTGCGCCTTTCCCTTCCTGTGAATCAATTATTTATTTGGTGGGGATACAGAAGGTTTAACTCAGTTAATCGCTGAATATCGTTCAGCGGCAGGACGTTTTGACAGGATTGTTTGCTTCGTCTCAATTATTAAAAGTTATTGTGGGAATGGCCTTTGTGCTTTTGACAGTAAGGCCTAGACAACGAATTGGCGGACTTTTTTCCTTTTCTCTGCTTTTTTTTTTTTTTTTTGGCTCCGCCGCGCCAGAAGGCAGCGGCGACCCGCTACGAAGGGCAAAGCCATCGTCACCATCATCACAGCAAGCAGACCCTCCATCGCGCTTGTTGACAACACGGCATTTACCTAATTTTACAGTCCCCATGTTTACAAGCACTCCGCGAACACACGCGGAATTAAAACAACTTTTATTTGTTTCCTACATAGTAACTTGAAGAACATTCGTGAAACCTAAAGAACTATAGAGGCCGGCTGGAATTAGTGGTCTGGCGAATGTCACTAAAGTAATGATTTTATTGGCGGTGGCGTTGAATACGAATCACACTTTGCAACGCAGTTTAGCAAACACAATTTCGTGGTCAGTGAAGCAGGCCAGCCGGAGGTGGATGTGTTTCTGTTAACGTGCACCCACGTTCTTTCTGAGTTAATAATCGGCAGTGGGAGGCCGCTGCGCTCAGCTCGGACCCGCTAATCCAACTGCGGGCCATCGAGCGTGCAACCCAGGACGCCAGAATCCCTGCATTAGACTTCCTTAGCTAAAAAAAAGTACATCCTCATCTTCCGCCTTTCAGGAAAGGAAATGCGTGGTAACTGTCTCACTTGTTTTCTGTGGACACATCAACCGCGCCATAAGGGAAGAGAGGAAGATGGGAGTGAAAGTAGAAAGAAAGAAAGAGAAGCCGTAGTGGATTGCTACGGAGTAATTTCGATCATCTGGGTGGTCTTTAACGTGCGCTGACATCGCAGCACACGGTCGCCTCTTCGTTTCGCCTCCATAGAAACGCAGCCGCCGAGGTCGGGATCGAGCCCGGGTACTCCGGCACAGTAGTCGGGCGTCTTACCACTGCACCACCCCGACGGGGCTTTAGGAGAAAACGGGGAGTATTGTTGCAGCACAAAAGAACACGGAGAGTATTGTTGCAACACAAAAAACATTTGCTGTGGTTTAGCTTCGGCTAAACCTAGTGTGAAGCGAAAGCTGAAGCATGGTTACACATGGTAAAGCTCTTTATTCATAAGAAGGTTTTTCTTTGGTTATGGCTAGGAAGGGACTCCGGTGATCCTTAAAAAATTATGGGGGTTTAAGCATGGCTTGAACCTAGTGATAAGCGAAAGCTGAGTGTTACAGCGATAGCCTGCTTAACACCCGCGTTTCAATCCGTGGTTTTTTCATCTTCATTATTTAAATTTGGTTTTGGGGAAATGAAGGATAATAATTGGTTCACAGGAAGGGAAAGGCGCAGTATCCGTCAAACTTGTTTCTGTGGACACCTTAACGCACCGTAAGGGAAGAGAGCAAGGGGGGAGGTAGTAAAAGTGGAAAGAGAGAACGAGGAGCCGTAGCGGTGGGCTTCGGAGTAATTTCGACCACCTGGGGACCTTAACGTGCACTGGCGGAGGGCGTGAAGGGCGGCAGTTCTTGGCCCTACGGGGCTGGGACGGTAGGTCAACGCCGCTTGCAGCGGGGGATAGCCAGCCACCGAATTTGTATCTGTTGTGGGCCATCATTGCACCCGCCACCGCTAAGGTGGTGGACGACGGCTGTTGCGGCGTGCGTCTTTCCCTCCCTCTTCTTTTTCTTTCTTCTCTACTTACTCTTTTCTGTCCGCACGAGGCAGCGGAGGTGGCTCAGCTACAGAGCCAGGAGCCAGTAGCAGGCCCGTGCATTTTCTTTTCTTTCTCCCTACAGCCACAACAGTCGGTGTCAAGGAGGGTAATCGGTCGCCACGATGTGGGACTAGACGGCGTCATGCACTCCTTCGGAACTAGAACGATACGGCCGACACTGAATTAGGGTGGTTTGGCACCGCTCTCGATGAAACAATTTACGGGCCTAAGTAGAGGTGGTTTGGTGGTTTGTGGGGTTTAACGTCCCAAAGCAACTCAGGCTATGAGAGACGCCGTAGTGGAGGACTCCAGAAATTTCGACCACCTGGGGTTCTTTAACGTGCACTGACATCGCACAGCACACGGGCGCCTTGCTTTTCGCCTCCATCGAAAAGCTGCCGCCGAGGCCGGGATTCGATCCCGCGTCCTTGGGAACAGTAGTCGAGCGCCGTAACCACTGCGCCACCCCGGCGGGGAGAAGGACCGAGGATGTCAAAGAAAGTGAAATAAAAACCGGCTAGTAGTCCGTCAGGATCGGGCACGGTCGAATGGTTCATGGCGCCTTAGGCACCTCTCCTCCAAAGTTGCCGGCTCCTTAAGTACCGAACATGCGTCTTCTGAAAGTTGAGGAAGAGGCCCACAGAAGGAGCCTACAGCTTCTTTAAATGCCTCCTCCTGGTCGAGGCCTTGCGACGAAAAGAGGGCCGCGAAATGCTGGCTAAACAAGTTGTGTATGTCCGCGGGTTCAGAAGACGTAGTACCGTCCGCAAGCATGGCGCTCTCCACGCGAGTTCGCCTGTTAGTGTGCTGGCCAACGGCTCGAGTGTGCCCGAGGTCGGCGGCATCCTCAAGCGGCACGTTGGATGGACCCGCGGAGAGTGATGCACGTGAACTGTCCTCGAGGATGCGATGATAACGCTCGCACAGCGTCTCGAGTTATTCGCGCATCGCGAACGTAACCGTTTCGTCGCCACTTACGATGCGCATACGGCGCAGAACGTCATTCAGCACGGTCGCAATGCTGTGGACACGCCGCGATTTCCCCGCACACACAAGAACATCGCGCCAACGTGTTTTCAGCGCGTCCCAGGTAGCAGGAGTTATGCCACTAACTGCGGCCACAGACAAGCACAACCGTCGGCGTATATCAGCAATGCACTGTTCATCGTGGAGTACCTCTAGAGCACCGTAGTACCGCTGCATCCATGGGCCACATCAGGGGGCTGTTATCACGGCCCGGGGCTGCCCGCAGAATAACTATACCGGGAAGTGATCACTTATTTTAAGGCCTGATGGGCCTTATGTCGCGATGGACCGAACGAAGTATGTCGCGATGGACCGAAATAACTCGTTTGTCAGACTACGCGTGACTGGCGCGTACACGTTAACAAAACGAATCCTGCGTCCATCTAGAAAAACGTCAACGACAATCACGCGCCCATCTATATCATATGTAGTACAATGAGCACATGCCCTGTTCGCTGGGGACAGAAAGATCACGCCTACGCCACACCACACCACCGAGAGTCCGTTAACGAAAAAAAGTCCTCAACATTCTTCGTGTTGATCGGACTAATGTTTGTACTCCGCCTCTTCGTTTCCCATCAGGCCTTAAAGAACTCGTTTGTCAGACTACGCGTGACTGGCGTGTACACATTAACAAAACGACTCCTGCGGCCATCTAGAAAAGCTTCAACGACAATCACGCGCCCATCTATGCCATATGTACTATCGGCGTCAAATGAAGCGCGAACAGCGGAACGCGTGGCGATAGGCCTAACTGAGGCCGCCTGCCTGTCGTTATCAGAGGCGCGAATTTCCGGTTCGCGATAGTTTGCTTCTCTCTTCTTTGCCATTCGTTTTCTTGTTTTGCCACTGGAGCACCACATTCATGCTTACCACTGATCGCAACTACCGCAGCGCGGTTTCTCTGGCGAAAGAGGCTTATCAGAAAAAAGGGCGATTAAAAACGTTGCGTAGCGCACCGACCGTTCCCGATCGGCCGCCTGCGCTGTTCGCATCCCAACCGGATCCTGATAACATATATGCATCGGTGGTTGTTGTGGCTGTAAGAAGAAGGAAAAGAAAATACATAGGCCTGCTACTGGCTCTGTAGCTGATTGATTGATTGATTGATTGATTGATTGATTGATTGATTGATTGATTGATTGATTGATTGATTGATTGATTGATTGATTGATTGATTGATTGATTGATTGATTGATTGATTGATTGATTGATTTACAGGAAGGGAAGGCGCGGTAACTGTCTCACTTGTTTTCCGTGGGCACCTCAACCGTGCCGTAAGGGAAGGGAGGAAGGTGGGAGTTAAAGTGTAAATAGAGAAAGAGGAGCCATAGTGGAGGGCTACGGAGTAATTTCGACCAGGTCAGGATCGAACCCGGGTACTCCGGCACAATAGTCGGGCGTCTTACCACTGCAACACCCCGGCGGGGCTCTGTAGCTGAGCCACCTCCGCTGCCTCGCGCGGACAGAAGAGAGAAAGTAGAGAAAAAAGAAAACGGAGAGAGAGAGAGAGAGAAAGACGCGCGCCGCAACAGCCGTCGTGCAATGACGGCCTACAAGAGATAAACATTTGGTGGCTGGCTAGCAACCGCCGCTAGCGGCGTTGATTTACCGTCCCAGCCCCGTAGGCCCAGAAACAGCGACGGTGAATATATTTAACCCCTTAAGGGCCAAATAAATAAAAAAAATTATGTTCCCAAATTGCCAAATATTTTATTACGTAAAATGCTTCAGTAACGTGTTTGAAGCACACAAAAATCACAGAAACAATTTCTGGCGGATAAATATATTTTATTAGTCATTACCTGCCCCCCTGTGCAATACTCCATACCTTACACCTTTGGGAGCATTGAGAAATAAAAAAATAAATTCTTGAAAGTACAGATAGTATGAAGTGGCTTAGAATTGCCGTGCAAAAGATACACCATTGCTTATAGATGAATTCAAACTAGATGAAACCACTACCCGTGTGGTAGCGTTCGAAGCATGGCACTGGGCATAGGGCCTTCTCGCACCACCAGGTCTATCTGGCACCATTCACGGGAGCTCGCCATCGTGTCGTCGCTGCTGTCTTTCGCTTCTGACTCGCTATCGGTAATAATATCATCACTATCCTCTTGACTTGAAGAACAAAAAACGGCATCATCATCACTTGCGCTATCATCCGACGCAGAATAATCTCCCGCACCAGATCCACGCACGCATGATGCCATGTTTTAGAAAACGCGGGAAACGGGATGCAGGAATTCTGCCATCTAGTGTTCAAAATCGCATTTAAGAAAAACGCCAACAATGGGACCCGTCCATCTATGTTTTATGTGGTAAAGTACCGTTTCAAGAGCTGGGCTCGCCAAAAGCCCCTTGAAACATTGCGGAAAAGCTATGACGACATCAGCTCGTCATAAGCAAAAAAAAAAAATGCAGATCGCTTGTCTTCACACTTGCCGCCCGGCTGCGGCAAGTGTGATTGTCGAACGCGTTTTTCGAGGCTACTTCAAAGCGATCTTCGCGTCGGAAGGCCTCTGCGAGCGCGAAGGTTTTCAGAGAGCGACTGCAGACTTCTGCGGAACATTACCCCACCCACCGGATGACATGATTGAGACGCTGTGCGCCCCAGCAACGGGTGAGGAAATTGTAAGCGTGTTGCGAAGCATGCACCAAGCTTCGGCACCCGGACCAGATGGATTGGTTTCGGGGTTCTATTGCACTTTCTTTGATGTCATTGGAAGGTATCTGACGCGCCTTGTGAACATTTTCCTCGAAGAAGGTAAAAAGCCAGCATCCTTTTCTTCAAGCCGGATCGTGCTAGTGTCAAAGCATGATGCGACGTTATCAGAACCGGAGGCGTGGCGCCCGATTACGCTACTTAACACAGATTACAAGTTGGTTGCCTCCCTTTTGGTCGAACGCCTGCGCCCCGCCCTACCATTTCTTGTCAGCGAGTATCAATCATGTGCAGTTCCGGGTCTTTCCGTCTTTGCGTCACTCACACTGACACGAGATGTGTTCGCTTATGCAAAAGAGAAGGCAGTAGACGGGGTCTTTCTCTCCTTAGATCAGTCGAAGGCATTTGACAGAATCGAGCACGGCTACTTGTTTGCTGTCCCCGCTGCTTCGGTCTGCCTCCGGTATTTATCGACAGGATACGAGCCTTGTACAGCAACCTATGTAGTGCCCTTGTTCTGAACGGCTCACTAGCCCTTCCTTTCGCTGTAACAAGGGGAGTTCTCCAGGCTTGCCCCTTGTCGCCTGCACTTTTTGTCCTGTCATCGGATCCGCGCTCTTAAGGAGAGTTGCCTGTGATCGACACATCCGGGGCTTTCCGGTGACGGGGCAGGAAACGATCGTGGTATCCAGCTCACGCTGACGATTTGTCCCTTTTCTTCCGCGATGGCCGCAGCTTCGGCGCCTTTCTTGCTGTTTTTGACACATATTCCAATTTGTCTGGAGCGCAGTTGAACGCCAGCAAAAGCCGCGCGCTGCGATTTGGCTCTTCGCGGACCCTCTCCCAGATTGTGTTCCATTTGTCGACGCGGCCCGTGTGCTGGGCGTCTTTTTCGATGCGAGCGGCCGTGGCAGGATGTGGTAGCGCGTGCCACAAGTGCGATGTCGGAGGCCGCCCACTTTGGACTTTCCGTGCAGACAAAAGTCTGGGTCGTAAAGACTAAGGCGTAGTACGCCTACACGCTCTACGTTTCGCGCGTTGCGGAGATTCCGCGTCGAACGGCAGGTCATCTCGCCTCCCTGGCTGGGGTGTTTGGGATGGCGGGACAGCTCTTGTCGCGCGCCGTTGCCTTCACCTACCGCAAGAAGGGGAGGCATCGGGCTGCCATGCGTCAACACGGTGGGCCGAGTGCTGGCGTCGAAACTGGTCGCCACGCTGCTCAATGATCCGCTGTACCCGGGGCGCTCCCTGTTACAGTATTGGCTGAACACAGCTCGCCGGACCTTTACTGCAGACCGGCACCTGTGCCCACAGGCCGAAAGGCCTCACAGGTTTTACCAAACGTGGCAGGCTTTAAGACAGCGGTCGACAACGACCTGCCTGACCTCAATATTTTTAAGGTGCCCGCAATGCAAGTCAGCGAGATGGTTGCCTCCTCGCGTCTAAACAGCGACGACCAGCTCCGCACGGCCGTCAACAAGTGGCGTCGGTGGGCGGTGAACCGTGCGCCTTCCGAGGTCCGCGATTTCGAGCGGCGCCGACGATGGGGCGTGTTACCCACGCGAGAACGCCTCGCCATGTGGCATGTCGTGCCGTATGACAAATGCCAAAACTGCGGCCGCACGGAAACCATGAGGCACGCGTTTTTTGAATGCCCAGTCGCGCTGGTCATGTGGCGCTTGGTGAGAAAGGTGTTCTCTGTGCACGGTGGCCCTCGCGCCAGGCCACCACGCGGATGTTTTGCGCGGCTATAGTAGTCGCCTGTGTATATTTTGTGCTGTGGAAGAGGCGTTGCCTTGCTGAAGTCCGTAGACAACCAGCCAGGGCCATGTACCCAGCGCTACAGCGACTGCGTCTTCTATTGTGGAAGTATCTCTCTGATCAACTGGACAGAGATGGAGAGGCGCGGTTTCTGCAGCGCTGGCACACCCGTTTCTTCGCCGTTCGGGACGGCAGGCTTGTTATGCCAGCGTTGCCATACTAACCCCCCCCCCCCCCCTTTGTTACGTACCTCGAATCATGAGGAAGATTTAATCATCTGTCATTAAGTTTCTCATTGTAATTCCTTTTGAGCTTGTGTTCTGTAGGTATTGATGAACACGGAATAACTATTAATATGTGATTGTTGCTAGTATCGCACCTTTCGTTGTCCTCCCATATATGTACTACAGTGCGTGTGTGTGTGTATATACAAGTACCTATGTGTGTGGAAGACAATTCCCTCTACTTTGAATTCGGTTTCGCAAAATTTTGATTTCATTGACGGCATTATGATGCACCGTAGATCGAAAACATGCAGAAAAATGTCTGAACGTACGATGAATAGGAGCGACATATTTACACTTGTACACGGAATGAAGACTAGAAAACACAGAGAAAGGGTACCTTCAGATGGATCCCCAGACAAGTATAGAACAATCGCGATCGCAGAATCTCTCCAGCGCGGATTTAGGAAGCAGGGACGCCAGAAGCGGAGGGAATGTATGCATATTCCCCTGCAACAATCCGATTGAGCATGTCATTGCAGAATGTTACAAACATGCGAAACACAGTCGAGATTCGGCAACTGAAAACTCGCACTCCGGTGGAAGCGAGGAACTCAGCTTGTCTACGTGCGAAAATCTCGAGCCAAATATCTACGAAGCTTGAAGAACTTCAGGCAGAAATGAAACTGTATCAAACTCAAAATGAACATCTGAAGAACATGCAACAGCAATATCATCAGATCCCGCCGGGGTGGCGCAATTGTTACGGCGCTCGACTACTGTTCCCTAGGACGCGGGATCGAATCCCGGCCCCGGCGGCCGCTTTTCGATGGAGGCGAAAAGCAAGGCGCCTGTGTGCTGTGCGATGCCAGTGCACGGTAAAGAACCCCAGGTGGTTGAAATTTCCGGAGTCCTCCGCTACGGCGTACGTCTCTCATAGCCTGAGTCGCTTTGGGATGTTAAACCCCACAAAACCAAAACCAACCGATATCATCAGATCTTGAATCAGCTTCAGAAAGACAGAGATGAAAAAAAAAAAGACAGAAAAGAGTAAATAGAGAAGAAAGAAAAAGAAGAGGGAGAGAAAGACGCGCGCCGCAACAGCCGTCGTCTAACACCTAAGCGATAGCGGGTGCAATGACGGCCTACAACAGATAAAATTCGGTGGCTGGCTAGCCCTCACCACAAGTGGCGTTGACCTACCGTCCCAGCCCCGTAGGGCCAGGAACAGCCACCATTCCTCGACCACCTGGCGATCTTTACCATGCGCTGAAATTGCACAGCACACGGACGCCTCATCGTTTCTCCTCCATCGAAACGCAGTCGTCGCGGTCCGGATCGAAGCCGGGTAAACCTGGGTACTCCGGCACTGTAGTCGGGCGTCGTGCGGACAGAATAGAAAATAGAGAAGAAAGAAAAAGAAGAGGGACAGAAAGACGCGCGCCGCAACAGCCGTCGTCCACCACCCAAGCGGTGGCGGGTGCAATGACGGCCTACAACAGATAAAAATTCGGTGGCAGGCTAGCCCCCGCCGCAAGCGGCGGTGACCTACCTGTCCCAGCCCCATCAGGGCCAGGAGTAGCCACCCTCCGCCCATCCTTCGAACGCGCTATGTACAAGTATATTACAGCAGAAGTTGGTGGAGCACGGGAAGAGGTGTGATAGAAAGAAGCCAAACTACCCCAATCAAAGTAGACAGTTGTAATTCGCATTCAAGGTCAACAGTCAAATAAAGCACTAGTCAATCACAAACAGTCGCGCAGTCAATTCCTAAGCAGCGCGGCGTGGAAGGCTTCCGCTTTGAAGCACTTCAGTGAGCCAAGTGCCCCCTGAGTTTTTAATGCGTAAGCATGCATGGCTATGTAGGCTGGTTTCAAGTGGGCATGACTTTGTCGGCGCTGTAAAAGGGAAACTAGTCGGTATATCGGAAAAAGAATAGTACTATAGATTGGCGTCAATAAAAGGCTAACCATGAGGCCATATTACAACTCAAGAACTGCGATGTCTCCGACTTGTATGGTATAGTGAAGTATCAAAAACTGATTCTGTTAGCTGTTCGCCGCCTCTGCTCGGCCATCTGAAAATTGAGCTCGTATCCAATTATAGATTACATGTTTTAATCACATCATTCAGTCTGTGACGTCACGTTTACCAGAGCGTTCTGAGGTATTTGAAATTGCCGCGCGAGGTCCTTTACCTATAAGTATGTTGTCGTGGGCATGCTAACTCCGAGCAACCCGACCAACAAAGACGACACCGGCGGCGCCGACGATGGCTTTTCTGCAACACTAGCTATCGCGCAAAAATTTAAAATGACGACCGCTTCTCTTTAAAAAAGTTGCTTGCTGGGCTAGTTTATTGTTGCAGCATAATATATTTGAAAACGCTCGGAAAGACAAGGACTAGACTTGTCCTTGTCTTTCCGAGAACTTACAAATTTATTGTTTCTTCTTTACCCCGAAGCCATGCCGAAGCCATCCATGGCCGAAGCCTCCCAATCTTCCATGCAGGGATGGGGAGTGAACTTAGAGAAGAGGTAACTTGGCACGCCCAAACTATAACCCCAGATCCGCAAACGTGAAAGTGAACAGACACTCCAGCGAGCTAATCGATGTTATAGAAAAATACTTACAACCAATCGGGCTCCCATGCTCGGCCGAGAAATCGGAAGCGCTCGTTCTTACGCCAATGCGATCGCCCCATCGTGGGCGTATAAAAGCAGAATAACCCGGAAATAACACTCAGGGTCAACGGCAACGTTATACCAACAGTGGCAAGCATTAGAAATGTTCTGGGATTACGAATTCATGCTAACGGCAGAAACTCGGAAGCAATACAGAGGCTAGACGCTAGCACCAGTCAAACTTGTAGACTCCTGAAGCGGATCGCAAACAAACATGCGGGCATGAAAGAAGCTAACCTCCTTAGGCTAGTCCAGTCTTTCATAATCAGTAGGATAGTCTATGTGGCGCCGTATTTACGGCTTCACAAGGCAGAAAAGAAGAAACTTGACGTTCTCATTCGTAAAGGGATCAAAACGGCACTAGGATTACCCCCCAATACGTCGGCAAACAAGATTTTGAGACTGTTTCCAATACCCTTGAATTGTGCGCAGTCGTACTGGTCGGAGCATTTTGGAGAAACTGGGCCAGCCGCAAGCATGCTCCAGACGTACAGACAATGTTCATAGACAGGTTAGGGACAAATTAAAAATACCTCCGCTCCCCCAAAACATGCACCCCGCCTACCATGAGCAGCAGCGCTGCAAGCCTGTTTTGAGTAAGTTTTGAGGGCAGACAGGACGTCTTATATACAGATGCCGCACTATGTGCGGACGGTATGGGACGTGTTTCAGTAGCAACTAGAGAAAACGGGGGCTCGGTAGTTTGCTGCAGCACCCGACACTCGACCGCAACGGAGGCGGAAGAGGTGGCCATTGCGCTAGCTCTAACCCAACAACAGGTCAAAATTATAGTTACAGACTCCAAATCAGCGATTAGAAACTTCGACACGGGCCGCATTTCGGTCATAGCATCAAGAGTGTTGGCTAGTGGCCCACCACCGGCAGAGCAGGTCGCGCTCATTTGGACACCGGCGCACCAGGGGTTGAGGGGGAACGAAAAAGCGCACGTACTGGCCCGAGGATTAGCTACATTCCGGGTTCCCAGAGACGTCTTACGCGCACCCCGTACCCCTTGCGCGATGTGGAGCCCCTACAGTTCGATAATGACCTATACCTACCAAGCTATTTTAAATCATTACAAATTACAGGCAGATCAGTACTACCAAAAGCGTGTAAGCAACTCACCAAAAGCGAGGAGCTTATGTGGCGTAGGTATACAAACTGGAGTATTCCCGAACCCCCAGCTTTACAGCAAGTGGCACCCGGAAATTTTTAGCCCCAGGGGCAAACGTTGCGATGGCATAGCGGACATGATCCACATGGTATGGAAGTGTCCTAGATTTGGATTTTTTTTTTATTGTAAAACGTTTATTGCCAACAGTCTGAAGGGCATATAGGCCCCTCGCCTAAACGACGGCCGGAAGGTCTTGGCTCCTGGCGGCGTCTTCGGCCAGTTGGACGACTTTTGTTTGAGTCTCCGGATCGGAGCTGAGTAGGAGAGCCTCCCATTGTTCAAGTGACTATTTTTTGTCCCTCCAGGGGGGCAAAAGGGCATTTCCAGAGAATATGGTTGAGATCCGCTTTGGCCTTACATTGCTTACACTCGTTTGAATATTGTCCCGGATAATAACGACTACACATAACCGGGTTCGGAAACGTATAAGTTTGGAAACGGCGCCAAGAGGTGGCCTAACTCTTTGTCAATGATTTATCAGCGGCGGGGTACTTCGTTCGATTAAGCCTGTAATGTTGTGCGATCTCTCTGTAACACACAAGACGATCCCTGTCTGCGAAGCCCTCGGTATGGCCACTGGCTCGGAAAGCAAGAACTCGAGCCAGTTCGTGAGCTGCTTCATTTCCAGCCAGGGATGCGTGTGCAGGTGTCCAGACTATGAGAATTTTGCGGTCGTCCCTTGCAGTCCGCAGGATTCCGTTCGTCAGAGGGGAGACCAATTCCCTTGGCAAAATTCATCACTGCTACGTTTGAGTCACTGACTATCGTTGACGCATCCGTGCCCACTATTGCAAGTGCGATGGCGGCTTCGTCTGCAATTTCGGGACTGCCCGTCGTGATCGAGGCGCCGGTTCGGAGATATGTCTCGGCGCGCTAGCTACCGCTATCACCATTCTCCCCTTCCCGCAATTAGCTGCGTCCACGTAGGCCACGTCTTCTATCGGATAGTTTTTGAAACATTTGCCGAGGGCTTCAGCCCGTTTCTCTCTGCCCGTTTCTCTCTGCCCGTTTCTCTCTGCGATCCTTTGGACGGGATGCATGTTTTTCGGTAGTGGTGGGATCATCAGCCTATCGCGCACGCTCTTAAGCATGTCCACTTCGGACCTCGCTGACTCTCGTAATTTATTCCTAGTTTCGATAGGATTTTCCTGCCTGTAACGCTTCCCGACAGCTTTCGTACTGCGAGATTGTCACGCCTTCCAGAACCTGACAGAAAAGGTGAGTCCTACTTCTCCAACAGGACGAGAAATAAGGCAACGTGAAGTCATCGGTCTCGCCCTGGCCGCTGCTCAGATCCAAGAGATCCAGGTCGACGGCTGAGGGGGAGGACAAAGCTGGGACAGAGCTGCGCCTCGGATCCTCGCCAACCTTTTGATGGGTGCCAATAAATGTTATTTCTCTTTCTTTCCGTCTGCTCGATAAAAAACGAAACTGAAACTAAATAATTATGAAAGTTTTTATACTATTTGTTTACTGAACAGTTCTAATTTGTAAAATAACAACAAAAATTGCACAGCATTTTTACAACACTAGTTTTTGTTTATACAAATGAGGCGAATTAAAAATTTGCGACAGCAGTTCGTCCGGCTATGGTTCGCCGTTCTATCGTTCTATTGGTTTTATGCCGATGAGCAGGTTTGTCAACAAAACACGTGGTTTTCTCGGTGCCGACGCTGGTGTGATGTGTAGTCACCGGGCATCGGGTGATTTTTACGTTCACTTAGATTATTTATTACAGAGATAGACACTCAGCTAGTCATTATGAACATTAGCCGAGTATTCAGGTTGCTACTGGCAGCTGCTGTACTCGGCGTTTGCTTAGCTCAAGAAAACACAAGGGAGAACGCGCTACCTCATCATGTACAGCAATGTATCCTTGGTGTTTGTTTAAACTAATCCACGTCACCCTCTCATCACGCTTGCTTTTCAGGATAACTTGTGTTCTCTGCTGGCCTGCGATCCCTCGTAGGTCTCCCCTTGGAACATGCGGATAGATGTGTGTTAGATTTAATATGACTTCAGGAGAACATCTTTTGTATTCCTTGACCGGCTTCCACAGATCGGAAGCTGTTCAAGATGCGTCGCGCGGAGCGTCTCGAAGCCGTGAAGAGTATATTGAAACTAGACAACTTCGAGAAGCAGGCCAAGCTAGTCAATATTGTCCTGGACAAAATCAATGAGGTAAGAAGATCGCTCGCCCCCTAATCCTGCCAGGCATAGAAAGTCTCATATAATCATCGGGTATCATGGTGCACAGATGCGAAACTGCATCTTTTGTTGCGGATGTGCGTTATGTGGTGTCACCTCTTTTGCCAGGTGCTCACAACGTCGAAGCTGAAGCTTGAGAGTTCCGACTACATTCCAGGCGGCCCTTTCCCAGAGGACGAAAGTACAAGAGACGGTAAGCGAAAAGTTGTGCTGTTTTACTCGGTGATCGTGCGGTACGATGTAAAACTGCGTACGAATATCTGTACTACAATAGTATGCGTTCGTATTGCAGCATTGTCACAGGTGTTGGAGAACACGGCGTTCTTTGGTGAGATAATCCTGCGACTGCCGAACATTGCTCATGCCGTCATCAATGCGAACAAAGCCGGTGCCGTGGTACTCAACTGGGCGATCGGATTTTCTAACTCGACTGACCTCTATGATGAAACTACAACCAAGTTGATAAACTTGGTAAGTTTTTGCGCAAAAACTAAAGTTCCATGTTACATGGGCATTTTCGCCGTCATGGCAGGTGCGTGGCGCCCGTCTGGAGTAAAAGCGTATGCGTTGTCTAATGTGCGTAACCTGCATAAAACAAGACAGCCATGTTTTCGAAGTGGTGATTCTAATGTTAGTGTTGCTAAATATTAGTTATTTTTTGTTTGTTTGCATGTTTACCTGTGTGCTTTATTAATCCAAGACTCATTCTTTCTTACGTTTTCACCATGAACACAACACTTTATGAATTTGCATAAGGGAGTAATTTTTCATTAACATCCACTTAAGTGCAGCTGTATGGCTATAGAGGCAAGCTGTATAGCTTTCCTTTGCAGCTATGGTTGGATGAATGTCAATGACGGACAACCTTTCCTTCAGCTACGAATTTTCCGTGAAAGCTGTATAGGTTTCATTTGTGAGTGAAACCAAATCCACTTAGATTCAGCGAAATAGTAACCTTTTATTTTCCCTGTAGTGAATAGTGACAGAGACCTACGTAATAACACTGTGTGGAAACGCAACTGGAAAGTCTTATTATTGCACTTTCACCCACTTGGTGAATCATGAGCACTACCGTTAAACAAAATATTCGTGTCTGAATAAACTCCAACTCTTCTTTGCATGCTGGCTAAAGGAAACAAAATTGCGGATTTTATGCAGGCTTAAGCATACAAGCAGTGCCTTCGATCTTGTAAAAACAATGTCATTAACGATTCAATACCGTGCATGGTCACCTTGGAACGTTTAAGCCACATTACCTCCTGTATTTGTATACTGTCAGGAAGTTGCACATCTTCAGCTTGTAACATTTTCTACGTGCAAGAAGTGAGTGCGGTTCAGCTTCTCTTGGTTCCAAGGAACTCATTTTAATGCACTAACTGCTTGTAGCAGTAATGCATGGCGACGCATTGCATGATGACCAGAGGGCTTCCAAAGCACTGCTGGTTATTGCTTCACTCAGTTTCTGGGTTTGTAGAAAATCATAGCTTGGAACCGGCAATGAGACTAGTCAATCGCCGACGGCTTTGCGGGTACCTAACACCTGTTCTAGCAACTTTGCGAGGGAAGTTTGTTTTCTAGTCTGGTTTCAGTGAAGAATCTGCAGATGGTCACTGTATCTTGGTAGGAATACATGACAAGAAAGGCTGTTATTGTTGTATATTGTTAACTGTAATTATTTAAGGAGCGGTGAAGTCACTTCTTGCAAGTGTCTGCACTACACAGTTTAGCTTAGCACTACTTCACTAATGTGATGCATTACGAGAAGAATTTTCATCATTTCTCGTACTGTACTTCATGCTGTTCAGTCTTAAACACGGGTTACTTGGCATAATTTTACTTCCCTGTTGGGTTGGAGTGACCGAACGATGATGTTGCAGTAACAGAGCAACACTGAAAATGTGTCACTCTATCGCCGAGTCTGTCCCTTTGTACGGGTGCACCAGCTTCAACAATAGGAGGTAGCATCAGGTTCACACGATGCATCGCCAAGGGACGTCCCCACATGTGGTTACCGCTTAATGCCACTACTGCTTAAAATTACGCTTTTAATAAAACGAGAACATAGCAAAATGCTGACTTGCGTGGGTGTGGATAACGGCATTTGATTGCTGTGGTAATGCAGGTCGCTCAGGAACTGGGCTTGGTTGAGAAGGATCCCAACTACCACAACCCATATGCAGCTAAACAAGCCAAGGTGAGTGAAGCACTGTCATATGGCACACATGGATGCAGCTTTCCCTGTGTTGGCTCTTGGATTAGATCAAACACAACTAGCTGAGGCACTGTTCTTAAAGGATAGACTGGATGCTTTCGCATGCCATTGCATAATGCAGTGATCAAGACTAGTGTAGTATTTATTTATTTATGAACCCCCTAGAGCCCTTCTGGGAGGTGTTATGAAACGGGGATGCAAAATGGATATATACCAGGTGTCCCAACTGAATGTAACCAAGCCTCTAAAGAAGATAATGTGGCCTAGTGTCTTATGATCTTTTTCATTTGCCAAAGCTAATTAATTAGTAAAGACTAATTAGCTGACCTTTTAATTTTTAGTTTGAGAGCAAAGCATCAATACAAATCTTGAAGAGGTGTTTACCGAAATGCTGGCATCAAGCTACCATTTATGTAAGGTTTTTTTTTACTGGCCTAACATATATAATAACCACTTCATTGTGCCAAGACTTGTCTCGGAGAACAAAATCCATTTTTCATTTTTTTTTTAATGCTCTTCCTGATGAACCTGTGTGTGTGCACCGGGCGAGAGATGGTAATGAGAAGTTGATCTCATGGCAGCTCTCTTTGAAGACCAATAAATCAAGCTACGCAAATTGCACCTTCATGAAAACATCGCAACTAGCTTTTTTTCGAGACAACTTATAAATTTTGTATCAAAACTTTGTTCTTCAGTGCAATGAACCAAAAGTAAGCTAATTAGTTTTTTGGCAAGCGATAAAATACTCCAGACTAAACCATGGGACTCTCGTTAGTTTCCAGTTGGTTTTACTGACACTCCATCATTTTTTAAAGTGTGGTTAAATTTA
This sequence comes from Amblyomma maculatum, assembly GCF_055883805.1. Lineage (NCBI taxonomy): Eukaryota > Metazoa > Arthropoda > Arachnida > Ixodida > Ixodidae > Amblyomma > Amblyomma maculatum. Next base: position 86,519,416 of record NC_139347.1, read on the forward strand.
GCTGGGTCAGCTGGTGCATTACCAGTAAATCGTTCATATTGGATCTTGGTGCGGTAACAGAACACATATTGGGTGTTATTCCTGACCTGTCTCAATGCTTTAGGAGTGAAGGTGAAATGCATGCACCTCTCAAACTCTCATTGCTCAACAACAATGACCACGTGCTTGGACGCACACTGTCATTTTATTTTATTAATTTTGCTTGAATTTATTGAGCAGAATTCACCATATTTTCCAGTGTATAAGACGCACCATCATACTTAAAGGCTTTCAATGAAAAAGTTGGTACAGTAGAACCTCGGTGATATGAATCTCTCGGGGTTGTAAAAAAATTTGTGTCATCCGAACACTCGTATCATCAAAATGAACAAAAATTATTATGCAGAAGTAAGGAAAAGACAATCAAGCAGATCTCTTCAAGGCCACATGGCCACGGCTCGCCACTCGCGGTGCGCACGGAGCGACAAACGATTGCGATGTTGGAGATGTGCATGTCGGGCGCCTCCGCCAACATTTCGCAACGTGTACTGTAGGTAACCGCCAAGTCATAAAGGAGGCACGACAGAAGCCCGCGTCATCGGAATTGTGCAGGATGCGTACCACCGCTTCCTATGCAAGAGTGCTACTAGCAGTCGCGGCACAGACAGTGGGGGTACGGCTCACGGTACAACTGATGATCATGACGTCGTTGATTTGCGGGATGCGTGATTGTCAAAGCATTGTGCTGAGACATCCTCTTCGCACTCAGGGTCGCTGCTCTGATGGTCAGCGTGCTGGAGTGCTCAGGCGTTGGGTGCAGTATCTACATGTAGTAGCCACCAAAGTTGCGAATGGCTGCGAGGTATATGTTTAGATGCATTTCCTTTGATGGCAATTAGAAAAGTTAGTCATCTTGTCCTGGTTTGTCTTGGCAGTTTGGGCGGGTGAGAACTCAGAGGAGCATGAATTGCACCAACTTTTGGCATTTCAAGTATATTCCTAATGCTTGGAGCCTGTGAGACAACCATTGATTTCATAATCGCAAAATTCGTTATCGCTGCCATTTCAGGAACCTTGCACAAAACGTAAAAGAAAACCTCGTATAAGACACAATATTGTATAGGGCGCAATAGCAAAATTCTTGTAAAGAAAAAAACCCATCTTATGCGCCGGAAAGTATGGTAAGCTTTAGAGCAGAGGTAAGCCATTATCATGTTTAGTTGTAACCACACAAGAACTCAACTCTGTTCTCCCACTGGGCAATGACGATGGTTACTCAGGTGTGTTAGTTGGTGGGTGCTCTTAGGAATGTGTTACCAGTAGTCATACGATGCCTGTGATCATGTGATACTGTGTTCGTGAGGCCTAAAATTGCATGCAGCGATGGGAGCAAAATCTGGGATTTCATTTTTCATTGTTGTTTTTTCTTTACAAGCTCAACTGGCCTTATCTAAAGCAAACTTTGCTTCCAGTTGCTCCTCTATCATCTCTGCTCACCTTAATTAAAAGAACCCTAAAAATGATCAAACGTTCATATTCTCGTGCAATGTGTCTGCAGAGTTGTTTCTGTAAGTGAAATAAATTTAAAAGCTCTAGATTGATTAGTAATTTTTTAAGCTTGCTACTTGCAACTGGCTAAGGCTACACCTCACTGAGTGTTGTCAGCTGCTCCTCCCTATCTGACACTGAATGAGGAATCTTGGCGAGCCTTCTCATTGGATGGCCGAGTGACATCTCACATTAATTAGTGTGAAATGTTTAAATGCCCCAATCTAAATCACGAGCATGCCATGGTAGCTGGCTGGTGACATGACTGGGCACTGATAGAGTGGCGACAAGACCACATGACATGGCCGAGTTGGCAGGCGCTGCCAGCTCAGGCTTCTTCGTTGAGATGGTAGGATGAGGGGGAATTAACTCAAATTTAACGAAAGTAGAAGGTGGTGGTTGTAGGCTATGAAACTTATTTTGGCCCAAACTTGGACTTTCCTTATAGATGTGCCCAAAGGAATACTCCTGGAAAAATTAAATTGGTTTATCCATGTATTATGCCCTGTGTGTTACAGTATACTTCATATTCAAGAGATAGCTCATGAAACAAGCCTATGAATAGGCATGTTTTAGTCGTGCACTGCTGCATAGGGTCATGACAAAAAGTTGGGCGCTGCTTCAAAGCAAAGAATTTGGGCAGCCCTTTAAAGGTATACTGATTAAATATCCAAGAATATTGAGAAAGCACCACAGTTGCATTCTTAAGACACTGTTACACTAGTACAGACACATAATTCGGGTTAGTTTTGAGAAGATGGATTTATTTTTTACGTTTTCTGAGCAGCCGCCAGGAGCACGCTAGCGGATGCGACGTCACATTTACCCTCAGCAACGTCATGGCCCCGCCACCCCCGCACCTGAGTTGGTTGACTGGCTACACACAGTGTCGGTTCCCCCGCGTCGCGCCGTGCGCAATGCTGTGGAGTATGGAATGCTGCAGATGGGGGAAGTTGAGGGGGACGCATACGGAGGGCACATATTGTGTGCAGCGTGGTTTAAAGCTGCGCGCTGAGTCCGCTGTCCCATAGGAACAAAGGCAGCAGTTTTAGGGCGATTTGCACTTTATATATATATATATATATATATATATATATATATATATATATGTATAAACGTTCCTTTCGCTCGCTTCGTGAGTGCAAGGGAAAAATGAGCGGGTGCGATCGCTTGTGATATGGGTGGCTAGGTAGGCATGAGGGAGGCAGGTAAAATTGAAGTGATATCCGGTTCTATCAGGGCTTTCACAGGAAGCCGCTAGGTGCGGCGATTTGAAAAATATTCATTAAAATACTTACTTTCCGCTCATTTCTGTTCATACAGTGTGTTGTTTTGGTCACTCTCAGTGCGATAGTTACCATCTGCGCTAGAAATCACGACGGCATTTTTTTTTGTTCAGTATCCCTTTAAATGCCTTGAGGGACTCTAACTGTCCTTCAGGTACTTGAAATCTGCTGCCTTCACCTTTCAACACCTTGTGCAGAAGTGTGGTGTGAATTGTCTACCCCGGCTAATATTTGCTTGAAATGCTGCGAACCTCATCCTGTAGATTTGACTAGCTGTTTATGGTTACCTGCTTTCAGCAGCCCGCGCAGCCAGCGTCAGTAGAGCCAGCACAGAAGCCTAAGAAGTCCAAGAAGAAGATCCAGCGCGGCCCACGACTCAGTCGAGCGGAACTGTGATCTGCCATTGCTTGACTCTTGCACACTTTGGTGAGCGTTCTCTCCCCATGCACCACCACTCACTTTCTCTGTTCCCCATCTGTTGCCACCTGTGATGTAACGAAGCACCACTTTTATCTAATGTTAACAAGCACTCATCTCACTCAACATTTTGGCTCATGTTCGTGCACCACTGCAGTGATAAAAAGTGTGGACGTTTTACAAATGAAGCTTGACTCTATTTTACTCAACATGACGCTGTCACCCGAGATTAACGGAGAGCGGTCTCGTGGAAGAATTGGATGGACTGGTCATTACATTTGGCTCATGCATGCCCTGTGGTGCGACTAAACCTTTTTGCTGGAATCATGACACATGCTAGCGGCTTCTGGACTGTAGCAGAAAGCTTAGGAATGATTATTTGTTCGTTTGATATACCACCACTGCATAGCGCGTGATATAAATTTAGTACAAAGCTGAAGTCTGTTGAACTCGAAAAGCCATAGACGTCAGGACCTAGCCACTGTAATCCACTAAAACGCACATATTTTTAAAATTCCTTTCTTTGGAGTAAAGCGTTGTCGCTCCACCCCCTGTTGCGCTCAAACTGAAACTGGCTAGGTGATACTGCGAGTGCTAGAGCCCGTCACTTTCATGCCTCTGCCAGTTGCACTTGCTTCTGCATACAGTAGAATCTCATTAAAATGATTACCATTGATACTTAAAGTATTCAAAACAGTGCACACTATATAGAGTACATTACGATTTGGGATAATGAACGTTTTGTGTGCTCCCGAGAAATTCATATGATTGAGATTCTACTGTATCTGCCATTCAACTGGGCGTGGAATCAACTGTGATAGACTGCACTCTTTTTATTTGCTTTCTACTAAAGCATGTTAGCAGAGCAATATACGTCCAAATGAGATGGCAGATTGAATATGCCAATGGTCTACGCAGCCAGCGGTTGGGCAGTGCTATTTTGCACTTCTACCCAGTTGAGAAATGGCTAACAGCGCAGTTGGTCACGGCTCCGAAAGGAGAAAATTTCAAGCATTCGTGCTTAACAGTGCGTAGCTCGTAGTCCTTTTTGGTAGGGCGTTGTGTTGTCAACAAAGTCAGCTTGACTGAGACGTGCTGCAGTGCTGTCCGTCTCTGCCCACAAAATGGCTGCACTGTGAAGCTCGTCTATGAAGACAAGTACACAAACATCGACTATAACAAGCATTTTTCACTTCAACCTCCATCCAAATGCTTTTGCCACAGTCAGGATCAAGGCCATAACAGACGTTGAGTAACAGAATGCCGTAGTCACTGATCAACAGCGGTAAATCACATATTCCTTGCAGTATTGCCTAAAACATTACTGCTTCATCATTTTACAGCCCTAAAGAGCTTAAAAAAGCTCATTAATTCAGTTTCAAGGGGCTAGACAAAATGTTCAAATTTTGAATGGGGCTGAAAAGCTGCCAAAAACCATTTGCGCCGCAATAATTTTACTTGATGAACACCTGCATGACAATTAGTATCTGTGTTTGAAATGAAACCCAAGTGAGAATAGCACATCTCCCCGTTTTCTTCGAATGCTTTGTTTTGTGCGCACATGTCGGGAATGCTTAAGAATTGCTCCAAAATTGTCAAGGCCTCTGCTGCTCCTTTAGCAGTATGGCACAGTAGCAGTGGCACAAAATGGTCCCGCAGCATCTTGGCGCTTCACTGCACCATGAACGCACTGTGAAGCGTGCAGTGCGATGGAACTGCACATTAGCAGCGCGCAGCTTCAGCATATTCAAGGCAGTATGTGGACGCATAAGAAGGTTATATGATAGGCATTAGCATAGCATGACACCATACTAAAATTCAAATAAGAAAGTTGACGTGCTAAGCAGCATAAGCAGCAACTGGCCAATACGAAGTCGTGGGATGGTGTGAGTTGAGGAAAGCTGAACCGAAACTATGCGACAGAGCTTTATTTTGGAAATGGGGAACTTACGATCTTCACCTGATTCTATTAGCGATTAAACCTTCTAGTTCCTCTAACAGCACTGCTAAACTAGCTTCACTAGCTAGTGTTCTAGCGTTAAACGTTGCCAGGGTCAGTTTCCAATGGCGACCTGTCCAGCAGAGCCAGAGATTCTTAGCACCCTCCGCTGCGTCACCGGTCTGACCGCCGTTGGTGACTGAGGGCCGGGGTTTTGTAGGACTAATCATGGTAGGTTGTGGCCAATTACTGCACCAGGATGGCCAATTCCTGTTCTGGTGAGGGAGTGCGTTGCCGGAGGTGTTCACCTGCATCAGGTCGCACACCAAACCATTCATTCAGCTCAAACACTCATCATGACTCGATAGGCCTAGGCAAGGCCGCCGCGCCCCTTGGCTCCAAGATTCCGGAGCTCCCAAATTCGCGAAAAACTGGCAGCAGGTAGCAAAGGGTGCTCGCAGGAACCAAGCAAAAGATCAAGCAGGTTTTCGGAAAGGATACTCTACTATCGATCCTATCCATACCATCAACCAGGCGATAGAAAAAAATGCTCGGAATATAACCAGCCCTTATACATAGCATTCATTGATTACGAAAAAGCATTTGACACAGTAGAAACCTCGGCGGTCATACAAGCATTGCGATATCAGGGTATAGACGACCCGTACGTAAAAGTGCTGGGAGATATATATATATAGAGGGTGCACAGCAACCATAGTTCTGCATAAAGAATGTAACAAAATTCCTATAAAGAAAGGTTTTAGGCAAGGCGACACAATCTCCCCGGTACTATTCACAGCTTGCTTAGGAGAAGTATTCAGACTTTGAATGGGAGCAGTTAGGGATAAGAATAGATTGAGAATACATAAGTAATCTGCGATTCGCTGATGATATTGCCTTGCTAAGTAACTCGGGGGATGAATTGCAAAGAATGATTGATGACCTAGACAAGGAAAGCAAAAAGGTAGGCTGGAAAATCAATATGCAGAAGACTAAGGTAATGTTCAATAGTCTAGGGAATGAACAGCAGTTTACGTTAGGTAGCGAAGCACTGGAAGTAGTAGGCAAATATGTCTATTTAGGACAGGTGGAAACCACAGATCCGGACCACGAAAAGGAAATAACAAGGAGAATACGATTGGGATGGAGCGCATTTGGCAAGCACTCGCAGATTATGACTAGCAGCTTACCGGTATCGCTCAAGAGGAAAGTATACAACAGTTGCATCTTGCCTGTACTCACCTATGGGGCTGAAACGTGGAGGCTAACCAAGAGAGTTCTACTTAAGTTGAGGACAACCCAGAGGGCTATGGAACGAAAAATGGTAGGGATAACGTTAAGAGATAGGAAACATGCAGAGTAGGTCAGAGAAATAACTCAAGTCACTGACATTCTAGTGGAAATCAAGAAGAAGAAATGGGCATGGGCAGGACATGTAGCGCGAAGAAAGGATAACCGACGGTCGCTTAGGGCAACAAACTGGATTCCAAGGGAAGGAAAGCGTAGCAGGGGGTGGCAGAAAATTAGGTGGGCAGAAAATTAGGTTAAGAAGTTCGCAGGGGTCAAGTGGATGCAGCTCGCACAGGACCGGGTTAATTGGAGGAATATGTGAGAGGCCTTCGCCTTGCAGTGGGTATAGTCAGGCTGAGAATGATGATGATGATCTTCACCATGCGTTCAATAATTCGAACGAAGAGCGCGTCCATCAGTGTTTCGTGCTATTAATCGGACTCGGAGAAACCTATTTCGGCATTCGCTGGATAAATGGGTAGTACCTCGATGTAATGTCCTGTCTGAATTAACCAAAGCGAGCCTGGTACATCCGAATGGCACAGACTTAGTTGGGCACCAGCCAGGATCGCACTTGGGCCAGGACCAAGCACTTGGAAGCATAACAAGCCATCTATAACCACGGAGTTCAGTGTCTGCTAGACGCAGAAGCGGCAGAGCAGACCCCAGTTCTGATGTCATGGCTATCATAGTTGATCACAGGCAGCAGAAAAAGCAGCTGTTTGCATACACTCTTCTCCTCTCTGTTCATTTCATTCGCTTTCTGGGGCGAAAAATAAATAGCAGTTTCAACTCGGTTTTCTTTTACAAGGCTTCAGCACCTATAGGCAGAATCTTGCAGTTATATATTTAGGGGGTCATAAAAGTAATAATTATAATAGTCAGACAGTGAAAATTTCATTTGGCACAGGGGCATAAGCGCTGCTCTATGTATTTTGTGTGTGCTTTCAGTGCTTTTTACTTCTTTGTGGACTAGAGAGCTCTAGAAATTACTGGCTGCATGGAACGAACCAGTGCTTTAAATGCTCCTTTTACATGTATGACACATTCTACTCTTAACTTTTCGGCCATCACCAAATGGTGGGTGCTGTGACAGAAGTAAGGCCCTTCATTGTACTTTTTCTTTTTTGAGTGGGTATAAATTGGGCGCTATTTTCGAAGTTCAAATGTAGGTAAATGTCGGGATATACATCCAAGTTATTCATAATTTTTTACAGCAGTAGTTGGTCACTACATCAACTTGCACCACTACTCTGGACAAAAAATAACCTGTTAGCACTCATCTCTCTCATAGTGTATAGTAGGCAGCTCGCACCCAGAAAATGTTGTCCACGTCAGATATTTCCTTTTCTTATGCTCAACTACTTCATCGCACACATTACCGTCCTTATGTACAGAACTATCCTATTTTGGCTGGATGTGTATCTGCTCTGGGTTTTCACTTGTAGGACCTACTTTTCAACCTTATGCCATGAGTAACAAGCATTAGAAAGTGTTAGTATTGGGTAGCGAGTGCTATTTACACACATCCCACATAGCATCTTCCAGAACGCTATGGCATGCATCGCACATGTGCTGGAGTAAGACATTCTGTTGAGCAGAAGTCTATGTGTATGCTAGATTCCAACAGCTAATGCACCAGATAGTGATATCGCAATCTCATACCTATTAAAGCATTAAAGGACCAAGCGTTACACCAGCACAACCTCTGTCATAGAACTTCATTCCTGCAGTCGCTGTGTGATGGCGCCACTGCTGCAAAATGGCTGTTGTGGTTCGTCGCTGCTGCAAGCGATGAGGATTTAATCAATAACTCTGGTTGAATCAGGCAAGAGCTCCATCTAAATGTGGTGCAAAACAAAATTCTAGAGGACACTTTGGACCGATAAAGTGCAATGAGGCAAAAGCCATTATAGCGCAGTGGATAGTAGCCCTCCAGTCTCCCTCTCTTCTTTCACTCCCACCTTCCTCCCTTCCTTTACAGCATGGTACATGTGTCCGTGGAGACTAGTGACAGATACTGCGCCTTTTCTATCCTGTTAATCAATTTCAAATGCTGTTGATGCCTGCTATGCTAACACCTCCTATACGTCTGGGTCTGTTTCTGTTTGCTGTGTGGTGCGGCATTCGAGGAAATGGCAAATGAAAAGCGAGAACGGATGTCTAGATCGGACGCCCGGCGGGGTCAGCTTCATATATGCATGAATCGCCTGGTGAGGTCATCACTGGCTGTGATGGTACATGGTGCGCCCCTTGTCGAACACTACCAGCATTTCATTGAACGCATGAAAGTTCACCGGCGTTTTATAATCCATTTACAGGAAAGGAAAGGCGCAGTATTTGTCACTTGCAGAATCCCGCTATCATCCTCACAGTAGACAAGGGGAATTATGAAGGGCATTTCACGATCCGAGGCATGGCACAGTTGGTAAAGCGCTGGGCTGGGGATCCAAGGGATGAAGGTTCGATTTCCGGTGGAGACAAGGTTTATTAATTTATTTTTAACTCTCGCTCTCGAAAGTGTGACACCTCTGCTGACAACCTTCTGTCGACAACGATGAGGCATTAAAGGCTTTCACCTTAAAACTTACCAGTAGTTAATGAGCACGAAGAAGCAATCAGTTGTTAGTCAGTGCTGTGTCCCATTTTTCCTTTCTGTGTCCTTGTGAAAGTTGCACTGTTTTGCATCGTGATGCCACACTTCATCCCGTAGGACTGCGCTAACCTCAGAAGTAAGTGCAAAGTGTCTCATGCGGAGAGCATTTTCACATTTCTTCAATATGAAAAAGAGTGCCGACAGGTTATTTTGCATCCAGGGTAATGATAAGTCAATATATTGTTGCTTATTACTGCTGTAAAAAATTATGAATAATTTCAATGAATGCCTCGATTTTGCCAGCACCAAGTCATAAAGTGGTGTGACTTGTGCATTGCATACTGCACATGGTTTGCAAATCACGTTTACTGCAGTGGAAGAGAAAATGGATTGCAAGACATCTCGCAGCAATGCCAAATTACCCGCAATCGATAAACACGGGCGTGCCATATTTGTAGCTTAGCTTACGGCCTTAATTCTTGCACTTTCATGCCCCTAACAAACACGGACGTTTTAATGTACACACACACAAAGGCAGGGACTTCTGCATATGGTGCATGCGCAGTAAACGGCATGCATGCTACGTGCATATGGAAGGGTGTTGCTTATGCTTATGTTGCCTTCAATTTTGAACAATGCAAACTAAATTTTAAGGTGCATTTAACCCAATCTTTAATAATGCAGCTTGGTGTGTAAGGATCGGGAGAATGCAGGTTTTACCTGCGAATGAAGCGTCCTATTCATAAAGTGGCTTTACAGACTTAAAAGAATCGGCATCATCTGATTCGCTTCTCAAGTGTAGTCTTTGTCAAAAGTGTAGAGCCCAAAGGGTCTGTTTCTGAACTACTTCGTGCGGCTTGTAATGCATTTCCAGTGTTTCGAATTTCTTAATGGTAAGAAGATATTTTGTCCTACCCTTTCGTATGAGAAGGACCTCCACTAATGCTGATGCTGATCAGCGCCACTACACGGCTAGGAAGCAGACACCCCGGGCTCTACACTTCTGACAAAGGCTGTACTTTCGAGGCTGGGTGGCATTGAATGGTCATGGTTTTTAACCCTGTCATGGACCGACCTTAAAGGAAGCCATAGTGATTCCAGGTCAGCTCGTGAAAAAGGACAAGGTCAGAACACTTGGTTTGTTTCCAAAAAGCAGCGTGCAATAAAACATTTGCAGATTTATGCGCAAAGCACCATGTGCAACTTCTGCAGAACTGCATTGTTACACAATTGTACTCTTATAATCGGCAATCGATCACTGCCCCTTTCTCTTTGCCTTGCCTGTCTGCTTCTGGTGGAAGCTGCCATAGGATCTAGTGTTCTTTCGGAGCACTTTCTTTGCTTACTACTACTTTTTATAAGCTTACCTGTACAACATGGCTGACCTACTCGCCTACCTAGGCAATGTGCGTTATTTGTGGCCTTGTACGCACCGTTCATTTATAGGAAAACATGGGTGCTGTGTGTTGTCGAGCAAGCGAGGCTTCAGTTGGATTTTCATCGAGACAAGCTACAATGCGGATGAAACGTTGCATCCATGAAATAGCTGTTGCACAAGGCCCATGATGCATTTGTATTAAAGTCACCGTCTCTCTTCCATATCCAGAGTAAATAAAGAACGACAACTTTCTGTTGCAGGTAATTAGCTATGCTCAGACGTTCAGGTACACTGTGCTGTCTCCTCTCCGGAGCTCTGTGTGCATGATTGCAACATGAAAGAAAACCCACTGCCTGGCACAGAGACTTCCCAAGCACACTGTTGACATTAGAGTATTAGATATGGGGAGTGTGTAAAAAAGAGAACATGCAGCAGAAATTATGCAGAAAGGTTGGCCTGGGGTCAGTTGCTTTAGCCTTTCAAGAATAGGTAAGAAAGAGGTGGGAATGTCTGGAGAGTAGAAGTCCGATTCTTCCTTGCTTGGTTCCACCTACGAAGCATGCATAGCGAAGGGAACAAGAAGGGGTGTGGTGTCCGAAAATGCCAAAAGACCTGCCAGTAAGCCCTTCAAAGAGCACATGCTGTGGTTACCATAAGAGTCTACAAAAATGAAAAGAAGGCAAAGAGGGGGAGAAAGAACTGCACGTACAGTCGAACCCGGTTATATCGAACCCGGATATATCGAATTTTGGTTATATCGAACTCGCGAAATATCCCCTTGAAAATCCCATGTAAAAGTATAGGAAAGCCGCGTCATATATCGAACTCAATTTCACCGGTCGTTCGATATATCGAACTCCGCACCACGCACTGGAAAGTGTGCCTTCCCCAAAGACGATCGCATTACCCTTGGCCGTTTGCCGCGTGACGTTTTCAAGCCACGCGCGGAAGGAATGAGAGGGGACAGTTCGGCGACGGCTGGTCTGGGCAGCGCCGCGCCCATTCCCCAAAGGCGCGCGTATCTGCAGTTGTCATTTCCCGCGCGCCAACACATGACGTTTGCAAGCCATGTGCGTGGGTGTGCCCATTCTTTTGCTGAGCTATCTCTCTCCTTCAGCACGCGCAACGCATGCGCCAAGCCAGCTCAGCCCGTTTTCAGACAGACGTCGGACGCTATGGCGCCTGCGGATGTTAAGAAGCGGCAGTTTTTCTCTTCTTTTTTGCTTTTTCTTTTTTTTTTGCGAGTCATCCTTTCTTATCGTTGTGCTGTACGCGCGGCGTAGCGTAAGATATGGCGGCTGCAGACGTTAAGAATCGGCAGGTTTTTCGGGGATGTTTATTTATTTTTTTTTTTTTTATCGTTTATCCTTGCATGTATGAATCAGCGAAAGCACGCGGTCAGCTGCTGCGATCATGACGCCCGCCCCAAGCGCGGCGTGATAAATCTAACCAGGCTTGCGCAATCAAGCCATCACGTGCAGTGTGCCAAGTTCGCTCCCCGCCACCGCAGGAGCTATAAAAAGATAAAAAAAGATAAACGCGCCCCGACGTTATCGCTGCGCAGCATCTTGGCACGCTGCCAATGAGCTGTGGATGGGACGACCGAAACGGACTGACGCGCGCCATCGGCATGCAAGCGAAAACGCTCGCGATTTCTGCCGCCGCGGCGACACGGAAACCTTGTTTTGAGCTGCCGCGGTGGCTCGAGCGGCGAGAGGGACGCAGTTCCAACAAGTTTGAAAAATTTCGCTCTGTCGCTGCCGCTCTTCGCTGAGATTGCTCAGTCGCTTGCATGCTGGCCTTAACGCTTTTTTTTTTTTTTTTTTCAAATTCTCGGGTGCAAAAGGGGAGGGTGGGTTCATTATGCGAGTGGGTTGATTACGCGACAAATACGATATCGTTTTTTCGCATCGTAAGTGCCATCACAAGCCGATTTCTGTATATCGAACTATTTCGCGATCCCCTTCGAGTTCGATATATCCGGGTTCGACTGTATTACCACACTGCTATGATGGGAACACGTCACCTGCATTCAGGACTTTGACGTGGGAACTCGCCATCACCTTCACACTGCTGATGCCATGAAGAATTGTGCTAGCTCGGCACATTCCGTAGCCACCAAACTGGCTTGGAAAACTTTTGTTTAGTTGATGGCACAAGCACGTTCCTATACCAGGTGTGGGATGGCTGCAAGCTTTGCTGGACTTTACTGTGCATATCAGCTTCTGTGCACAAAACCAATGCAAGAATTTAAAAAAAAAAGTGCTGCTTCATAGCTTTCCTGCTTTAAAACTTAAGAGCCTTTTGTTCCTGTGCATACACTGTATGGAATGTTAGGTGTTTAAATTTGGACATATACTCGTAGTTTGGCACCGTCCAGCTTTGCGTCTACAACAGATACTCACAAAAAGGTCAACAAAAGTGTAGACGTCAAATTATAGCCCACATTCCCTTTTGGGCAGAATGAACTGCAAGACAAAATTAGAGAAAAATTTGAGGACTTTCATAAAATGGGCCAAAGCGAGATACAGCTTGCAGCACTGGCAGCGATAGCAAGGGTCTGCAACAGCTTTCATGCTACATGTGGTGACGTGCAAAATAAATGCATGGCTTTTTTTTTTTTTTTTTTTTTTTGCATCGCCCCAGTGAAAAAAATACTTGTGCAGTGTCTTAAAAAGCAAGCTAAGGTTTCAATTTTGTTATCGCTTCTTAGCCAGTCCAGTCTATGACCTTAAGAGGGCACATTGGATTACTGCTAGTTGTCGTAGCAACGTGCATAGATTCCTTTTACCAATGCCATTCTCATGCTCCTAGGCGCTGCCAACCTTTTCTACTTTTCGTAGCCTCCTCTAATGTTGCTGCCCTCACCAAGTGTGTTTCCTCATCCCGAGCATTCAAAACCAAGTTGTCAATAGGCATGCAGCTACGTCTGGCAGTTTCTTTGGCCGATTGCTTCTTGCATTGAAAAGGAAACTAGGTGTTATTTGTTTACGCCCACACATTTTTCCAAAACTTTCGACAGTAAGTTCTCTATAACCTTCTGAATCCTTTATGCTAAAGTTCACAGCTGGCCCATGTTTTGTTTCCGTACAAATGAATTTAAAATTCGCCTGTATCACGGCCATAATCAAGGCAATTTCTGCAGAGTAAACCTTTAGAGCTGCACGACCGTCAGTATTCATTTTTTGTTTTTCGGGAGTAAAACATATAACTTGCTCTTAGCCATCTCAGACAAATGATTGAAGCTGTTGCAGTTAAGTTCAGCCAATCTGTACGTGCAAAAGACATTTTATGACCACATCTGCGATGTTGTGTCGGTCCGTCAAGTGTGGTGGAAACATTTTTCTTTTGCCGTTTTATTACAGTTTTCATTATTTTGAAAACCTGTTATAACCAGAATATGTATGGAAAGACTTGGGAGAGTACCTTGTCTACAGACTTATCAGTTGGCTTAGCACAGTCTTAGGTGCACGCTCGACTCCAGTCGTTTCTGTTCGTAAGCACTCTTGGGTTCTTGGCAATTTAAAGTGAAGCAATTGTGATTTGTGACCATTGTCTCCTTGACTTTGCAATTCTAAAGTTTGGTTTGGTTCGTAGTGTTTGGCTTCGAGGGACGCCGTAGTGGAGGGCTTCAGATATTTCAACTGCCTGGGGTTCTTTAACGTGCACTGACTTGGCACAATACACGAGCACCTTGCGACTGCCATGGCCGGAACCTGCATCCTTGGGTTGAGCAGTCGAGCACTATAACCACCGAGCCCCCATGGCGGGGCGTAATTCCAAAGTGCGTCATTACCAAGGAGAGGTTGTCAGTTGTATAAGACTGCATTCTGACAAATCCCTCCACACCACTCAATGGAATGGCTTGGACTAACCCATCAAAGATTCCTTCCTCATTGCTTCAGTTTTCTTCACTGGTGAAGGATGATCGGCACTACGGCATGATGGGCCTGTCTGTGTGTAAAGAAAAATGGCATACAATAAATTACAGTAGTTCCATAATTATCGCATTAAGCTCATTATCGATATTGTCCAGCCGCGTTTGGCCGCCACGTTTCGATGGAGGCGAAACACAAAAGCCGAACCTGGGGTGGTCCAGTCTGAAGCCATCCACTTCAAAGTGCCTCATAGCCATTGCATCGCTTTGAGGAGATAGCCGAACCCACGAACTCCAAATATCGCGTCCGGTGCTCTTACCAACCAAGCTACATCGATTTAATGTTGCCTGTAAACAAACCTTGTGTGTGTTCACCAGCGCCACCTTCATCCTTAGTGGAAGACGTGGAATGTCCTGTGTTACCGCCAGCTTCATGGGAATGTGATCGACAGAGGGCTGAAGCTGCGAGAGAAAACTCTTATGCTGCCTACGGCTTAAATACTGCCAGAACCGAGACTCTTGAACAGTATCAAGGTTCATTTACAGGCAACATTAATGCCCAAACAAGTAGCAGGCTGGATAGTCGTAAATGTAGCTCAGTTGGCAAGAGCACCAGATGCAATATTCAGAGGTCAATTCGGTTCCCATTATCGCCGCATTATTTTTCAGTCTACTTTGTAGTTCCTAATTATCTTTCTCCAAAATGATTACAGCACTAATTTTTTCTATAGAAAAAACCAAAACTTAAAAAAATTATACCTCCTACGCTTTCCTTTGCCTCTCCGACTGTTGAGTTCTTTCATTTGTAACGAGCCCCTCATTTCCCTGCTAAAACTATGAATTTGTGGCATAGACATGTTCCAGTAAAGCTGTACAATAACAGTGCCCTGTGCTTGGATTGGCGTGATCGGGTGCAAATTGCTTCCCAGGTTTGCAAAAAGCACATACAGTTTTCAATGCTGACGAAGTTTTTTTTTTTTTATTTACAACACACATCATAATCACTAAAAACCTCACCACAGGCATCCTTCTATCATCTCTCCAGTGCTGCCGTTTAAGTGTTCAAGACTCTAAAAATCTTATCGCACTATGTGTACAGGGCTCCCGTGTAAAAAAAATAAAACGAAAAGGCATAATGATAAGGCGAGTACAAATTGGAAAGACCGTAACAAAAAAGCGATAACAAAAAAGACCGAGGGTAAAATGAAAAACAGTGAACAGAATTAGCAGAATCAGACATACCACTCCATCAGACACCTTGCATGCATTATTTTTTTTTTCATTCACCAAAGTAAGTTGCTTCTAGGTTTCTTAGAACATCACAAAAAATATAAAACTTGAGGGAAAAAAAAAATCTAAGTGCGAACATACTCTGGGCCAGCCAGACACAAAGGTGGTGTAAGCTTGTGTACAAAAGTAGGTGAAACGGTCGGCCTGGTCTGAAAGAAGTCTTGGCAGCTTCAGCAATGTGTGGCAAACGGTGCACTGTGGGGGGCAGGGAACTTCACGCCAGTGTCTTCTCACAGGCATGTAGAGATGTCCAGCTGCGATGGCTCGATGAAAAATCTTGGTATATGTACACAACTCGATAAAAGAGTGTCCCGTTTTTAAAAAGGCCGGAGCAGCACAGTCCTAACTCAGGCACGAACTGCATCGGTACAGCTACAAGTGCCAACCGAGAGAAAAACGGATATACATAAGCCACCTTGCGACCATGCATTTGGAGAACACATAACACCAACCACCCTCATGCAGAGGGTATCAACTTGTAAACACCTGAACACCTTGTAAAGAGTAAGAGAGCTTTATAACTTAAGACATTTCGACACGCCATAAAATGCTGGCCTCAATAAAGCGCTTGTTGGGAGACTCGTTAAAACCAGCTAAAGTGCTCCACAAAGGGGTTAAAAACAATGAAAACGAAGAGGTCTCGCACATCTCGGCTAGAGGACCAACCGCTGATGTGTTGCTGGCAGGACAGGGGGACATCCAGAGAAAAAGCTCAAACCTATCGAGGAAAACGTACGTCTCAAGAATTGGCAGTACGTGGGCACGTCAGGAAGTCTTCCCATCTCTCCCATCCTTTACTCCATTGCCTGGTAAAAAGAAACTACCCGAGTCTTTTCCTTCTCATCGTTGCAGCAACCTGCCATAACATTTTATTCCATTCTAGCATGAAGCTAACAACAAAAGGAACAGGGAAACAATCGGATAGCATCACACAACACTGGCAAGCAGATAAAACTGGGCGGCAGCGAGTAGGGAACATCCCTACTGCCGAGCCGCAGTAGTCATTACAGAAAAGAAAAAAAAAAGAATCGCACAGTTTATCTATTGTCCACTTCCAACCTCCACATTTTTTACAAGGGGGCTGTACATACTGCTGCTGGTGCCAATAAAATCTATACTTCGTGTAGAAAAAAAAAATTCTTTCGGCTGCATTTTGAAGAACTCGAGTGTGGGGCTCAGGCACATTAGGCATTGAGATGTGTGGTCTGGTGCACATGTGTTGGGGCATCAACTTTGCTTACAATTCTTTTGATTTTTCGTTAAATTATCTGTACATGCCCTGGGAGCCTGGGAGTGCTGCTGTGAGGGCAATCATCATCACTCCTCTCGATTTACAAGCTGGTCAGCACTGAATGTTGGTGCCCTCAAACTACTAATAATAAAAGCAGTGCTTAGCTTCTGCACACGAAAAGAAGTCGTGAAAATAGCTTCCTTTTTACCTTTAAAGGCATCGCTCTTTTTTTTTATGTACAAGTTTCTCGAAAAAAGAAAAAAAAATGGCCACAGCAGCAGCAAGAGCAGCACACAGAGACTTATGTACATATCTACAGTACGAGACCACTAAGAAAATCATGCGCGCATTAGGAGACATGAATTAAAACAACCAAAGATGGTAACTTGCACCTCCAAGGTCTGCGGCACAATAATTCTCTTCCTTTGTGGAACACACTGCCTCCTCCCACAGGTAACAGTTTGCCCACTTGTGAATGCCACACGCTGAGAGAACGGAAAAACAGTGTAAAATAAATACAAATTGCCATCTTTCTTGATACTTATGCAGGCTCTCTCCATCCACTAAGCCTTTTCCTGCTCCTTTTAAAACTTTTTTTTTTTTTTCGTGCAAAACTGGAAACTCTTATGATAAGGTGAAACATTTTTCTCGATGAATCGTGAAACGGCGGGCAGGGTGCACAGCAAGGTGCCTGAATGAGGCAGGCATACAGACAAGCGGAAGGCCAATGTGGCAGCAGTAGGAAACGGAGGGAGCGCAAGCTACACACGGTGGCAGGTGGCGCTGCTCAGACGTTCAGAGTCTGTACAACAACACGGCCGGGCTGCTCTTGGAGAGGTGCAGCAGGTGGCACAGTGGTGGCGACGACGAGTGGCGGTGGTGACTGTCAAGATGCAGAGTTCGTGGAGGAGGTGGGCGTTGCCTGGGCAGCATTGGGGGCTGCTGCCGGCAAGGCCGCCAGGGCCACGTTGTTGGGGGTGGCCTCATCGTGGTACGAGTTGCCGTTCATGACGTACGACGTGCCCAGGCCGTACAGGTGCCCGCAGTACTTGGCGTCATCGATGTTGTCTTCAAAGAACATCTGCAAGGGCACACAGCCTTGTTGTAGGAAACAGTCTCCACCACCGAGCAAAGAGGGCAGGGAATCATCTTAATTCCCCACTGGCAATCCATCTCATTCAGTTTCTCCAATGGAAAGAAGTAAAGTATCGCAAGACCCCATGTGTAATGTGAATTGATACTGCTGACAGTGGCTAAGTGTACATTCATGCATCGGCACCTGGCATCAGCAGCAAGCAGTACCCCCTCCATTGCAGGGTGGCTAGTTCGCAACAGTACAGAAGCTTATTGACCCAGTAAATATATATGCCAATGGAATAAGATTAGAAGTGCACTGACAGCCTCATTCTATCACCTCTTTGTGCACTATCACTGTCCTCGTTTCTCTGAAAAGTTTCATTCCAGCCATCTGGCTGCATAGGATTGGGTGAAAGCACATCTTCTAGAAACTTTGCAGGTTTCGTCACATGCTGCCCATGAAGTGCAAGAAAAAATGAGAGGCCACAGTTACGTGCACAGGAATTAATGCTACCGATGCATATCTTCATGCTAGAAACTTAAAAAGAAGCATTAAAGAGTGTTCCGCAAAATTTCATTTTCGTTTTTATTTTATTTTATGGATTTACATAAAAGAATAGGTTTGGTTTCATGCAATGTAGTCGTAAGTTAAGCCCATGGCAATTAAAACATGTCTACTCTTTGCTTTCGCACGATTCAACCTAACCACTCTGGGGTGGCCAATAAAAATTTGTGTATTTGTGCTTCAGGGAACATGTCACCGAAACAAGCCAAATGCGAGCATTTGTATTCACAGTTTCACTCTGCCTATTACTCCACCGCCGGCAGAGCAGCCACACGACTGCCTCAAGCGAACTTCACATGACTCCTCCTACTCTCGGAGGAGAGTTCAAAAAGAAAAAAGGCGGGAGCATTTTATCTGATTTCAACTGCCAAATCCGCCACACAGGGCAATAGTTCAAAGTTTATAAGAATGCTTCGAGCATGTAGATCAAGTTCCTGCAATTGAGACACCCTCATAATTCTCTTGGTGCATCTTTTTAAGTGCTTACTTGCAGTAATGTCATCGCAGAACAATATCATGTACGTACGCATGTATGTACTGTCGCAAGAAAATTTCACATAAATGCTTGCACATGTGGCTTGGGCTAGCATTTACCACCAAATCCAAGACCATGCCAGGATGGCTCCAAGGCAAACAGCTGCCATCAATGTGCCATGTAGCACGGCCTTCAATTGAGTGGTTGGCCTAGTCTTGGCCTAAGCCACTTGCTCAAACATTTGTGTGAAATTCGCAAGTATGGTATGTGTACGTGTGGGGTTAAAGTGGCTCACCAAGAAAGAGACCAACCAGCATCTGCTTACTGGGACAAAATCTGACTATTCTTTTGCACTCTATTTTTTTTTGCACTCGTTTGTCCCTTTGTGTCATGCAAAGCGAGGGAGGGGTCTATTATTTCTTTTTCAAAATTTAATTTTTGCAAGGACTCAATTTTCATTGTAACAGAAATAAAATTTGATTATTCATTCACCAATGGACTGATTCATTTTTAATACCTAAATCTGCATTCGGACATCAACATATTTTGTGAATGCAATCTTGTGCATCTGAGGAGGCATAATGGGGAAAAAGCAGAATTCAAAGGTTGACTGGCTGAAGAACTTTATTGACACCTCATAAAGTGCTTGTCATAACATTTTATGGCTTTCAAACTTGCAGCTCGTCTACATCAATTCCCAAGCCACAACTGCAGGCACAATGCTAGATAACACTGCTGCCTCTTCAACTAAGGCCAATTTGATGCCAGCTGCATTGTGTATCTTATCTTCTCCACTCCCAAACTCCCCAACATCATTAGACACACCGTGCCCGCAATATGAAAAAGGCACCTCTATGTCTGTACTGCTTGCAACTAACTACCCTAATCCAGCAAAGTTATTGACCTCGCCTATACACCTGAATTCTGCCATCCCTAATTAGGTACACAAAATCCCGCCTAGCCTCTGCTACCCAATCAGACTGCAACTACATCTTACCTAGTCAGTGTGCCTAGCAAGATAATGTTTTTAAATACCCTAACTTTGTTTCCCTGACCACTGAAGAGGTGGCAAAATGCAGTAACCGATAATGAAAAATGCAGAAAAGATTTAAAAAAAAAAAAGAAAAAAGTGCAAAATACTGCAATAAAATCTAGATCAACACAGCACAATGGCAAGCTTTCCAGATTGATTTTGATGCCATTCTAGGGTGGCATGGAGCCTCACAAAGAACATCAAAAGTGCACAAATTCTACATGTTTACTGGTCATGAGTTAGTCCACAAAAAAATTAGTTATGGTTTAGCTCTGCTTAACCCAAGTTGCATTGCGAAAGCAATGGCGGAAGCTTCTTTTGCCTGCTACATTATTCTCCTATCTCGCCCTACCAGCATAAGGTGCAATGTTATTGAGAACACTTAAGCTCGTCCTTTAAGGGTATGACGCGAGAGCGTAAAATACTGCAATAAAATCTAGATCAACACAGCACAATGGCAAGCTTTCCAGATTGATTTTGATGCCTGCCCAAACTTACAAAGGAGTTTGCAGCTGGTTACAGAACCAACCAGTAAATGGCAGCACTCACTGTGTGGAAGAAGACAACAGCTAAAACAGACTAGATGCCATTCCTTATACAGACATGCCTCACTGATATGAAAACTTATTATGGAACTTTTTGCTTTGATTTTTCGGGGGGGGGGGACCAAACTCCTCTAATGCATTTAGGCTTCATAAAAAATGGAGCGTGCTGTCAGCCTTCAAAGGCCTTTGTATTTTGTTGCATTAAAATGGATAGTGATGAGTAATAAAGAGTAAAATCTCTACTCATCCAGACATCTCATTTTCTGCAGTTCAAGTGCAGGCCAGTCAAGAAGTGTAAATAATTTAAAAGATCTCCCTTTCCTTTCATGGTTTAGTGCTTTACAGCGCCAAGTTGCTCAGCCGATGTACCTTACAATTTTTTTTGCATTCCCCAATTCACTGCGAATAAAACTCTTAAGCTTGTGCAGAGTAGAAAGCCAACTTCTGGTTGTTTTCAGCCGGCTAAATGTGCAGTTGTAGAAGTTCTCATTTATCCATCTTATGTCATTAAGCTATCAAAGACCACTAGGCATGTCAAGCTGCATCACATTATTTCAGTCATAAGATTGTCTGTAGTACTGGGCTTCCAAACAGATATCAGCTTCACTGGTCACCACTATGCACAGAAGCAGGCTTTAATCAGCATTTTTTATATCTTTTCTCCTTGATTCATTGTTACAGATGAGTCACTTTACAGACAGTTTCTCTCAGAACCAAACTGCCTGTATTAACGAGGCATGACTGCTATTGTGAACAGGCCATGTTCTGGGCACTCACAGTACTGCTAAAATTCACGGCAGGTCCACGATTTAATTTCAATTAATCATTTTTTCTCAATTTGCCACAATTTTTATCACATCTCTGATAATTCGAGATTTTTCCAGGTACACAAAATTTCCAACAGTCCCAGTTTTTTTTCAAGTTACTATACACCCTACTATGAAAGAGCACTGAACAAGGGTAGAGGAGGGGGAAGCCTCAATTCGCAGGTCGAGCCAACATTTCGACAAGTGGACGTCTTCGCCTGGGCAGAGCGATCATCACTGGCAGGGATTGAAATAAGCTTTTGCTTCCAAAGAAAAGCTGGGGAGGGATCTGGGATCGTTCTGCCTAGACGAAGACAAGACCACTTGTCGAAACGTTGGCTCGACTTGCGAACTGAGGCTTGTTACCCCTCTACCCTTGTTCAGTGCTTTCATGTCAGTGCACGTTAAAGAACCCCAGGTGGTCAGAATTTCCGGAGACCTCCACTATGGCGTCTCTCATAGCCTGAGTCGCTTTGGGACGTTAAACCCCACAAAACCAAACCAATACCCGTGTAACCATCTTCATCTTGTTTTACATACACCCGGCTAGATTTGCACCTAGATACCTAGAGCTTCAGTTCCTTAATTCACGATGTTCTCTCTCAAAGTGCTTCTCCCCCACAGCACCCCCTTCTTGTTCTTTTCACAGCATGCTTTGCAGTTCTCAATTTTTCAACCAGCTGTCAAGTGCTCGTTTTCTTAAAAATTTGTCTTGAGCTTACCACCTTGCTCATGGAGAGCATAGCAAAGCAATGGGTGAATGGATTTAAATCCATTTGTTTTGCTGCCATTGTTGAAATGTGCTCTGTATCGAGACAGTCTCAGATTTACCATCCAAGACTATGACTTTTGTTGCAAAAAGAAGCTAGATTCAGGTCACTCGTTTTTCATTTGAGTGTTTGTGCAGTTTGGCAAAAATGGCACAGCAATCATGTCACTGAGTGCTTAGAAGGCTAGAAGATGACTTCCAGGAGTGCTGAAAGAGTGAAACTTAAGCCATGGCTCTTGGGCTAGTACACTGTCAGCCATCTTGGCTTGGTTCATCACACTAGGTGTACCACTGTTCATCTTACATGTAACACTATCTTTACCACATGTATGCAAGTACAGTTTCAATTAAAGGGGCCGTGAAACAATATGGTAATGTGGTAATGCAACCAATTCATAGAGGTAGTCTTTGTGATGTTTCAGCCAAATTTAGAAGTCCTGCATGGACCCTACAATTTACCCGTGAAGTTATTCGGGCATAAAAGAAAAACAAACAATGCTGCCATTCCATACAGTTTCCCTTAGTCATAGTCACATCCCCCCCCCCCCCCCCCCCCATTGCGATCTGAACCCCACTAAAACACTTGATGTTCCAAAGTCTGCATTGCACATTAGTTGCACGTATATTTGGGCTGAAATCTGACCATTTTCTTCAAATGTGTGGGCAGAAAGTCAGGCCCTTGGAAATGCATTCAGGCACAATTACTCTGATGAAGACCTCGAAGGAAATGGTTAAAAGCTTGACACCAGGTAAGAGGTGTGCTGCTGCATGAGTGTGGCATGCATGTGACAGTCAAGGACTTCCAGGCTCTGCCTCTATCCGGGAGCCTAACATATATTTGATGCCCTCGTAGCATGTCCCATCACCTGGAGTACAGTACATACTGTGGGAATCAGCATCATAGGAAAAATTAGCTGATGGCTACAATATACGATAATACGCTAACAATGCTAGCTTGGCTCATCAATCAGCAAAAGCGGACTACACTCTGTCTCAGAAGCTGCTTGCAGCACTGCTTAAGGCAGGGGTGACCTGGTCCAATCGGAAATTATCTGTAACAGGAGATCGTGCTCCTAAGCACCTCACGTGCTCTGAACTGGCAGAGCACAACAGCAGCAACACAGCAACAGCACAATTATCTTTTATAGTGTGCAGGGGCAAGAGGCACCAGGACTGGGCCAGGTCGTTCCTGCCTCTTGCAGTGCTGCAAACAGCTTCCAAGATAGAGTATAGCATATGCCAATTGGTCCTCCACATTCTGCTGTATTCGCATGTTGTGCAAAAATTCAATTTTTCGGACCAAATTGACGCGGGCAATACTGCAAAGATAGTTTTTTTCAGCATGATACAGATGCGAGCGGGCACCATTGTCGCAAATAATCGGTTCTGCGCGACCGTGAAAGCTAGGCGAAGCAGAGTCATTCGGACGGGCTAGCTTGACTTTGTTCATCGTTGCCGTTTGAGGCAATGGCAATAAGAAAATGCACAGCCTTGTCATCGCGGCAGCCCAGAAAGAGCGCGCAATTGAACTGAAAATGGAAAGTGAGCACTGTCCGCCGTGGCTTGCTCCAACGCTGCCGCCGCCACCCGCGGGGGACAGCGGCGAGAAGGAGAGGGGTTCGGTGTATTCATTGAGGCTCTCGTTTCGTCCGCTTTTTTCCCGCGAGTTCCATCTCGCGGTATTCACTACTGTCGTTAACATGGAAACTGAACATTACTGCTTTCTCGGTGTGTGCATTCGTTGGCGGCATGAGTGTCTTAGTACGTCGTCAAGCGGCTTGGACATGACGAAAGCATGACTGGCAGAGATATTCTAACTGGAGGGCTATAGTGGTTACAGCTTAGCACAGTCCACTTGTGCAGGAAGCGGTGACCACCTTGAATGAGTTGCATGCTTCCCAGCGGTGCACCCGCTGTATCGGATCATGCTAACACATGCACATCGGCAGCATGCGGAAGCTGGCCACAACAGCAGATTGTAAATCCCTGTTATTGACATATAGATGAAAAATGGAGGAGAGCAGTGAAGTTCACGATTTGTAAAGCCGATTTTTCGCAGAAAAGTGATTTTTTTTCAAGGTCACGGATCTTTCAGACTTTTCAATTATTCAGACCATTTCCTGGGTCCTGCCAAATCCGGAAAAAAAAAAAAAAATGTTGTAGACTAATTATGTCTTGTAGCTGATATTGTGCATTCTGTAGGCTTAAGACTACATCAATCCTATCACAGTTTTCGCTGTAAAAAGAATGATGAAATTGCATTCCACACTAGTTAGTTACTGCAGTGAGTCATTCTTGTGCATCAAGGGACTTCAATCTGGACTTTAGCATTTCAGCTCTCATGAAAGGGTGAATTAACAAGTGTATGTGCTCACAGTAGTGTGAATGTTGAATCATACTAAAAGCTGTTGACAATGCAACAGCAAAAGAACCCCTCTTGGAAGAAACAGGTGACAAAGAAGGGAGAAGGAAATCTCTTCTTGGGGGAAGGAGGAAGAGACAAGAAGGTAGTTGCCAAGGAAAATGAAAGACTTTACCGATTTAAACAAAATGTCTGTCAAGCTACTCTTTCCAATTTCCCTAAATTCTCAATGATTTTACTATTTTAGTGGAAACTTCCATGACCACTGGAGAGAGAGAGAGAGAGAGGTGGGAAAACAGTGGCTTATCATAAAGGACAACATACTAAATCCATTCAGAACACATGAAGAAAATCTATTTACTGAAGCTGCAAATGCCACAGTGAAAATGAAATCGACGGAGCATGAGGGCCAGCCTTCCAGACAGATTTTGATGCCACACGAGGGCGGCATAGTGTCTTGCACATAACACAAATAGTGCATGACCTCTGAACAGCACTACAAGTTAGATAATTTCGGTTTGGCTTGGTTTATGAAGTTTAACGTCTCCAAGCAACTCGCGCTGTGAAGATATCCGTAGTGGAGGGCTCCGGAAATTTAGACCGCCTGGGGTTCTTTAACATGCATCACCAACATCGCACAACACCATAAATGCCTATCCGTTTCACCTCCATCGAAGCGCAAAACGCTGGTTAGTATTGTAGTATAATCTCTGTGCAATAACAATGTTAATTCCACGACAGCATAATATTGCAGAGCAGGACCCATTTCTACAGGGACAATATTCTGCTGCACAGTGAACTGGTGCATTCCGCCTCAGTAGGTTTTGCTGCATAGCCACAGAATGTTGTCCCAGAGTATAAATTAAGCACGATGCCACTTGTTACATGTATACATTACAAGAAAAAAAGATGTCATGCCAATTTGAACGAATTGTGTTCCTGGTCACCCTTTCAGTACCCTCAAAATTCATGGCAAGCCATGCCATTAATTTCATTCAGTCCTTTTTCCTCACTTGGCCACATTTTTATGCGGCCCTGAAAATTCCCCCATTTTTCCAGGTGCACAAAAATTCCCCAACGGTTCCAGATCTTGCAGCTTGCTATACATCCAGATTTGAAATATGTGTTATGCACAGTAAGTGTGGACATGTATTAAAATTCATAGTGAGATACTCTGGCAGTTTCATTACCACAGATAATGGCAAATAGGTGTCCCCAAAGTATTTTACTCAACTGCTTAGCGCAAATATCACTTAGGGGCATTACTATAGGGAATAAAAGTTGCTGCTTAATATCTTACTGTTCAGTGAAAGTGATGCCATGGCACAACTCCCCACACATAGCACACGACCAGATCTCACTGGATGAGTGGATAATAGAATAACAAATAGCACATGCTCATGGTTCTGAAACAAGCTGAAGCCACACTGCTGCACCACATCCAAATGCAGCTGGCACAATTGCAGCTCGGTGTTGTAAGCTAGGACCGATCACGTGTTGCTGCACGTGACTGCCTGTCCCAGAGTGATGTGCATCATTTGTTGGAGCACTTGAGGCTGGCTTCGAAGCACAGGACTGGCTGTTTGTTGGATGAAATCCTAAGGAATGGTGCAAACACTGACACGGAGTTTTTTCAGTTCCTTCTTTCCAAAGTTTCTTTTCCCATGGCAGTGTTCAGCGCAGTCACTTGAATGTTCTGAGCAGGGTTGGCAGAACGGTTAGCACAAGATTATCCAGAATTCTGTCATGTCAGTCTAGTAGCCTTCTTGATATGGTGCATCTAGGTACCAATGCCCAGTACAATGCAAGTACAGCTGCTTGAAGCAAGTGGCCTTTGGGTGAACATGCTGCTGGCGCTCCATAGTTGATACTGCTGAACGCACAACCTCCTCTTCCTTAACAGTTCTTCATTACGTGTCATGCTGACTTGGGTACAATAGAAAAACTTTCAATACAGCCACAATCATAAAACGACAATAGTGTGTCGTGGAAACTTGGCACAGTGGCTATTACCAACAAGAAAGCAAACTGCACTTTGCAAATTTCGTCAAATGCAAGTCAATTTGCTGACAATACTGCACCTTGCAGTGCACCTTTTACCGCGGAGGTCAGAAGCCACACAGATGCCAAATGCTGTCAATACACTGATCTGTCCAGCAGGTTGCAACCGATTCTCCAGATAACAAGACGAAACGACAATCCATGAGCATGCATTTCGGTCCAAAGGACAGCAGCTGCAGATATATACGGATCGGTGCACATACAACACGAAAGCATAATCAAGGATGTGAACACCAAACAGGGCTCAAGACTAAACCCTGATCTTATCTTCATGCATCTTGACAGTGCTTCATATGCACAGTGGGCAAGTGGTTTCATCCTCACAGGTGCAAACTTCTCACTTTTCTCCTTTCTGTGCAGCATCCTTCATTTCAACACGCCTTCATGAGGTTGTCCTTTTCATTTCGAGAGTTTCAGACCATACTGAGCCACATGTTCTCAGTGCCTGCACTCGTCATTACAACGAAGCTGGCTGCGCAGAACTCTTGGGTACAACAACACAGTAAGTCTGTCTTCCTTGGATTCGGCAAGAACAAAAAGTCAGTTGAATTGAACAGCTTTGCATGTTTTCTTCGTTAGTAGAACTTCTCCAGTGATGACAAGCCACAGCAACTCCGCACATCTTTCTTATAGAGAGAGAGCAAAACGCAGATAAATCTCTCCCACTCTTCATACCTGAGGCGTGCGTCCGGCAGCAGATACTTGTGCAGCACAGGGATCTGATGGCCAGATAACACACAAGACCTGCGACACACTGTCTCAGGGAAGTGCCTGTAAACTTGACGAGTTTTGAAAACGGAAAGACGACGTTAGGACCCAGTTTTCAGCAGACATGGCGTCACAGCAGTTGGGACACCATTACAGCATGTTCCTTTTGCATCAGTGTAAGGTGACTGCGGCAAGTAACACGCAAGCATCAATGCCTGTCATGGTCAGATCTGTGCAGCGCATTTGCATCACCAGCAGCAAATGGCGGTTGATACTACCACGATGCTACCATGGAAAAAAAAATCACAATGACAACCACATGATCTTGAAGCCACACCAGCTAACCGCCGGGGCACCCTCAGACCAAAAAGGAAAGAAACAATAACAAAAAACTTCACAAAGAAGTTGCCATGAGGAATACAATATAGTAAATCGCTAAATAAAAACTTGGCCAATGCTGCTTCCCTGCATATCCTGTGTCACCTATGCAAAACACATTTGGGCACATTTACGTGCCTTCCATATGAATGCTACCTATTCAATACAGTTATCCTATGGTAGGGAATACTTGAGACTAACTGGCAGATGTATTAATGTGCGATTGCAAAAGCACAAGCGGTGTTGGGTATTTGTGCGCTGTAAGAGATGTGAAGGTTACCCATACCTTTCAGCTACAGACATTTTAACCGGAAAATCATAGAGGCTAGACATACCTTGCGACTAGGCGACGAGTGCATCAGTGAGGCAGGCGTAGCATTATATTGCAGTGAGATAGGATTTTTTGATCAGGGCATGTTTGCAGCAGTTGTGACATGATTTTCTTTGAGTATTTCGGTAATTGCATGATCAGTGGCCTTTCGTTCGGCTACTTAATCTCAGTTTGCTACAGTGAATTTCAGTTGTGAGCAAACGCTTGTTTTGTTGCCTTCTATGTCCTTGTCTTCCAAGCTGTTGATTCAGCACAACCATGCAACACATTCAGGAACACCTTGCGTGTTCACATACTATTTCTGGACGGCCATGACTATAACAAGCTTTTGTCGCCTCTGAATGTGCTGTACGTTCGAAGCTCTCTTACCCACTCGCTTGGTTTTCTTTATCCCACCAATTAAGCTTCACAAACTTGCTGCTCCTCAGCTGCTTTCGTGCTCCCCGCCTGCCGCGCCTTTTCCTTTACCGTCTTTCCACACTGTCCTCCTAGTCACAGCCTCAAAGTGAAGATCTGAGCATGCAAATTTCAGGCCAAAATATTCGTTGTAAATGTGACCTCAACGCAAGTGCATTTGTTGTATTAAATTCCATTCCTCTAAGACATATGTGTTATCCAGAGGTGACCAGTCTATTGCATCCATCAGCAAGGCATCTGAAGTGCTCTATTTCAGCACTCCACATAGAAGCATAAAATGCATTTCGTTCACAGCCCCCGATTGGGTCTTTCACAACCTTGTGCCAAGAAGAATTCTACACCAAGCATTTAGCAAGCCAGGCTCAAGCAGCGCAAAAATTAGCTGAGGCAAAATTTTGACATGAAATTGAGTGATATTTTTGGTATCAGTCGCTCATGAGACAAGTGAGGCTTTTGCCTAAAAAAAAAAAAAGAAAAGAGCAAAGTAACATTAAACAGATGCACTTACAGAGGCACTGAAAGAGGATCTGCAAAGAGGAAGAAAAACCAATATTGAAAGATAACTAATCGCCTATCACCACCGTGAAGAAATTTAGAACGTGTAGCACCTGAGACAAGGGAGACTGAGAATGTGGTGAAACTCCAACGATGCGCATACTGGCTCTGTGCGCACGGCTGACGCTACACATTGTCTTGGGAACACAACATTCATCCAGAGTTCCTATTAGGGGTGTATGATTAGAAAAACTCATATCGAGAATTTTTCAAAATGACCAAATACACCGAAAAGTTTCGAATTCGCCGCAAGGCGCGCTTCACCAAAACGCTAGACTGTGCAGTAAGGCATCCTCAAAACGCGACTGGGCAGTTTTTTGAAGGGGGCCCATTCCTTTTATGAAGAGAGCATTCCAGACAGCGTGTGCAAAGGTTGACGAAACTGAGAAATAATGTCATTCTCACTTCAATTTCATCTCAAATGTAGACAACCATCGTGCAGGTGTTCGTCAAATACAATTACTGTGGCGTAAACAGTTTTCGATAGTTCAGGCCCATTCGATGATTTCCACTTTGGGTTAATTTGGACGTTTCTTTCTGGTACCTCGAAGGCCGAACGAATGTTTACTGCACCAAGCAGCAATATGACAGCTCCAGCCGGTTTCAAGCAGATCTTTCCCGTGTAAAGAAAAAAAACAGTGCACGAAACCCTGCATATAATTTATACTGAATTTTTTCCAGTGCGGTACAGACCTTTTCATGGGGCGAGGGAGATGGCGAAAAGCCTGAAAAGCTCGCCCGATGTCGAAAAGCCTGAAATGCCTCCTCTCTGGATTGCAGAAAAACTGGTTCTGCTGCGGCTTCCATCGCGCTAGCGACAAGAGCAAAATGCAGTCCTGCGAGCCCTGTGGTGGCAGCGCCCAGCAACCACTTATTGAAAAGGTGTATAAATTCTAGTTTAATTTTATCTGCAAATACCATGTGGATTCCAAAATAACCTAAATGTACAATGTTTGCTACTCTTTAAATTTCTGTCGTTTTTTTCACTGATAGGATATTGTAACGCATTCTTTCCCCCACATGAGTGTTCCGAAATTTCAATATTCACATGCCCCTAGTTCTCGTACATTACGATTGCTAAACTGATCGCTCATCTCTGCTACTCTGAATAAGACGAGTGCACATGCACTGAATATTTATTAATACCATATTTACTTGTATAATGCTCGCACTTTTTTTCGCGCAAAATTGATGTTAAGTTGGGGGGTGCGATAATTACGAGAGGAAAATTTTCATGCAGTTTTGGTGAGCTAAAAGCAAATTTAAATAGGTGCGAATTGGCATTCATAGGTCAGCTATTGTAAATATAACCAAAACATTACTTTCAAGCAGAACTTACCCTTGTTATAAAAGTACAGGGTTGCCAAAAGCACAAATTGCAAAACCACTTTATTTGCCACACGCAGCCTCATCATCACTCCCCACGTTTCAATAAAGTTGTTTCCTCCTCCTCCTCCTCATGGTATAATG
Organism: Amblyomma maculatum; assembly: GCF_055883805.1. NCBI lineage: Eukaryota > Metazoa > Arthropoda > Arachnida > Ixodida > Ixodidae > Amblyomma > Amblyomma maculatum. The sequence goes on from NC_139347.1 coordinate 86,549,799, forward strand.
CTCACAGCAGACCATATAGTTCTACTCTTGATCAGATACAAGTCTGTATCGACAATCGCTGTCTCCAGTAGCACACTACAGAGAACTCGACACCGAAGTGCCTGTTGGCAGCACGGTTGCTATGCTGTAGCCCGTACTCGAAAGCTTTCGGCTTAAAAGCAGCTGTATCACTTGCGTACGGCCCCACCGCGATGCGGCACCAAGAACACGGTAGACGGTGGAACAAAGCAAGTAACACGAACAGAACGAAGAAACAATGAAACGAGATGCAGACACCTCGCAAAATGGAGTCGACTACAAGCATCATGGAGGTAAAAAAAAAAAAGACTAGCATAACCGATGATAATGATTTACATGAGCACGCTATCGCCGCCTGGTAGTGAGTGCACACAAGGCCAGCTAGGTTCAGTAGCGCTTCAAAGATGGCGCTTGTTACTACTTGCAGACGACTCTCGCGGTAGTAAAATTGGTGGTGCGATGATTATGCAAGGAAAAAAAATTCCGATTTTTGACGCCCAATGTTGGGGGTGCGAGCATTTGCGAGTAAATACGGTATATATGTTTGCAACATACTATAGTGGCTTGACAAATCAGCATGAGGATCAAATATTTGTGCTCTATATTCTATTTCTTGTGCTCATTCAACGTGCTGCAATTTATTCAGAGATGATAAAACGGCATTGATAATATTGTTTCCGTTCTATTTGGCCACAAATTCAAAGTCAAATGGCGTGGCTACTTTTGGCTGCTTTTAGCTCGAGCTTTGGCTCTTTTTAAAATCTGCCTAACAGCAATCCTGCACTGTACGTGGTCGTCACTCCTGCATCTGCTCGCGTGAGCCGTTGCATGCACACACAGACTGGCTACGCGCGGGAGTGCAGGCACCTATAAAGTGTCTGTGGAGTCCGGCCTTGAATTGTGGATGCATCGTGGTGCTATCAGAAAGTAGGGTTAAATAAATAAAAAAAAAAAGGTGTCCTACAAACAATTGCCTGAGACAAATCCTTAGGAGATTTCAAATAGCAAACATTCGGATCAAATCAAATATTGAATACTTGGCTATCCAAACTATGTGTTCGAATAGTGTTTTGGTACTTTGCTCCACCTATGAAAGCATCCCCATGTTTTTTCCCCCACTTCCTTCCCCCCCGTGGCTATCCAACAGAGCAAAGTAACGAGATGCTCTGTGGTTCCCTGCTGGGTCGGGCTAGCAAACTGCCTTTTTTTTGCTCAAGCGCTGCTCCAACCAGCACTCCGCTGCCAACATCATGTGCAGCCCGAAACCGTGGGTCGCAGAAAGCAGCAATTTCGAAAACTGCATTGTGAATTACCACCTCACTTTTAGCATGTTATACACACCCTGAAGACCGAGTGGTCTGTACTGTACATAATGTAACAATTTGATACCAACTTTCTGGAATACCTTTCAGTGACCTTTTAAGCAAACCTATACGCTTGTTTGACTCGGCATTTTCCAAGAACTTTCATTCGAACCCGGCTTGCTAGTCCCTAACATAAAATCAGTGGAGGTGCTCAATACACAACTAAAGCATCTGGACAAAATAAGCAAATGACGTATGTATTTTTTTTTTGTAGTCAGAATTTTATTGCAAAACAACACTCTCTCTCACCTTTAGAGAGCCTCAAAGAAATGTGTTCCCGACACAAACTGCACCAAACCTGTTTGTTTTGTTTTTTCAAGCATGTCACATAAATCTTTAGGCAACAAAGTAAATAGAGGAATGCAAAACAATTTTAGAGTCTGTCAAGGTGTGCTCCCCCCACGACACTGAGGAGCACATATCACTCGCCTCCTCCCCCAGCAAGGAACTGGTGGCTGAGGCTAAGCTGACAGCCTCCTCCAGCCAGGAACTGGCGACTGAGAATTCTAGCCTGGATCCGGGGAGCACTTACTTCTCGCATCTTGAAGAATGCTGCGCCTGTGAGCAGGCTGTCGCTGCCCGCCTGGTGTTGTGGCCCGATTCGTTCGAGCTGCAATGACACATATCCCACATAAATGGGTGTTCACAGCTCCACACTTCCAATCATCAACAATGCCCCCCCCCCCCCCCCTCTCCTTTTTGTCTGTGTGTACGTTTGTGCATGCGTGTAAACCATGCCAAAAAAATACAAGCGGGAAAAATGTTGCTCAGCATGTCATGCAGTGAAGATATCATCATCTCAACAAAACAATGCAGAACTCCAGAAGCCAGTGCAGTATCAGCGCTTACTAAAAGAAAATAAAAATAAGAGACCACTTCCCTCACCGCTCTGTATCAGAGTCTCCTGGATTTTAACCCACTACAGTTGAATCCCGCCACAACGAATACCGCCACAACGAAATTTCCGCGACAACGAATAATTTTTTATTCCCCGCGAGTATCCTATAAGAATTAATGGCCTAAATTTCTCTGCACAACGAACCATTTTTGCAGAGCGTTTCCGCTTCAACGAAATTTTCGCGTTCAAAATCGAAACCGAAACTAGTTTTATTGGCGAGAAGTCCAAGTCAAATCCAAAGCCACATTAAGCATGAAATCACGTGATTGCAGTTCCGCCATTTTGGCTTTGTGTCGTGGTCGCGTTGTTCACTCGCTGCCTTTCTCTTCGACAACGACGAGTTTTCATCCGCAGGACACGATGGCAACGCAAGTGAAAAAACGCAAAACTCTTTCCCTTGAGCAAAAAGCTCAAATAATCGCCCAAGCAGAAAGCGGAAGGAAGAAAGCGGCAATTGCTGAAGACTTCGGAATTCCTGCAAGTTCGCTGTCAACGATTCAATAAGGACAGCGTGAGAATGGCACTTGCTTCAGGCACATCCTCGAAGCACAAAAAGGTGACGCGGCCCCTCCATGAAGAGTTGGACAAAGCAGTGCATGCGTGGTTTGTGGAAGCACGAGCCAGCAACGTCCCCCTGTCCGGAAGCATCGTCCAGCAGAAAGCCTTGAACTATGCATGCCTACTTGGCATTGATGATTTTAAAGCCAGCATTGGCTGGCTAAACCGTTTCAAGGCCCGCCATAACATCGTTGGAAAAGTGTTGTGCGGCGAGTCAATGTCAGCAGACGTGGACGGAGCAGCTACTTGGAAGGCGAGTAACATGGCCGGAATTTTAAGCAACTTCGCGCCTGCAGACATTTACAACGCCGACGAGACCGGGCTATTCTACGAGATGTTGCCGGCTAGGACGCTCGACTTCAAGGGGCAGCGCTGTCACGGCGGCAAACACAGCAAAAAACGCATCACAGTGCTGCTTTGCACAAACATGGATGGCTCGGACAAGCGTCCGCCGTTAGTCATAGGCAAAAATGCCAAGCCGCGCTGTTTTAAGGGAACTCGTAGCCTACCTGTGCAGTACAAGGCGAACAACAAGTCATGGATGACCCGCGCTATTTTCACCGAGTGGATGATGGCATTCGACCGCGACATGAAGCGGCAGGGCCGTAAAGTTTGCTTGCTTTTGGACAATTGTTCAGCGCATCACTCCGACGAAGTCAAGCTCACTAACACGGAGCTGAGGTTTTTCCCTCCCAATTGCACGTCTGTCTTACAGCCTCTCGATCAGGGCGTGATTCTTAGCCTGAAGCGCGCTCACCGCGGGAGGTTAATTCAGCGGCTGCTTTTTAACACTGAAACCGGCCGAGACACGAAGGTGGACTTGTACGTGGCACTGCAGATTATGTCTGCTGCCTGGAGCACACTGGGGCGCTCAGTAATTGTGAACTGTTTCAGGCACGCCGGATTTGCCGAAGGTCGACCCGTACACTCTGCTGGCCTAACACCAGGCGTTACAGACGACGACGAAGAGGCGTCACCGGCTCCGGGGATCGCGGCCGCCTGGAAAACGCTGGGAGAAATAGGAACCGTGCCGCCTAATCTCGAGCTCGACGAATACATCGGCGCTGACGCTTGTGTTGTTGTTCACGAAGATGTGAGTGATGAGCAGATCATAAAAGCTGCCCGGAATGATAAGGACTCTTCCGATGAAGAAGACGACGATGTACAGGAAGCGCCGGCTGCGGCAACCGCCGTACAGGTGATGGACGCTTTTGATGTCATCAGGAATTTCGTTGCTGTCCGAGACGACGATGTTGCAATGGGTTTGCTGACCGAGTGCGAAAATCGCGTGACGGCGTTGCTCGCCGTGAAGCGTAAGCAAACCAAGCTTACAGATTTTTGGCATTAAACGCCTTTGCTGCTGCTTGGGCAATTCTTTCTGCGTTTCACGTCAAATTTTTGCGATAACGAAGTTCCGCGAGAACAAATTTTTTTTCGTGCACCGTGAATTTCGTTATAGCGGGATTCAACTGTAATAGTCAAATAGTCAATAAACCTTTTGATGTAATCAGTTGCTAGAGAAATTCCCTCAGAGCTAATAGAAAAACATGCAAGTATCAATCAAAAACGTTCACAATAAAAGTGCAACAAACAACACAAAGCCACATTGCAGCCTTTTTTTTTTTTATTTTTTTTTTTTTTTTCCACTGGAGCTGCCACGAATGTCTTCCTCCTCTTTTCTCTTGCACGTGCAATTTGTTTTCACTGCAATTTGATTTCGCATGCCAAAAGTGCAGTTTGAACACAAACACAAGGCCAGTTAAAATGTGTCCAAGCTTTTTGAATGCGTATTACTTCACATCGTTCTCCAATGATCATTTTAAATATATGGTTGGACTGATTAAACTAAGCATATATCCAGACACTTATGTTTATTAAGCACAGGCACTCCCTAAAACAGGTCTCTTTAAAGGGATCCTGCGACATAATTTGAGGGCATCTCTACCTTCTGCTCCATATTCGAGAAAGATTTGCCACTTTTTGACGCCTACTCTGCTCCTGCCATATACAACTTCCCATTAACGCGGGAAGCTGCATCCTGCCACTGGTTACTCTGATTTTGGTGATGTTTGCTCCTGCCAGCTGCAGCTCCTCACTGTACCTTGGGGAACTGCACCCTGCCACTGGCCATTCTGTGACATTGGTTCATGTAGGCAGTTTCGATTGTTCCCGCACGTGTCGTCACTGGGCAAGTGAAATGGGAAAGCGAAAGGCTGAGAAAATTGAGTTGAGGGAAATTTTTGGTTTGCTTCAATTTTGAAAATTCATTCCTTAATAACTCGCGTTCTAGTTCACTGATTCCTGTAATTTTGTTTTAATTCAGTATCTGCGTGACAAAGAATTCATCTAAAGCATAGCAGAGAAGTGTTGCAGAGCACTTTTCATGCCGCCCTCGAGTACTGTCTCATAGATCTCACCTCCAGCTGCTCAGCCACCTCCTGCAGGCCTCCCTTGAGGTTTTTACAACTTTTCATGAGGTACTTGACATCGTAGATGGCCGGAAAGTAGATTCGCAGCAACTCAAAGAACTCGGACTCCTCGGAGGGCAGGTTCTGGTCCGTCAGCAACTTTAGCATGTAGCCAAAGTCGTAGCCGCTGCACATGTGTCGGACAAGGTAAGTGCACATCAGCGACGCGCAGCCACTGGGAGCGCCACACTGCGGTGACCGGCTGCTTACCTATGAAATGAGAGCCACTTGACATTCTCGGAGAGAACCACCCCCGAGGTCATAAGCAACTGGGCAAACTCGTACGGATCGATGCCCTCCTCGTCGTGCTTCTTGAATTGGATGCCAGAGTTGGTGAGCAGGTCGATGGAGTCCTGCGCATACATGTCTTCCCTGCAGTGAAAAAGAAAAAATAGATAAATAATTTGGCAGTAGCAAGACTCAATGCAGTGTTCCCTTCAAAGAAGCTATAGCTGCATGAAAATGTGCAACACTATTATCTATGGCCCACTTTAATACACAGTAAAACCTTTTTGGAAATGCAAATACAAAAAAACCTCGTTAAAAAGTACCCGCTTTAACAGTAGTTTCGTTTTAAAAGTAGTAAAGACTCTGCACCTATTCAATATAATGCATTTTGCATCCGCATAAACTGTACCAGCTTATCGCGGATGTATCGGTTAGCACGTACCATTTTCACTTTTCATCGTACAATTCACGGCGGTAGTACCGCCTCACAAAAGACTGACTAGCGTTGTGACAAACCTGCATGAACGCGACCGATGCGATAGCAAGCTACATAGCCAATGACAATCGGAGCTAAGTTTGCCAAATGCAGCTGCGATGATGATGATAATACAACTAGCGCCATCTTACTGTGGCCTCCGAGCGCCATGCCGCTGGAGCTGATCACGGAGTCATCCACATACTCTGTCCTTCCCCTAGCGGGCCCTATTTTGGACCAGTCCGAGCGATCACCCCTTCTTGCTCCGTGTCCCTTGCATGCCTAGGGACACTTTCGCACGTATGACAAGGTGACTTTGAGCGGTGTGCGTCGAGAGTTCTCTATCCGTCTGCATCATGCCGAAGCTTGGACAAACATCGGGTACTTAGTATAAATGAGGTGGAGATTGTCCGTGCCATCGAGAGAGGGGCAAAAAATCTGTGCTTGCATGTGAGAGAGACTTGCCGCTAACTACTGTGTGTGGCATTTGGAATGCCAGAGAAAAGCTACTCTGCAGTGCTGCCGCGACTGCGAAGAGGTGTCGAGTACGAGGATCAACATTTTCGGATGTGGAGGAAGCGCTGGTGCGATGGCTGAAAACAGCTCGGTCGAAAAACCTACCAGTTAGCGGACCTCTCCTCGTTGAGAAAGCCCTGGTTTTTGCCTCGCAGCTCAACCATGACAACTTCGTGTGCAGCAATGGCTGGCTAGCCAGATTCAAAGCAAGGCACGGAATAAGCACGAAGACCGTAGCTGGAGAAGGCGCTGCGGCTGAGACTGAAGGCGCAGAAGATTGGAGGAATGGCCAGCTTGGACAAATTTTGGAAGACTATGCGCCTGACGACATAGTTAACCTCGATGAGTCCGCGCTTTTCTTCAAGCTGCTGCCGAATAGAACGCTTGCGTTCAAGGGAGAACCGTGCACCGGCGGCAAGCATGCCAAGGACCGCATTTCAGTTGCATTCGCATGCAATACGTCTGGAAGCAAGAAGTTACCACTTCTCGTTATTGGCAAGTCAGCCAAGCCAAGGTGCTTTAAAGGCGCCCCACTGCCATCAAGAGTCCTTTATAGGAATAACACCAAGGCATGGATGACTGGGAAGCTTTTTAAAGAGTATGTGCGCTTCATTGACCGCCGTTTTGCGACGAAAGGAAGAAATGCTGTTGTTATCCTTGACAAGACATCGACGCACGTTGCGGTGGATGGTCTCAAGGCGCTGAAGCTGGTGTTTTTGCCCCCAAACACCACAGCGATTGCCAGCGAGAAGTTGCCACTTGTCATTGGCAAGTCAGCCAAGCCAAGGTGCTTTAAAGGTGCCCCACTGCCATCAGGAGTCCTTTATAGGAATAACACCAAGGCATGGATGACTGGAAAGCTTTTTGAAGAGTATGTGCGCTTCATTGACCGCCGTTTTGAGGCGAAAGAAAGAAATGCTAGTGTTATCCTTGACAAGGAATCGGCGCACGTTGCGGTGGATGGCCTCAAGGCGCTGAAGCTGGTGTTTTTGCCACCAAACACCACAGCAATTGCCCAGCCCTTGGACAAGGGCATCATTAGAGCTGTCAAGCAGCTCTACAGGAAGGACCTACTGCGCAGGATGCTGCTTGCACTGGAATGCGGCAAGGTGTACGCCATAGACGTGCTGGGTGCGATTCACCTGCTGGAAAACTCATGGTGGCAGGTTGAGTCTGCTACCGTGCAGAACTGTTTTAAGCACGCAGATTTTCACGAAGTGTGCGCGGGTGACGCAGACGACGCAAGCGATATCACCGACGTCCCGGACCAAACATGTGGGAGCCTACTGACCGAAGTACTTGAGTGGGAAGGTTCTTCAGTAGGCATTACCTTCTCTGAATTCAGGGACGTCGACAACGAAGTAGAAACTTCGCCAGACATGTCGGATGAAACCATCGTTGTCTCAGTGGCGGCGGAAGTGGCTCCAACTGACAGCGACTACGACGACGACACAGAAAGCATGGAAGACCCGGGCCCAACAATGGCAGAAGCTGCGCGCGCTGTGAGCGCCATGCGGCTGTTCGCCGAAAAAAGGGGACTAGCCGAAAAGCTGGCTCGTGGCCTGAATGAGTTTGAAGCTGCTGTTGTCGCTGCTAGAGCACCGCGGCGTCAGACTAAGATTACAGACTTTTGCAGTGCAAAATAAAGGCAGCATTTTTTTTTTTTCAACCTACTGCCTGTTTCCACTTGTTTTTTGGCAGGTAAGTGGGTAATTTTACGCTACTCCTGTTAAGCTGTAGCACCGTTTAGTACGTACTTTTTTCGTGTTCCGGCCAATTACAGCTCAACGAGGTTTCACTGTACTAATTTAGACAAGATGTCTATAGTTTCAGCATCAACAAATTTCCTCACTTTCCATCTCTATGAACCTGTTCTCCCCGTGTATTGATAATGTGCGCTCGCTCCATGCTGTCTGCAGTTTCTGCAGTGCAACCTCTTGACACATGAAAGTGAGGGGATACTACTGCTTTGCACTGCATCAAGAAGGAAGCCAAAGAGGCCACGGTCATTTCTTGAGCCCTTCTGCAATGACATTAGCAGTGTGCAAATGTCAACGCAGGTTTTAAAAATAAGATGCACGCCACTCCGATTTTCACCAAATGAATTTACTGAGAAGTGGATGGTTTCTGTACTCACTCTTCTTTTTTTTTTTTTTTTTTGGGGGGGGGGGGGGGGACAATCATTTACTTTAATTTAACATTTCGAACGTTTTTCTTCCTGGTCTCCGAAAGTTCAAATTAACGAGGTTTTACTGTGCTTCAACCTGCTTTTGCTTCCTTGAAGGGATAAAGCGCATGTGAAGGCGAGAGAAAGAAAAAAAACCCGCACAGCCTGCACAAAAACCTGCATCACACTGGATGCCCCCCAACAAAAGAGTACACTGATATGCATGACTCGCGCAAACTATTTTCATACAAAGATTTGCATCGTCCAAAGAGAGCAAAGTCTGTATGCAGAAGCATGAGAAATGCATTCACACAGATCAGTATATGGCTGACATCGGCTGTGCAGCGTTTGCAGTGTCGTATCATGGCAAACCTTTAGTGAAAGGAGACAGCTAGGTGTCCATGGCATCAGAAACCCCACACGCAGCATTTCAGCAAAAATTCACAAATCATGCAGAAACTACGTTCGGAAGAAACAACACTATCTCGGGGCAACTTCGTGACAGAACTTCGCAGTCTTATACTGAGCAAATTTTTTTTTTTTTTTTCTCACGCCTATCCAGCCATCTGCAGTCGCTGCAACAATGAGGCCTCCACTCAACCATTCATTCTGAAAGCGTCCAGTGCTGCTGAGCTGCATTTTGATTGCCTAAATCGGTACTCACAGTAATGCAGCGAACATTACGGAACTGATGCAGCAAGGGCAGTCAAACAGGCTTGGTGTTGACTTACAAACAAAAATAGAAAACGAATACAGCTGAAGCTACAATGCGAGAACATAAGCATCTACCTTGTCCACGCAAAAAAGACATTGTTCTCACAACTAACTTGGCCTTGGGGCGTTCGAGCTGTTTTTCATACATGGCTAAATCAACAGTAGTGATAACAGCAAGAACAAGATGAACACTGCACCTTCCGCAGACAAAACGATCAGTAAGCACCGTGTGACGGAACAGTTTGTTGGCTGGTGTTACGGGAGACCTTGGGGACGATGCACTCACGTGAGGCTGAACTTGAAGTTGAACTGCCAGGTGGAGTAATTTGGCGGCGTGTTGCCCTGTTCGTCGAGGAACGTGAGACCCAGCTGGATGATCTTGAGCAGGTCCACATTGCAGCGCAGCAGCTGGTACTGGTAGTCGGCCGTGCTGCGAAACTCCCCAATGGGCCGGGCCACCACTCCTGGGAACTCCGTGTCCTGTAACATCGTGTGCAGGTGCACAGTTAATGGTCATTAAGTGACGCAAATGGGAACAACAGGCTCGCATTGCACGGTGCAAGTACAGTGTTGCAAAATAAACAATATCCAGCAAACAAACGGATACAGCAGAAAGCTGTTCCTCCAGTCACTGCATCATGCATTGACGGGAGGAACAGCTTTCTGCTGTATCTGTTTGCATACTGGATATTCCTCCCGTCACTGCATTATGCATGCCCCGCCGGGGTGGCACAGTGGTTAAGGCGCTCGACTACTGTTCCCAAGGACGCGGGATCGAATCCCAGCCTCGGCAGCCGCTTTTCGACGCGCCCGTCTGCTGTGCGATGTCAGTGCACGTTAAAGAACCTCAGGTGGTTGAAATTTACAAAGTCCTCCACTACGGCGTCTCTCATAGCCTGAGTCGCTTTGGGACGTTAAACCCCACAAACCAAACCAGCATCATGCATGCCCTGCAAACTAAAAAGAATAAAAAATGAGCCAGTTTACTCTGGCCCAGTTTCGTTAGTAATACTGGTATTGATAATGTGTAACCAGGGAAACCTCTGCAAAGAGGCAGCATGTCACTGCTCCACTAAGAAATCAGCCCTTGTCATTACTAGCAATCGCTGTGCTTGCATGGGAATTAAGATTGAAGGGCCGTGAGGAGCAGTTCCAAGTGTTTAACATGTCAGGGCAGTGGAAATAAAATGCTGCATCAACTGTGTTGAGCGCTGCATTTTTTTTTTGTTTTTTTTTTTTCCTCAGACAACAGTTACAGGCATGCTCCCCATTTCTGTGGCATAGATTTTGCACAGGAAAACAAGCAGCAGAGGAGAGTGGCATCATTTGCTACAAAACTGGTTGGCTGTGTGTCCTCCATATACATACACCAATGCGAACCAGTGCTTGCACTGTTCATGCCTCTAATGGTGAGTTATCACAGAGTTGCAGCACTTCCGCAGTAACATTTTCTGCTCTCTTCCTAGAAACTGTATTCCAAATTCAGACCCACAACACTGAACGTCTTCCAAATGCAGATACCGAGTGATTGCCGAGCCAAGACCGCTTCATGGAGCAGTCGAAATTGCACTGCTGAAACGTGGTTTCGAGCAAAAGCTTGCGCGGCAAAAAATCCAGCGTCGGGGTCAGCGTTAGGCAAGTGCTAATTCACAAAATGAATTAGCACTCGCTTTTAAGGACAGCAAGTCTCAGAGCAGCAGTAGCATCAATTAATCTTTGGTGAAAACCTCAGCTCGGAGAGTGACTGCAAAATTATGCTCAAAACTGTCATGTACTTCTGCATTGTAAACTCGAACCCACTGAATTACTGGTCTGCTTGGGAAGACTGCAAACGATGAACCACAATTGTGTTTTATTGGAAAAGTGCCAAAAAACCCTTGCCACGTGTAGCCGCTCTAGACTGTTCGAACATAAATGAATCGCGAAAACTGTGTGTCAACACAATCTTGGAAGCAGCGGGAGCAACGTGGACTCGTTACAGGTTTGAAAACAGGCGACACGAGCACATGAAGCGCGGGCAACGCAAGAAAAGATTCTGGAGGGCACTTTGGAGGAGGTGAAAAAGCGATTATAGCGTATCATAGCCCTCCATTACGGCACCTCTATCTCCCTCTTTTCTTTCACTCCCACCTTCGTCCCTTCCTTTACAGCATGGTTCATGTGTCCGCGGAGAATTGTGGCAGATACTACACGTTTTCTATCCTGTAAATCAATTTTAAATGCCACTGATGCCTGCTGTACGAACGCCTGATCTGGGTCTGCTTCTGTTTGCTGTGTGGTGCGGCGTTCAAGGAAGCGCCAAATAAAAGGAGCCATAAAGACGCCTGAATCGGACACCCGGTGGGGTAAGCTTCGCCTATGCATGAATCGCCTGGTAACCTCATGACCAGCCGTGACAATAGATGGCACCCCCTTTTCGAACACAACCAGCATTCCATTGAACGCATCAAAGTTCACCGGCGTTTTGTAATTCGTTTACAGGGAAGGAAAGGCGCAGTATCTGTCACTCTTGGAATCCCGCTATCATCCTCATAGTAGACAAGGGGAAATTATGAAGGGTGTAACTCTTCACTCTCGAAAGCGTGACACCACTGCTGACAAGCTTCTGTCGACAACGATGGGGCATTAAAATAACGGGTACTTCCTCTGTCTGTTCAGGAGTGCCACCTACTTGCTGGCCAGAGCACGAGCGTTCCAAACGTAGAGTCTGAACACATGCTTAGCACCGGAATCAGGCACTCTGTCATGGAGCATGCAGACCGCTCCATCGGTAATGTAACGCGGATCGCTAACCTTTCTTCACAGGCATATAGAGGACTGTCAATAACGAATAAATTTTGAGGATTGTTTGGTGCTGGTAGAAGTGCTGAGGTGCTGGTAGAAGTGGTTACTGCGAACCAAACAAGCTTTTTTTCCCACGGCCAATTCGCTGCTGCCGCTCGGTGCAACTCGCCCGGCGTCTGCTAGCTCTGCTGTTAAAGGTGTCATGCAAATCGAGAATATATTTTATTATGAGACGGGCTTTCCAGTAAACCAGTGACTAGAGCCCAGCATTTATTACAGCGTTATCTCGTTCCAATGGGCAATCCACTGCAACTTCGATGGGAAACTGGCTAGGCTTAGCAACTTCTAGGTCAGACACGGAGAAGCGCAGTTCGTCTCCAGACGCGCCCGCAGGAGGTGCCGTTGCTGAAAACTCCACACTTGTGCAGGCATGCTGATGGTGCCAGAGTATAGCAGCCAGTAAGCATGTAAACCAGGTTCAAAGTGCACGAATCCGGGGTAAAATGAAACAAAAAAAAAATTCTGTTTCCTAGACATGAGTCCAATCCATATGTCCGGGCACGCACAGTCTGCCCAAGCTTTGCCCTGGTAAAACACGTCAGCAGCAGAACAGATGCCAGGTAAAGTAATGGTAACATTCACCAACACAAACAATGTGAAAGGCAAACAAGTGGCTAGTAAGCCAACCACAACTTTCCCAGGGGTTCACAATCGGGACAGGCAAGGTGAGTACCCTGTGTCGTCAATACTCTTCGCTCTGCTGCTGACTCAGCGTCACAACTGTTTGATGACGTTATGTTATTTACCTAGCAATTCGAAATTGAAGTACATATTATAATATTAAAAGCAATTGTATCTCTTTTGATGCTTTGAAAATTGCTGTCTATACTCCTTTAAATTGTCTAGCAATTTTTGGGCACACAAGTGAAACTGCACATTCTAAAACACCAAAATGACATTACAAAGTAAACCTCGTCACAGCTGCAGATTCTAACACACCGACACATTACAAAGTAAACCTCGTCACAGCTGCACATTCTAACATATCGACATGACATTACAAAGTAAACCTCGTCACAGCAAAGTTAAAGGGTAGTCACTCGTGGTGGTGGTGTTTTTTTTTTTTTTTTTTTTTTTTTGCTGCGACCACACAGACAGGCTTGACTGCAAATGCCTCGCGATGTAAAACCTGTTTACACACAGGGTAAATAGAGGCTTAAAAAATCATTGTGCTCAGTGGTTAAGCAACGGCCAGACACTGTAAAAGCAGGCAGAAAAGAAGGCAACAGTGGTTGGTGCTATCTAGAATGATGACACCAGGCACAAGTAAGCAGCACAGTTCACCTTTCCACAGCAAGCTCACGGGAGGATTTGTCCAGTGAAATTATACTGTTGGAAAGTAAGAATTGTCTGTTATAATCATTAACGAGAATCTTCCCTCAGCAAAACAGGACATCGAATACAGTCAAGCCAACAAGTCAACCTACACATGACTGCAGTTCTAATATATGATCACTTACTATAAACAAAGGTAGTGCTACAATATATATACATTTGCGCACGTGTTTCCTGGCCAAAGCTAAGACAGCATGTTTTCTGGGCAAAGCTAAGACAGCAGCAGAAGCATGGTAGGCATAATTAGGGGTAGTGGTCTGCAAACAAAGTTACTACACAAAGTCAGTGTTCAACGAATGGCAGCAATTTGCTAAATTTGGATACTAGCCATATGGTATGCCTTGCTGGTCCAGCCAATCACATAGCACGCATTACGTGCCCAATATGCTCTTTCTCTGTGCTTTGGCCACATAAAGGTGGCACACAGCACATTCTGAACACACTTGCGCTGACCTAGATCCATCACTGCATCCTTCCAACTTCGTCAAGGACGAGACAATTACCTACCAACAACCAGTTAACACGAGCGCTTCAGTTACAGTTAGTAATGACCCATCTCCCCAATGTAGCTCACCAACAGCAAGAGTCTCAGCAAGGAGCACATCATTGCACTGGAGAGTTTTGAAGCTGCCCTCAAAAGGGTCTGCTCTGAAGAAGCACGTGTGCACAACTCCAACTTCTAAATGCCACTTTGGCTTAACTTTAGTTTGGCTCTAATCTAAAAATCCATAGTTTGCTTACTATGAACTTCGAAAACAACAAAACATCAGGTTTATTGTAAGTGAGCTCAATTGTACAGTTTCCGTGAAAATACTAACAATATAGAATGTTTTTTCTTGGTTGCAGATATCATTTTAATGGCAAAGGTTTGCTGTAACGATGTTTAAGCCTAGAACAATAAATACTTTCAATTTTACAGAAACAGTAACTACAATCAAATTGCATAGATTCACAACTGCTAGCAATGCGCTTGGCAACAGCCCATTCAACGTTACCGTTAGGCACACAGCACAAGAGTCTCCCCTCCCAAAGAGCAACTGAAACTACTATGCAAAAAACCTACAAGGCATGGGCCTCTCTCACTTTCGGCCACTCATGGCAGAGCGACCTAATGTGGCCGGGGTCCCTCTTTGGCACAGGAAGCTCGTGGAGAAATTGAAACTAAGAGAAGTGCCGGCCGCTGCCTGAAGTGTTCTGCGAAGGTTTTTGTTGCTAGGTGCGCCTCTCCTGCGACAAAGAGTGCAAGTGTAGAGAGGTCTTTAGCTTGGCTTTGCCAAGTCGCGGTACTGTGCAAGCGTTAGGGCACTTTGGAACGATACGCACAGAGTGACAACAAAGCAAAATGTACTGGGACATCCCCTCATCGTGTCAGTCCGAGGTGAACGTACCACCTTAGCACTGCTTCTTTTCCATGGCTCGTTCGCATCTTTAGACCCTCCCAACTCTAGCAAAGAGCCCAATCAAAGTTCACTGATGGGCATCAGCGATCACCAAATGGCATGGCGAGCAGTTGCTCCTTTTGCGCCGCTTCAGTCGAGAATGGATCCTCAAATCGTTTGCCACATGTACGGGCACACCTGATGCACCATGGCTGCTGGGGTTATACTGAATCACTTCAGAAGATACTGATGCAGCACCTTTCATTTGGCACTTCCTCGAACGCCGCTCCACACAGCATACAGAAGCAGATGCAGTAAAGCAGGAATCGGCAGCGTTCCGAACAAAGGCGTTCACCTTATCGCACTCTAGCGGTCCAAAGTGCCTTGAAAAGATTTTTCATGCTGATTCCTGTTTACATAAACTTTTGTGCTAGAAATGAAGGTCAAGGGATGACACAAATGCATGCCACAATTGCATGTTGCCCTCTGTACATTTCAGTGACGCAAACAATAAGCATGAGAGCAAATGCACTTTGCAGCCCTCCTTATAACACCAAAACATTGCACGAAAGTACAGCTATAAGTGGCCACAAATCAGGGCATTAACTACAAGTGCGATCAGGGAGAAAATGTGCCACTATACCCACACCAATGAAATCCAAGCACTCCTTATGCACATTAACCCTTTCGCTGTCACAAACGTACCGGTACGTTCTGTATCGTGTGTTCAAAACTTCGTGCTTGGACAGGCTGTGCCACCTGTCAAACCTTTTAAGTTCGTATTTTCGCCCCGTGCTATGTTGATATGTATATACTGAAGAGTATGGAGTGACTGAGCCCACCCCCGCCACCTTCTTTGCTAGAGGGCACGGTCGCTCCGCGCGCGCTACTCTATTACCCTAAGCGATCATGCGGCACGCACGTTTCACGGCGTGTGCGTGTGGTTACAGGTTCATGGGTTGTTCTGCCATCTGCCGCAGGTTTGCAGGCTTTTATTTTTATTCTGATAGCGTGTCTGCTATGATGCGTTACGTTCAGGAGCGCGCGCCGTTGCCTCTACAATACGTCGACACATGACTCAATCGCTGCTTTTGCTCTCTCTTGCCACTCCATTACTTGTGGTTAGCAGCAGCAAAGGACGTGGTTTTAGCCTCTTTCCATCTCCCACTGTCATATTGATTTCACGTGCCATTTCTCTCTATTGTGCGGGCCACCGAAAGTGCGTCCTCCGTGCGTGCTGTTACTTACTGCGGACTAGAGCAATGGCTCTTCTGATTATAAATACGAGCAGAGCTCGGATTCAGACTCAAGAAGTATCGAGCAGTTTTTTCTTATATTATCCTCATTTCTCTAATTTATAATCAGGCTGATAATGATGATGTTAATTAACAAGGCCTACAGAACACTGAAATGTGCATATTCCGTTGACTATGTTATTTGTACAGCAATCATAACCAAAAATAAATCGCTATGCTCGTACCCTAAAACCAAGCCAACACTGGGGGTGCGTCGCAGTGAGAAACGCCCGACAGCGAAAGGGTTAAAGGCACTCCCTAATTAAGTAAACACAGTATGTATCAAGTAAGAGGATCCAGCTATTAGCTGTACCTTAACCAACATGTCAAGGGGCATGATACAGCGCAGGCCAGGAGTTCGCAAAAATTGGGGGAAAGAGCTGGTCAGCTTTCAAGTGCGATTGTAGCTTTTCTGCTGCATGTAAAGTGCATTATTCGCTTCAAATGTTTTTGACAACACATCTAGTGATTTACTCAGTTCCTATACTGCGCTCACAAAATGTTTCAGGGCCTCTTTAATCTAGTAAATATCTAGCTACTGTCAGCACAATGTAGAGAAGCCTTGCACAGAAGTCATTAAGACGCTAAACGGCCGAGATAAAAAAATGAACAGCAACATGTTTTTTTAACAGGACTGCAGAAATGCGCACAGCCAGGATGCTTCTGCTCATAAAGGGTTACTAAGAAAAAAAAAATCAATTTCATTGTTGAGACGTAACGGAAATGCCATGGGTAACAACATAAAGTTGACTTCAGAGCCTACAGTATGTATTTTTGCCTTTCTCATCATCTTTTTCCATTGAAGAAAACACTAAAAATAAGTTGCCTCAGCAGAATAGCAAACACCATTTCTGTACCCCATTGCACAAAAACAGAAACAGTAACATTTCTTGAAGGCAGTCACAGTGAAAGTTTTATGCGGAGAACAGAATAAACACATTTTCGACTGTCACACGACGAAACCAACATTGCTCCTCGAGAAAATGAAAAGCGCTACGGAGGACACCAAACATTAAACAGGCGACATGACCTTCACATTCAAAAACGAGTTAAAGATAACTGCCTCTAGTATAATCTAGTAACGCAACTTAAATATATTTCCTGTTTCCCAATACACATTTAAGTATGGCCTTAAAACTAAGCACCGACACTAATCATGAGTGAACAGAGCACGCAATTTATTAACCTTTTAGAAACATGTATTTTTCTTTTTAATTCAGGCAGTGACAGTTTGCAGAACTGTTTTTACAGTAAGTGCATAAATATCACAGTGAGTGAGAGGCCACCAGAGACACTGCCATTCTCTGCAGCCACAACGCCAAAGGCACATTTCCAGTAAGCCACGAGAGTCATCTGCTCATGTATGTTATTTATCAATATGCTGTAAATATTGCAAGACATTCATGGACGGGGCACAGTACCAACTTCTTTCCCTTCTCTTCGATCCTGGCCCGTTTGAGTGTATGAATTAACCCCGTTGAGTGGTGGGCTTTTTTTTGTTTTTTGTTTTTTTTATTTTTTAAGTGAAGCAGCCCCTGTGTTGCTTTTTTTTTTTTCACGTTGGAGGTCAGACACAGCAGTTTATTTCAGGTGCAACATGGCACTAGATTTCGGGTATAACAAAATGTCAGACGCATATTTCAGTGTCCCCCTAGGTCTTAAGTGTTAGCAATAAAGGGAAACAAGTACAGTGAAAGACTAAGAAGAATGTGCAAATTTCCAGAAAATTCTAATTATTGAACGTCCCTGAAAAATGCCAAGAACTGTTTGCACTCAATAAATCTATCTAATGAAAGCTTTGAACATGGATATCTATATACATTTCAGATGAAAACTATGTGACAATGACGATAGTTTGTGGGTTAAATGCTTTGCTTTTGCACACACCATAAGGAATGGCAAAAAATTTCTACAGAATTGTCAGTTTTCACAGAAAGATGCAGTAGCAGTGGTGCGTCTCCTTGTGGTGAAGTACCCTCAAAATATGACAAGGCCTTTGCGGAGGAGCACCAACCACTGCTGTGCCAGTGAAGTATCCCAAAAAGTAGACAGGTAAGCATACCCAAACCGCAAGGGGAGCATGCTCATGGAAGAAAAATATGGAAAGGCGTTATAACAGCGCGGTGGTCTCCCAAAATAAAATTCAAGAAGACTGGTGACACACAAAGCACTGTCCAACCCCCTGCAGACCCGAACCCTTCCTACGCCCTACTTTCTATCCCGCATGCACCCAGGTGCCTTCACCCCATCTTGTTCCCTGTGCTTTCATCCCACCGCTACACTAACACATATCCTGATGGAGTGCCCGACTGACCCTCCCCCGCCGGGCTCGGAGCTCTCCACCTGGGAAGAATGGAAAGCCTATACAGCACGCGACGGATCCCCATCGGCAGTAGACCGCCATCATCACTCAGGCCGCGGATGTGCTGCAATGGACTGTCCCACATCTAGTGCAGTGAGGCCGTGCCTGGCCCGGGCTTGCGGCCCACACCAGTGGACAATAAAGTTTTCTCTCTCTCTCTCCAAAACAGTTTGACTGGCCGATGTGCGCAACTGACGGCAGTGCCAGGACAACGTGAATCCATGAGAAGCGCAACTGTAACCGTGCTGCTAGACCATATTACACAGCAATAGGGGAAATTCTGATCGCCGTCACGCCTGCCATCAAGCACGAGCACCACTGTTTAAGCAATCGGGGAAATCTATTCGGACATCGATATGACCCCTCCAACCCCCCCCACCCCCCTTTTTCTTCTAAATTAACCAGTGCAAGACTGCCCAAGTCTGAATTACCAGGTATTCGACACCACTTACTTGAGCCGCAGCCTGAATCGTGCTCCTAAACTCGGATATAACTCAAAATTTTACAGCAACCACCACTCACATATTTCCTCCATGACAGGAAATAATGTCCTTAACTTAAGGCTTTTTTGGTTACCTAAATAGAAAGCTAACCAAAAGACCAAATTATAGACTAGAGCTTCAACTTCTCTCTGGCTTGTTTGGTGCAGTCGAATATTAAAAACTGATTCTGTTTACTCTTCAGCGGAGTAATATGCACGCCACGTACCACAGCTCATAGTTGGTAACTGCTTTTTTTCAGGTTGTAGTATTCTACTACAGTTCGAATAATCTCAATTATTGGCAGTTGATTAGGATGCAGATAAGTCTTCTCAGTACTCTCAGGAACCACGTGCGAGAATGCGTTCTTTCTTGTACTACTCTTTCCATCTGGGTTTTCCTGTCATGTCTGTCTGTCTCTTCGACCATTCCAATTTTCATGTTATATTCTTGCTTGAGTCTTTGAGGCTTGAGCCTTGCGTCATGCATTTATGACAGGATATGTATTCCTCTCTTCCTCACATGAGAAGCATCTTCATGTGGTACACTTCCCTTTCTTGATCTTTCCGCGAAATTTTCTTAAGGCATGCATTTGCGAAATCACAGCCACCCTTTCTAAGCCATCGGAGGCTTGTCAATACAAAGATTTTGGCGAGGACTTGGTGGTCTACGGAGCTTCCCTCAACCTAGTTGCATGAATGACCCCACCGTCCTCAGCCAATCTCTGGCATCTGTGAATGACTGCAGATTCGGAAGCCACAAGGAGCACGACGCAGTTAATAAAAACTAAGAATAGTAGCAAGAAATGAGGCATGAAAGAGGTAGTCTGTGCCCCAAAAGTCCTTCAGAAAACTCTCACGCCAGACCCATTATCAAAAAAACTGCAAGAAAACAGCATATTTCTGCAGTCTGTATCCACCTAAGCTAAGCTTTCATACACGACGCCGTGCCACATTAGGTGTGCTCGTTTTCGGTTGCGCTAACAGATCCGTTTCCCTCGTGATGTGAGACACAATTGCTTCACCAAAAAAATAGGTTCAAGCAGTCTACTTCTCCCACATCCGGTGCAAGAATTCTGTTTGCGGCAGATAAATGTGAAGCGCTGAATAGCCCCATCCCTTCAGGATCGATTTCTGATGCATACGGACTCTCATCTTCCCGATATGTTTTTCACATATCAGGATATGTTTTTCACAAACACATATCATCTTCCTGATATGTTTTTCACAGGTCCGTAAAAAAAAAAAAATAAAAAATAATAATAATAAAAAAAAATAGCAAGAGCCTGGAAACCGGACAAATTGAAAAATGACAGTAGTAGGTAATTGAACACGTTTATTGCGATGCTAATGCTTGAAAAAGTTATGCCGCATTTTCTCATTCCCAGTGAGCACAAGGTGCTTTTACAGCACTTGCAGTGCCATATAGCTCTCGTGATCATCGTGAACATACCCCCTCAGAATGTCTAATGCCGCTACAGCTGACATAAAGGTTGGCTCTGGAAACGACTCACCCTCTACCTCTTCGTCGCCACTGTTCGCACTGACACACTCGGCCACAATCTGGTCAACGGTCAAAAGCTCTGAGGTAGCAATGACATCATCAAAAGAAACGTAATCGCTGTGCGCGACCCCGTTCCTGCCAACAAACTCTATGGCCATGTCAAGTTCTTTGTAGTCCTCCGTGGATCCACCTCCCATGGCTCCAGAGTCTGCTACATAGTCTGCAGTGTCGAAACACTTTTCAAAACAGTTTTTCACCACTGCAGCAGTGACAGCGCTCCATGCCGTGGCCAGATAATGCAAGGCATCCAGGATTGTAATGCCAGTCGGCTGCTGCCAGCGGTCCACACAGGCCAAGGACCACTTCACCATGCCTTTTCTGTAAAGGTGCTTCACATTTTTGATGATGCCAGTATCTAAGAGTTGAAGGTGGCTTGTCGTGTTGGCCGGAATGTGCACCACCTTGGCATTCCGCAGCGACGTGGTATCCTTTGGATGCGAGGAGCAGTTGTCCCAGTTCCTGGATGGGCCGGATGTGTGTGAACAACACAACCACAGCACACGACGAATTCAGTCCTTGCATATCGCACAGTCGATGCGGCACAGCAGGAACAGCGATGCGACGATGTCACATCGATGACAGCCACGTTAGCACTCATCTCACAAAAAAATCACAAGAAAGGATAAAGATGAAAAAAGAAAAGAAAATCCACTGCTGCTGCTGATGATGGTGCAGCCTGCCCAAACGCTCTAATGCAGTGCACGAGCCGCTCAAATCAAGCCGCCTTAAAGGCAAACATGGCTCCCGCCACTTATCACCTAGGCCTACTTAGCCAGTTCATGACATATCATGCGGGAACGTGCCCGAAGTTACGATGTAACGACAGGTTTCTAATGGGAGTTATGCCAGGACTCGACCACAAGAAAGCAGCAGCCAGAAAAATGTAGCACTCGGGAACGCAACAGCGGGGTTCTACTGTATATGCCTTTGGGCACCCAGCTGCAGAGGTAAAAACTGAATCTCCTTCCCCCACAGCACGCCACTTGCACACTCTGTACAAGCCCCCCAAGCAATCCCAGCCATCTAGAATAGCGCAGAAAAAAAAAAAGGATAGCAAATACATGCACAACATGCAGGAATGGCATTGACAGCAGCACTGACCATGGCAACATAGTTGTACTTCTGGACGACGCGTATGATGGTGCGGAACTCGTCTTCGAGGTTTGAGGCCCAGACGTCGCGGATACCACAGGCCTCGTTGCAGACCACCAGTCCATTGGTGTTGCCGCCAGCGGCGCTGCCAGCGCTGTTTGCGCTGGGGCTGCTGCCCGCGGTGCTGGGGGCAGGCATGCTCACCACACATGCGGGGCTGCGGCCTCACCATTACATGCTCTCATGGGGCTGCCCACCCTGAAGAAGAAGAAAGCGCCAGATCATTAGCTGCTGCAGCACAAAGACAGCATGGAAGCAGTAATATTTCAAGCTGATTGCCCATAAGTGTGCACATTATATCACATGCTTCGGTGGGCCATTAAGTGGTTTGAGATTCAAAGTGTTTGGTGGCAACACAACGTATGTTAGTGCACAGCGTCACAACATCAGGAAGGCACACGGACTTTACAGTGAGAACCATAACATGATTGTTCATATTTCTAGCCTCATAATATTTGTACTTCTTGAATTAACCTGTCGCAGTGACTCTTACCTCTCTATTCTACTGATGTACCCAGTTCATATAGGATGCCAAATGCGCAGCACGATGCCCATAAACAGCGGCGCCTGTCTAACATG
The DNA here is from genome assembly GCF_055883805.1 of Amblyomma maculatum. Classification (NCBI taxonomy): domain Eukaryota; kingdom Metazoa; phylum Arthropoda; class Arachnida; order Ixodida; family Ixodidae; genus Amblyomma; species Amblyomma maculatum. The sequence continues at coordinate 86,572,193 of NC_139347.1, forward strand.
CGGTCTGACAGCACTTGCAAGGACACCTGCACACCTACTGCTCAATAAATTTAGCACAATGACCTAGCTGCCCGGTTCAACATGCAAGCAAACCATGGCACCTACAGCGCACAAATAAATGATGATGGCCCGCGCCACCAACGCTTCAAAAGAATATGCCACTTGGCTCCATTAGCAGGATTTTAGACTGGCTCGACACATCCAAGGCCTTTTGCCTTGCTTTTCCATCGGTCCTGCAGACAATCACTATCCTAGCCTTCTTCAACCTGGGGGAAAAAAAAAAGGCAACATCATGCTGCGTCACCTCTGCAATCTATTCCCTCCGGGCAATGAAAAGCAGTCGCTCAGCGAGGAGAGGCAGATAACATAATGGGCAAAAAAAGACCCTCCAATGAAGGCAGCACTAGACCTTACAGCAGCACTGCCTTCAATTAACAGTAAGCTGCCAAAGTGAAGCACAACCACAGCACACCACTGATATGTGATGCACAAGCACACCCTTGCTAATATGATACACTGGCTATGAGATACACTGCAGGATGGATAGGATGAGGAGGAGGGAAGGCAGGGATGTTAACTACAGTGGTGGAACTGGCAACTGGCTTCTTGTAGCAGCTCTTATAGCAGAAATTTCAAGTTTTGTAGCAAGAAAAATGGCATTATGTAGCAAATATCTGAGTTTTTGCAGCAGAAAAAAAAACTTCTTGTAGCAAAATTTCAAATCTCGAATGCTTAATAAAGAAGGCTTGTTTTATTTTTGGAACCTAATTGCTCAGATGTTTATGACAATAGCCATGCAAAAACAAGCTTCAAGCTCAAATGCAGTCTAAAGTGCTGTTCGTTCCTTAAAGGGCCACTGTCCAGGGAAGGCCCTTTTAAGCAAAGGAGCCCAGTGTTTCAATCAGGTACCGGAGATAGTCTGTGCAAAATGCTACAGTGACACGCGCGCCGCAAAACATCGAAAATACAATTCAAAGCTCTCTCATGCTCTCCTTTGGGAAGCCAGCTTCCTCGTTTCCTGCGCTGGCCCGACGGGCCACAGGCCACGGGCCACAGGCCACAGAACGACGTCCATTGGTCCGTCTCTTTGACTGACTGGAGAAGGATGGGTGTCTACCGCTCGCTGCGCGCTTTTCCCTCGGCCGTTTTTTTTTTTTTTTGTTCGCGCTCGCAGAGTGCCACACCCCACCTCCCGCCAAACGAGGAGGAGGAAGGGGAATTTGTCTTGCGGAAGCTAGACGACCTCGGGCAGGAGAGTGAAAAACCTTTGCGAGGGAACGGAAGGAGAAACACGACAGAATCGGGTGATTGCGGTGGCTGTAACTGCGTTATTAGTTACTCTTTTCAAAAACATTTTGCGGCCTTGCGTTCTAGGGGCGAAGTCTCACAGTCACCGGGGAAGAAAATATTTTCGACCGGAGGGTGGACAGTGGGCCTTTAAAAAGCCCCAAATTAAGCTAACAGGGGGCTTTGCTGAAAACAAAGCCGTTTTTATTCAGAGGGATATGTGATATGCAACTACACTATAAACACCGCAGCCTTGGAAAGAAGGTTGCTAGCTGTCTCAATATAAAAACTCTGTAGAAATTACGAACTGCTGCTTCTTAAAACTGCAACATTAAAGCACTATTTCTTCTTTTGCCTTGATGACTCCAGCTTGGACAGTGCTACTGTGAGCCTTTCCTGTCCATCCTTCAGAAGGGCTTGTCCACTCTGAACATCTGCAAAATTTTTAGACTTGATGCCTTTTGAGAAAAGCAGCTCAGCATTGGTGCTCATATTCCTGGCCAGCCTGATTTCTTCCTGTACCTTTTCCTGATTCTGACCTCTTTTCTGGGTGTTCTTATTCTATACATCAGGGTAACATCGAGGTGCCTTTTTCCTTCAAGACCCATGCTGACTGCAGGGAAAGGGGGAAGAATATTTTTGCCATTCCTGGGTGGAGATTTTTTTTTTTTTTCTCAAGAGAGAGGTGCTCTGCTGACGCTGCTCAGTCAAATGGCGCAATGCGCGGGGAGCGCCAATTCCATGCATTCGCAATCTTTGCTTTCATTCTTTTCTTCCGGTGGTTTGGCGGGGTGGCTGGTTAATCAAATCGACGCAGGGGCTCGGAGTCGTGAGTCTTCTTCTTCGCAGCGCACCACAGCGATTGAGCGTATGCTTTCCTCATTGTAATGAAGACGTCCAAGGGTACTTACTGACTGTATGTGGGGCTGCAAATGTATTGGGTACCTGCTCGTGAGTTATTTTCACACGGGCGCCCACACACATGCAGTTTTGTAGTGGAGGAAAAGAAATAACTCTCAATACTGAGATAATCTTCTAAATGGCGCGTAAATGTTGACGTTTGGAATTAAGCTGTGAAATTATACAAGATGTTCCACATAAGGTGTTGAACGCACAAAAGCGGCTAACAGAGTCCAGTGTGCGTACACAAAAACAGTCAAATCCTTAGCGCTCCCTCCGCTGCTACTCAGGCCGTCGCAGCCCATACCTCACTCGTACAAAAAAAAGAAGGAAGCAAGTGTGCATACTGCCCCAGCTGTGCTTTGCCGAGGGCAGTACCAAACAGTCACTCGTTTGAAACTCCGCCGTCACCGATGGCCAGCCTGCTCGTACATCCTTTGCACACACACACACGCGCGCGCACGCGCACGCACACAAATTAAGGGAGTGCCCAGGGCAGCTCGAAGCCGTCACGCGTTTAACGTACTTCAACCCTTCGAGAGACAGCCTGCCAGGCCCTCCTTTCACCCTTCCCACGCATTGGACTTGATATCTTGCAGCCTCCTCTCATTCCCTCCCAGTAGATCGAAAAAAAAAAAAAAAAGAAGAAACACCGGCAGGAGACGCAGAAGTGACACAGACAAATGAAAATTTTGTGTCACGTGATCGTCCACCCAGGACCTGCAAAAATATTCTTCCGCCTTGAACAGTGTTGCTATCGGCAGAGTTATTCGCAACTTTTGTAGCAGGCGGGGCGCAGAAGTAGGCAAAAAATCGATTTTGTAGAGCATGTAGCAGAATTTCTGATTTGGCACAGTTTGGCACAATTGGCACAGCAGTTCCACCACTGTAACCACAAAGGCTTCCTGTTGGCTACCCCACTATAGTGAAGGGCCGCGGATAAATTTATACAACCCGCTGTTCTTTATTATGAACTGGCATCACATAGCATGCAATCAGCCACTGCGGCCAGGATTTGTGCCTGCAGAGTTGGGCTCTGCAACTACCCATGTCAACCAAACCCCTGCAGCAGACACCAATAAAACTAAGTCGTTAGAAAACAGTGATCAAGCTGAAAAAATGTTCAACTTTGTGGCTCTACAGAATGACCTCACAAAATGATGCAAGATCTTTAACACTTTAAGAGTAAAGATATGCATGAATACATTCTGTAATGCAAATTCACTTTATGCAAGTATTCTGTCTTTAGAAGACAGCTAAATAGAGTGTCAAAAGATGTCACTGGCAGCAAAGCAACCATAGGCAATAACAGTATCCTCAAAATTACACGGTAACTGAACCTTGGTACATAAAGTCTCCAGGTGGGACTCAGTGTTGCCAATTGAAAAATAAAAACCCACCACAGGAAGCCTCAATCTCACAAAAAAAAAGAAAAAAAAACTCTACATTTCATATTTGCATTAAATGCCTAATTTTTACACATTTTCTTTTGTTATTTGGCCTGTAAAATCATAACCGAAATGTTTACCATATTATAAGTTACTTCTTTCATCTAGAAACTTCGAACTACAAATACTTTAACTCTGGAATATCCCACCTACCCTTTCTATAGGGCCTCAGCGGCCACTTTTCAATGGAGGCGAAGAACTAGGCGCCCGTGTGCTGCGCGATGTCGGTGCACGTTAAAGAACCTCAGGTGGTCTAAATTTCCGGAGTCCTCTACTACGGCGTCCTTCACAGCCCGAATCGCTTTGGGACGTTAAGCCCCACAAACTAAACCAAACCTTTCTGCAGGTTTAAATGAAAGCTGCATAAGCATGTCTCTTTCATGACTGTGAACTCCAGTCTGCAGGCACTTTCGCTTATAAAAAGATGTCTGCTTCATCTTGGCTTGCATAACACTCCACAGACAATTGTCCCCTTGCACCACTGATTCTAGATGAGATTCCAGCAATGTAAGTATACACATTCATATTGCACCTGAATTACACTTGCAAGAAGTTCGCAGCTTGAGTAACATTTACTCTGCCTTCAAAATCAGGCTCGAACAATCAAAATGAGAATTCGTCATTTGTACTCAAATTAGGTCCTCACTTTACATTTCACTAAACATTTGTCCAATCTCTACACTCTACCGGAGCAGTATCAGCATGAACAGAGCAAACTCGGCCAGCTGGAAGAAGGGATTTTTGCTGGAAGCATCTCTGTACTAATTCAATTCATCTCAAAAAGCAGCTGTGCTACAGCAATTGTTCCAGCTAAGAAAGTGGGCTTCTTCCATTTCAGCTCAATGGCAGCAATTTCTTCTCACAACTTAGGGCCCTAGAGCCACTCTTCCTGAAAGTTCTGCACAGGTCTTAGTCAGCCGGACTAAATGCCTCACATCAGCAGACTTGATTGCATTGAATAACTGCCCACATAAATAAATTCAAGGCATAGCGGGCATGTATGAATACTCGCCACCTTGAGATCTATGACATTATGTGCTTACAGAGACTATTCTCGCAGAAAAGAACACAATTACAAAGAGCTTGCACTATTCCAAACAAAAATTGCAGGACCACGAAGACTGCCAACGAAAAAAGCCAGCGGGGCTTAAAGCTACTAAAAATCCCACCTCCAGCAATGCAACACTTCTTCCCGCTAAAAAGCTTAAAAACACATTAAACCCAGCTGGAAAACTGCTAACTTGATAACACGAAGGAGGTTACCTATGATAACTCCTGCGGCAGCGGACTCCTGTGCAAGGCCTTCAGTGGAGTGCTGAAAACGCGCCTCCCACGCAATGTTCACAGCTGGAATTACCATGACGTGTCAACGCTATAGCACGGCCGCAGAGTACCCCTAAATGCGCCCCTCACAACCGAGGCCCAGGATACCAGCCACATCGCAGACACCCAGTACCAAGACCCATGTAAACATCACTCACACCGCACCCATCAATGGCCGCGGCGAGCTCACGATGACATTGGGTTTCCATGTGGAAGACAAGCATCCATAGTGGGACACAGTGCACACCACCAAACGAAGGCTGTAGCACCGGTGGCACACACACGTAAGGGATATAAAGCACAGGATGGTATCAGCTGAACTCGAAACTGCAGAATGTTTTCCTCCCTTTTTCTTTTTCACTTTTTATTTCGGATGGATCCGAACTTCCGTAGATCGTCCGATTCTAAAGGAAGGCCACAATGATAATTATCAGCCACAGGCAGTACTTGCTACTGGTATCCGAAGTCTTCAACAGATAGTGCTTCATTATTTCAACAGGGTGCTGTTGATGTTCCACGAAAGTCTACTGCCAGCTGTAACCCTTGTTATTATCTTTATCACAAGTGCTTCCAGTATAAGAATGGCAGTTACAGCCTAAAGAAATGCTAAAGAGGAACCAGGTTGGACTGGTAGGTTATTGTCAAGTGATAGCAAATATGTCACTTTTACCAAAACAGTGCTTTTGAAAGCCAGAAAATTGCATAGAAAATTTCATATCTTTTATGGACTTCTAGAACTGTGCCTGGCGAACGTGCGAACATATCCAATGGGCAGGTAAGGTCAAATGATGAGAGATAGGACACAAACAAACATCAGGTTTATACCTCAATCTGTGCACTCATCCCACAGGTAAACACTGTAAGCAACAGGTACAGAAGCGCAAGTTCACAACAGCATTCACAGTCAGGTGAATGCTGTGATCAGATGGCGGGCTCTAGCAAACACATAGTAAAAATGATAAGTTTCTCAGATTCGAGAGCCTTGGAAGTGGAAGGGTATTGGGAAGAGAGGTGTGCACGGGCCGACTCAATTAGGGACTGAGACCGACCCGATCCGGCGCTTAGATTTAAGGTCCGGGCCCGGCCCAGCTTGTCATGCTATAATTACAGTTGAAGCGATGAAAGGGAAGAAAATAATTTCACGATAACTTTGTCCAAGCTCTTGAAATGTTCAGTTCTCACATTTGAAATGACAAATTTTCTGAATGCACAGCACGTACGAAGAATTAACTTACTGCACAAAAACAAGTTATCCTTTGAATTGAAGCATTTACAGAGCTCCTGGATAATGAATCCGGTAGCGCTGATGTTTCTTTCGGTGCTACAACTTGCTAGCTTCTCCGAAAGTACGCTAGCTCTAAACCTAAAAATGGTGTTGAATTTTTTGCCAAATACTCTGCGAGATCGCATGGCTTACCATGTGCCCTTAAGAGAAATAAGAGGACACCCTTGCACCGCAGATGCTTTGAGCTATGTACTGCTTCAAAAAAAAGATATGTGGAGGTGGGAGTAAGTCACAATAGTGATGTGAGATAGGCGACAGCGTGGCACGAATTTCGAAAAGGATATGTAAGCATCAGCACTGGTGTTACTAAAGCGGAGATTCAAAACTCTTAAATAGCCCACAAGCGGCAACACTGCTCGGTCACTGACGGCTACCAAAGATCCCTTTGCAGCGAAGAGGCAGCGAGGAAAGGCGGGTCGACGCCAAGAAAGAACTTGGAAGCTCTCGAGTGGGAACTAACTGGGAAAATGCTGTGCATTCTACACGTTTATCGCACTACGGCTGTATTCACGCTTTCGCAGATGTTGCATGTGTTCATGATCAGGCTGTCTGGCCCGGCCCGGCCCACCCGAGATAAATACACCTTGGCCCGAACCTGGCCCGAGCCCAAGCGAAAGGTCTTTTGAGCAGCCCGAGCCCAGCCAGCGGGCCGGGTATGGTCTTTTGGGCAGCCAGAGCCTGTGCATAGCTCTAATCGGGAATAACAGTCACATTTTTCTCAGCAATACAGCAATTTTTATACAAAAAGAAAGTTTGGCAACATTAGTGATGAATAATCTATCCATCTACTGTAGTGTATTGATTAGTTTGCTCTGTTTCTTTAAGCAGCACTAATCAGTAACCCAAAAGGTGCTTTAATTTACCACCTTGCAATTTAATGATGCTTTAAATTACAAGGCTTTTTGATCCGGACCCTACATAGGTATTGCACTTCATTTTTGAAGCGAAAAACTTCACTAGGCAAGTCAACACCGGGGCGAGCGTGGCATCGTCGTCAGAAAAAGCCACAGCTGCGTATGCGCGAAACTGCGTGACGTCAAAGAAGAGGCGCAGGTGGTCGAGCCACCACTGCCGCAGCTCTGCGAGAACCGCGTGACGTCAGATGAGAGGCGCATGCTGGCTTTGCCGGTTGACCTTTAGCTGCTGCCGTGTGCTGCTGCAGATATGTGGCTGTGGTCGGAGCGGTCGGTATATATGTAGGAGCTCTCTAAGGGGAGCGCAGGCGGCCATGGAAGAAGATGATGCTGAAGTGGTGGCGCGGAAATTGGCCGAGAAGGAGCGGAGAAATGCCAGACGTAGGGCTCAACAAGCTGCTGAAACGCCGGAAGAGCGGGAGGCTCGCCTTGTTACACGGCGACAGAGAGACGCTGAGCGTCGCTTGAGTGCGGCGAGCACGACAACTAACGAAGATTCCGAATGCAGAAAAGAACGATATAATGAGAGGCGTCGAGACAAACGAGCAGTGGAGACCCCTAAGCAAAGAGAGGAGCGCCTGGCGAAACGACGACAAGAGGCTCAAAGACTGCTTTCAACTACCACCAGTTTTAACAGCGAGCAGAGTGAAAGTGACGAGGCCATCGACGACGAACTGAACAGTCACCGGTGTAGAGACTACACATTGAAAGTGTGTGAAAGCGCTGATGCTACAAATATGTTTGACTGATCCGTTCGGTCATGTATGTGACGTCTGCGAAAGACTGTGGCATCTACCAGTAAGTGATGCCATGTGCATAACACTGAACTTGGCGTCTGTGCAACTGTGGTGAAAGTGTGTGCAACGTGCAGAGCGGCTCTAGTTAAACAGAAAGTTCCTCTGTTAAGCATTACCAACGGATATCGCTATCCACCTAATCCTTTAGGTTTGCCAGTGTTGAATGATGTGGCAGAGCGTTTGATATCCCTGTGCAACCATGTAACAGCAAGATAAGCCACAACTACGCCTAGGAAACCATAAGCTAAGGGGCATCGCCCAAGCTTTTCGCTTCTGATATCTGGGCTTAACCGGCTAAGCCCCAGCCAATTTTTTTTTTTTACTGTTAGAATGGAAAGCCATTTTTACAGTAATAACAAAAACAAGGACATATTATGGACCGGCAATTATATGACATGAGCTGGAACTGATTGTGACAAGAGTTGACATTTATGGCCCAGGTATACCTTCAACATAACAATAGCATGCAGTTTATTCTACATAAATTGCAATGGCTTAATGGTATTAACAGTGAGCACAGCTCAGTTGGCATCAGTGCTTTTCACAAGCAAGCAATGTATACAGTTGCTCACTCTAAAGGCCTGTTCACACTTGCGACTCACAGAGGTTGTGTGACCAGTTTGGTTGAAAGTGACAGTCGCAGGCCATTCGAGCACTGCTTGATTTTGCGGCTTTGCAAATGCCGGTCGCAAACCGGTAGCCAATCCGAGGTTCAGCTGAAGTGAACATCCAGCTTCTCGTTGCTGGTGGACAATCAGGATCAACAGGTATCACTCCAAACAAAATCGATTTGGGGAAGCGACCCGCAGGTCGCATTTGCAAGTGTGAACATCAGTCGAGCTGAGAGGCTCCCTGATCGCATGAACAGCCAATCGCACGCCCTTTAGTGTGATCGCGCATGCATGTTGTGCTCTTCAAAGTGATGCAGCAAGGACATGCGAAATGCTGCCTTTCAGGTCCATCTGTGCCTGCATCACTTGCTTCAATGTGAGGCCACAAGCACTTGATAGTGTTTGCACTAAAAGTGGACGACCCTGCACATGATGCGAAACAATCTTCTCTAATCCCAGCCATACATTAACACCACTCCAATGACCATGACAACATACCCAAGGTTGCAACAAATGCTAACCCAAATACAAGACAATATGTTCCCGTAACTAGCACAATTAAACAGACCAATCAACAATATCTCAAAACAAATAACCCCATACAATTTTCATTACATCATATGTCCAAGAGATGGGGAGGGATCTTCACACTGACAGAAGTGGGTTTCTCTCTCTAGGTTGCCTCTATAATCATTAATGATTGGTTACATACGTGGCAGATTGTTTTAAGCCAGCAGTGTCAGATTCTCAAGACCGAATACCGCATTTTCAGAAGAGCTGTACTAACTGGTAGAGAACGACCTTAGCACGCAGTAGAAGATGCGTCAACACCCTATGAACGTTAACAATTGTTTGCCCGAGATCGACGTGTCACGGGTGCCTTAGCCCGATATTTACTGTGCAATATATAACCCTGTGCTAGCGCCTTTGCAGCGAGGCCGCTAGCCAATCGGTATGGGAAGGCGGCCAACCACCCGTGATATCGACCGCAGTTTCGGTTGAATAGCGCACGAGACGAATTATGCAAGGGACACTACGAGCCGACACTTCCAAAGAATGCACAGGATAATGTCCAAATGAAGCCTCGCTTGTTACGTGCAGCGATTTCTTAAAAGGAGCTGTTTTCGGCACTTTCCTTCCTGCTCGGTGGGTAATCTGGACAGGTTAACCGTGTGTGGGTTTCTGTCCCTAAAAAGCTGCTGAGCAACGCGTTTCAAGTAAAACGATTCGGCACGCGGTCTGCGCCAAGCTTGGCGCACGTGAGACTGATACGTCTGCCCGCCAAAAAAGAGCGAAGTTCAGTACTACTTTGAAATGAAAGATACAAACATCGGTAATGCCGCCCAAACGAGAAGGCCTCTTGAGAACAAAGGAGTTGGATGCTTTCATTTTTTTAGGTTCAAAGCGATCCTGCAGTCTATCGGGGCGCCTACTACGCCTACCAATAGAGTTTTCGGTAGCATGCAGGGGCAGCCATAAAATCTCTCCGGTTCAATCATGGGGATGTGACGGAAGAGAAACATCAAATGCCAGCCCTGTATTTGTCTCGACGAGCCTGTGCTATGACGTTTCCACTGCGTCTCACCAAGATTTGGGCCGATCGCCGCGGTCCCAGAACCGATAACTTGCTTCCAAAAGGCTCAGTATGGCGAGCGAGGGTCTCTTGTACGAACACAGCCAGAGAATATGAGCCGAAACATGAAGATACAACTCCATTTTTAGCGATTTCGGCCAGGTACTAGGCCTAACCTCAAACGCGGACACATAGCACTTAGAAAGGCACGTTTCGGCATTAGCACGAACAAAAGCAGGCTGGGTACGCATATGCAAAGCCAAGCAATTGTAATGTTCCTTACTTCAAGTACAGTAGTCACTCCTATGCATCGCTTGGTGGAAAAAGCCGCACTGACCAATCCTCAAAACTTTTCAGCAAACAGTTTTCACGTTTCTGCTGTTTTTCAGGTCTTTCACGTGAATGCTGGGTAAAAAAAAATGGGCGTCACCGGTTGTAACGCACAGGAAGGAACGACGTCACTGATATGAGAAAGCCGACTTATGATGTCATCATTGCGATCAGTTGAGTGCTGTTTGTTCCAAAGCGGCTGTGATAAATTTTCCTCAAATTACCTTTTCTTCTTGTGAGCTGCGGCAGTAATGTTCCAAGCGATCTTCGGTCGCAGGACTAATGAAGTGACCCAGCCATCACCATTACTGCTGCAGCGACAACGTCAGATAGCCTCCATCAGGTCCTGTTGTCCCAAGTGAGCGCCAGTTGACTGTCATTTTCGCTCTATGAGTCGATCACTGCTTTGTTGTGCTTACTGTTGCTCTGTTGCACACTGCTGCACACGAAGTGGTATTTCTCGGACGAAAACTGTGCGTTCCTTCTCATTCGAGAGTGTTCGATGCAGATGTTTCGAACGATTCCGCTGCGTGCTGTGCAGCGGAATCGCGTATTCCGCAGCGTGCACGGCGCGGCAGTACTACATACATGACCGTGCAGCTTGCTTGAGCGGTTTCCTTGCAGTTTTACCTCTGCGTTCGCTTATTCGCAGTGCCAGTAATAAAATTTAAGTTACCTCAGACGCTCATTGAAGCCAAAGTTACGAAAGTTTCATGTGTCTTCTACTTGTGGCTTTGTGTTAAATGCGTTTCGTATTTTCTTGCAGCATCGTAGTTGTCGAAGCGGACAAAGAGTTTCGGGTTCCATTCGTCGCTGACGGAAACTCCTTCAATTTAGAAATGTGAGTGAAACTAATCGATGTAATTATTCCATCTACAGCCGAGGCGGCCATGGGCCTGTTATGCCGGGTGTGATACTGGCTGCTCTCTTTCAGACACCTGCCGAGTTCCTTTCCTCACGAATGTCCGATCCTGAAAGTGACGCCGCCTGCTACACATCCGATGCTGGATGAACAGCATCACGTTACGGGTGTGCCAGCGCTCACTGCGGTACGCTTTTGCTCTCTTCCTCTAGTTAAGGCACTAAACACTGCTGCTTGATCGTTCGACTCGTTAGTACACAAATGAGATCAAGTGAGCAGAGATCACTAATGAGCGTTGCTACTTGGCGTCGCAGTTCGTTGCTTAGCATCGATTTCTTATGGGCTACAAACTGCGTCCGTTGCGTCGCATTGCAGGAAATGCAGCTTACAGTAGTTGTGCACAAATTGAAGCTTTTAGTTTTGAAACCAGTGATATTTCTGTAATTTCATAGAGACTGCACTAATTCTCAGTCTGTGTGTGGTTACAGTTGTGTCATTTGGAGCTTTGCAGACATACACTGCATTGAACCACAATTTTCGAATGCAATCGCTTGATATCGCAACTGAGACTGACTGACTGTGACTGAGATTAAGTGCGGCTCAAGAAATTCCCTTGGGTGTCATTCCTATAGCCGTTGCACAGTTTACTTTGTTTTGTTCAGCATTGTCTAGCTGTAGGACTGAACACCACGTACAATGGCACGTGGTGTCTGCAAGGACTTGCATGCCTGCTGTTATTGTGTTTTCTGCGAGCTTCACAAAAGCGTTGCTGCTGGCTTTCACTGCTTTCATACGAATGCAACTGCTCCTGTTGGCGATGCTGCCCTGCTCCTAACTCCTCTACACACTAGTGCAGCACGTGTTGTTCCCAAAACAATTTGAAGCTTGGAACGCATGATTGCAGTCCAAACTCAGCTTTCTTTCTGCTGTTCACTTTTCTTCAAATCATATCAGACATTTTAGCATTTTGTACATAAGGTAAAGTGCATTGCTGGGGTAAAAAAAGCTTGTCCCCACATAAATACTTGTGGCACAAGGAAAACAATAGTACAAGGACAAAAACTCCTCCATAAGCAAGTTGCGAAAGTGCATATGACCATAAGTCAGTGATGACAGCATGACCTCTGTGCCCAAGATTGAAATGCTTGCAGCTAGTGTCAAAAAGCTTCTTACCAGACTCGTAAAAACAAATCTTACAATTCTCATATGCTCCCAGCTTGGTCATTGGCTCCGTCAGGAATTTTCTGTGCATTCATGCGGTCCGTATTTTCTGTTCTTCTCCAGTTCTCCATGCACACCGACCTTGGAAGAATAATCCAGGGTATTCTGATGGAATTCCAGAACCACCCACCTAAGCTCAGTTCTACTGCTAGGTAATTATTTTGCTCGCCCTTAATCATGTCGCATGTTCAGATCCTCAGTCCTGTTTCCACCGTAGCTGCCTATTGTGTTAGTTTCTCTTTTTGCTTGCAGTTGCAGTATTTTAACCAGACTTTCTCTTTGCCAGGACCAATGCCACATTTCCATTGCCCCCTTTGTTAAGTGGGCCCTCAGGTTTCGGAGAGCCGAAAATTCCAGCTGCAACTTTGGTGAGAGGCAATGTAGATTTCTGCATGCTGGGCAGTGTTGTTATTTAGTGAATACTACAGATGTAGTAGCTGTGGCCAGCACTAACTTTGCATTATTTGTGCACATTAAGGTGCACATTACTTCTTTGTCAACAGAACTTTGCCACGTGAAAATTTGTCACACAAAAAGGAATGAATGATTTGATAAAAGCCTTGAGGGACAAAAAAGAAATACATTTTGACATTTAGAATGAATGGACAAAGTGCATATATGATGTGGTCATGATTTCGGTGTCATATTGTTCTGTGAATTCATGGAGAGCATGCAGCTTTTAAATTAAAAATGCCATTGCATTGTTATGGTGGTCCGCCTAATAAGGGTAGACAAATGGTGACATCTGGGTCAGTGTCAAAGAGTAGACAGTAACAAGCAGTGGGCTAAGTTTTCATTGTTCCAATTCCGGCAAGATAACTTGCTTAAAACCAATTGAAAAAAAACGGCAGCCTTATGGGGAAATTTTTCTTGCATATTGCTTCAGAGGCACCTCTTAGTTGGAAAAAAAAAATTGAACTAAACTAGACATTCTAGAGAAAACGAGAGAAAATTGGGTAAAATGCATAGCAATGATGGAAATAGAATGCACATTCGAAAAACAAATCTCTTAAGACAAATACTCGTGCGAGTATTGAAAAAAAAAAAAAAAAAATCAGGGAAGCACAAAATAAGTTGAATGGGAATAAAAACTTGGATTTACAAGATAATAACGTTTGAAGAAAATTAGTAAAATGAATTCCAGAACATACAATATGTTTTAAATCTTTCCTGAAACTTGGCAACAAAATTTTTAAATTATAGCTCATATATGATGTGGTCATGATTTCGGTGTCATTGTTCTGTGAATTCATGGAGAGCATGCAGCTTTAAATGAAAAATGGCCTTGCATTGTTATGTTGGCCCGCCTAATAAGGGTAGACAAATGATGACATTAGGGTCAGTGCCAAGGAGTAGACAGTAACGAGCAGTGGGCTAAGATTTCATTGTTCCAATGCCGGCAAGAAAACTTGTTTTATCTATTGAAAAGAAATGCAGCCTTATGGGGGAATTTTTCTTGCAGATTGCTTGAGAGGCACCTCTTAGTTGGAAAAAAAAGATTTTTTTAACTAAACTAGAGATGCTTTGAATTCTACTGTCACAAAATAATTTTCTGCATTAATGCCCCCCTTTTGCCATAAAATCCAACATTGGCCTTCCAGGGCCTTTGAGTTCTGAGTCAGACAAGCTACACCTATAGGCCATGCAGGCACATTTGTGCGACATGGTTAACTCTTTCATTACTAGGGGAGAAATCGAAATAGCTGTTGCTTATAGGTCTCTGACAAACTTTTTTGCTGCAAATTATACGAGAGATAAAAATGGGTAAAATGCACAGCAATGATGAAAATAGAATGCACATTCGAAAAACAAATCAGTGGGAGTATTGAAAAAAAAAAATCAGGGAAGCACAAAATAAGTTGAATAGGAATAAAAAACTTGGATTTACAAGATAATACTGCTTGAAGGAAATTAGTAAAATAAATTCCAGAACATACAATATGTTTTAAATCTTTCCAGAAACTTGCCTACAAAATTTTTAAATTATAACTCAAATGCATTTTGAGGTAGAACTTTTTTCCTCATACTACCTGACAAAGGCTAATTTCAGCCTTGATCTGAAATAAATTTTACTCTCAGAGAATAAAAAATTAAAAGTACTGAAAGGGGGTTTTTACTGTGCTTTAACAGGGATAATAGCCCTGTCGAAGTTTCGCGGCGAACCACACAAGAACACAGCCAGTCTCAGTCTCCACAAGCGAGCACGAGCAGCGCAGCGGCACTTCGTCGTCTTTATCCTCGTCTTCGTGATATTCTCACCTACTTAATCCTCGTCTTCGTATATCCTCGTGTAGTTCACTACAATTTCCCCCGGAGCGAGGAGGAGCCATCCTGGCGACCTATGGTGAGGGTAAGAGGAGCGGATCGTAGTAGGTTTTGAGGCGGCTCACGTGCACAGTTTCGCGGCCGCGATGACGCATGTCCGAAGAGGTAGTGAGTGGCTCCACGATGTAATTCACAGGGGAGGTTTGACGGACAATGCGGTAGGGGCCGTGATACTCGGTTCGAAATTTTGATGACAATCCCGGTGGGGTGCCGGGAACCCAAAGCCAAACAAGGGATCCTGCAGGAAAAACGTGTGGCGTCTGATCTTTGTCGCGGTGATGCTTTTGGCGGCCTTGAGATTCCGATGTAAAACACCGGGCCAACTGGCGACATTCCTCCGCATGTTTGGCAACGTCTGAAAGGAGAGTACACTCGGAGGAGTCGGGACGATATGGTAAAATAGTGTCCATCGTGGACGACGCCTCACGCCCATAAAGGAGGAAGAAAGGGCTAAATCCAGTAGTTGACTGCGTGGCGGTGTTATAAGCGTATGTCACGAAAGGAAGGACAGCGTCCCAGTTAGTCTGATCGGCGGCAACGTACATCGTCAGCATATTTCCGAGAGTGCGATTGAAGCGCTCAGTCAACCCGTTTGTTTGAGGGTGGTAGGCTGTTGTGGTCCGGTGTATGATGCGACATTCGGCTAGTAGAGATTCAACGACGTTGGAAAGGAAGACGCGTCCTCGGTCACTCAGCAGCTCTCGCGGCGCGCCGTGGCGAAGAACAAAATAATGTAGCAAGAACAGGGCAACTTCACGGGCAGTAGCGGCGGGTAAAGCGGCGGTCTCGGCATACCGGGTGAGGTGGTCGATGCCGACGATAATCCACCGGTTCCCAGAAACCGTGCAGGGAAGTGGCCCGTAAAGGTCAACGCCAATGCGGTCAAAAGGGCGGGCCGGGCATGGAAGTGGTTGTAAGGGGCCAGAAGCACGAGGTGTGGATGACTTTCGGCGCTGACAGGCGATGCAGGAGCGGACGTATTTGCGAATATACCCGTACATGCCGCGCCAATAGTAGCGTTGAGAGATCCTTTGAAACGTCTTCACTACACCAGGATGGGCACACTGAGGGTCGGCATGGAAAGAGGTGCAAATTTCATGTCGTAAATGGCGGGGAATGACGAGAAGCCACCGTCGACCATCAGTCACATAATTGCGGCGGTAGAGAAGACCGTCTCGTAGGGCAAAGTGTGGTGCTTGACGGCGTAAAGCCCGAGAAGGCGCAGCAGCGTTAGGAGAAGCGGACACGATCTCGATAAGAGATGCGAGCCACGGGTCTTTTCGCTGCTCCGCAGGCATGTCAGCGATGGTTAGAGAGGAGAGGACGGGATCAGCCGCCGTAGAGCAAGCAGGTTCGTTGGAGACGGGAGAACGAGATAGTGCATCGGCGTCCATGTGTTTACGGCCAGAGCGATATATAACGCGGATGTCAAATTCCTGTAGGCGGAGAGCCCATCGTGCGAGGCGGCCGGACGGGTCTTTAAGAGAGGACAGCCAACATAACGCGTGGTGGTCCGTGACGACGTCAAACTGGCGACCGTAAAGGTAGGGTCGGAATTTTGTTAATGCCCACACAATTGCCAAACACTCCTTTTCTGTAACTGAGTAGTTGCGTTCAGCTTTAGAGAGGATACGACTCGCGTACGCGACGACGTATTCGTGAAAACCGTTTTTCCGTTGTGCCAAGACAGCTCCGAGGCCAACGCCACTCGCATCAGTATGGACCTCGGTGGGTGCTGTCGGGTCGTAGTGGCGAAGGATTGGTGGCGAAGTCAAAAGACGGCGCAATGCGTTGAACGCTTCGTCGCACTCGACCGACCACGCAGTTAAGTCACTGTTTCCTCCGAGTAGTTTCGTCAGGGGTGCAATTATCGAAGCAAAATTCTGCACGAAGCGCCGAAAATAGGAGCATAGACCTATGAAGCTTCGAAGTTGCTTGAGAGAAACCGGCTTAGGAAACTCCGCCACTGCGCGCAGCTTGGCCGGATCAGGGCGAACACCTTCCTTAGAGACGATGTGCCCCAAAATAGTCAACTCCCTGGCACCGAAGTGACACTTCTTGAGATTCAGCTGCAGGCCGGCGTCAGTAAGGCAAACCAAAACTTGCCGCAAGCGCTCTAGGTGCGTAGCGAAGTCGGTGGAAAAGACAACAATGTCGTCCAAGTAGCAGAGGCAGATGTGCCACTTGAACTTCCGCAAGATGTTATCCATCATCCTCTCGAATGTGGCGGGCGCATTGCACAGACCGAAGGGCATCACATTAAATTCATAGAGGCCATCCGGCGTCACAAATGCGGTCTTCTCTCTGTCACAGGCGGCCATTGGTACTTGCCAGTAACCTGAACGTAAATCAAGAGATGAAAAGTACTCGGCACCTTGGAGGCAATCAAGAGCGTCGTCTATACGCGGAAGGGGGTAATTGTCCTTGTGGGTAATTTTGTTGAGGCGCCGGTAATCAATACAAAAGCGAAACGAGCCATCTTTCTTTTTCACTAGCACCACTGGTGAGGACCAGGGGCTTTGTGATGGACGAATTACACCACGTTGTAGCATGTCCTCAACTTGTTCATTGATCACGCGACGCTCTGCCGCTGACACACGATAGGGGCGCTGTCGAAAAGGCGAGTTAGAGCCGGTCTGAATGTAATGCGCGACTGTTGAAGTGCGGCCGAGAGGTGTGTGGGCGGCGTCGAAAGCAAAGCGAAATGTCTGTAAAAGGGCCACGAGCTGAGTCCGGTAGGTGGAAGGAAGAGCGTCATCGATGGCGGTTCGGAAGAAGTCGTCTGGCAACGAATCAGGCGTCGGATCGGACTGCAGAGCATCAATGTAGTTACTGCGGTTGGTCTCGGAGGCATCCAGGTCAGAGAGAAGGTGGGCTGGTTGAATGGAACCGGGAGATTCCCCACGTAGCAGAGTAATCGGGCGTGGGGACGGATTGTAGATGAGTAGCTTCGTGAAGCCACCGTGAACATCGAGAACAGCAGATGGCAGCGGCAGGTGCTTGCGGTGGATGAAGGATGTAGACGGTGTAAATAAAACACTAACGTCTGACGCGGCAGGACACGAAAGAGGCACAAGGGCACAAGCCTCTGGTGCTACGTCGACATCTTCAGCGATGGTTAGCTTTTGAGGACACACTGAACGGTTGTCGTCGGGCAGTGCGTCGCACAGTGCAGAAAATTCTACTTCAGCTCGGGCGCAATCGATCACGGCGTTATTTTTAGACAAGAAGTCCCATCCGAGGATCACGTCGTGAGAACAAGATGACAAAACTACGAACTCGACACTGTACAAAATACCTTCAATGACGACACGCGCTGTACATGCTGCTAAAGGTGCAATCCTCTCTTCACTGGCAGTGCGGAGCGACAAACCGTTAAATGACGTCGTAACTTTTCGTAATCGTCGGCAGAGTTGCTCATGAATCACTGACACTGCAGCACCCGTATCGACCAGCGCATATACGGACAGACCATCGATAGAAATCATTATAATGTTCGTGGGTGGAATATGAGGCCTTGAGCTTTTCGCAGAGTACGCAGTTCTTGCCTCAGGAACCGCGGAGCTTAGTTTCCCTCGTCAGCAGGTGGTGGTCGCCGGCGCATTGGTGACAGTGACCGGCGACGCGGAGAAGGAGAACGACGCGTTGTATATGAACGCTGTTCTGGGGCATACGCAGGCGGAGAGTGGGCAGAACGAAGCAGCGGTGGCGAGTAATCAGAAGACGCAGGCTCGGCCATGCGACGACGACATCGGCGGGCCACATGTCCAGCGAAACCACAGTAGTAGCAAATAGGACGATTGTCCGAAGTACGCCAAGGGTTGTAATAGCGCGCAGTGGGCGGATGAAGCGGGGCCGTTTGAGAAAGCGGTGCAGGGCGTAGAACAGGCTGCATGGGTTGTGACGGCTCAGGCGGTGGCCGCGCAGCCACAGCCGCGTAGGTCAAAGGGGCTGGAACAGCAGGTTGACTATACTGGACTGGTGCTTCGACGTATGTCAAAGGAGCAACAGAAGGAGCTTCAGGAAGCGTGGGGAGTGCCTCCGCAACTTGTTGGCGGATGACTTGCTGCAGCTTTGGCACTAAAGGAGTGGGAGCGTCAGGACGTTGGCGAACGAGGGATAGTTGACGGGCAACTTCTTCTCGAACGAACTGCTGTATTTGTGGCAGCAAGGTGGACTGGTCTGCTTCAGGTGTTAAAGCTGCAAGCGGCGCGGGGTTTGAGAGCGAAGAGCGAGTGATGTTACGGCGCTTGCGTAATTCATCAAAGTTGTGGCATGCGTTGATAACGTCGACGACGGTGGCTGGATTTTTAGCCAGAAGCATCTGGAACGCGTCATCATCAATGCCTTGCATAATGTGATCTATCTTGGTGCTCTCTGACATTGAAGCGTCCACGCGCTTGCAGAGGTCTACGACATCTTCAATATAGCTGGTAAAATTCTCACCAGGAAGCTGTGCACGGCCGCGCAGGCGTTGCTCAGCGCGCAATTTGCGCACTGCAGGCCGGCCGAAAATATCGGCAAAACTAGCTTTGAAAGTAGACCACGATGTGATATCGGCCTCGTGGTTGCGGAACCATAGGTTTGCAACGTCCGTTAGGTAGAAAATGACGTTATTGAGTTTTTGGTTGTCGTCCCAGTGGTTGTGAATACTGACCCGCTCATATGAGGCCAGCCAGTCTTCGACGTCATGGTCGCCGGTTCCGCTGAAGATTGGAGGATCACGCTGGCGCAAAGCTCCAGCGCAGAACACCGCGGATGAGGGGCCGGTTGGACTAGGGGTAGTAGCGTCGGTCATTGCTTGTGTCGGGAGTGTGCGGCTGCGGAGCTCCAGGGCGGCAGGAAATGCTCACCTCCACCAAGTGAAAGGGGGTTTTTACTGTGCTTTAACAGGGATAATAGCCCTGTCGAAGTTTCGCGGCGAACCACACAAGAACACAGCCAGTCTCAGTCTCCACAAGCGAGCACGAGCAGCGCAGCGGCACTTCGTCGTCTTTATCCTCGTCTTCGTGATATTCTCACCTACTTAATCCTCGTCTTCGTATATCCTCGTGTAGTTCACTACAGTACAATTTTTTTTATATATGCAAGTTTTATATGCAAACATTTTATTTACCAAAAGCGTGTTGCAAAGCATTCAATGACTGTACTGCCGTCGACGCTTTGTGGGCGAACATGCAAGCTTTGACGACATGCAGACGCGAAAGCAGACCTGCCACTGCAGGTTCGCTAAAGCGCCGCATTTTGTGGATGCTTCATTGCTAGTCCTCACAATCCCTGCGGTGAAGAATCTTCAAATGCGATGGGGCGAATAAAGTCCGAAATACTTAGCAATCAGTCACATTGAGTCAGAAATTTCATGTGCTCATACACCCTAGCATGTCGCAGTTACCACGAAAAAATTCAAGCCATCTAGAATGTCTGAAAAATCGGGAAACGAAATTTTTGGTAGGTGTCTATAAATGCATACTTGTTGGTGTTCAGGCATGTGTCATTTAAAACTACCGCGATAAAAAATAGTTTGAAGAAGTCTGCTGCTTTGGCAAACCTTATACTGCTGTTTTATAGCACCCAGAAGGCCTGCTACAGAGTGTAAATCTAACGTCGATGCCTGAATTTCTACTCAACCGAAACATGGTGGAAAAACATCTCCATATTTGTTGCCGAGGCCCTACAGATGAGAAAAATATCAGTCGTGACATATTTGCATCGTGTGAACAAGCTCCAAAGAAGAACAAACAAATGAGAGACATGAACCGAAACAGCTGCCAACTGTCTGGGCTGTTGATGCCGGGTTTCAATATTGGAACCAAAGCCCAACGGTGTAATGTCATTTTCTGAGCCGCTGCTGATAGCTTCCAAAACTATGCTCTAGAGGCAACAGAATCGTCTGAAAAAATTTTTGCAAGCGAGTGTTGTTACCATAAGGTTCATGCCATGTTGCAAGTTTTCAACGCCGCAACCTCAACTTCAAAAATGGTTCAAAAATAGCCGCAATGCAGAAAAAATGCTAACCATGCTGAAAAAAATATTGTATGTACAAGGTATGTACATTGTATGTACAAGAGGAAGAAGAAGGTCATGGTATGTACAAATGAAAGAAGATCCGTGGAGAGCTCACAATATATATATTGTCTGAGGTACAAACTAGATAACGCAGCAAGTCTGTTACACTGCTGGTGGCGGGAAATTTGAACTTCAGTTTTTCGATCACCGGTGATCGAATCATAGTGGCGGGGTAACGAAAGAGTTAACCCCTTAACCGTTTCGGACGAGCTGCGCTCGTCCTTGCAAAGCCGTCCCCAAACCGTTTTGGACGACTATAGCTCGTCCTCGCTGAATAGGTTCTTCCCTTCAGCGTTTCGAACGAGCAGCGCTCGTTTGTGGCTTAGATGGCATTTTGCTCGACAGATGGCAGCACTGACCTGTTAATTCAAAACGTCTTTTACGTATGGCAACATAATAACCAATATCAGCACTAAAAAAAATAAGCAGTTTTGTTAAGAAATTCGTTGATATAACAAAGCGGTGAAGGGGTTAAGTAGGGTTTTATATCTGTGCCCTTTCACATAGGACTCTATATACTAAAGAGTTTACACGAGATATTAAAAAACCAAAGTAACAGATTAGTGGTTAATTGAGTAGCAAAGTTTATGTATGGGAACAAGTAAGTATAAGAGGAGCTGGCAAACAGGATGTCACCTCATACTTTAGAGGAGGAACTATATTCCTTCTTTTGTGCTCGTCATTGCTTGCCATGATACTGCTAACCTTGCAGTGCAGAAACGATGCAGCAGGTTTGCATTGCTATACTTCTGCTGTACAAGAACGCTGCCTATTGCTGGCATCATATACTTTGGTGTAATGTGAGTGTCTTATCTTCTCTTGTGTTTTCCACTTTCTCCCATTGCAGGGTTCTTCTTCCAGCCCCTTCAAGAGCTCAGCATCTCCATGTCAATTCCCCCAGCTCAGCAAGCTGAGGTGAGGTCACAAGAGTCACATTTTCGTGTGTTCATTGCTGCTGAAAGGAGCCAAAGTAGTTGTGGTACGCAAGCCACCTTTTGAAGAGGGTGATTGCAGCCCCTGACAGCTTCTGTAATGTTCATAAAATTCCAAATATTATAGCAGCGTTACAGAATTGTACTAGGGCATAAAATGTGGTGGTGAATAACTTAGCTCTAGAGATATTCGCATTCTAAACCGTGGGAAGTCGAAGCAACAAAACTGGTTGATTCATGGGTAAAGTTAAGCTAGGCATAATAAGATAACATCTTTGGAGCACTCTCAAGTACATTAGCTTTAGCTGTCTGGTTTTTTGGACTCCGTTAATTGAGATTTGCTCAATATTTCAGACTTCGTTTGGGAACCATCGCGCACCTCATAGGAATGCGTACACGTTCGTGACATATATTTCGAACTCTATGAAGTCCGAAAGTTCCATTTTTTGGACTATAATAGGCACCAGGAATACTGTGGTGCATTATTTTCCCGCAGTGTGACACTGGAATGAGTGGGCATCGCTCTCGTAATCAACTGGCTCTTCACGTGCAAAGGGAATCATTTATTCTTGGTGTCTGAAAGTTGGAGGCAAGGGATGACTGTCGAAAGATGCGAGAGAGATGGGACTGGACATGAGTTTGTGAACCCCTGAGATACTCACTCTGGCTTTTGTCATGCAGTAACGTCCAGCTGGAAGAGCTTCTCAAAGAAGATAGCAAACTGCAGGAGTTTGTTGAGCAGCTACCGGAGGTGCTGCGCTCCGAAGAGATCAGGCAGCACATGGTGTCCGAGAACGAGCAGTTGGCACGTAAGTCCACGGCTTCGTCTTCTTGTACTGTGCTTCCTTATTAGGCGTAATTGTTCCTCCTTTTTATATCTATCTCTATAATGTATGCGTGTGTGCTTGTGTGTATGAGAGAGAGCGAAAGGGTAGCATTTGTAATGTGTCATACATCCACAGAACTCATATTTTGTTTGCATTGGGCAAAAATGTGTTCAAGGCAAAATAAAAAGCACCATGGGGTAGTTTTGCTATGGCTGCCGTTTCCCTAAATTTTTTCTTTCTCTTTTCTGTCATTAGGCAAAACGTTGGAACTCAAACCTATTATGGAGCAGCGAAAGCACATTCTCTTCCAAAAGGTGAGATTGAA
Source organism: Amblyomma maculatum (assembly GCF_055883805.1). Lineage (NCBI taxonomy): Eukaryota > Metazoa > Arthropoda > Arachnida > Ixodida > Ixodidae > Amblyomma > Amblyomma maculatum. Next base: position 86,595,219 of record NC_139347.1, read on the forward strand.
TGGCCGGTTTGACTCTGAAGGAGAGAAGCTCGCGTGTCTCTCTATTATGTTTTTTAGAGCTTACAACGGTGAAAACAGTCTTATTTGTCCAAGGTGTCACAATGTCAAAGATAGAGGCATTGGAGATTCCAGCATAAGTAATACGAAAAGCTTTTTAGCTGTAATTTGAGTGGTTTTAGCAGGCTGATCAGCAATAATGTGACTGTGTGAGAAGCACAAGAAAGCCAAATGTGGAATCATCCATTCACTTACATAACAGGAAATACATGCAGAAGTAAAGTTTAAGCTCTTGCCACCACTTCACACAAATGAGAAAGATGGTGTACCATTTCCAATTTGTGATGCCACGTCACTGCAGACACTTATCATTTGTAGTGCAAGGTCTATTCATAAAAAGGCTAGAAAAAAATTCGTAAATATAGCATGCATGACAAAGGTGATCGTACATCAGTTAGGTAGGAGTGTTAGTTGCCATTTTCTATTAAATGGCCTTGTTATGCAACTGACATGTGTTAGGAGCCTTCGGAAACCGTCCACTGAATTGGTGGCATCGTTATGGAAGGACTTTATAACTATAGATACACAAGACGCATTGCAAAGTTGTGCTTTGTGAATGTTGTTAGTACTGCTTCCATTGTCACTCTCCGGGAGAAGGCAGGAAATTTGCTAGTTTTCTTAGCTTGATATCACCCAAGACTAAGCTTTATTACAAATTCTGGGCTTTTCTATTTCTTTTCCTATAAATAGGTTGTTTTTTCATTTACAGTAGACGCATGATTCAAGGGTAGGTATTACAAACGATGTGAGAAACTGAATAGTAAAGTGTCATAAAGCATTCATTAGCTCTGCATTCTGTATGCATAACTCCTGTGCCACCCTTAAATGATGCCATTCCATCAAAAATGGGTTTTCCTGTGCCTTTTGTTTTTTTTTTTTTTTATTTATTTTCTGTTTTTCACGATATGGTAGTTGAAGACAGCGTAATCGGAGGCATGCATGCCATTGTGAAAACAAAAAATAAAAAAAGGCAATATGGCAGAGCATTACCACATGTGATTGTGTGGTTATTTTTCTATCTTGGAATATGCAAATGATGCCAAGAGAGCAACGAAAGCTTCAGAGTCGTCATCATTAAAGCTAAAGAGCTTCCTAGGTATTTCCAGTTACTACACACTGCTCCGATACACTGCAGTTGTCATTTCTACACGATGTGTGATCTGGCTAAACACATTTCCTCCTCTTATTTCCAGCTGAGATATATTCAAGTCACGTTGGTTATCGAATTGACACTGCTGTCTTTCTGAAGACAAAGTATTACTGACAAATAAGTATTTCCAGGCCCATTCAGTTGGTTTGACTGAGGGAGAAGTCCAGCTGTATTGCTATGTAGTTGTAAACAATGCCCGTGGCATGAATTTCAGGTGGACGAGTTGAATGTGCTGAAGGAGGAGTTTGAGCAGAACAGCCAGGTGCTGGAGGCCCAGATGCAGGCCTACCACCCGTCCACACTGCAAGACAACCTGCGTGTGGCTACTCAAGCTGCGGAGGAAGAGGCTGACGCCATTGCCCAGGAGTTCCTTGATGGTAAGCATAGCAGCCTCGTCGGGACAAAAATCCGATGTCTGCTAGCGAATGAGATGCTGTGATGTTATGTAACCAGGTTGCATCACATGATTCGGTGCTGATTGGTTGGTGGGAGGTGTTGACATGGCCGAGTTGGCAAGTTCGCTGTTAATGTGGCATGGCCAAGTGCAGTTGTGGGCTTAGTGCCAGTTTGCAGCTGTGCATGGTTTCCTCCAGATGTCTTGTACCTATTTGGGTGAGCTACCGCAAGCATAGAGGCACACTTCAGAGTGCATCGACGCTGCTGAGGGTACACAAGCTGTATGCCATGAAAATGAGATATGAAATGCTGCTCTGAAAAGAAAGCATCATTCACGTCGGAAGCCGCTAGTACTTGCAAAGGAAGTTGAGGCCGAACGGTTGGAAGCAATAGGCCAGTGTCAAATTGAAAGTGGAGGAGGCAGGACCTATACAGTTGGAACAGCAAGGCAATGCCGGAGCAAGAGCGAGAAACGCGGAGGTGAAATGTAAAGCCGACGTGGAACTAAGGACAAGAGAAGCAGGAGCAAAGCGGGTGAAGCATCACACTGGAGCCGGGAAACGTGCAGGGCCCAAGCAGCCGCATCAGCACAACTGAGCAGGCAGCGGCCAACATCTCTGAGCACAAGTTCCTGCTCAACCCCTTAAAAGAAATATGTGCTGTGCGTCAGTAACGTGTGGTATGCAGTAATGCACTAGGCTGTACTACAAAGCTATATGATAAAGTATGTGCCCCTCCACTTTATTCATTTACCGCATTAGCAGAAGAGTCCCTGCTCTAGAGAAAACCCGTAATCTTTCCCTCTCTCTCAGTGTAAGAGAGAAGCCTCTAGAAGCTCAAGCAGCACTTATGCCTACATGAAACCGAATTCAATGATGTAATGTGAAGGATTGATTGATTGATTGAGACATTTTATTCCATCACTGAAAGTAAAGTGAAATTGTAGATTCGTTGCATCACATTGCATGATCGCCTGTGCTTTTTTTGTTGTATGTTTTCTGGTCGTGGTACAGTAGCATTATTTTCTGTGCATTCTTAAGCAATCGTCTGATATCTGAGGTGTACAGTGCTACACGATATGAACAACAGCAGGCTTTGAAAGAACAGTGCTTTATGTATGTGGGTGTACCTAGTCCAGTATTCTGACACTTTCAACACCTGCTAGGCTAAGATCCTTTGTTAGTATTTAGTTCAAGTCATTACACTTTATTAGTATTTTATTGCGATAGCAATACTACGGCAGGTTTCGGCCCATCGCATAGTCCCGGGAAGGGCCACATTTGACCTTGAACAGCCGCGAAGAAGACGAAGACTAAGAAGACCTAAAACTAAGAAAACGACGAAGAACGAGCAGCATTGAACCCTTCTCTTTTATATGTGGGCTGGTAGCTTACGCTCTCGCGTCATACTCTTAAAGGATGAGCTTAAGTGTCCCCAATAATGTAGCCCCTTACACTGACGGGGCGTGATGAGGCAATCTTGTAGCAGGCAAAAGAAGCTTCCGCCGTTGCTATCGCAATTCAACTAGGGTTAACCAGAGCTAAACCACAACTAATTTCTTTATTATATGAACGGGGATAGAAAACAGGCCTAGCAACGACTTCATGGAGGAAAGAAAAAACTTAGGAAGGGCTCTGAAGTCACTTTTTTGAAGCCGGCATGGCGGTGCAGCCGCGCCGCGACCGGGCACTCCAATTTCTCTCCTCCTTTACCTTCCGCATTTCCTTTCTCCGTGACGCTCGCATACCTCGGGCCCTTAGCAATGCTGTTGCTAGTTACACGAGTTTTCATAGCAACAGCGATGCCGTTGCTAATGGCCTGACTTGACTAAACCTAAATTTTGACGTCACTTCTGTCACACTTTCTCCAATGCATTGGAAATGGCAAGGGCCTCTCCTTAGTTGTTTGCGTTCTCCAAGACCGGCTTGATGGGCACCTTCCGCTATATTTGCAGTCAGTCATGGTTGCTGTAGTGCCGAGTTGACTAATAATGTCATTATGGAAAATATTGATAAGGGAGTGAAGGAATATACTAATCGCACTCAGAATGACCATCAGCGCACAAAATGTGGCAGCACCTTAGTTTTTAACGCACTGCGAGTCCAGCAGTGCTGGCAGTTCATGCATTTGGCTGTTGATGCAAAGAACAAAGTACTAAACAGTGTTTATGCTACTTGGGCATGAAGGTGCATTGGTTTCCTATAAATTGGAAACATCAATTAGTTCACTCCACTACGGCGTCTCTCATAGCTTGAGTTGCTTTGGGACGTTAAACCCCTTAAACCAAACCGAACCAATCACTTCACATATGCTGCAAGTCATTACGAGTGCGATCTTGCATGTTTGCAAGTATAATTTGATATGTTCGTTAAGCGTTTCCTGGTCGGTGAATTTTATTGCCTGATACGCTGTTTTCCTCCTGTGTGCTCTGCAACTTGCCAGGCAAACTCAGTACGGATGCGTTCCTTGCAAAGTTCATGGAAAAAAGAATGGTAAGTGGCTTTGCTATTTCTGATATTGCGTACAGATTTTTTGGACCTCAGTAATTTGAACCTACAGGCACCATTCAGGAACCGTCACGCGCCAATAACATATACATTTTTACAACCTATATTTCGGGTTCTGTGGAGTGGAGATGGTTTTTTTACAACCTATATTTCGGGTTCTGTGGAGTGGAGATGGTTTTTTGTCATGATAGACATAAGCGGGCATCACTGTCACAACCACCTGATTACGATTCTTTGTGACCATGAAAGGCGCGATCTTCAGCCTACCCCCTTTTACCACTTGCAAATCAGGGGGGTTGTTCTGCTCACTTTCTTCCCGCGAGTTCCATCTCTCAGTCTTCGCGACCATTGTTACCCATAGAAATTGAATCTCATAGCTGGGATCTCCACATGCACAGATCACCTTTTAAGGGAGTTGCAAGGTTCCTGGCGGCATGGAACCGATCGGCACAGGCGGCGGATTGTGCTATGCTGCATCTCTTTATCGACACTTAAGCGAAACGTGGGGAATGGCTAAGTTAGTAATTCTCAAAGCCATTTTCTTGCAGAAAAGTGTTTTTAAATTCAGATATTTTGGACTGCTCGATTATTCGGACCATTTTCCAGGTCCTGCAGAGTCTGAAAAATCGGTCGGCGATTTAATTGCTACTTTCTCTAGGCAGTGGATTACAAATAATTTAGTTAAACAAATTAAAATCATCCCAATAACGCGTCTGGATTGCTGATTGGCATTTGTTCACAAATAATTCCTGCTTGGCAGTTATGTCATTGGACCCGCAGATTCACTTTCACAGTTGTTGGAAATTAAGTGGATAAGCCAGCCTGAAGTGATCAGGGTTTTTAACTTTTTTTATCGTTTC